>NC_140990.1:170460199-171128334 GCF_052327205.1 Somniosus microcephalus | reverse complement strand
GGTGGAGGAGGTGTGGAGGAGGAGGAGGCGTGGTGGAGGAGGAGGAGGGCTGGAGGGAGCGAGTCAGAGGGGTGGAGGAGCAGATGGAGGGGTGGAGGGAGGTGGAGGAGGGGTGGAATGATGAAGAGGAGGGCTGGAGGGAGAAGGTGGAGGGGTGAAGGGAAGAGGAAGATGTGTGGAGGGAGGTGGAGGTGATGTGGAGGAGGTGGAGGAGAGGTGGAGGGAGGAGGAGGGGTGGAGGAGGGGTGCATGATGAGGATGGGTGGAAGGAGGAGAAGGAGGAGGGGAGGTGGAAGAGGAGGGGTGGAGGAGGCGGAGGATGGGTGGAGGGAGGAGGAGGAGGGGTGGAGAAGGAGGAGAGGAGAGGGAGGAGGAGGGGTAAAGGGAGGGAGGATGGTTGGTGGGGGAGCTGTGGAGTGAGGCAGAGAAGAGGTGGAGGAGGATGGGTGGAGGGAGGAGGAGGGGTAGAGGGAGGAAGGAGGAGGGGTGGAGGAGGAGGAGCAGGGGTGGAGGAGGACGATGTGCAGAGGGAGTAGGAGGGCTGGAGGAGTAGGAATGGTGGAGGGAGAGAGGAGGAGGGGTGGAGGAGGAGGAGGAGAGGTGGAGGAGGAGGAGGTGAGGTTGAGGTGGAGGAGGGCTGTAGGGAGGAGGTGGGGTGGAGGAGGGTAGAGGAGGAGCGGGAGGGGTGGAGGTGGAGGGGTGGAGATGGAGGAAGGGTGGAGGGAGGGGGAGAAGGGGTGGAGGGAGGGGGAGGGGTGGAGGAGGAGGAGGGTTGGAGGGAGGATGAGGAGGGGTGGAGGGAGGAAGGTGGGATGGAGGGAGGGTGGAGTGGTGGAGGAGGAGGAGGAGGGGTGGAGTGAGGCTGAGGAGGGGTGAAGGGAGGGAGGCAGAGGGGTGGTGGAGGAGGAGGAGGAGGGGTGGAGGGAGGAGGGGGAGGGGTGGAGGGAGGGAGAAGGGATGGAGGGAGGGAGGAGTGGTGGTGGAGGAGGAGGAGGGGTGGAGTGAGGCTGAAGAGGGGTTGAGGGAGGGAGGCAGAGGGGTGGAGGAGGTGGTGTAGAGGAAGGGAGGAGGAGGGGTGGAGGAGGAGGAGTGGTGAGGGAGGGGGAGGAGGTGGAGATGTGGTGGAGCAGGTGGAGATGGGTGGAGGGAGGAGGAGGAGGGGTGGAGGAGGAGGAGGGGTGGAGTGAGGCGGAGGAGGGGTGAAGGAGGAGGAATACGGGTGGAGGGAGGGAGGAGGAGGGGTGGAGGAGGAGGAGGAGAGTGGAGGGAGGGAGGAGGAGGAGGAGGGCTGGAGGAGGAGGAGGGGTGGAGGGAGGGAAGAGGAGGGGTGGGGAGGAGGGGGGTGAAGGGAGGGAGTCAGAGGGGTGGAGGAGGAGAAGGAGGGTTGGAGAGAGGAGGGGAGGGAGGCAGCGGGGTGGAGGATGGTGAGAGGGTTGGAGGAGGAGGAGGGGTGAAGGAGGAGGGTGGAGGAGGAGGAGGGGTGGCTGGAGTATGAAAGGTGGAGGAGGAGGAGGAGGGTGGTGCAGGAGGACGGTTGAAGGGAGGTGGAGGAGGGGTGGACGGAGGGAGGAGGAGGGGTGGAGGAGGCGGAGGAGGGGTGGAATGAGGAGGAGGAGGGCTGTAAGGAGATGTGGAGGGTGAAGGGAGGTGGAAGATGATTGGAGGAAGGTGGAGGTGGGTGGAGGTGGCGGAGGTGGGGTGGAGGTGGAGGAGGGTGGGGGAGGAGGAGGGTGGAGGAGGAGGAGGGGTGGGGGGAGGAGGAAGGGCGTGGAGGGAGGAGGAGGGGTGGAGGAGGAGGATGTGCAGAGGTAGGAGGAGTGTGGAGGAGGAGGAGAGGAGGGAGGAGGTGGGTGGAGGAGGTGGAGGAGGGTGGAGGAGGAGTGGGAGGGGTGGAGGGAGGGAGGAGGAGGGGTGGAGGGAGGAGGAAGGTCGTGGAGGGAGGAGGAGCGCTGGAGGTGGAAGCGGAGTGGTGGAGGAGGCAGAGGATTGGTGGAGGAATCAGGAGGAGGGGTGGAGGGAGGGAGGTGGAGGGTTGGAGGAGGAGGGGTGGAGGGAGGGAGGAGGAGGAGGATGTGCAGAGGGAGGAGGAGTGTGGAGGAGGAGGAGGAGGAGGAGGGAGGAGGTGGGGTGGAGGAGGAGTGGGAGGGGTGGAGGAGGAGGGGTGGAGGTGGTGGAGGGCTGGAGCGATGAGGAGGGGTGGAGGAGGAGTGGTGTAGGGACGAGCAGGATGTTTGGAGGAGGAGGAGAAGTGGTGGAGGGATTAGGAAGAGGGGTGGAGGGAGGGAGGAGGAGGGATGGAGGGACAGAGGTGGAGGGGTGGTGGAGGAAGAGGAGGGGTGGTGGAGGCAGAGGATGGGTGGAGGGAGGAGGAGGAGGGTGGAGGAGGAGGAGGGGTGGAGGGAGGAGGAGAAGGGGTGGAGGGAGGGAGGAGGGGAGGAGGAGGAGGAGGAGGAGGGGTGGAGGGAGGGGGAGGAGGGGTGGAGGGGTGGAGGATGGGTGGAGGGAGGTGGAGGGGTGGATGAGGAGGTGGAGGGTGGAGGGAGGGAGGAGGATGGCTGGAGGTGGAGGAGTCATGGGGGAGGGAAGACGATGGGTGGAGGAGGAGGAGGGGTGGAGGGGAGCGAATCAGAGGGGTGGAAGAGGAGAACGAGGGTTGGAGGGAGGAGGGGGAGGGAGGCAGAGGGGTGGATGATGGCGTGGAGGGTTGGAGGGAGGCGGAGAAGGGGTGGAGGGGTGGACAGGGGGAGGGGGAGGGGTGGAGGATGTGGAGGGGTGCTGTTGGAGGAGGGGTGAAAGGAGGAGGAGGGGTGGAGGAGGAGGAGGGGTGGAAGGAGGAGAAAGACGAGGGGTGGAGGGAGAAGGTGGGTGGAGGAGGAGGGGTGGAAGGAGGAGGAGGAAGGGTGGAGGGAGAAGGAGGCGAGAGGGAGGAGGAGGGGTGGGAGAGGAGGAGGGGTGGAGGGAGGGGGAGGATGGGTGGAGGAGGAGGAGATGGGGTGGAGGGAGGGAGGAGGAGTGGTGTAGGAGGAGGAGGGTGGAGGGCGGGAGGAGGAGGGGTGGAGGAGGAGGAGGGGTGGAAGGAGGGGGAGGATGTGTGGAGGAGGAGCAGATGGGTTGGAGGGAGGAGGATGGGTGGAGGAGGAGGAGGGTGGAGGGAGGGAGGAGGCGGAGGACAGTTGGAGGGAGGCGGAGGAGGGGTGGAGTGAGGAGGAGGATGGGTGGAGGGCGGAGGAGGAGGGTGGAGGGAGGAAGAGGAGGGCTGGAGGAGGAGGAGGAGGGCTGGAGGGAGGAGGAGGAGGAAGATGTGTAGAGGGAGGTGGAGGTGGAGTGGAGGTGTGGAGGAGGGGTGGAGGGAGGGAGGAGGGGAGGCGGAGGAGGAGGGGTGAAGCGAGGGGGAAGAGGGGTGGAGGATGGGTGGAGGGAGGAGGAGGGGTGGAGGTGGAGATGGGGTGGATGGAGGAGGAGGAGGGGTGGAGGGAGGAGGAGGGATGGAGGGAGGGAGGAGGGGTGGAGGAGGAGGAGGAGGAGGGGTGGAGTGAGGCGGAGGATGGGTGAAGGAGGATGCGGGGGTGGAGGAGGAGGTGTGGAGGAGGAGGAGGAGTGTGGAGGAGGGAGTCAGAGGGTGGAGGAGGAGTACGAGGGTTGGAGGGAGGAGGGGGGAGGGAGGCAGAGGGGCCGATGATGGTGTGGAGGGTTGGAGGGAGGCAGAGAAGGGTGGAGGGAGGAGGAGGGGTGGACAGAGGGAGGAGGAGGGGTGGAGGAGGTGGAGGGGTGGTGGTGGAGGAGGGGTGGAGGAGGAGGAGGGGTGGAAGGAGGAGAAAACGAGGGGTGGAGGGGGGAGGATGGGTGGAGGAGGAGGAGGGGTGGAAGGAGGAGAAGGAGGAGGGTGGTGGGAGAAGGAGGGTTGGATGAGGAGGAAGGGTGGAGGAGAAGGGGCGAAGGGAGGAGGAGGAGGGATGGAAGAGGGGAGGAGGAGGAGGCGGGGTGGAGGGAGGGGGAGGAGGGGTGGAGGAGGTGGAGGAGGGTGGAGGGAGGGAGGAGGATGGCTGGAGGTGGAGGAGTCATGGGGGGAGGGATGACGATGGGTGGAGGAGGAGGAGGGGTGGAGGAGGGAGTCAGAGGGGTGGAGGAGGAGAACGAGGGTTGGAGGCAGGAGGGGGAGGAGGCAGAGGGGTGGATGATGGTGTGGAGGGTTGGAGGGAGGCGAGAAGGGGTGGAGGAGGAAGAGGGGTGGACAGAGGGAGAGGAAGTGTGGAGGAGGTGGAGGGGTGGTTGTGGAGGAGGGGTGGAGGGAGGAGGAGCGGTGGATGAGGAGGAGGGGTGGAGGAGGAGGAGGGGTGGAAGGATGAGAAAGATGAGGGGTGGAGGAGGAGGGTGGAAGGAGGAGCAGGAGGAGGGGTGGAGGGAGAAGGAGGCAAGAGGGAGGAGGAGGAGGGGTGGAGGAGGAGGAGGGGTGGAGGGAGGGGGAGGATGGATGAGGAGGAGAGATGGGGTGGAGGGAGGGAGGAGAGGGGTGGAGGAGGAGAACGAGGGTTGGAGGCAGGAGGGGGGAGGGAGGCAGAGGGGTGGATGATGGTGTGGAGGGTTGGAGGGAGGCGGAGAAGGGGTGGAGGGAGGAAGAGGGGTGGACAGAGGGAGGAGGAAGTGTGGAGGAGGTGAGGGGTGGTTGTGGAGGAGGGGTGGAGGGAGGAGGAGCGGTGGATGAGGAGGAGGGGTGGAGGAGGAGGAGGGGTGGAAGGATGAGAAAGATGAGGGGTGAGGAGGAGGGTGAAGGAGGAGCAGGAGGAGGGGTGGAGGGAGAAGGAGGCAAGAGGGAGGAGGAGGAGGGTGGAGGAGGAGGAGGGTGGAGGGAGGGGGAGGATGGATGGAGGAGGAGGAGATGGGTGGAGGGAGGGAGGAGGAGGGGTGGAGGAGGAGGAGGGTGGAGGGAGGGATGAGGATGGGTGGAGGAGGAGGAGGGGTGGAGGGAGAGGGAGGGTGGAGGAGGGAGGAGGAGGGGTGGAGGGAGGGAGGAGGAGGGATGGAGGAGGCGGAGGACAGTTGGAGGGAGGCGGAGGAGGGGTGGAATGATGAGGAGGATGGGTGGAGGGCGGAGGAGGAGGGGTGGAGGGAGGAAGAGGAGGGCTAGAGGGAGGAGGAGTTGGGCTGGAGGGAGGAGGAGGAGGGGTGAAGGGAGGAGGAAGATGTGTAGAGTGAGGTGGAGGTGGAGTGGTGGAGGGGTGGAGGAGGAGGAGGGGGTGGAGGAAGAGTGTTGGAGGGAGGGAGGAGGAGGGGTGGTAGAGGAGGAGGGGTGGAAGCAGGAGAAGGAGGGGTGGAGGGAGGGAGGAGGAGTGCTGGAGGAGAAGGTGGTGGAGGACAGAGCAGGAGTGGTGGCGGGAGGAGGAAGAGGGTTGGAGGTAGGGAGGAGGAGGGGTGAAGGGAGGGCAGAGGAGGGTTGGAGGGAGGAGGAGTGGTGGAGGGAGGGAGTAGGGATGGAGGGAGGGAGGTGGGGTGGAGGAGGAGGAGGAGGGGTGGAGTGAGGCGGAGGAGGGGTGAAGGAGGAGGAGGAGGGGTGGAGGGAGGCACGAGGAGGGGTAGAGGAGGGTGGAGGAGGAGGAGGCGTGGTGGTGGAGGAGGAGGGCTGGAGGGAGGGAGTCAGAGGTGTGGAGGAGGAGAAGGAGGGTTGAGGGAGGAAGGGAGGGAGGCAGAATGCTGGAGGATGGTGAGGAGTGTTGGAGGGGAGGAGGGGTGGAGGAGGCGGTGGAGGGGTGGAGGGAGCGGAGGAGCGGTGGAATGATGAGGAGGAGGGCTGGAGGGAGGAGGTGGAGGGGTGAAGGGAGGAGAAAGATGTGTGGAGGGAGGTGGAGGTGATGTGGAGGAGGTGGAGGAGGGGTGGAGGGAGGAGGAGGGGTGGAGGAGGGGTGGATGATGAGGATGGGTGGAAGGAGGAGAAGGAGGAGGGGAGGTGGAAGAGGAGGGGTGGAGGAGGCGGAGGATGGGTGGAGGGAGGAGGTGGATGGTGGAGAAGGAGGAGGGAGAGGGAGGAGGAGGAGGGGTGAGGGAGGGAGGATGGGTGGTGGGGGAGTTGTTGAGTGAGGCAGAGAATGGGTGGAGGGAGGGAGGAGGAGGGGTGGAGGGAGGAAGGAGGAGGGGTGGAGGAGGAGGAGTGGTGGAGGGAGAGAGGAGGAGGGGTGGAGGAGGAGGAGCAGTTTTGGAAGAGGAGGAGAGGTTGAGCTGGACGAGGGATGTAGGGAGGAGGTGGGGTGGAGGAGGGTAGAGGAGGAGCGGGAGGGGTGGAGATGGAGGAGGGGTGGAGGGAGGGGGAGGAGGGGTGGAGGGAGGGGGAGGAGGGGTGGAGGGAGGGGGAGTGGTGGAGGAGTGTAATGATCAATAGCATGTCATTCTATAGTGGACACTAGGTGGAGCCGTAGAGCTGTATATAGCTGTATGTATAAGACTACACTACCCAGCTATATATTATATTAAGACTACATTACCCATGAGGCTAGGGCTACCCCACCAAGGCTGCAGTCAAGATGGAAGCCTCTACAAGATGCTGTACAAGTCCACATGTGCTCAATAAAATAACTAGCAAAAGCTAGCTGTGTTCATAATAAGAATGTTTATTTATTAATGAACATAACATGGTACCAGGGTGGTGAAGATCTGCTGAAAATTGTGAAAAGCGACATGGAGAATTTGTAGACACCAGAGTGTTTGAAACTCACAGAAAAAATCGACTACAATTGGCAGACTTTTAAACAGCAATTCGAACTCTACATTGCAGCCATCGGATTCGGTACGAAGCCAGACGCAAGGAAGATAGCGTTGCTGCTTACGGTTGCAGGCCCACAGGCGATAGAGGTATTAAATACATTTATATTTAATCCAGCGGAGAACAGAGACAAATTAGACGATGTGCTACAGAAATTTGATGCACATTGTTCTCCCAAAAAGAATGAGACGTATGAAAGATACATCTTCCGTTCTCGGACACAGCAACAAAATGAGACTTTTGATAGCTTTATAACTGATCTGAAACTGAAAGCACAGACATGTAATTTCTCTGAGCTCAAAGCATCCATGATTCATGACCAGATTGTGTTTGGTATTCATGATAAAAAAAAGTCAGGGAACGTCTGTTGAGAGAAACCGAACTAAATTTGGAAAATGCCGTGAAAATATGCCAAGCCAGCAAGCTAGCTCGAAATCACGCGAAGACTTTCGGTGAAATCAATAATGATGCGAATATAATGAGTGATAATGCTGCTGTCGGTGCTGTGTCCTACAAGGGGAAGAAATGTGGGCAGAACAGAAATGAAAAGCAATCGGAGGATGACATTTTTAATTGTAAACGCTATGGTTACAAACACCAGTTAAGACAATGCCCAGCGTTTGGAAAAATGTGCACAAAGTGTAATGGAAAGAATCACTTTGCCAAACAATGCTTTGAAAAGTAAAAACGACGAAAGGGCAACGAATTAATGTGATTGAGGACACTGATTTAAGTGAGACATTTTTTGTAGGAATGGTGTCATGTGACAATATCAAAAAAGATACAGAAAATGTGCAGCCCTCAGAAATAGACAATGCTGAACATAAAGTTAATGCAGTAAAAGAGGACAAATGGATGATCCCACTGCAGATAAATGGAGCATTAGTTACATTGAAACTGGACACTGGGGCAAAAGCAAACTTAATCAGCATGAGTGACAGTAACAATATGAAAGAAAAGCCCAAAATACAGAAAAAGTCAGTACTACTGAAGGACTATAATGGACAGAAAATAGATAGCTTAGGTGTATGCAGACTTAAAGTGACAGTCAAAGACAAAGTGCATCATCTCATGTTTTCTGTTGTGGCTGAAAGGCTTGATTCACTACTGGGTGACAAAGCTTGTGAGGACTTAGAACTGGTCAAAAGAGTCTACCGTATAAACTGTGCCATAAGCAGACCAGATGACTCAGTGGATTCTGTAGTGAATAATTTCCAGGATGTGTTCAAAGGATTTGGAGTTCTACCATTCACTTACAAGACCCAGCTAAAGCAGGATGCTCAGCCAGTGGTACATGCTCCACGGAGAGTTCCAGCACCCCTGCGTGACCGGCTCAAGAATGAACTGGACAGAATGACCACACTAGGAGTCATCAGGAAAGTCGAAGAGCCAACAGACTGGGTTAACTCCATGGTATGTGTAAAGAAAAAGAACAATGATCTAAGAATATGCATGGATCCAAAGGACTTAAATGCAAACATAAAACGTGAACACTACTGTAAAGTCTGTGGGTTGTACAGTTAATAACGACACAGACTTCAGGAGTAACAAACAAACAGGTCTTTACTATTCAGAGGTCAGGGCGAATCTGCCCCAGTTATCCTGCCACAACACTTATATACTGGTGTGGTCACTGTCGGTATTACAGTATACAGAAGCCAAACAAATAGTGCCACACCTAAAGTAGTTCTCTTAAAGGTGAACGGTTACATTCAATAGTTCCCTTTAAAGGTAGACGGGTACATACACTACAATCCTCCCTTTTTAGCTTATTACTTACAGAGTCCCCGTTAAACATACATATCTTCAACTTCATATAAAACAATTTACAGATATAATCTCGGTGGGAACAGTTCATAGATTCAGTCTCTGATCTTGACTCGTTCCGAACAGCATCTCTTTGGTGTAGCCGGTTCACATGGCTAGCGTGACTCCTCCATAGCCTTTTTCTTGACGTAACAGCTTGAACTTTCGTCCTGTTGAACCAGCAGTGCGGACTTTTACAACCAACTGGCTGTCTTGATAATTTCCGGTTTTTCAACTAATTTAGCTCCTTTCGTAGTGTCCCGCCTGAGATGGTAGAAGTGATAATATTTTAGACGGTTATTATCTTCTGCTTCTTCTTTTTCTTTTCTGCCTTTTTGAAACTCTCGGAGCTCCTTTCTCGGCTGCCAGCTGTAGTGCCACCAACTCTCTATGTTCCTTAGACCTTAAGTGCTTCATCCGGATTTCAGCACTTTGGGAGTTTTCATCACAAACTGAGCAGACCAGATCCTCGTAATATTCAGTGTCACTCAACAGGTCATGGTAATATTCGGGGTCGTCCTGAGTTAGGCCAGTGAGAGGCCCTTCTCCTTCCTTCTTATCCATCTGGACGTTAGCCGATGGTGGTTCCTTCCCTAACCATCTTTCTTGAAAAGACTTCTTCAAACATTCATATTCATCCCGCTCTTCCTGGGTTGTCTGCCATTCCTTCACTACTGACCTCATTTGTGAGTTCAATGCCTTCCCTTCCATCGGGGATTGCGTTATCAGGCTATTTAATCCTTCTACTGAAGCAGCTGTTTCAACATTCTTCTGTTCACATTGACGTGACTCAACGAACTCTTCATAGAGTAAACTGTAATACAAAATCTGTGTTGCCACCTCAGTTATTTCCGTAACTTTTGGGAGCTCCGAATTCCTTCCCTTTGAAGATTGAAGCTCGTGTTCCCATTGTGGAGTCTTGTCTCTCAGCATGTGAAGGAGTTGGCTGACCGTTAACTCTTCCACGGGGACTCTCTGGATCAGAGTCTTCTCCATTTCATCCACCTTTCCCTCCAATGCTTTCACCTTCCTTTCCTCTTGTACTTTGGTTTCAAGCGCTCGAAGAAGTTGCGTCTTGATGCTCCCTAGCTCATGTTCAGGGCCCATTCTTACAGTCTCTGTGTTTCTTACAGTTTCCTTTCCTTCCACTGAAAGGATTCCCAGTTGAATTTGTTCTTCAAGTCGTTGAACCTCGGTCATTGCCGCCTCATATTTGACTTGGGTTTCCTTCAATATTTTTATGAGTTCTTGGACATCTTGTCTTTCATGTTCTGCCATGTCTTTCACCTCTAAATTCTCATCTATGGATGGAACTTCTACCGATGAGTCTGTCTTGGCCTTGAGCTCATCAAGAATTTCCTGCAGCCTTTGGACTTCTTGCTCATGTTCAACCTTTAGTTGTTCATATGCTTCTACTGAAACTAGCTTTTCGGAGGTTGCCGAGTTAATCCCCTCCAGAATTGTAGCCTGGGCCTGTTCGTACTGTTCTTTCAACTTCTCACACTCTGCTTGTAAGGAGTCGTAGAGAAGAACTGGAATAAAATCCTGGCTTCCTGAAGATTCCTCTTCATTTGCTTCTTTCGCAATTTCCTGTTGGAGTTCAGCCAAGGCTGCTATGCGATCTGCCTCTTGAAGTCTCACTGCCATCAAATCTTCTTTATTCTTGCAGTCTATCTCAGCCATTTTCCGTTTACTTTCATCTAACTGAGTGAGTAGACCCTTATTCTGGGCTGAGAGATATTGCACCTTCTCATGTAGACCATAGCACTCCTTCTCTGCTCGACATAGCTGGTTACTGCTGATTTGGTTCTGTGTTTCAAGTTCCAACATCCTTTGCTTAGCTTCTTTCAGTTTCGCCCCTATAAGCTCCTCTTGCAACATGGCCACATTATTCACATCAGGTAAAGAAGCGTTTCTCTTTTCCATGTCCAAGATTTTTTTCTGCATCTCTTTAAGTGCACACTGCGATTCAGCTTCTCTTAACCTTGCCTGCACTAGCTCCGTCTCCAATTGCAGAACAAAATCCTCATTGTAGCGTGGTTTGCCTTTATGCTGTATCTCTAGATCATGCAAATATTCTAACTCCTGAACATCATAAGGGAGATGTGATCGGTAATTGGTCACGATGGCTCTATGGTCGCTCTCTGCTTGAGCCAGCAGGTTCTGTTGTCTTTCCAGACTCTCCCATTCGGTGTCATAGAACTTTTTCATTGTTTTCATCTCTTGTACGAGACGGTAACTTAATTGTCCTAATTGTTGTCGTACTTTGAAATAACGTTGAGTTCGAGCCCGGTGTTCATCCGTAATGCATATGTCTGTAACTTGAACAGACTCAGAATTCTCTGTCTTTATGCACGCCATCGTTTTTCCAACCTTAGTCAGTGAGTTCATGTTAACCTTGTTTTTCATACGTGGGCTGGACTTATCGTCTTCCGGCTCAGAGTCTGAGCTGCTTGTCTGCACCGAGTCCTCACTCGTCATTGCTTGTAGGTAGTGCCATTCCATGTCTATTTTCTTGATCCACTCCCGTCCTAGAAGTGGTGGTCCTCCCTCAGGTAGTACGTACAAGTTCATTCTTGGGTGTACTTTACCCCTATCTCTCACCTTGACTCTTATTTTTCCCATGGGGTATACTTTATGCCCCGTGTATGTCTGCAATACGAACTTGGTATCTCTTAAGGGTATGTGTGGGAATAGCCGGTGGTAATCCCTTCGATTTATGACTGATACAGCTGATCCAGTGTCCAACTCCATTTTCACTTGGACTCCAGCTATTTTTAGCATGACCCAGATAGTTTGTAGGTCAGCTTCCTTACTCACATGGTGGATACTCAGACTACTCAGCTCCTGGCCGTTTGGATCTGAGTCTGGATTCTATTTGTCTGAACTCTTCTCAGCCCCCTTGTATACCTTGTTATACTTTTCTCGTGATGGCTTCCTTTGGTTGTTGGTCTTCTTCCCTGACCGGCATACCTTAGCGATGTGACCCAGTTTGCCACATTTCCTACATTCTTGGTTCTTAAACCAGCATTGATTCTGGTCGTGTGTTGTCTTCCCACAACGATAGCATTTTGTTGTACTCGAGGTAATTTGGTCCACCCCGAGTGCCGCCGCCTTTAGTTGCATTTCCGCCGTTCCTTTCGCTGCGGCTTCGTGTGATGTGGCTATAAGGACAGCCCTGTCAAGTGTAAGGTCGTTCTCTTCGAGTAGGCGCTTTTGCGTCCCTTCCTTGGACAATCCGCCTACGAACTTGTCTCGCAGTGCCTCTGTCAGATTCCCTCTGAACTGGCAGTATTTCGCTAGCCTACGCAGTTCGACCAAGTATTCTGCGTTGCTTTCGTCTTTCCGTTGCGTTCTTGCAAAGAATTTGAATCGTTCAGCCAACATCAACGGTGTGGGGTTCAAGTGGTCCTTCAGAACAGCCACAATCTCTTCGAAAGACTGATCCGCCGGTTTAGCTGGTGCTAGTAAATCCTTCAAGAGCCCGTATGTCTTTGCGCCCATCGAGTTTAACAATGTTATCGCCTTGTCGTCTTCCTCTATTTTGTTGGCTTCACAATAGATCTCGATGCGTTCCACGTACGTGGCCCAGTCTTCTATCTCAGAATTAAAATCGTTAATATTCCCTCGCTTAGGCATCTTCCTTTCCTTGGAGCAGCACAGTATTTCTTTAAGTATTATTTATTATCTGTTTATTTCTAAAATGGCGGTTTTCCCGCGAAAATGGCGGTTTCCCGCTCTTCCCTTCTCTCTCTCTCTCTCTCTCTGCCCACTTCAATGGCAGTTAAGATGGCGGTTTTTCCCGCGAAAATGGCGGTTTCCCGCTCGTCCTTTCTCTCCCCGCCCACTTCAATGGCGGTTTCCCGCCTCTGTCGTCTTCTCCGCCTAATGGCGGCTTTCCGCGTTTCTTCCTGGTGGAAGGGGTACGCTTTCCCCACAGCGGACAGGTTCAGCCGCTGGGCTGGCACTCGCACAGCTCCCCTTACTCGGCTCTGTCTCTCTCTCCCGCCCGCACGGCTCTACCAGCGCTGGGTACACCCCGTTAACGGAGGACAGTTCAGCCGCTGGACTGGCTCTCGCGCAGTCTCTCTCTCCGTACCCGGCTCTGTCGCTCCCTCCCCCGCACGTTCGGTTCTACCGGCTCTGGGTACCCCGTTGGTGGAGAACAGTTCAGCCGCTGGACTGGCTCTCGCGCAGTCTCTCTCCCCTTGTTCGGCTGTGTCTCTCTCCCACTCCCGCACGTTCGGTTCTACCGGCTCTGGGTACCCCGTTGGTGGAGAACAGTTCAGCCGCTGGGCTGGCTCTTGCGCAGCCTCCTTTGCTCGGCTCTGCCTCTCGCCCACGCTCGGTTTCAGCGCTCCGCGGCTTCGTCGCCGCCCGGATCTTTCCCGCCGATCGCGGTCCGGCTGTCACCCGACGCCGTTGGACCCGACTTCTGACCGGCTCAGCTCCCCCTCGACCGAGGTCGAGTGCTCTGCCCTTATCCTCCGGATACTTCTACACCTTCCCCTACTCACAGTCTCTTCGGCCGCCTTGTTCCCTGCTGATTGGCTCACTCCGCACCGTGGTAGAAGGGTAGTCAGTGCCTGTTGCAGACGGAAGCTTTTGTTGCTAAAGTCTTCCACCTTTCTCCTGCTGCAGCCTCGTGTTTTCTCCCAGCAGAACGACGAGGGCGGTTGCCTCTCTTCGACGCTCTTCTTGCTTTGGTAGTCTTGCCGCAGGGTACGATCGGACTTGTCGCCACTGTAAAGTCTGTGGGTTGTACAGTTAATAACGACACAGACTTCAGGAATAACAAACAAACAGGTCTTTACTATTCAGAGGTCAGGGCGAATCTGCCCCAGTTATCCTGCCACAACACTTATATACTGGTGTGGTCACTGTCAGTATTACAGTATACAGAAGCCAAACAAATAGTGCCACACCTAAAGTAGTTCTCTTAAAGGTGAACGGTTACATTCAATAGTTCCCTTTAAAGGTAGACGGGTACATACACTACAACTACCAGATTCCCAAGCGAGAAGGAATCACCAGTGAAATGTCAGGTGCCAGATCATTTACAAAGCTCGATGCCTCACAAGGATTTTGGCAACTAAAACTGGATGAAGAGAGCACCAAATACTGTACCTTCAACACACCATTTGGCAGGTATTGTTTCCTCAGAATGCCTTTTGGGATAATATCTGCATCTGAAATCTTTCATAGAGCGATGGAACACAATTGAAGGTCTGGAAGGAGTTCGGGTCTATGTTGATGACATCATCATCTGGGGCTCCACACTGAAAGAACACAATGAGAGACTGACTAAAGTGCTACAGAGCATACGCCGGAATGGACTGAAGCTCAACAAAGCCAAGTGTCAGTTTGGCGTCCAGGAAGTCACTTTCCTAGGAGATAATTTATCTGGTAAAGGAATAGAGCCAGATATGGAAAAAGTAAATGCCATACTCAAAATGCCCCGACCCACTGACAAAAAAGGAGTGCTACGCATCATGGGTATGATAAACTTCATTGGAAATTTCATTCCTAACTTGTCAGCCAAGACAGCCTGTCTGCGAGACCTGCTACATAAAACAAATGAGTTCACATGGACAGAAAGACATGAACAAGAGTGGATAAACCTCAAAACAGTGCTGACAACCACACCTGTACTCACCTTCTTTGACCCAACAAAAAGAATCAAAGTGTCAATGGATGCATCAAAAGATGGCCTAGGTTCGGTCTTGCTACAAGCAGAGGGTGAAGATTGGAAGCCTGTTGCCTATGCCTCCAGGTCTATGACTGATACTGAGTGTCGATACGCCCAGATTGAAAAGGAATGTCTAGGCTTGGTAGTTGGACTAGAAAAGTTTCATGGCTACATATATGGACTTCCCACCTTCACAGTTGAGACAGACCACAGCCCTCTGGTTGCCATCATAAAAAAAAACCTGAATGAGATGTCTCCAAGGATTCAACGACTCATGATGAAGCTGCAAAGATATGACGCTGAACTGATCTACACACCAGGCAAATACATAGTGTTAGCAGATGCACTATCCCGAGCACCCACAATGAGTCATGTGAGCGCTACTGAAGAAGACGTGGATGTTCATGTGAGTATGGTCACTGCTGCGTTGCCCGTGTCAGGCACAAAATCAAAGCAAATAGCAGAAGAAACAGTAAAAGATACAGTATTACAAACAGTAATAGAGAACATTCATCATGGCCAAAAGGTTCCTGTCCAAAATATTTTCACATAAGGTCATAATTGAGTGTCGCAAGTGGACTATTACTAAAACAGAACAGAATAGTCATTCCACAGGCTCTACGTCAAGACATGCTCAAAAGGATTCATGAGGGACACCTCGGAATTGAAAAATGCAAAAGGAGAGCAAGAGACACTGTTTATTGGCCTGGCATAAATAAGGACATTGAGAACATGATAGGCAAATGTGAGACATGTCAGAAACACCAAAACAAACAAGCAAAGGAACCAATGATAGTAGCTGACATAGCAACAGCAGCATGGCAAAAGGTTGGAATGGACCTTTTTCATTGAAATGGTAAAGACTATCTAATAGTGATGGACTACTATTCTAACTATCCTGAGATGGTGCTGCTCTCAAGCACCACAGCAAGCAGTGTCATAATGCATGTGAAATTCATCTTCACCAGACATGGAATTCCCAGGATTGCCGTTAGCGACAATGGTCCGTGCTTCAACTGTAAGGAGTGGCAACAGTTTGCAGCACATTATGACTTTCAGCACATCACATCCAATCCTTTGTATGCTCAGTCAAATGGTAAGGCAGAGAAAGGTGTTCAAGTTCTCAAGCAGCTACTGAAGAAAGCGACAGAAAGCAAGTCTGATCCTTATCTCGCCCTGCTGAACTACCGAGCCTCACCTTTAGACTGTGGTTCTTCACCTGCTGAACTCCTAATGGGTCGCAAGTTGCGTACCATGCTACCCTGCTGTGCAAAAGAACAGCAAAGTGAGGAACTGAGACAGAGACTTCAACTGTTAAAGCTGAAACAGAAATCATACTATGACAAGTCATCCAAAACTCTAAAACCATTGACAAAGGATGATGTTGTCAGGATTGAGGATCCAGATGCATGGAACAGGAAAGCTACAGTTCTTGAGGAAGTAGGACCAAGGTCATACACTGTTAGAACTGAGGAAGGACAGATTCTCAGGAGGAACCGCCGTTCCCTCCTAAAAACAGAAGAGACTATTCAAGACCAGATTGATGAAAATGCCGCAACTGCATCTTGTCATTCACCACCAGAACAATCTCATGAAGACACATCAGACTTACCCGTGTTGAGAAGATCCACACGTGAAGTAAAAGAGCCTGATAGACTTGGACCTAGGAATTCAGTGGCCTGCGCCACCAGTTTGCGCCCAAAGAGGGCTTTTGCGCCACTGTGCAAACCTACCGCGATATTTAGCGGGACGCTAATGGCGGCGTTAGCCATTAGCGCTGCGCCACCACCGATGACATCATCGGTGTGCGCAGCACCCCGCTATCACCCCGCTGGCCATATATGGTTGCTGCCGCCTCCCCCGCGCCGGCCGCAAACAGCGACCGGTACACGGGGCCTACCTCTGCCGGTACTGGGGCGAGTTAAGGTGGAGGTGCAGCCGGCCGCTTTTTCGGTGGCCGCCTGCCCGCACCTCCTTCCCCGGCCTCCTACACCCCCCCCGCCGCGGCATTGCCGGCTGCTTCCAGAGAGCCCGGCACTTCTCCTTGGTGCCGGGCTCATTTGCCGGCACTCACGAGCGGGGATCGCGCTGTTGCAGGCACCTCCCCCTTAAGAATGAGAGGAAGGCCTGCAGTACCGCAGGCTGCCGTGCTGCAGCGGGTGGCGCTGCTGCACTTTACACGCCGATATTCAGTTTCAGCGCCCCAAGCGGGGCGCCGAAACCCTGGTTTAGCGGCCGGCTTCCACTTGGGGCGCTGAAACTGAATTTCCCGCTGGCGCAAGTGGCTCCGTGCGCAGCGGTAATTCCGGCGCCCAGGCGAGCTGGGCGCCCCTAACTGAATTTCTAGGCCTTAATCTTTGAGTACAATGTAAAGCTTTGAAAATGTGTTGACTGTTTTGAAAATGTTTATGTTTATAGAGCACTAACAAAAGTGTTACTGATATTATCTTTATTGTTTTCTTGAAAGTTGATTGATGTTGATTTTGTTAAACCTCAAAGAAAGGGGGATGTAGTGATCAATAGCATGTCATTCAATAGTGGACACTAGGTGGAGCCGTAGAGCTGTATGTATAAGACTACACTACCCAGCTATATATTATATTAAGACTACATTACCCATGAGGCTAGGCTACCCACAAGGCAGCAGTCAAGATAGAAGCCTCTACAAGATGCTGTACAAGTCCACATGTGCTCAATAAAATAACTAGCAAAAGCTAGCTGTGTTCATAATAAGAATGTCTATTTATTAATGAACATAACAGAGGAGGAGGAGGGTTGGAGGGAGGAGGAGGGGTGGAGGGAGGGAGGAGTGGTAGAGGAGGAGGAGGAGGGGTGGAGTGAGGCTGAGGAGGGGTGGAGGGAGGGAGGCGGAGGGGTGGTGGAGGAGGAGGAGGAGGAGTGGAGGGAGGGAGGAGGAGGGGTGGAGGAGGAGGAGATGGGTGGAGGAGGCGGAAGATGGGTGGAGGGAGGTGGAGGGGTGGAGGAGGAGGAGGAGGGGTGGAGGGAGGGAGGAGGGGTGGAGGGAGGGAGGAGTGGTGGAGGAGGAGGAGGAGGAGGAGGAGGGGTGGAGTGAGGCTGAAGAGGGGTTGAGGGAGGGAGGCAGAGGGGTGGAGGAGGAGGAGGAGGAGGAGGAGGGGTGGAGGAGGAGGAGTGGTGAAGGAGGGGGAGGAGGTGGAGATGGGGTGGAGGAGGCGGAGGATGGGTGGAGGGAGGAGGTGGAGGGGTGGAGGAGGAGGAGGAGGGGTGGAGGGAGGGAGGAGGGATGGAGGGAGGGGTGGAGGAGGAGTGGAGTGAGGCGGAGGAGGGGTGAAGGAGGAGGAGTACGGGTGGAGGGAGGAGGAGGAGGAGGAGGAGGAGGGCTGGAGGAGGAGGAGGGGTGGAGGGAGGGAAGAGGAGGGGTGGGGAGCAGAGGGGTGGAGGATGGTGAGGAGGGTTGGAGGGAGGAGGAGGGGTGGAGGAGGAGGGGGTGGAGGGAGGAGGAGGGGGTGGAGGGAGGAGGAGGGGTGGCTGGAGTACGAAAGGTGGAGGAGGAGGAGGAGGAGGGTGGTGGAGGAGGACGGTTGAAGGGAGGTGGAGGAGGGGTGGATGGAGGGAGGAGGAGGGTGGAGGAGGTGGAGGAGGGGTCGAATGAGGAGGAGGAGGGCTGGAGGGAGGAGTGGAGGGGTGAAGGGAGGTGGAAGATGATTGGTGGAGGTGGGGTGGAGGAGGCGGAGGAGGGGTGGAGGAGGAGGGGTGGAGGAGGAGGGGTGGAGGTAGAGGAGGGGTGGAGGGAGGAGGGGTGGAGGAGGAGGAGGGGTGGAAGGAGGAGGGGTGGAGGGAGAAGGAGGGGTGGAGGAGGAGGTGTGAAGGGAGGCGCAGGAGGGATGGAGGGAGGAGGAGGATGGGTGGAGGGAGGGAGGAGGGAGGGGAGGAGGGGAGGAGGGAGGAGGAAGGGCGTGGAGGGAGGAGGAGGGGTGGAGATGGAAGAGGAGGGGTGGAGGAGGCAGAGGATTGGTGGAGGGAGGAGGACGAGGGGTGGAGGGAGGGATGTGGAGGGGTGGAGGAGGAGGAGGAGGGGTAGAGGGAGGAGGAGGAGGGGTGGAGGAGGAGGAGGGGTGGAGGGAGGAGGAAGGGCGTGGAGGGAGGAGGAGGGGTGGAGGTGGAAGAGGAGGGGTGGAGGAGGCAGAGGATTGGTGGAGGGAGGAGGACGAGGGGTGGAGGGAGGGAGGTGAAGGGGTGGAGGAGGAGGAGGAGGGGTAGCGGGAGGGAGGAGGAGGGGTGGAGGAGGAGGAGGGGTGGAGGGAGGAGGAAGGGCATGGAGGGAGGAGGAGGGGTGGAGGTGGAAGAGGAGGGGTGGAGGAGGCAGAGGATTGGTGGAGGGAGGAGGACGAGGGGTGGAGGGAGGGAGGTGGTGGGGTGGAGGAGGAGCAGGAGGAGGGGTAGAGGGAGGGAGGAGGAGGGGTGGAGGAGGAGGAGGAGGGAGGAGGTGTGGTGGAGGAGGAGTGGGAGGGGTGGAGGAGGAGGGGTGGAAGTGGAGGAGGGCTGGAGGAGGAGTGGTGGAGGGATGAGCAGGATGGTTGGAGGAGGAGGAGGAGGGGTGGAGGGATTAGGAAGAGGGGTGGAGGGAGGGAGGAGGAGGGGTGGTGGAGGAAGAGGAGGGGTGGTGGAGGCGGAGGATGGGTGGAGGGTGGAGGAGGAGGGGTGGAGGGAGGAGGAGAAGGGGTGGAGGGAGGGAGGAGGGGAGGAGGAAGAGGAGGAGGAGGGGTGGAGGAGAAGGAGGAGGGGTGGAGTGTGGGAGGAGGAGGGGTGGTAGGTGGGAGGAGGAGTGTGGAGGAGGAGGAGGGGTGGAGGGAGAAGGAGGAGGTGTGGGGGGGAGGGAGGAGGAGGTGTGGGGGGAGGGAGGAGGAGGTGTGGAGGGTTGTAGGAGAGGGGAGGAGGGAGGTGGAGGAGGGTTGGTGGGAGGTTGAGGGAGGGTTGGATGTAAGTTAATTAACGGCAACAAAAAATCAGTGCTGCGGATTCTGTAATAATGTTCAGGGAACAGTTTGAACAGATTTAGGATTGTCATTTTTAAATGCTGAAGCGTGGAATTGTAACGGAGGAGTGGGTGGAAAAACGAGGATCCAGCAGAGTTTTCATTTCATTCAAATGTGCCTTTATTTTATATTCCTGGATCAATCAAAGATGGGGGTGGGGAGGAGAGAGGAGAATCGATTCACTTTGGCAGGGAGATAGAACTAGATTAGTGCTGCAGGGACAGTTCCATTAACCCTTTCAGTGACTGACTGCCAATCACTTCTTGAAGTGATTTTTTTAAATTCGTTTATGGAATCTGGGCGTCGCTGGCAAGGCCAGTATTTATTGCCCATTCCTGATTGCCCTTGAGAAGGTGGTGGAGAGCCGCCTTCTTGAACCGGTTGCAGTCCGTGTGGTGAAGGTACTCCCACAGTGCTTTTAGGGAGGGAGTTCCAGGATTTTGACCCAGCGACGATGAAGGAGCGGCGATATACTTCTAAGTCTGGATGGTGTGTAACTTGGAGGGGAACTTGGAGGTGGTGGTGTTCCCATGCGCCTGCTGCCCTTGTCCTTCTAGTGGAAGAGATCGCGGGTTTGGGAGGTGCTGCAGGAGAAGCTGGCGATTTGCTGCAATGCATCTGGTAGATGATACACACTGCAGCCACGGTACGTCGGTGGTGGAGGGAATGAATGTTTAATGTGGTGGATGGGGTGCCAATCAAGTGGGCTGCTTTGTCCTGGGTGGTGTCGAGCTTCTTGAGTGTTGTTGGAGCTGCACTCATCCAGGCAAGTGGAGAGTATTCCATCACACTCCTTACTTGTGCCTTGTAGATGGTGGATAGGCTTTGGGGAGCCAGGAGGTGAGACACTCGCTGCAGAATACCTAGCTTCTGACCTGCTCTTGTTGCCACAGTATTTATGTGGTTGGTCCAGTTAAGTTTCTGGTTAATGGTGACCCCCAGGATGTTGATAGTGGGAGGTTTGGTGATGGTAATGCCATTGGATGTGAAGGGGAGCGGGTTAGACTCTCGCTTGTTGGAGATAGTCAGTGCCTGGCACTTCTATGGCGCGAATGTTACCTGCCACTTATCAGCCCAAGCCTGAACGTCGTCGAGGTCTTGTTGCATGCGGGCATGGACTGCTTCATTATCTGTGGAGTTGTGAATGGCGCTGAACACTGTGCAGTCATCAGCGACCATCCCCATTTCTGACCTTATGTTGGAGGGAAGGTCATTGATGAAGCAGCTGAAGATGGTTGGGCCTAGGACGCTGCCCTGAGGAACTCCTGCAGCGATGTCCTGGGGCTGTGATGATTGACCTTCAACCACCACAACCATCTTCCTTTGTGCTAGGTATGACTCCAACCAGTGGAGCGTTTTCCCCTGATTCCCTTGACTTCAGTTTTACTAGGGCTCCTTGATGCCAGACTCGGTCAAATGCTGCCTTGATGTCAAGGGCAGTCACTCTCACCTCACCTCTGGAATTCAACTCCTTTGTCCATGTTTGTGTTGTGTCCGTCAGTAGTATTGGCCTCTACTGCCTTCTGTGGTAGAGAATTCCACAGGTTCACCACTCTCTGGGTGAAGAAATTCCTCACCATTTCTGTCCTAAATGGCCTCCCCCTTATCCTTAGACTGTGACCCCTGGTTCTGGACTCCCCGACCATCGGGAACATCCTTCCTGCATCTAGTCTGTCCAGTCCTGTCAGAATTTTATAAGTTTCAATGAGATCCCCTCTCATTCTTCTAAACTCCAGCGAGTACAAGCCCAATCGTCCCAATCTCTCCTCATACGTCATTCCTGCCATCCCAGGTATCAGCCTGGTGAATCTTCGCTGAACTCCTTCCATGGCAAGAACATCCTTCCTCAGATAAGACGACCAAAACTGCACACAATACTCAAGGTGTGGTCTCACCAAGGCCCTGTACAACTGCAGCAAGACATCCTTGTTCCTGTACTCAAACCCTCGCTACGAAGGCCAACATACCATTTGCCTTCTTAACCGCCTGCTGCACCTGCATGCTTACCTTCAGCGACTGGTGCACAAGAACACCCAGGTCTCTTTGCACTTCCCCTTCTCCCAATCTATTGCCATTCAAATAATAATCTGCCTTCCTGTTTTTACCACCAAAGTGGATAACCTCACATTTATCCACATTATAGTGCATTTGCCATGTTTCTGCCCAATCACCCAACCTGTCCAAATCGTACTGGAGTTTCACGACATCCTCCTCACAGCTTACCCTCCCACCCAGCTTTGTGTTGTCTGCAAATTTGGAAATATTACATCCAATTCCCTCGTCCAGATCATTAATATATATTGTGAACAGCTGGGGTCCTAGGACCGATCCTTGCGGTACCCCACTAGTCACTGCCTGCCACTCGGAAAAAGAGCCGTTTATTCCAACTCTTTGCTTTCTGTCCGCCAACCAGTTCCCTATCCAAGTCAACACCTTGCCCCCAATCCCATGTGCATTAATTTTGCACGCTAATCTCTTATGTGGGACCTTATCGAAAGCCTTTTGAAAATCCAAATACACCACATCCACTGGTTCTCCCTTATCTATTTTACCAGTTACATCCTCAAAAAATTCCAGTAGATTAGCCAAGCACGATTTACCTTTTGTAAATCCATGTTGACTTGTCCGATCCGGTCACTTTTTTCCAAGTGTTCTGCTATTACATCGAATTGGCTGAAGACTAGCTTCTGTGATGGTGGGAACCTCGGGAGTAGGCCGATATGAATCATCCACTTGGCACTTCTGGCTGAAGTTGGTTGCAAATGCTTCAGCCTTGTCTTTTGCATTCACGTGTTGGGCTCCTCCATCATTGATGGGGATATTCAAGGAGCCTCCTCCTCCCGTTAGTTGTTTAACCATTCACAACTTGATGTGGCAGGACTGCAGGGCTTTGATCTTATCCGTTGATTGTGGGATCGCTTAGTCCTGTCTATAGCATGCTGCATCCGCTTTTTAGCATGCATGTAGTCCTGTGTTGCTGCTTCCCCAGGTTGGCACCTCATTTTTAGGAATGCCTGGTGCTGCTCCTGGCATGTTCTTCTATACATGTTGTTGAACCAGGGTTGGTCCCCTGGCTTGGTGGTAATGGTAGAGTGCGGGATATGCCGAGCCATGAGGTTACAGATTGTGGTGGAATACAATTCTGCTGCTGCTGAGGGCCCACAGCGCCTCATGGATGCCTAGTTTTGAGCTGCTAGATCTGTTCTGAATCTATCCAATTTAGCACGGTGGTTGTGCCACACAACACGATGGAGGGTGTTCTCAGTGTGAAGACGGGACTTCGTCTCCACAATTACTGTGCGGTGGTCACTGCTGCCAATGCGGTCATGGACAGATGCATCTGTGACAGGTAGATTGGCGAGGACGAGGTCAAGTAGGTTTTTCCCTCGTGTTGATTCACTCACCACCTGTCGCAGGCCCAGACTGGCAGTTATGTCCTTCAGGACTCGGCCAGCTCGGTCAGTAGTGGTGCTACCGAGCCACTCTTGGTGATGGACATTGAAGTCCCCCACCCAGAGTACATTCTGTGCCCTTGCTACTCTCAGTGCTTCTTCCAAGTGGTGTTCAACATGGAGGAGTACTGATTCATCAGCTGAGGGAGGGCGGTAGGTGGTAATCAGCAGGAGGTTTCCTTGCCCATGCTTGACCTGAAGCCATGAGACTTCATGGGGTCCGGAGTCAATGTTGAGGTCTCCCAGAGCCACTCCTTCCCGACTGTATACCACTGTGCTGCCACCCCTGGTGGGTCTGTCCTGCCGGTGGGACAGGACATACCCAGGGATGGTGATGGAGGAGTTCGGGACATTGGCTGAAAGGTATGATTCTGTGAGTATGACTATCTCAGGCTGTTGCTTGACTCGTCTGTGCGACAGCTCTCCCAATTTTGGCACAAGTCCCCAGGGGTTGGTGAGGAGGACTTTGCAGGGTTGACTGGGCTGGGTGCGCCGTTGCCGTGTCCATAGCCAGTGCCGAGGTCGATGCCGGGTGGTCCTTCTGGTTTCCTTCTTATTATTTTGTTTTGTAGCGGTTAGTTACAACTGAGTGACTTGCCAGGCCATTTCAGAGGGCAGTTAAGAGTCAACCACATTGCTGTGGGTCTGCTGTTGCCTTTGATGATTTTGTTTGGTTATCAATAATCTATGTTACAGTTTGTATAAGCTAATGTTTCTTCTCTGTTTATTTTTCTCTCTCTGCCTGTCTCTCTGTCTCTCTCTCTCTGTCACTCTCTCTGTTGCTATCTGTCTGTCTGTCTCTGTCTCTGTCTCTCTTTCTATCTCCCTCTGTGAGGGGTGTGTGGAGGGGTGGGGGGTTTAGGGAGGGGGAGTGGAGTGGGGGTTGAGGGGGTGTGGGGAAGGGGAGTGGAGTGGGGGGCGGGGGGTAGGGAGGGGGAGTGGAGTGGGGGCAGGGGTGTGGGGAGGGGGAGTGGAGTGGGGGGGTATGGAGAGGGGGAGTGGAATGGGGCGGAGGTGTGGGGAGGCGGAGTGGAGTGGTGGTGCGGGGGTGTGGGGCGGGGGAGTAGAGTGGGGGGCAGTGGGGTGTGGGGAGGCGGAGTGGGGTGGGGGGGTGTGGGGAGGGGGGTGGAGTGGGGGGCGGGGGTATGAGCAGGGGGAGTGGAGTGTGGGGGAGGGTGGGGAGGGGGAATGGAGTGGGGGCGGGGGTGTGGGGAGGGGGAGTGGAGTGGGGGGAGTGGAGTGGGGGGAGTGGAGTGGGGGGAGTGGAGTGGGGGGAGTGGAGTGGGGGGGAGTGGAGTGGGGGGAGTGGAGTGGGGGGAGTGGAGTGGGGGGGAGTGGAGTGGGGGGAGTGGAGTGGGGGGCAGTGGGGTGTGGGGAGGCGGAGTGGCGTGGGAGGCTGTGGGGAGGCGGAGTGGAGTGGGGGGCGGTGGTGTGGGGAGGGGGAGTGGAGTGGGGGGCAGGGGTGTGGGGAGGGGGGTGCAGTGTGAGGCGGGGGCTGTGGGAAGGGGAGTGGAGTGGGGGGCGGAGGTGTGGGGAGGGGGAGGGGGGAGTGGAGTGGGGGCAGGGGGGTGGGGAGGGGGAGTGGAGGGGGTGCGGGGGGAGGAGGAGTGGAGTGGGGGGTGGGGGGCTGTGGGAAGGGGGAGTGGAGTGGGGGGTGGGGGGCTGTGGGAAGGGGAGTGGAGTGGGGGGCGGGGGTGTGGGGAGGGGGAGGGGGAGTGGAGTGGGGGCAGGGGGGTGGGGAGGGGGAGTGGAGTGGGGGGCGGGGGAGTGGAGTGGGGGGTGGGGGGCTGTGGGAAGAGGAGTGGAGTGGGGGGCGGGGGAGTGGAGTGGAGTGGGGGGCGGGGGAGTGGAGTGGGGGCAGGGGGGTGGGGAGGGGGAGTGGAGTGGGGGGTGGGGGGCTGTGGGAAGGGGAGTGGAGTGGGGGGCGGGGGTGTGGGGAGGGGGAGGGGGAGTGGAGTGGGGGGTGGGGGGTGGGGAGGGGGAGTGGAGTGGGGGGTGGGGGGCTGTGGGAAGGGGGAATGGAGTGGGGGGCGGGTGGTGTGGGGAGGGGGAGTGGAATGGGGGTTGTGGGGAGGGGGAGTGGAGTGGCGGGGTATGGAAGGGGAGTGAAGTGGGGTTACAGAGGGGGAGTGGAGTGGGGGGTGGGGGGTTAGGGAGGGGAGTGGAGTGGGGGTTTACGGAGTGGGAGTGGAGTGGGGGTTTACGGAGTGGGAGTGGAGTGGGGGGTGTGGGGAGGGGGAGTGGAGTGGGGGGTGTGGGGAGGGGGAGTGGAGTCGGGGTTGGGGGGAGTGGACTGGGGGTTGGGGGGGTGAAGGGAGGGGAAGTGGAGTGGGGGGAGGGGTTGTGGGGAGGGGGAGTGGAGTGGGGGTTGGGGGGGTGAAGGGAGGGGGAGTGGAGTGCGGGGATGGGGAGGGGGAGTGGAGTGGGGGATGGGCGGTGTGGGGAGGGGGAGTGGAGTGGAGTGGAGGGAGGGTTTGAGGGGAGGGGGAGTGGAGTTGGGGTGTACAGAGGGGGAGTGGAGTTGGGGGTGGGGGGGGTTACAGAGGGGGAGTGGATTGGGGGGTGGGGTGTTCGGGAGGGGGAGTGGAGTGGGGGGCGGGGGTGTGAGGAGGGGGAGTGGGGGGTTACAGAGTGGGAGTGGAGTGGGGAGTTATGGAGGGTGAGTGGAGTGGGGGGGTGTGGGGAGGGGGGTGTGGAGTGGGGGTTGAGGGGAGTGGAGTGGGGGTTGAGGGGGTTAAGGGAGGGGGAGTGGAATGGGGAAGGGGTTGTGGGGAGGGGGAGTGGAGTGGGGGGTACGGAGGGGGAGTGGAGTGGGGGGCTGGGGAGGGGGAGTGGAGTGGGGGTGTACAGAGGGGGAGTGGAGTGTGGGCTGGGGGGTTACTGAGGGGGAGTGGATTGGGGGGCGGGGGGTGGGGGAGATGCACTTTCCTGTTGATGGAAACTAGATCTTTCTCTTGTTCTCTGTTTCCACTGGCAGGAGGGTCGGTAACCAGGGGACACAGATTTAAGATAATTGGCAAAAGAACCAGAGGGGAGATGAGGAGAATTTTTTTATGCAGCGAGTTGTTATGATCTGGAATGCACTGCCTGAAAGGGTGGTGGAGGCAGATTCAATAGTAACTTTCAAAAGGGAATTGGATATTTATTCAAAAGGGAAGAATCTGCAGGACTATGAAAGAAATAAAGAAAGACTTGGATTTATAATCGGAGAGCTCCTTCAAAGAACCGGCAGGGGCATGATGGGCTGAATGGCCTCCTTCTGTGCTGTATGATTCTATGATTCTATGATTTTCCAGTTGATGGCAGGCATGTGATCTATTCCCACACCTCCAAATTAGTAACAATACTGTGGAGGAGGAATTCCTGGAGTGTATACGGGATGGTTTCCTGGACCAATATGTCGAGGAACCAACTAGAGATCAGGCCATCTTAGACTGAGTATTATGTAATGAGAAATGATTAATTAACAATCTTGTTGTGCGAGGCCCCTTGGGACGGAACGATCAAAGCATGATAGAATTCTTCATTAAGATGAAGAGTGAAGTATTTGATTCAGAGACTAATGTCCTGAATTTAAATAAAGGAAACTACGATGGTATGAGGCGCGAGTTGGGTAAGATGGATTGGGGAACATTACTTAAAGGGTTGGCGGTGGATAGGCAATGGCAAACATTTAAAGATCGCATGGATGAACTACAGAATGTGTTCATCCCTGTTTGGCATAAAAATAAAACAAAAAAGGTGACTCAACCGTGGCTAACAAGCGAAATTAGGGATAACATAAGATCCAAGGAGAGGACATATAAATTGGCCAGAAAAAGCAGCAAACCTGAGGATTGGGAGCAGTTTAGGATTCAGCAAAGGAGGACAAAGGGATTAATTAAGAGGGGGAAAATAGAATATGAGAGTAAGATTGCAGGGAACATAAAAACTGACTGTAAAAGCTTCTATAGATATGTGAAGAGAAAAAGATTGGTGAAGTCAAGCATAGGTCCCTTGCAGTCAGAATCAGGGGAATTTGTAATAGGGAACAAAGAAATGGCTGACCAATTAAATACATACTTTGGTTCTGTCTTCACAAAGGAGGACACAAATAACCTCCCAGAGATGTTGGGGAACATAGGGTCTAATAAGAGGGAGGAACTGAATAAAATTAGTATTTGTAGGGAAATGGTGTTAGGGAAATTGACGGGATTGAAGGCCGATAAATCCCCAGGGCCTGATAATCTACATCCTAGGGTACTTAAGGAAGTGACCCTAGAAATAGTAGATGCATTACTGGTCATCTACCAAAATTCTATAGACTCTGGAACAGTTCCCATGGATTGGAGGGTAGCTAATGTTACCCCACTATTCAAAAAAGGTGGTAGAGAGAAAACGGGGAATTATAGACCGGTAAGCCTGACATCGGTAGTGGGGAAAATGCTAGAGTCCATTATAAAAGATGTAATAGCAGAGCACTTGAAAACAGTGACAGGGTCAGACAAAGTCAACATGGATTTACAAAAGGTAAATCGTGCTTGACTAATCTACTGGAATTTTTTGAGGATGTAGCTGGTAGAATAGATAAGGGAGAACCAGTGGATGTGTTGTATTTGGACTTTCAGAAGGCTTTCGATAAGGTCCCGCATAAGAGATTAGCGTGTAAAGTTAAAGCACATGGGATTGGGGGCAAGGTACTGACTTGGATAGAAAACTGGTTGGCAGACAGGAAGCAAAGAGTTGGAATAAACGGGTCTTTTTCCGAGTGGCAGGCAGTGACTAGTGGGGTACCGCAGGAATCGGTGCTAGGACCCCAGCTATTCACAATATATATTAATGATCTAGACGAGGGAACTAGATGTAATATCTCCTAGTTTGCAGATGACACAAAGCTGGGTGGGCGTGTGTGCTGCGAGGAGGATGCCGAGAAACTCCAGTATGATTTGGACAGGTTGGGTGATTGGGCAGATGCATGGCAGACGCAGTATAATGTGGATAAATGTGAGGTTATCCACTTTGGTGGCAAAAACAGGAAGGCAGATTATTATCTGAACAGCAATAGATTGGGAGAAGGGGAAGTGCAACGAGACCTGGGTGTCCTTGTGCACCAGTCGCTGAAGGTAAGCATGCAGGTGCAGCAGGCGGTTAAGAAGGCAAATGGCATGTTGGCCTTCGTAGCAAGAGGATTCGTGTACAGGAACAAGGACATCTTGCTCCAGTTGTACAGGGCCTTGGTGAGACAACACCTTGAATATTGTGTGCAGTTTTGGTCACCTTATCTGAGGAAGGATGTTCTTGCCATGGAGGGAGTGCAGCGAAGATTCACCAGACTGATACCTGGGGTGGCAGGAATGATGTATGAGGAGAGATTGGGTCGATTGGGCTTATACTCATTGAAACTTATAAAATTTTAACAGGACTAGACAGACTAGATGCAGGAAGGATGTTCCTGATGGCCGGGGAGTCCAGAACCAGGGGACACAGTCTAAAGATAAGGGGTAAGCCATTTAGGACATGATGAAGAGGAATTTCGTCACCCAGAGAGTGGTGAACCTGTGGAATTCTCTACCACAGAAGGCAATTGAGGCCAATTCATTAAATATATTCAAGAAGGAGTTAGATATATTTCTTAAGGCTAAAGGGATCAAGGGATATGGGGAGAAAGCAGGGACAGGGTACTGAATTTGGATGATCAGCCATGATCTCATTAAATGGCAGAGCAGGCTCGAGGGGCTGAATGGCCTACTCCTGCTCCTATTTTCTATGTTTCTCCTCCTTTTCCTGCAGGCACCAGAACTGCTCCCTAAATCAATGTGCAGACTGCAGCTCAAAGAGTGAAGTGGGTGCTCCCTGTAAGCTAAGCCATTGCTGAAATCATCAGCATGACTGGGAGACTGAAGGATTTATTTGGTTATATCTTGACGATATATATTTGGGTGCTGTACCTGTAGGGTATGCTACCCTCTGAGAAATCTGCATTCCACCGATTCTGGCCTCTTGGGCATCCCCCGTTCCCTTTACTCCACCATTGGCGGTCGTGCCTTCAGCTGCCGAGGCCCTACGTTCTGGAATTCCCTCCCTGAACTTCTCCACCTCTCCACCTCTCTCCTCCTTTAAGACTGTCCTCAAAATCTACCTCTTTGACCAAGCTGTCCTCATACCTCTTTATGTGGCTCAGTGTCTGATTTTGCCTGCTAACGCTCCTGTGCAGCTATATAAATCCAAGTTGTTGTTGTTGGTTGCCAACTATAATTGGACGTATTCCGGGGTGGTGGGTGGGGGGTGTTCATCACATGATCTCCCGCCACCAACTGCTCTGTCCACAGGCTCCTGACTTTGGTCACTCAGCATGTCAATTCTGGCGGCGTTCCCCCTTCCCAGCCAATTGGAAAGCGAACAGGCTCTTTGCTATCCGATTGGATGATTCTTGACTTTTAGTCAAACAGCCATCTTTCCCGCGCCCCCACCCCCCCCCCCCCCCTCCTATCTCCGATTTTCTTTTTAATGTCTCTGTTATTTTTACCCTGGGTCGCTGGCGACTGTATTTGGGAGATTAATTCCTGGAGCCTCCCGGACAATCCGAGAGAGTCAGCAACCCTACTTACCTGACCTGGGAGTGGTTGATCCTGGCACTGAATGTAGTGTATGTACCTTTAAGGGGAGAACTACTTTTTACAGCTCCTGTATACTGTAGTACCGGCAGTGACCACACCTGTATATAAACCCTGAGTAAGGATCTGTACTGTTAGTTTTAGAGTAACCCTCATCCAGTAAACACCTGTTGATTGTTCCCCTGCAGTCTCTGTCTAGTTATTGAAGGACACACAACATCAAGATACACGGATTTAACATTGGCGACGAGTCGATTCAAACCTACCTGCAACTCTGCAGAAGGCGGCCGATTCCAGAAGCACGGGTGTCGACCATCCAATGGAGACTCCAGCGAAACGGGCTGGCAACAGTTACGGCGCAGACCCTTCCCGCACAGCGGCGGCTGGAGCCGACCGACGGCACAGAAAAGGCCGAGCAGCGTCGACGGGAGCAGAGAGAGGGTAGAGCACACAGGGCGCAGCCGGTGTTCAGGACCGAGGGGCGTCAACGGGAAAAGAGAGAGGGTAGAGCGCACAGGGCGCAGCCGCTGTTCAGGACCGAGCGGCGTCAACGAGAGAGGCGCAAAGGAAAACGCGCAGAGCGCGGCCGGTGTTCAAGGGCTGAGCAGCGTCCGCGGGGAAGAAAGGAAGCGCGGGAGACGCCATTTTGAGCCACAGTGGAGAAGAAGGGAGAGCACGGGAGACGCCATTTTGAGTCACAGCGGAGAAGAAGGGAGAGCGCGGGAGATGCCATTTTTAGCCAGTCTAACCACACCCAGGGATGCCGAAGAGTGGCAGTGTCACAGCGTTCGACAATGAAGTCGAAGATTGGGCGACATATGTCGAACGCATAGAAGTGTACTGCAAGGCGAATGAAGAGCCAAATGGCAGGGAAGCACTGGTATTGTTGAATTCCATGGGTGCAAAAACGTATGGCTTACTGCGAAACCTAGTAACCCCAGAGAGGCCAGTGGAAAAGGATTTTGAAAACATAGTGTCAATCCTACAGGTCCACTTAAGCCTCACACCGCTGCTGATAGCAGAAAGATTTAAGTTTCACAAGAGGAACCAGCATAAAGATGAAAGTAATGCTGAGTATTTAACGGAACTGCGCAAGCTATCGAAACACTGCCAGTTTGGAACGGGACTAGCAGATACTTTAAGGGACAAGTTTGTGTGTGGGCTTCAAAGTGAAGGAACCCAGAAACGGCTTCTATCAGAAAAGGATCTTACACTGGACAAGGCTTTCAGCATGGCAGTATCACATGAAGCAGCCGCACGGGGCGCTGCAGAGATACAACGGAGACCGCAAGAATATGGCACAAATGAAATGTCATATGGAACAGTGAAGTGCTATCACTGCGGCAGAACAACACACGACCAGAAGGATTGTTGGTTCAAGGACCAAGTGTGCAGACAGTGTGGAAAAGTAGGACAGATAGCAACAGTCTGCAGGTCGGGAAAGAAAACCAGCAGCAAGAAATCTCCACAGGAGAAGTACAAGAAGGTACATAAGGTGACGGAGAGTAGTTCAGACAAACAGAAAAGTGATACAGACTCCGGAAGCAAGGAGCTGGGTTGTCTGAAACTACATAATGTAATCAAAATGGAGGATCACCAAACTATCTGGGTCACGCTCAAGATAGACGGAGTCCAAGTGAAAATGGAATTGGACACAGGATCAGCCCTAACAGTCATAAACCAAGGGGACTACAAGCGGCTATTCTCACATATACCCTTGAGAGATACAGAGATTGTCTTGAAGACGTACACGGGGCAAAAAGTCTACCCCAAAGGAAAAATAAGGGTGAACGTTGTATATAACGGCAAGGAAACACCAAAAATGGACCTATATGTATTGCCAGATGGAGGACCACCACTACTAGGACGTGAATGGATCCGGAAGATACAGCTAGATTGGCATTCCATACAAGCACTGACTGTAGATGCCAAAAAGGATGACGACGTCACACCTGGTCGACTGTCAAAAATGCTAACTGATGCACAAGAAGTGTTCCAGGAGGGACTCGGAACACTAAAAGGCATAACAGCGATGATCAAAATAGAGGAAAATGCAAGCCCAAAGTTTTATGCGATCCGCCCAGCCGTCGAAGCAGAGCTGGAAGGTTTGGAACGTTCTGAAGTACTGTCCAAAGTGGACTGGAGCGAGTGGGCTACACCCATCGTTCCTGTAATGAAGAGGTCGTTGAGTAATACGCTTGGGGAATCAAAGAAGGTTCGCATCTGTGGGGACATTAAGGTGACAGTGAACCCAGTCCTTCACATGGTACAATATCCGCTTCCGCCGATTGAAGATATTTTTGCCTCGCTATCTGGAGGAAAATGCTTCATTAAGATTGATCTGGCCCAGGCGTACCTGCAAATGGAGGTAGAAGAAGCCACGAAACAGTACCTCACGATCAACACTCATAAAGGTCTCTACCAATACAACCGGCTGGTGTTCGGGGTAGCATCAGCTCCGGCTATTGGGCAAAGGGCAATGGATCAAGTCCTGCAAGGGATTCCAGGGACACAGTGTTATTTGGACGACATCCTGGTCACGGGCGAAAATGACAGTGATCACCTCACCAACCTGGAGCAGGTGCTCACTAGATTGAAGGAATATGGGCTCCGAGCTAATCGTCACAAATGCGAGTTTTTCCAGAAGCAGACCTCGTATTGTGGCCAAGCTATTGATGAAGAGGGGTTACATAAGTCCCCTGAAAAGATTGAGGCAGTAGTCAAGACTCCAGCACCGGAAAATGTGTCACAACTGAGGTCGTTCCTCTTGCCGAATTTGTCTACAGTATTACACCCACTGAACACCCTACTGCAAACAGGGGTACCATGGAAGTGGAATGCCGAATGTAAACGAGCTTTCCAGAAGTGCAAAGAATTGATCACATCAAAAGAGGTGTTGGCTCATTTCAACCCAGCACTACCAATTCGGTTGGCGTGTGATGCATCACCCTATGGTATTGGAGCGGTGCTGTCGCACAAATTCCCGGGCGGCTCGGAGAGGCCAGTAGCCTTTGCGTCTCGGTCACTAACCTCAGCCGAGCGTAACTACGCCCAGATTGACAGGGAGGCCCTCAGCCTAGTGTGGGGAGTGAAAAAGTTCAACCACTATCTGCACGGGCAGAAGTTCACCTTGCTGACTGACCACCAACCACTTGTCTCCATCTTTAATCCAAAGAAGGGCGTTCCGGTGATGACTGCGCAACGGCTACAAAGATGGTCCCTTTATCTAGGGGCGAACCAATATGAAATAGAGTATAAGGGCACGAAACAGCATGGAAACGCTGATGGGCTATCACGCCTGCCACTGCCTACTGCAGAGATAGCACCAGCAGTGGACCCTGTCAAAATATTTTATTTGACTATAATTGAACGCTTGCCAGCAACTAACGCGGATATAGAGAAGGAGACCCGAAATGACCCGACACTGTCTCGGGTATATGACTTGACGGTGAAGGGATGGCCAACACATGGCGACTCACTGTTGCCAGCATTCTCATCCAGAAGAGAACAGCTGTCAGTATGCCAGAGGACCTTGATGTGTGGATCCCGAGTGGTAATTCCACCCAAGTTAAGGGAGAGAGTGCTCAATGAGCTTCACGAAGGCCATCTGGGAGGGGTGAAAATGAAAAGCCTTGCTAGGACTTGTGTGGTGGCCGGGGATCGATCAGCAAATCGAGGACCTGACAAAGAGCTGCTCAGGATGCCAGAAAGTCCAAAATGCACCACCACATGCCCCTCTACACCCATGGGAGTGGCCCTCCTCTCCATGGCAACGTGTGCATATTGATTTTGCTGGTCCATTCATGGACTCAATGTTTTTAATATCCGTGGATGCGCACTCGAAATGGCCTGAGGTGATCAAAATGTTCTCCACCACCATGGAGAAAACGATTGCAGTCCTACGGACCACATTTGCCAGGAATGGCTTGCCAGAGCAGATTTGCTCTGATAACGGACCACAGTTTGTGTCCGAATTGTAGCGTATGTACCTTTAAGAGAGAACTACTTTTACAGCTCCTGTACACTGTAGTACCGGCAGTGACCACACCTGTATATAAGCCCTGAGCAGGGATCTGTATTGTTAGTTTTTAGACTACCCTCATCCAGTAAACACCTGTTGATTGTTGATCTGCAGTCTCCGTCTATTTATTGAAGAACACCATACCTTAAGATTCCCGGATTTAACAGTGGCGACGAGGTCGATTCGAACCTACCTGCAACTCTGCATTTCCTCCCAGGGATTCGCTCCTGGAGGACAGTGGAGGAAAGTCGAGGCCAGAAGCAAGGGCGTCAACCACGAGCAACCGCCCAGTCATCGGGCAGAGAGTGAGCATCGCAGGGGAGGCTGTTGAGAGCTGGGCTTGGTTCTCCAGCCACGACGATCCAGCAACAGGCTGGCAACAGGTACGGCGCAGACCCTTCCCGGACAGCGGCGGCTGGAGCCGACCGACAGCACAGAAAAGGCCGAGCAGTGTCGACGGGGTAAGAGAGAGGGTAAAGCGCACAGGGTGCAGCCGGGGGTTGAAGACCGAGCGGCGTCGATGGAAAACAAAAAGAGAGAGAAGGTAAAGTACAGCCGGGGTTCAGGACCGAGCGACGGCAACGAGAGAGGCGCACAGGAAAATGCGCAGAGCGCAGCCAGGGCTCAAGAGCTGAGCAGCGTCCGCGGGGGAAGGAAGGAAGCGCGGGAGACACCATTTGAGCCGCAGAGAAGAAGGGAGAGCGCGGGAGACGCCATTTTTGAAGCCGCAGCGGAGAAGAAGGGCGAGCGCGGGAAGAAAGGGAAGCGCGGGAGACGCCATTTTGAGCCAGCGGAGAATAAGGGAGAGTGTAGGAGACGCCATTTTAGCCAGTCTAACCACACCCAGGGATGCCGAAGAGTGGCAGTGTCACAGCGTTCGACAATGAAGTCAAAGATTGGGCGAGATATGTGGAACGCATTGAAGTGTACTGCAAGGCGAATGAAGTGCCAGATGCCAGGAAAGCACTGGTTTTGTTGAATTCCATGGGTGCAAAAATGTATGGCTTACTGCAAAACCTAGTAACCCCAGAGAAGCCAGTGGATAAGGATTTCGAAAGCATCGAGGCAATCCTACAGGACCACTTAAACCCCACACCGCTGCTGATAGCAGAAAGATTTAAGTTTCACAAAAGGAACCAGCATAAAGACGAAAGTAATGCTGAGTATTTAATGGAACTGCGCAAGCTATCGAAACACTGCCAGTTTGGAATGGGACTAGCAGATACGTTAAGGGACAAGTTTGTGTGTGGGCTTCAAAGTGAAGGAACCCAGAAACGGCTTCTATCAGAAAAGGATCTTATGCTGGACAAGGCTTTCAGCATGGCAGTATCACATGAAGCAGCCACACGGGGCGCTGCAGAGATACAAGAATATGGCACCAATGAAATGTCATATGGAGCAGTGAAGTGTTATCGCTGTGGCAGAACAACACACGACCAGAAGGATTGTTGGTTCAAGGATCAAGTCTGCAGACAGTGTGGAAAAGCAGGACACATAGCAACAGTCTGCAGGTCGGGAAAGAAAACCAGCAGCATGAAATCTCCACAGGAGAAGTACAAAAAGGTACATAAGGTGACGGAGAGTAGTTCAGACGAACAGAAAAGTAATGCAGACTCCGGAAGCAAGGAGCTGGGTTGTCTGAAACTACATAATGTAATCAAAATGGAGGATCACCAAACTATCTGGGTCATGCTCAAGATAGACGGAGTCCAAGTGAAAATGGAATTGGACACAGGATCAGCCCTAACAGTCATAAACCAAAGGGACTACAAGCGGCTATTCTCATATATACCCTTGAGAGATACAGAGATTGTCTTGGAGACGTACACGGGGCAAAAAGTCTACCCCAAAGGAAAAATAAGGGTGAACGTGATATACAACGGCAAGGAAACACCAAAAATGGATCTATATGTATTGCCAGATGGTGGACCACCACTACTAGGACGTGAATGGATCCGGAAGATACAGTTAGATTGGCATTCCATACAGGCACTGATGGTAGAGGTCAAAAAGGATGACGACGTCACACCTGGACGACTGTCAAAAATGTTAACTGACGTACAAGAAGTGTTCCAGGAGGGACTCGGAACACTAAAAGGCATAACAGCGATGATCAAAATAGAGGAAAATGCAAGCCCAAAGTTTTTTAAGGCCAGACCGGTGCCTTATGCGATCCGCCCAGCCATCGAAGCAGAGCTGGAAGGTTTGGAACGTTCAGGAGTACTCTCCAAACTGGACTGGAGCGAGTGGGCTACACCCATCGTTGCTGTAATGAAGAGGTCGTTGAGTAATACGCCTGGGGAACCAAAGAAGGTTCGCATCTGTGGGGACTTTAAGGTGACAGTGAACCCAGTCCTTCACACGGTACAATATCCGCTTCCACGGATTGAAGATATTTTCGCCTCGCTATCTGGAGGAAAATGCTTCACTAAGATTGATCTGGCCCAGGCGTACCTGCAAATGGAGGTAGAAGAAGCCTCGAAACAATACCTCACGATCAACACTCACAAAGGTCTCTACCAATACAACCGGCTGGTGTTCGGGGTAGCATCTGCTCCGGCTATTTGACAAAGGGCAATGGATCAAGTCCTGCAAGGGATTCCGGGGACCCAGTGTTATTTGGACGACATCCTGGTCACGGGCAAAAATGACAGTGATCACGTCGCCAACCTGGAGCAGGTGCTCACTAGATTGAAGGAATATGGGCTACGAGCTAATCGCCACAAGTGCGAATTTTTCCAGAAGCAGATCTCGTATTGTGGCCACGTTATTGATGAAGAGGGGTTACATAAGTCCCCTGAAAAGATTGAGGCAGTAGTCAAGGCTCCAGCACCGGAAAATGTGTCACAACTGAGGTCGTTCCTCGGGCTGGTGAACTACTACAACATAAGTTCTTTCCAAATTTGTCTACAGTATTACACCCACTGAACACCCTACTGCAAACGGGGGTACCATGGAAGTGGAATGACGAATGTAAACGAGCTTTCCAGAAGTGCAAAGAATTGATCACATCAAAAGAGGTGTTAGCTCATTTCAACCCAGCACTACCAATTTGGTTGGCGTGTGATGCATCACCCTATGGTATTGGAGCGGTGCTGTCGCACAAATTCCCAGACGGGTTGGCGAGGCCAGTAGCCTTTACGTCTCGGTCACTAACCTCAGCCGAGCGCAACTACGCCCAGATTGACAGGGAGGCCCTCAGCCTAGTATGGGGAGTGAAAAAGTTCAACCACTATCTGCACGGGCAAAAGTTCACCTTGCTGACTGACCACCAACCACTTGTCTCCATCTTTAATCCAAAGAAGGGCGTTCCGGTGATGACTGCGCAACGGCTACAAAGATAGTCCCTTTTTCTAGGGGCGAACCAATATGAAATAGAGTATAAGGGCACGAAACAGCATGGAAATGCTGATGGGCTATCACGCCTGCCACTGCCTACTGCGGAGGAAGTACCAGCAGTGGACCCTGTCGAAATATTTTATTCAACTATAATTGAACGCTTGCCAGTAACTAACGCGGATATAGAGAAGGAGACCCGAAATATTCCGACACTGTCTCGGGTATATGATTTGACGGTGAAGGGATGGCCAACACATGGTGACTCACTGTTGCCAGCCTTCTCATCCAGAAGAGAACAGCTGTCAGTATGCCAGGGGACAGTGATGTGTGGATCCCGAGTGGTAATTCCACCCAAGTTAAGGGAGAGAGTGCTCAATGAGCTTCATGAAGGCCATCTGGGAGGGGTGAAAATGAAAAGCCTTGCTAGGGCTTATGTGTGGTGGCCGGGGATCGATCAACAAATCGAGGACCTAACAAAGAGCTGCTCAGGATGCCAGAAGGTCCAAAATGCACCACCACATGCCCCTCTACACCTATGGGAGTTGCCCTCTTCTCCATGGCAACGGGTGCATATTGATTTTGCTGGTCCATTCATGCACTCAATGTTCTTAATAGCAGTGGATGCACACTCGAAATGGCCTGAGGTGATCAAAATGTCCTCCACCGCTACGGAGAAAACGATTGCAGTCCTACGGACCATATTTGCCAGGAACGGCTTGCCAGAACAGATTTGCTCTGATAACGGACAACAGTTTGTGTCCGAAGAGTTTCGGAAATTTATGAGAAGGAATGGGGTAAGGCATTACACATCCGCCCCGTATCATCCAGCCACAAATGGATTGGCTGAGAGGTTCGTACAAACCTTTAAAAAGGCAGTAAGGGCCATGTGCGATGACGACATTCACTGCAGCATAAGGTGGACAATTTCCTGTTAGCCTACAGAAATGCAACACATGCAGTTACCAACCAGACCCCGGCCATGATGTTCTTTAACCGAAGGTTGAGATCTCGTCTGGATTTGCTCAGACCAAATGTACGAAGAAATGTTGAGAGTAAGCAATTCCAGCACATCAATGAGAAGCCGACAAGGAGCTTCAATGTAGGACAACCAGTCTTGGCCCGCGACTACCGAACAGAGAAATGGCAACCAGGAACGATATGCACATGGCAGGGGCCACTAATCTACACAATGGATGTTGGGGAGAACATTGTGAGACGCCATGTCGACCAGATCCTAGCGTCACAAGAACGAGTCAACCCCATGACTCGCATACCTGGTGATGAACCCGACATACCGGTAGCATCTACCCCAGAAACAGTAGCTTCGGAAGCTGATGAACTAACCGACGACAGGGGGTCAGAATCGCCTCCGCACCAAGAGCAAGACACTCAGGAAAGGCGCTATCCAGAAAGAATCAGGAAGCCGCCCCAAAGACTGAATCTATAAATGGACTATTTCAGTTAATGTGCATGTTAAAAGTGTTAACTGCTAATTGAATGTTATGGTACTGTTAATCTAAAAGGGGAGGAATTGTAGTGTATGTACCTTTAAGAGAGAACTACTTTTACAGCTCCTGTACACTGTAGTACCGGCAGTGACTACACCTGTATATAAGCCCTGAGCAGGGATCTGTACTGTTAGTTTTTAGACTACCCTCATCCAGTAAACACCTGTTGATTGTTAATCTGCAGTCTCCATCTATTTATTGAAGAACACCATACCTTAAGATTCCCGGATTTAACACGAAGAGTTTCGGAAATTTATGAAAAGGAATGGGGTAAGGCATTGCACATCCGCCCCGTATCATCCAGCCACAAATGGATTGGCTGAGAGGTTCGTACAAACCTTTAAAAAGGCAGTAAGGGCCATGTGCGATGACGACATTCCACTGCAGCATAAGGTGGACAATTTCCTGTTAGCCTACAGAAATGCGACACATGCAGTCACCAACCAGACCCCGGCCATGATGTTCTTTAACCGAAGGTTGAGATCTCGTCTGGATTTGCTCAGACCAAATGTACGAAGAGATGTTGAGAATAAGCAATTCCAGCACATCAATGAGAAGCCGACAAGGAGCTTCAAGGTAGGGCAACCTTTAAGGGGAGAACTACTTTTTACAGCTCCTGTATACTGTATACTGTAGTACCGGCAGTGACCACACCTGTATATAAACCCTGAGTAGGGATCTGTACTGTTAGTTTTAGAGTAACCCTCATCCAGTAAACACCTGTTGATTGTTCCCCTGCAGTCTCTGTCTAGTTATTGAAGGACACACAACATCAAGATACACAGATTTAACACTGAGCACCTCAAATGGGAATGTGTCCCATCCCCCCTCGCTAATGTCTCTCACCTTAACCAACACATTAAAAAAAACGGGGTTTTTAAAAAAAAAGAAAAGCAATTGATTGAAAGCAGGTTGTCATCTCTCAGTGCGGTTGTCAGTCATGGATCTTGCTGCTGATCTCTCCTATAGTGTAATGGAAGCAGAGGAGATACTCGGGCCTACCTCAGCAGGCTTCTCATTATACACAATTAAACCAGACAACCATTAGCGTACAGAAGCAATAGGAGAATGTGGGATTATACCCACCTTTTCTTTCTCACTGTCAACAAGAGAATCTCAATGCGCAGGTCACTGATCACTGCTGTGGAGCAATCCCCGGTCTATCTCGCCACTCAAGTGAAAGGGTAAAAGGCCGAATCAATTATTTCTGCTTCTTCACAGAGGACCATTCTATAGATTGCTGATCAAACCATCCCCAAAAGATGCTTGCCTTCCACAGTTACCATGGCGATGGGAAGTAGGAATAAAGCAGCCCATCTTGTTGTCAAGAACAGTAAGTCTCTTTTTCTTTCTCCACTTGCAGCTAATTGGGCCATTAAACTCATCAGCACTCTCTCCAGGGAAGCCATTACTTCTCCTTTCCCTGAGTAAATCCGAACATTTCGCTATAATTCTGAAATCAGACGTCTCTTAGAATATTAAAATTTACCTTTGATTCCTCTGTCAATACACAGGATAAATCTCCCACTCCTCTGCACTAACAGCTCGGCCTAAATCAACCTGCTGCTGCAGCCAATGACATTTCAGTTTCCCGTGCCACCCATTCTTGCCAATATTACTGCCCGTTTGTGCCAGCGGGACACACTATTGTACAGTTATGTCCAAGCCCACCGTTGTTTCCCTGTTTCATCTCAGATCGATCCCTACTTCCCTGCCCTACATTACAACTGTGACTCCACTTCAAAAGTACTTAATTGGCTGTAAAGCGCTTTGAGACGTGCGGTGGTCGTGAAAGGCGCTACAGAAATGCAAGTCTTTCTTTCAGTTTGGAGTCATAGTACATTTTTGGGATGTTTAATGCGTGCTGTATCAGGCACGCGCTTTTACTCCTATCCCACATCCACTGTAACCATATCCTACCCAGCTCTCTCCATACCTCACCCCCCTTACCCTATCCCCCTCTCCGCTCTCTCCATACCTCACCCCCCTTACCCCATCCCTCTCTCCGCTCTGTCCTTACCCCACCCCCCTTACCCCATCCCTCTCTCCGCTCTGTCAATACCCCACCCCCCTTACCCCATCCCTCTCTCGGCTCTGACTTTACCCCATCCCTCTCTCCGCTCTGTAGGTGAGGTTTTAAATGAAATTTTTGCATCTGTGTTCACTATGGAGAAGGACGATGTGGACATAGAAATCGGGCAGGGGGACTGTGATATACTTGATCATATTAGCATCGAGAGGGAGGAGGTACTAGCGGTTTTAGCAGGCTTAAAAGTGGATAAATCCCCAGGCCCGGACGAGATGTATCCCAGGCAAAGGAGGAGATTGCAGGGGCTCTGACACAAATTTTCAGAACCTCTCTGGCCACAGGGGAGGTGCCAGAGGACTGGAGAACAGCTAACGTAGTACCATTATTCAAGAAGGGTAGTAGGGATCAACCAGGGAATTACAGGTCAGTGAGCCTAACATCAGTGATAGGGAAATTATTGGAAAAAATTCTGAGGGACAGAATTAGTCTCCACTTGGAGAGGCAAGGATTAATTAGGGATAGCCAGCATGGCTTTGTCATGGGAAGATCATGTCTGACCAAATTGATTGAATTTTTCGAGGGGGTGACTAGGTGTGTGGATGAGGGTAGTGCAGTGGATGTGGTTTACATGGATTTCAGTAAGGCTTTTGATAAAGTCCCACATAGGAGACTGGTCAGGAAGGTAAGAGCCCATGGGATCCAGGGTGCCTTGGCACATTGGATCCAAAACTGGCTTAGTGGCAGGAGGCAGAGGGTGATGGTGGAAGGTTGTTTTTGTGACTGGAAGCCTGTGTCCAGTGGGGTACCGCAGGGATCGGTGCTGGGTCCCTTGCTGTTTGTGGTCTACATTAATGATTTGGATGTGAATGTAAAAGGTATGATCAGTAAGTTCGCAGATGACAGGAAAATTGGTGGGGTGGTAAATAGCGAGGAGGGAAGCCTCAGTCTGCAGGACGATATAGATGGGTTGGTCAGATGGGCGGAACAGTGGCAAATGGAATTTAACCCTGAAAAGTGTGAGGTAATGCATTTTGGACGGACTAACAAGGCAAGGGAATACACAATGAATGGTAAGACCCTAGGAAAGACAAAGGATCAGAGGGACCTTAGTGTGCATGTACATAGATCCCTGAAGGCAGCAGAACAGGTGGATAAGGTGGTTAAAAAGGCATATGGGATACTTGCCTTCATTAGCCGAGGCATAGAATATAAGAGCAGGGAGGTTATGATGGAGCTGTACAAAACGCTGGTAAGGCCACAGCTGGAGTACTGTGTGCAGTTCTGGTCGCCACACTATAGGAAGGATGTGATTGCTTTGGAGAGGGTGCAGAGGAGATTCACCAGGATGTTACCTGGGCTAAAGCGCTTCAGCTATGAAGAAAGACTGGACAGGCTGGGGTTGTTTTCCTTTGAGCAGAGAAGGCTGAGGGGGGACCTGATTGAGGTGTACAAAATTATGAGGGGCTTAGATAGGGTGGATAGAAAGGAACTTTTCCCCTTAGTAGAGGGGTCAATAACAAGGGGGCATAGATTCAAGGTAAGGGGCAGGAGGTTTAGAGTGGATTTGAGGAAAAAAAATTCACCCAGATGGTGGTTGGAATCTGGAACTCACTGCCTGAAAGGGTGGTAGAGGCAGGAGCCCTCACAACATTCAAGAAGCATTTGGATGAGCACTTGAAATGCCATAGCATACAAGGCTACGGACCAAATGCTGGAAAGTGGGATTAGATTAGACAGGGCTTGATGGCCAGTGTGGACACGATGGGCCGAAGGGCCTCTTTCTGTGCTGTATAACTCTATGACTATGACTCTGTCCATACCCCACCCCCCACCCCATCCCTCTCTCTGCCCTGTCCTTGCCCCACCCCCCTTACCCCATCCCTCTCTCCGCTCTGTCCATACCCCACCCCCCTTACCCCATCCCTCTCTCCGCTCTGTCCATACCCCACCCCCCTTACCCTGTAACATTTGCATATTGATTTATCATTGGCCCGCAGGCATCTGTAAGGAATACCTATTAGATTCACATGTGATCACATGCTGAGTTGTCATTGGCCTGCAGGCATCTGTAAGGACTGCTATTGTTTAGAAGACCCAGGGGTCCTGTCTCCATCTTGTCCACATGGTGCTGGATTGATTGAGAAAGCTTACAGACCTATTGCTTCATTAAAAGAGTTTAAGTTATAATACTCCGTTGTCCTGCAATTTATTATTTTTGTGCAAAGTGTGCAAAACAAGACATGGTGTCAGAACAGGGATTTGAAATGGACATCTTTGGAGCTCCCTTACCTCAAATGAATTGGGAATCTTTGAACTTACATAGAGAATGGTGCAAGTTCAAGCAACACGTGGAATTAATGTTCTCGGGTCCATTGAAAAGAAAAGGAGAGGAAGAAAAATGCAGCTATCTACTCCTGTGGATCGGAGAAAAAGTGAGAGATATTTTTAACACATGGTCTCTCACCGCAAATGAAGCAAAGGTACTGAAAAGTTATTTTGACCATTTTGAAGCATATGTGATGCCCAAGACAAATATGATATTCGCTAGGTACAAGTTTCAGGAGAAAGTACAAGGAGCTAGTGAGTCATTTGAACAGTTCGTGACTGAGTTAAAACTGCTGGTAAAAGACTGTGAATATTCAGATAAAGATGAGATGGCCAGAGACCGCATTGTGTTTGGAATACATTCAGCTAAAGTGAGAGAGTAACTTTTGAACGTTGGGTCTGGGCTAACGCTGGACAAAGCTATAAACATAGCTAGATCGCACAAGATAGCCCAAGCACAGTTGAAAACCATAACCGGCGCCACGAACAGCTCGAGTGAACAGACAGTGCACGCAGTTAATAGATACACACCAAAGAACACTGCCCAGAGAGCGTGTTTCAGAACAGAAAGAACAGAGAGAGTTCTAAAAATGGGCGACAGACATAAAACGCTTCAAAAACTGTGGATATTGTGGAAACAACTGGCATGGAGAAAAGGAGTACTGCCCTGCCAAAGGAAGGCAATGTACTAAATGTGGTAAACGGAACCACTTTGCTAAAGTTTGCAGGACTGTTTTCAGAAAAACAGTACACACAGTGAGTGACAGCCAAATGCCAGATAGAGAGCCAAATGCAGAGGAACTGTTTATTGATTCTGTGTCACAGAAAAAACAGATTTCAGAGAGAGACTGAGCAAGCCTATGCCGATATTGAGATAGGAAAACAGGGCAAAGAGCTTAAGTTTAAACTAGACACTGGATCTCAGGTTAATGTAATTCCTCTGAGTGAGTATCACAGCTTGAAGGATGAGTGTGAACTACAGCCCACCTCATGCAGACTGACCGGCTATGGGGGTGAGCAGCTCAATGTAAAAGGCACATGCGTGATGAAATGCAAGTACAAAGAAAGCGACATGATGTTGGACATTTAGATTGTTGACACTCGAGCACCTCCAGTGCTAGGTCTAAAGGCATGTTTAGACATGGACCTCGTCAAGCTAGTGCTATCATTGACGGCATCAGTTGAGAAGCAGACAGTCATGGAGGAGTTTGCTGACATTTTCAAAGGAATCGGACTATTCCCAGGTGAATGCACTATTCACCTTGACCCAGCAGCAACCCCTGTGGTTTGCCCACCGAGAAGGATACCCCTTGCTCTACGTAGTCACCTGAAGGAGGAGCTGCAGAGCATGGAGAATACAGAAATCATCGTCCGGGAAACAGAACCGACAGAGTGGGTCAATGCGTTAGTAGTGGTTGAGAAACCACGTACAGGCAAGCTCAGAGTCTGTCTCGACCCCAGAGATTTGAGCAAGGCTATCAAACGCCCTCACTACCCTCTACCAACGCTAGATGACATCACACCCAAGCTAGTGGGAGCACGTTACTTCAGTGTAATGGACGCACGATCAGGATACTGGACTATCAAGCTCACGGAAGAGTCATCTAAGCTAACAACGTTCAACACACCATTTGGACGCTACCAATTTCTGCGTTTACCATTTGGTCTTATCTCAGCTCAGGATGAATTCCAGCGGAAGATCGACGAAACCTATGAAGGCCTCGACGGAGTAGTCGCAATCATAGACGACATCCTCATCTATGGCAGGAATAGAGAGGAACATGACAGGAACCTCCGTGCGATGCTACAAAGATCATGGGAGAAAGGTATCTGGCTCAACCCCGAGAAAAGCATAATCAGATCCACTGAGATCAGTTATTTCGGGCATCACCTCTCAACTGATGGCATTAAGCCGGATCCAGAGAAAATCTCCACCATCAAGAAGATGGAGCCGCCGAAGAACCGCGCAGAGCTAGAGACAGTACTAGGCATAGTTAACTACTTAGCCAAGTTTGCCCCGAGCCTCTCCAAAATCAACGCACCCATGCGTCAGTTGCTCAAACAATCCAATGAGTTCCTGTGGGACAAACAACATGACACAGCATTTCAGAAAATGAAAGACCTAATCACCAGAGAACCAGGACCGGTTCTTGCCTACTTCGACCCCAACAAAGAGCTCAGACTACAAGTGGACGCGTCAAAGTACGGACTAGGCGCAGTATTACTGCAAGAAGGAAAGCCCATCGGCTACGCTTCCAGATCCCTCTCAGACAGTGAAATCAACTATGCTCAAATCAAGAAAGAGCTATATGCAATTCTGTTTGGATGCAAGCGTTTCCACCAGTACGTCTATGGCCGACAAGTCATTGTGGAATCCGACCACAAGCCCCTCGAGTCAATCATGAGGAAACCACTAGCCGCAGCCCCACCAAGGCTACAGAGAATGATCCTTCAGCTACAGAAGTATGACTTCACAATCATTCACCGTCCAGGCAAAGACATTCCTGTCGCAGACACGCATTCCAGAAAGTCTCTTAGCTACCAGGACAGCAGCCTCAGTGAAGGCATGGATGTGCAGGTGCACATGGTGTATAACAGCTTACCTGTGAGTGACTCAAAACTGAAGGAGATCCGAGCAGGAACAGAGAAAGATGCACAACTCACACTGCTGAGCAAAGTCATACATGAAGGATGGCCTGAGGAAAGGAAGAAATGCCCTCAGAGCATATCTGAATTCTGGAACCACAGAGACGAACTGTCACAAATCAACGGAATCGTCTTCAAAGGGGAGAAAATCATAATTCCTACCAGTCTCAGAGAAGAGATGTTGACAAAAATTCCTGCTGGACATATGGGCATGGAAAAATGCAAACAAAGAGCACGTGACATTATGTTTTGGCCCGGAATGTGCAAACACATTGAGGACATTGTCGGAAAATGTTCCATTTGTCTAGAACGCCGCCCATCAAATGTCAAAGAGCCCATGATACCTCACCATATCCCAGGCAGGCCCTGGCAGGTCGTCAGCTGCAAGCAAGTGCATGCAAAACGTGTACAGAAACAGCAACACCAAAGGAGATACTATGACAGGTCAGCTAGACTACTGCCGCCGCGGCACAATGGAGAATCCGTCAGAATCCAGGAGCATGACTACTGGAAGCCAGCAGTCGTCATCCAGCCAGCTGACACTGAGCGATCGTATCACGGCCGCACCCCAGAAGGACAGGTGTACCGCCGCAATCGCAGGCATCTCCTGAACACCAAGGAACAACACCGTCATTCCGACGAGAGGATCAGTTCAACAGAGTGTGATGAACAGAGCAATACACAAAACATATCATACTTACCTGAACCTAAACCTGAACCGGAATTATTGACCGATTCAGGAGCATGCTCAGTTCCATACCACACAAGGTCGGGACGAGAGGTCAAGCCTAGAGTTATCCTTGACTTGTGAACTGTCAAAGGGTGTAGGCAGATCGCTGCCCTAAAAAAAACTGTACATCGTTATTGAAACGTTGAGATGTTTTCAGTGCTAGTTAAATGTTGAGTTTACTTATATGTTGATGCTACTGAGAACATTATGTAGAAGAAAGGTTTGAAAGTAATGCATTGTAGGAATTGACGAATTCCTAACTAATAACTGAGGTCGACTCAGGAGATCAATCAAACAGGTCTTTAATGTAAGACTAAACGAGTTCAAACAGTTTGATGAGATCGATACAGGAGAGCCACGAAAACAGGTCTTAACAAGATGGAGATTCCATGAGGACTGCCTGGGCAGTCACGTGGTTTGCGACGTGATGTCATCGCGTTTGCCCGCGTTTTCCCGCGCTCTTAAAGGGGCCACGCCCCGTGCATACAAACACTAATGATTTGGATGTGAATGTAAAAGGTATGATCAGTAAGTTCGCAGATGACACAAAATTTGGTGGGGTGGTGAATAGCGAGGCGGGAAGCCTCAGGCTACAGGACAATATAGATGGGTTGGTCAGATGGGCGGAACAGTGGCAAATGGAATTTAACCCTGAGAAGTGTGAGGTAATGCATTTTGGACGGACTAACAAGGCAAGGGAATACACAATGAATGGTAAGACCCTAGGAAAGACAGAGGATCAGAGGGACCTTGGTGTGCATGTACATAGATCCCTGAAGGCAGCAGAACAGGTGGATAAGGTGGTTAAAAAGGCATATGGGATACTTGCCTTCATTAGCCGAGGCATAGAATATAAGAGCAGGGAGGTTATGATGGAGCTGTACAAAACACTGGTAAGGCCACAGCTGGAGTACTGTGTGCAGTTCTGGTCGCCCCACTATAGGAAGGCTGTGATTGCTTTGGAGAGGGTGCAGAGGAGATTCACCAGGATGTTACCTGGGCTAAAGCGCTTCAGCTATGAAGAAAGACTGGACAGGCTGGGATTGTTTTCCTTTGAGCAGAGAAGGCTGAGGGGGGACCTGATTGAGATGTACAAAATTATGAGGGGCTTAGATAGGGTGGATAGAAAGGAACTTTTCCCCTTAGTAGAGGGGTCAATAACAAGGGGGCATAGATTCAAGGTAAGGGGCAGGAGGTTTAGAGGGGATTTGAGGAAAAAAAATTCACCCAGAGGGTGGTTGGAATCTGGAACTCACTGCCTGAAAGGATGGTAGAGGCAGGAACCCTCACAACATTCAAGAAGCATTTGGATGAGCACTTGAAATGCCATAGCATACAAGGCTACGGACCAAAGCTGGAAAATGGGATTAGATTAGACAGGGCTTGATGGCCGGCGCGGATGCGATGGGCAGAAGGGCCTCTTTCTGTGCTGTACAACTCTATGGCCTAGAAATTGGGTATAGCCCCGCTTGGGGCGTTAGATTCGGCGCTGCGCAAATTTTATAGCCAGACGCAACTTATCGCCACCTCGCGCGATATTGGGTTGCAGCGCCCCTAAAGGTGATTGAGGCGCTAAATCATGCGTTGCACTGGGCTCCTAAGGCGCTAACCTGGCAGCACAACCCAATATCGGGGCAGGCGGGAGCAGCACAGGTGCTCTCAATTACCGATGACCACGAAACTTCCAGGCGCCGGCCAGCTCTTAAAGGGGTGGGTGAGTAAGCATCAGCAGCCACACTCTGCGCCTTGTAGGCCTGAAAATCGGAGCAGGCCATTCTCTGGCGCAAAAAACTTGGAGAAGACAGAGAAGGTGAGGCAGAGAGCAGAGCGCTTCACCAATGGGGCATTGGAGGAATTGGTGGCCGCAGTGGAGCGCCGGAGAGATGTACTCTACCCCGACAATGGCAGGAGGCCTAATCAGAAGGAATACCGCCGAGCTTGGAGGGATGTTTCTCAGAGGGTCAACTCCAGCAGCATGGTGACCAGGAGCCCTGTCCAATGCAGGAAGAAATTCAACGACCTCACTCGGGTCGTGAGGGTGAGTGGTGTTTATGCAAACTTCTGCATCCCTCCATCTGCACCTGACTTTATGGCTACAGGGTGCGCGATGCGCCAATGGCCATGGGTCAGCAAGCACCCATGGCCCTTTCTGGCCACACACATGCACATTTGACTCAGGGCATCATGTAAGGGCTCTTCCACCATGGGGGGCATGAGATGATAACTCAGGGCATCATGTAAGGGCTCTTCCACCATGGGGGGCATGAGATGATAATTCAGGGCATCATGTAAGGGCTCTTCCACCATGGGGGCATGAGATGATAACTTAGGGCATCATGTAACATAACTTCCCATCCTTTCTCCTGCAGGCCAAGCTAGCGAGGAGCCGCAAGGACCAGCTTCGCACCGGAGGAGGACGTCCTCAACTGCAGACTCTAACGGATCTCGAAGAGAGAGTCCACCAGATTGTTGGAGGCCGTATGATTGGTCCTGTCACCACTGGAGCTGCCGACCCCATTGTCCACAGCGATGGCAAGGTCCTCACCTTTTACAGCTGTCTCCTTCCACTTGTTCCCCCCACCAGCATGCTTTCTCACTGTGGACCCATGTCATAGCATTGCCGCAATCTTGCATCCCTTGCTGCCAAGCTGTCCTTTCGCTAAAGCCACTCTTCAACCTCCCTGCTTTCAGATGCAGCATCACCAGCTCGGGAGCCGGGCCCTCAAGCTGCCAGTGCCACTGCCTCCGGAGGCGACGATCAGGAGGAAGCCGGAACATCCGTGCCAGCCTCAGGGGAGCCAACCCATCTGGAGACTGGGGATAGTAGTTCCCTGGAGGGGAGAGCGGTGGGGGGGGGTGGGGTCTCTGATGAGGAGCCAGTTGCAGGAACCAGCGGGCTGCAGCCACGCGAGGTGGGTAGGGAAGCTCGGGGGCCGTCTCCCCAGAGGGCGAGGCAGGCCACGATGACTGCTGCACAGAGTGCAGAGGAGGTGCGTAGCCTTTCCGAAATTAGCGCCCAGGCCCGCCTCAGGCACACTGAGCTGATGGCTGCAGTGGGGAGGATGCCTGACTCGATCGACACACTGGCAAAGAGTGTGCTGGACTTTGGGGCAGCAATGGAAAGGACTGTCCAGGGCTTCGGGGCAGCAATGGAAAGGACTGTCCAGGGCTTCGGGCCATCCCTGGATAGGTCTGTCCAGGGCTTGTCCGAGGCAGTGGAAAGGACTGTCCCGGCCTTGTCCGAAGCACTGGAAAGGAGTGTTCCAGCCTTGTCCGAAGCAGTGGAAAGGACTGTCCAGGGCTTCTCCGAAGCACTGGTACCTGCCACGCAGGTCCTCAGTGCTGCCACGCAGTCACTTGCTGGCCTCGTACAGACGCATATTGAGGCCACATGAACACTCACTGCTGCCACCCTAGCTGCATCAGGCAGGATTACCCGGGGCCCTTGCAGCACCACAGCAGGCCATGAATCTGTGGACCAGCCGATTGTGGCGGATGCTGCGGTGCTGCCCCGTCAGAGTGCCAGTGTGTCGGCCGGCCACGGAGCAGGTGTCCTCTCTCGGCATGTAAGCATTCCTGATGCCACCGCTGGAACGTCTGCACTGCAGCTGCCACCACCTGCAGGACAGACTGCCTCCAACCATGCGCAGTTGGAGCAGCCAGCTTCTGGGCCCTCCAAGCCCAGAGGTCGTCCAGGCCGTCCCTCAGGGGCTTCTGCGCTTCCAGACACTCAGCAGGCGTCCCCCAGCATTGACGCAGCCACTGGGGTCCAATTACGGAGGAGCTGCAGGGAGGGAAGGGGCCAATCTTGTAAGAGAAGTCGGTCTCCATCAAGGGGTCAACAGTAGAGGGAGGTGCTGAGGTGTCTCTTTTGTAGAATTCAAGGCCGTCCACACCTGCTGCGATTGTTTGTCATGTTTTGGTTCGTCTCGCGGGTTTGCCAGACAGTTATGTGTTAGTTCGTTAGTTATGCTTTCTGTTGCCATTACGTTGTCATGCTGGAAGGAAGCACTTTTTTGAAAATAAAGAAAATGTTTTATTTACAATGCAGCTCTAGACTATTTACAAGCATGGTGGCCTTCATAGGCTTTGAGCGAACCGAAGGGCGCTGTTCCAATCACACCCCGCATTCCATCAGAGGGGCCTAGAACCGAGTCCTTATGAGCCTCTGATGGACGGCCCTTCCAGTTTCTGGAGCCCTCCTATCTTCCTCCCCCTCCTCCTCCTCGTCCGCCTGCTCCTCCTCCTCCTCCTCCTCCTCCTCGTCCGCCTGCTCTGCTGGACCTTGAGGGTCGGCTGGCATTGGCTGGGTGCGTCGAATGGCCAGGTTGTGGAGCATGCAGCAGACCACGACGATGCACGCCACTTGCTCCGGCGAGTACTGTAGGGCACCCCCCGAATGGTCGAGACATCGGAAACGCTGCTTGAGGACACCAATTGTGTGCTCCACAATGTTCCTGGTCACCTGATGGCTGTTGTTGTAATGCTCTTCTGCCGGGGTGCTGGGCAAACGGAGCGGGGTCATGAGCCATGGGCAGAGAGGATAGCCCTTGTTGCCAAGAAGCCAGCCTCGTGGGTGAGCCGGGGCCTCAAAAAGGTCAGCCACTGAGGGCTGCCGCAGGATGAACGCGTCATGGCTGCTGCCAGGGAATTGTGCGTTGACCGCCATGATCATCTGCCGGTGGTCACAGACCAGCTGCATATTGAGGGAGTGGAACCCCTTGCGGTTGCGGTACTCCTCGGAATTCTGTAATGGCGCCCGCAAAGCCACGTGTGTGCAATCAATGGCCCCCTGCACCATGGGGAAGTCCGCAATAGCCGCGAAGCCCTGCGCGTGCTCCCCCTGCTTCTCCAGGGTCAAAGGGAAGGTGATTAATTCCCGCCTCCTTCTATAGAGGGCAGCTGTCACTTGCCGGATGCAGCAATGCACTGCAAATTGTGAAATATTTGCAATGTCCCCTGTAACTGCCTGAAACGATCCGCTGGCGAAAAAGTTTAGGGCAACAGTGACTTTGACGGCCACCGACAGAGAGGTCCTGCACCGTAGCCGTGGCTGCAGATCTTCAGCAAGCAGGTGGCACAGCTCAGTCACAACATCCTTACCAAATCCGAGCCTTCGCAGACACTGCTCCTGCGACATGGTAAGGTATGACACCTGCTGCCTGAAAACCCTGGCAGCGTACGGTTGGATTTGACGACGTCCATTGCCCCTCCTCCTTCTGGCCAATCCTGGCCCTCTCTCCCTCCGCCTCTGTGCCCTTGCCAGATGTTCAGCAAGGAGGACGTTCCCCTCCAAAGCAGCTCCCATTATAAAGTGAGACGAGTAAGACACAGTACTCTCTCATGATCAAAGTGTTCTGGACAGGGCTGAAGGTTCAAAGGCACCGCTGGCTCAATGAAAAGAATGCTCTCCCACTGAAGGTCAGCAACTCTCTCCAGCAACGAGCAGGATGCCCACCCCAAATGGCTGCCGCTTTTATACTACTGCTGTCCCCTTTAAAGAGCGCCCCGAGTCCGACAAGGACCTGGGAACGTTCCATTCAACTGTCACTATTAGCGCCAGGCGGAGCGGAGGCGGGCACCACTGAATTTCCGGTCCGGGGCGCCAAAAAGGCGTTGCACACTGAAATGACATCATGATCTGCCTGCGCCCGCGAGCGGGCGCTAAGACTTAGCGCCAGCGCTAAAAGGCTACTCAATATGGCAGGAGGCGCTGGGTTCACTGCGCCCGCCCGAAAATTGGGTAACGCCCCAATTCTCGGGCTCTTTAGGCGCTAATCGCTGGCGCTAGCAACCGAATTTCTCCCCCTATGACTCTATCTATGACTATATACAAAACAAAGTAATGTCTAACACAATAGTACAGGCTTAGGCTGGTGTTAGAACATCGTTAAAGGGAATTACTGTATGTACAGTTGCCCAGAGTCATTCAGTGGCTCTGCCACATGCGCCCCCCCAGAATTCGCTTTAACGGACAAAGTCAAACGGTGAGGGGGTCTGATGAGCCTGTCGGAACGACTCCTGTACTCCTGAGGTGGAGGCTGCTGGGCGGCTGGCGGTCTGGCTGGCGGTTGCGCTTGGTCTGCCATAACGGCGATGGGTGGCCGACCTCGTCTCGGTGGTTGTGCTGTCTCGACGGGGCGGTCGAGGTCCAGATGTGCTGGCTTTAATCGATCGACTGAAATGTGGTCCGGTTTACCACCGACATCTACCTTGAAGATTTTGTCCCCTGCCTCCAACACGCGGAAGGGACCAGTATATGGGGCCTTGAGTGGATCCCTATGAGCATCGTGGCGAATAAAGACGTATTCGGCCTTGTGAAGCTCCATTGGAACGTGCGAACTCTGCAGCCCGTGGTGCGAAGTGGGCACCGGCGCGAAACATCTGGCCGCCTCTTGGTGACTAGTAAGCTGGTCAGATGCGGACCAAGGCTTCGTCGATTCTGGTAAGAAATCCCCTGGGACTCGCAGCGGTTGACCGTACACCAGCTCCACGGATGAAGAGTGAAGGTCTTCTTTGGGGGCCGTGCGAAGGCCCAACAGGACCCACGGTAGCTTGTCTGCCCATCCAGCGTCCTGGAGGCTGGCCCTCAGGGCGGCTTTCAGTGACCGGTGGAAACATTCACAGAGACCATTCGCCTGTGGGTGGTAGGCTGTGGTGCGGTGCAATTTGACACCGAGTCCTTGGGCCACTGCATTCCAGAGTTCAGAGGAAAACTGTGGTCACCTGTCTGAAGAAATATCAGCGGGCACTCCGAAACGGGCGACCCAGGTGGAAATGAATGCCCTGGCCACGTCCGCCGAAGTAGTGGATGATAGGGGAACCGCTTCTGGCCATCTGGTGGTGCGGTCAGCCATGGTCAGGATATGTGAAAAACCATGGGAGGGTGGGAGTGGACCCACCAGGTCCACATTGACATGGTCAAACCGTCGCTCTGGAACTGTGAAAGTGGCCAACGGAGCTTTGATGTGACGCTGTACTTTGGCTTTTTGGCAGACCACGCAGGTGTTGGTCCAGTCGCGGACATCCTTGTGCATGCCGTGCCATACGAATTTCGCTGACATCAGCTTCTGAGAGGCCTTCATTCCTGGGTGTGACAACCCATGTATGGCGTCGAACACTTTGCGGCGCCAGACGGCTGGTACGACAGGGCGAGGGTCCCGTACGGAGACGTCACACAAGAGCGTGATACCTGCCGCATGGAACTTGACGTCGGCCAACTGGAGGCCAGTGACGGTGGGTCTGTAGGCCTGGACTTCTGGGTCCGAGGCTTGATCCGCTGCCATGAGGGTGTAATCGATGCCTAAATGAGCCGTATTGACGGTCGCGCGGGAGAGGCAGTCGGCCACCAGGTTGTCCTTACCGGCCACGTGCTGTATATCTGTGGTGAACTCGGATATGTAGGTCAGTTGGCGTTGCTGTCGGGATGACCACGGTTCGGCGGTCTTGGCCATGGCGAAGGTGAGCTGCTTATGGTCCATGAAGGCGGTGAAGGGACGTCCTTCCAGGAGGAAGCGAAAATGGCGGATGGCCAGAAAAAGAGCGAGCAACTCCCGGTCGAACGTGCTATATGCTCTCTCATTTCACCGTAGTTGACGGCTGAAGAATGCCAACAGCTGCCACGTCCCGTTCACCCACTGCTCTTGCACAGCGCCGATTGCATAGTCTGACGCGTCGGTGGTGAGGGCGAGGGTGGCTCCTGGCAGCGGGTGCGCCAGCATAGTTGCATTGGCCAAGGCGCTTTTGGTGTCAGCAAACGCCCGGGCCATGTCAACCATCCAGTCTACCGTATCTTTGCCAGTCTTGCCCTTGAGGGCCTCGTACAGGGGCTGCATGAGTAGTGCTGCCTTAGGCACGAAACGGTGGTAAAAGTTTACCATGCCTAGAAATTCCTGCAGGGCCTTAATGGTTTGCGGGCGTGGAAAGGACGTCACCGCCTCTACCTTCGCTTGTAAAGGAACCGCTCCCTCTGAAGTGATGCGATGTCCCAGGAAATCAATTTGTTGCAGGCCAAACTGACACTTGGCCGGGTTGATAATCAGGCCGTGTTGGCTGAGACGTCAAAAAAGGGTGCGAAGTTGACAGATGTGTTCTTCTTTAGTGGGACTGGCAATGAGAATATCGTCCAGGTAGACGAAGAGGAAATTGAGGTCCCGCAACACGGAGTCCATCAGGCATTGGAAAGCCTGGGCGATGTTCTTTAACCCAAACGGCATTCTTAAAAACGCGAAAAGGCCGAATGGGGTGATGACTGCAGTCTTCTGGACATCTTGGGGATGAACGGAGACCTGGTGGTAGCCCCGGACAAGGTCGACTTTCGAGAAGACAGTGTTCCCTGCCAAATGGGCGGAGAAATCCTGGATGTGGGGGATCGGGTACCGATCAGGAGTGGTGGCGTCGTTTAGGCGTCGATAGTCGCCGCATGGCCGCCATCCGCCGCCAGACTTCGGGACAATGTGGAGGGGTGAAGACCAGGGACTATTCGACCGGCGAATAATCCCTAACCGTTCCATGGTCGCAAACTCCGCTTTTGCGACCGCCAGCTTGCCAGGTTCCAGCGCCGGGCCCACGCGTAGACCGGGGGGCCGTTGGTGGTGATGTGGTGTTCCACACCATGTTTCGTGGCTGTGGAGGAGAACGTGGGTCTCGTCAGGTCGGGGAATTCGCCGAGCAAGCGAGCGAACTCATCCGGAGCCGGAAAAGCACAGGCAATGGTGCGCAACGTAGTGTTACTGCGGTAACAAGGGATAGAATGAAAAGTTCCTGCATTGATCAACCGTCGGTTCCTCACATCAACCAGGAGGCTGTTGGCGCACAGGAAATCTGCGCCAAGAATGGGTTGCAAAACCTTGGCCGTCACAAATTCCCAGTAAAAACGTTGGCCCCCGAAACACAACTGCACCCGTCGTCTGCCGAAGGTCCGAATCGCTCCGCCATTGGCCGCTTCAAGGGCGAGGCCGTGAATCTCGGTCTGCACATCGAGGGCAGATGCGGGTAATATGCTGCACTGCGCCCCGGTGTCGCACAGAAAACGATGACCGGAGAGAGTATCGGTGATAAACAGCAACTTGCCCACGTTGCCGATCGCCATCGCGGCCGCGGGGCGCCCGTTAGACCCGTTCCTCAGTGGTCGTAGTTGTCTTTCTTTTAGGGGGAAGCTGCAGGGAGGGTGGCAACGTCTCGCTTTCGCGCCAAACTGCGCGTGATAGAAACACAGCCCAGCAGGCTGATGAGCTGGGGCGGCGTCTGTGGGGGATGGGCGCCTCGTGGCGGCGCAGTCCTGCTGAGTAACCGCGAAAATTTTGTCTGCCTCTGCCGCGAGTGCTGCGCAGTCCTCAACTTCGGAGCTGGCCAGGGCGGCTTGCACCTGTTCCGGTAGCTGGCTGAGGAATATTTCACGGAATAGGAAGCATTCCGGTTTGGAGCCAAGGAGTGTGAGCATTTGGCTCATTAACTCTGAAGGCTTGGAGTCCCCGAGCCCGGGCATAGCGAGCAATCGACGGGCACGCTCCGCTTTAGTGAGCCCGAAAACTTGCAGCAACTGCGCCTTGAGGGTTTCATACTTGCGCTCCGTTGGAGGGTTCGCGAGGAGGCTGACGATCCGCGAGGCGGTAGAGCTGTCGAGTGCGGAGACCACATAAAGATATTTGGTCTGGTCCGCAGCGATGTCCCTCAGGGCGAATTGGGCCTCGACCTGAATGAACCACGAGGTCGCTTGCTACTCCCAGAACTGCGGTAGCTTCAGCGAAATGGTGTTGGCTTCCATGCTGTGTCCTTTTTGTGAAAAACATTCACAAAAAGCGGGGTCACCAATGTAGGAATTGATGAATTCTTAACTAATAACTGAGGTCGACTCAGGAGATCAATCAAACAGGTCTTTAATGTAAGACTAAACGAGTTCAAACAGTTTGATGAGATCAATACAGGAGAGCCACGAAAACAGGTCTTAACAAGATGGAGATTCCACGAGGACTGCCAGGGCAGTCACGTGGTTTGCGACGTGACGTCATCACATTTGCCTGCGTTTTCCCATGCTCTTAAAGGGGCCACGCACCGTGCATACAAACACTATATACAAAACAAAGTAATGTCTAACACAATGGTACAGGCGTAGGCTGGCGTTAGAACATCGTTAAAGGGAATTATGTACAGTTGCCCAGAGTCATTCAGTGGCTCCGCCACAGCATAACATTTTTCTTTTAAAAGAAAGGGGATGTAACATTTGCATATTGATTTATCATTGGCCCGCAGGCATCTGTAAGGAATACCTATTATATTCACATGTGATCACATGCTGAGTTGTCATTGGCCTGCAGGCATCTGTAAGGACTGCTATTGTTTAGAAGACCCAGGGGTCCTGTCTCCATCTTGTCCACACAGTGCTGGATTGATTGAGAAAGCTTACAGACCTGATGCTTCATTAAAAGAGTTTAAATTGTAATACTCCGTTGTCCTGCAATTTATTATTTTTGTACAAAGTGTGCAAAACAAGACATACCCCATCCCTCTCTCCGCTCTGTCTTTACCCCACCCCCCTTACCCCATCCCTCTCTCTGCTCTTTCCATTCCCCACCCTCCCTTACCCAATCCCTCTCTCCGCTCTCTCCATACCCCACCCCCCCTTACCCCATCCCTCTCTCCGCTCTGTCTTTACCCCACCCCCCTTACCCCATCCCTTGCTCCACTCTGTCCAAACCCCACCCCCCTTACCCCATCCCTCTCTCCGCTCTGTCCATACCCCACCCCCCTTACCCCATCCCTCTCTCCGCTCTGTCCATACCCCACCCCCCTTACCCCATCTCTCTCTCCGCTCTGTCCATACCCCACCCCCTTACCCCATCCCCCTCTCTGCTCTGTCTTTACCCCACTCCCCCTTACCCCATCCCTCTCTCCGCTCTCTCCATACCCCACCCCCTTACCCCATCCCTCTCTCCGCTCTGTCCATACCCCACCCCCTTTACCCCATCCCTCTCTCCGCTCTCTCTATACCCACCCCCCTTACCCCATCCCTCTCTCCGCTCTGTCTTTACCCCACCCCCCTTACCCCATCCCTCGCTCCGCTCTGTCCATTTCCCACCCCCCTTACCCCATCCCTCCCTCCGCTCTGTCCATTCCCCACCCCCCTTACCCCATCCCTCCCTCCACTCTCTCCATACCCCACCCCCCTTACCCCATCCCTCTCTCCGCTCTGTCCATACCCACCCCCCCTTACCCCATCCCTCTCTCCACTCTGTCTTTACCCCACCCCCCTTACCCCATCCCTCGCTCCGCTCTGTCCATTTCCCACCCCCCTTACCCCATCCCTCCCTCCGCTCTGTCCATTCCCCACCCCCCTTACCCCATCCCTCTCTCCGCTCTGCCCATACCCCACCCCCTTACCCCATCCCTCTCTCTGCTCTGTCCATACCCCACCCCCCTTACCCCATCCCTCTCTCCGCTCTGTCCATACCCCACCCCCTTTACCCCATCCCTCTCTCCGCTCTCTCCATCCCCACCCCCCTTACCCCATCCCTCTCTCCGCTCTCTCCATACCCACCCCCCTTACCCCATCCCTCTCTCCGCTCTCTCCATACCCACCCCCCTTACCCCATCCCTCTCTCCGCTCTCTCCATACCCACCCCCCTTACCCCATCCCTCTCTCCGCTCTGTCTTTACCCCACCCCTCTCTCCGCTCTGTCCATACCCCACCCCCCTTACCCCATCCCTCGCTCCGCTCTGTCCATACCCCACCCCCCTTACCCCACCCCTCTCTCCGGTCTGTCCATACCCCACCCCCCTTACCCCATCCCTCTCTCCGCTCTGTCCATACCCACCCCCCCTTACCCCATCCCTCTCTCCACTCTGTCTTTACCCCACCCCCCTTACCCCATCCCTCGCTCCGCTCTGTCCATTTCCCACCCCCCTTACCCCATCCCTCCCTCCGCTCTGTCCATTCCCCACCCCCCTTACCCCATCCCTCCCTCCACTCTCTCCATACCCCACCCCCCTTACCCCATCCCTCTCTCCGCTCTGCCCATACCCCACCCCCTTACCCCATCCCTCTCTCTGCTCTGTCCATACCCCACCCCCCTTACCCCATCCCTCTCTCCGCTCTGTCCATACCCCACCCCCTTTACCCCATCCCTCTCTCCGCTCTCTCCATCCCCACCCCCCTTACCCCATCCCTCTCTCCGCTCTCTCCATACCCACCCCCCTTACCCCATCCCTCTCTCCGCTCTCTCCATACCCACCCCCCTTACCCCATCCCTCTCTCCACTCTCTCCATACCCACCCCCCTTACCCCATCCCTCTCTCCGCTCTGTCTTTACCCCACCCCTCTCTCCGCTCTGTCCATACCCCACCCCCCTTACCCCATCCCTCGCTCCGCTCTGTCCATACCCCACCCCCCTTACCCCACCCCTCTCTCCGGTCTGTCCATACCCCACCCCCCTTACCCCATCCCTCTCTCCGCTCTGTCCATACCCACCCCCCCTTACCCCATCCCTCTCTCCACTCTGTCTTTACCCCACCCCCCCTTACCCCATCCCTCGCTCCGCTCTGTCCATTTCCCACCCCCCTTACCCCATCCCTCCCTCCGCTCTGTCCATTCCCCACCCCCCTTACCCCATCCCTCCCTCCACTCTCTCCATACCCCACCCCCCTTACCCCATCCCTCTCTCCGCTCTGTCCATTTCCCACCCCCCTTACCCCATCCCTCCCTCCGCTCTGTCCATTCCCCACCCCCCTTACCCCATCCCTCTCTCCGCTCTGCCCATACCCCACCCCCTTACCCCATCCCTCTCTCTGCTCTGTCCATACCCCACCCCCCTTACCCCATCCCTCTCTCCGCTCTGTCCATACCCCACCCCCTTTACCCCATCCCTCTCTCCGCTCTCTCCATCCCCACCCCCCTTACCCCATCCCTCTCTCCGCTCTCTCCATACCCACCCCCCTTACCCCATCCCTCTCTCCGCTCTCTCCATACCCACCCCCCTTACCCCATCCCTCTCTCCGCTCTCTCCATACCCACCCCCCTTACCCCATCCCTCTCTCCGCTCTGTCTTTACCCCACCCCTCTCTCCGCTCTGTCCATACCCCACCCCCCTTACCCCATCCCTCGCTCCGCTCTGTCCATACCCCACCCCCCTTACCCCACCCCTCTCTCCGGTCTGTCCATACCCCACCCCCCTTACCCCATCCCTCTCTCCGCTCTGTCCATACCCACCCCCCCTTACCCCATCCCTCTCTCCACTCTGTCTTTACCCCACCCCCCTTACCCCATCCCTCGCTCCGCTCTGTCCATTTCCCACCCCCCTTACCCCATCCCTCCCTCCGCTCTGTCCATTCCCCACCCCCCTTACCCCATCCCTCCCTCCACTCTCTCCATACCCCACCCCCCTTACCCCATCCCTCTCTCCGGTCTGTCCATACCCCACCCCCCTTACCCCATCCCTCTCTCCGCTCTGTCCATACCCCACCCCCCTTACCCCATCCCTCTCTCCGCTCTGTCCATACCCCACCCCCCTTACCGCATCCCTCTCTCCACTCTGTCCTTACCCCACCCCTCTATCCACTCTCTCCATACCCCACCCCCCCTTACCCTGTGAGGGAATAAGCCATATTTCAGAAAGCTTCACCATAATATGAACAGAATACTGATATTATTAATACATGATATACTGGGTTTAAAAATCTAAAGACTTGGAGACACAGGCTGCAAACAGAAATAGAGGCTTTTGAGATAAAGATCAGTTGTTACACAAAGTTGTAAAAAACCACAAGCTTTGAAATGGGAATTAGTTAAAAATATACTAAAACAATTACCCTATTGAAATGGCAGTTTGGCGCTTCCGAAAGGTCTAGAGTTTGGAGGGAACACAATGAGAAGACGCAGTTTAAAGTGTTAAGAACTAACACGTAAAACAGAAACAAACATTAAAAGAACCAAGTGCCTTTGAAAAGATCACATCAAGTAAAAGAAACACCTGGTGGTCAAATAGTTTTTATGTTAAACTTGGAAGACAGGAAACACGATTAAATATGCAACCAATTGAGATAGCTAGAAATGCATGAAAGCTCTGGTCAAAGTGTCTTTAATTTATACATATAGTAAATATGATACCAACAAGAACACTTTGAAGATATGACTTCAATAGATGCACCAAGCAATTACATTGTGTTTGTATTGAACTTGGAGCAGCACGGAGTCACAACATCTGCTAAAAACCAGAAAAGCCAATATTTAGAATTGAATGAAAGAATTTTGTAACAATGACATTAAACAGAAACCATAGCTGTCATATTGTTTTTATGATGGTTTTTGAAACACCTAAAGGTAGAGACATAATTATGCATGCAATAGTTGAATTGACAGTAGAATAGAAAGCATTCAAAAGAGTGTATCAATAAAGACAGTTAGTTGACATCAGCAGAGAACTTCAAAGAAGAAACCACTGCAAAAAGGGTATAAAAATAAGAGCTTTTCAAACAGAAAGTCAGAACTCGCTGAATAGGCCAATCATTTCTCAACTTCACAGACACGCTCTGTAAGTTTTTAAGTATGAGTTTCGCATAATCAAAGTAATTGATTTTGGTGGTTAATCTGGATTTAGAAATAAGTAAGAATGTAGAAATGTAATGAAGTAAAGATTTGAAAATAAGGATCTCTGAGAAATAAGAAATGTAAGCTATCTGTATTTTGAATTGTTAATGTTGCGACTGATTCAGCAGCTGTTAAATGAATGTCAGCTCTTAAATAAAACTATATATTTTTAGAATTGTCTCAGAGTAATTCTGTATAAACTCACGAACCCAATTTCTGTACACTCTTTTGTAAGGAGTTGCAAAATTCTGGGGGGTATTCCGGACCCTCATAATATCTGGAAGTTTAGTCTAGTTAAACTTATTAAAAATGCTATCTGGAGGACGGTAACATCTTCAGTCATTCCTTTCCTTTAGGGAGAAATAGCCTAAACCTTTAGACATTATTAAGTGTCTTATGGAATTCGGCTATCTCTAACTTAAGTTGAAGGTGAACATCTGGGAAATACGTCTGATCTGGGGTAGCCCGAAAGGGCTAGGACTTGTAATTATCCCTTCAGTTGGCGCCCAACGAGTGTGTTAACTAGTTGATACAGAGCCTATACTTATATTTATATCTATATCCATGTTGTATCTTGTTAAGTATAGAAGGAGTGTTTACTGACAGTCGTTCTAAGACCCAGATTTAAGTCTCTAGAGACGACAAGACCCTGATCAGGCCTTGCAGAACTTAATCAGAACTCCCTCAAAATACCTTGAGGTCTAGAAGCTTCTTATAAAGTTCATATTAAACCCTAACCGAGGTTAGGTCTTGAAGAAATGGCAAATCCTGTCAGAATTGGCCAAGATTTTTATTAAAAAATTTAAATGATTGCTTTATTAGGGGAAATAATCCGATGCCTGTATCTCCACAAAACCAAGTGATAATTTTTGAAATAGAAGGCTTTGATGTCGAAGTAGCCGTTAGAACTCATGGCACGATTGATGTTGATCCCCAGAACCAGGGGATACAGAATATCCTGTGGGATAATCAAACAAATACTCCAAATCCAATAAATTCCTTAATGATAAGGTGCACACCTGCACAATTTGGGAGGCCTAATGAATGGTGCCCAACAAGGTGGTGGCAATCATGGCCAAATAGCAGGACCCGGAGCACCCTATGCTCCTGGGGGCCATGGATTCCTGTTAAGGTGGCAAACTCATGATGAAATAAATGACAACAATCTTCGAGAAAACTATAGACAGCTTAGAATCCATTGTAATCAATGCCAACAGGCACTAGCACACTCTTATCTAAATGCTGGAGGTGCAATGATTAATGGTCCATTAAACTAACCCCAGCAACCATGAATTGTGCCCCTAGGTCAAGTAAACTTGAGCTCTATCTACACAATGTGTGGTAGCCCAGGAAACACCAGCCAGGAAAAAACCTGCTGGATTCTAACTAACCTTGATAAATTGGAAACCTGTTGCCAAGGTTGGAATGCTCAAAACCTGAGACAACTACTGCAAATGATATTAAGTTCAGACTTAATTCCCCCATTAAACCAGTGCAACAACTGGGTTCAAATATATGCTTATGTTCTCACGGCAACTCAGGGCGGGCATGAAATGGGTTCAATCAAAGAAATACTCACTAATACAGCCGCAACTAAAGGGCTGGTAGCTGCCTACAGATTAGGCAAAGTACTTACACAGCATAATTGGGACATTGTTCATGGTTGCCTGGCCAATCAATATCAAAATACAGCCCTCAAACTTGCCTGTGAGAGTGCTCGAAATGATTATCAAGATAACCAACAAAGATGGTGTAATGATCAATAACATGTCATTCTGGAGTGGTGCAGCAGATGGAGCCATAGAGCTGTATAGAGCTGTATATTTAGTTGTATGTGTTTAAGACTACACTACCCATGATGCACTAGGCTACCCAGAAGGCAGTAGTCAAGATGGTGGCCTGCACACAGAAGCACACATGCTGGATCTCTACAGATGCTGTACCTAGAGAACGTGTACTGAATAAATGTCTAGCTAGAAGCTAGCTGTTCATAATAAGAATGTCTAGTTATTAATGAACATAACATGGTACCAGGATTGGTGAAGATCTGCTGAAAATTGTGAAAAGCGACATGGAGAATTGGAGGCCACCGGAGTTTTTGAATCTCATGGGAAATGTCGACTACAATTGGCGGACTTTCAAGCAACAATTCGAACTCTACATTGCTGCCATCGGATTCAGTACGAAGCCAGAGGCAAGAAAAAGAGCGTTGCTGCTCATGGTTGCATATTTAATATATGCAGGTATTTAATACATTTGTATTTAATCTAGAGGAGAACAGAGAAAATTTAGACGATGTGCTAAAGAAATTTGATACACATTGTTCTCCCAAAAAGAATGAAACCTAAGAAAGATACGTGTTCTGTTCGAGGACACAGCGGCAAAATGAGACTTTTGATAGCTTTGTGACCGATCTGAAACAAAGCACAGGCATGTAATTTCTCTGAGCTGAAAGCATCCATGATTCGTGACCAGATTGTGTTTGGTATTCATGATAAAAAAAGTCAGGGAACGTCTGTTGAGAGAAACCGAACGAACATTGGAAAATGCTGTGAATATATGCCAAGCCAGTGAGCTAGCTCGACAGCACACGAAGACTTTCAGTGAAATCAATAATGATGCGATTGTAGTAAGTGCTGCTGTCGGTGCTGTGTTCCACAAGGGGAAGTAAAATGGGCAGAACAGAAATGAAAAGCAATCGGAGGAAGGAATTTTTAATTGTAAACGCTGTGGTTACAAACATCAGTTAAAACAATGCCCAGCGTTTGGAAAAATGTGCACAAAATATCATGGAAAGAATCACTTTGCCAAACAATGCTTTTCAAAAGTAAAAACAAAGAAAGGGCAACAAGTCCGAGTTAATGTGATTGAGGACACTGATTTAAGTGAGACATTTTTTATAGGAATGGTGTCATGTGACAATATAGAAAAGGATACAGAAAATGTGCAGCCCTCAGGAATAAACAATGTTGAACATAATGTCAATGCAGTGAAAGAGGACAAATGGATGACCCCACTGCAGGTAAATGGAGCATTAGTTACATTGAAACTAGACACTGGGGCAAAAGCAAACTTAATCAGTATGAGTGACAGTAAAAATATGAAAGAAAAGCCCAAAATACAGAAAAAGTCAGTACTACTGAAGAACTATAATGGACAGAAAATAGATAGCTTAGTTGTATGCAGACTTAAAGTGACAGTCAAAGACAAAGTGCATCATCTCATGTTTTCTGTTGTGGCTGAAGGACTTGATTCACTACTGGGTGACAAAGCTTGTGAAGACTTAGAACTGGTCAAGAGAGTCTACCGTATAAACTGTGCCATAAGCAGACCAGATGACTCAGTGGATTCTGTAGTGAATAATTTCCAGGATGTGTTCAAAGGATTTGGAGTTCTACCATTCACTTACAAGATCCAGCTAAAGGAGGATGCTCAGCCAGTGGTACATGCTCCACGAAGATTTCCAGCACCCCTGCATGACCGGCTCAAGAAAGAACTGGACAGAATGACCACACTAGGAGTCATCAGGAAAGTCAAAGAGCCAACAGACTGGGTTAACTCCATGGTATGTGTAAAGAAAAAGAACAATGATCTAAGAATATGCATGGATCCAAAGGACTTAAATGCAAACATAAAACGTGAACACTACCAGATTCCCAAGCGAGAAGGAATCACCAGTGAAATGTCAGGTGCCAGATACTTTACAAAGCTCGATGCCTCACAAGGATTTTGGCAACTAAAACTGGATGAAGAGAGCACCAAATACTGTACCTTCAACACACCATTTGGCAGGTATTGTTTCCTCAGAATGCCTTTCGGGATAATATCTGCATCTGAAATCTTTCATAGAGTGATGGAACACATAATTGAAGGTCTGGAATGAGTTTGGGTCTATGTTGATGACATCATCATCTGGGGCTCCACACTGAAAGAACACAATGAGAGACTGGCTAAAGTGCTACAGAGTATACGCCGGAATGGACTGAAGCTCAACAAAGCCAAGTGTCAGTTTGGCGTCCAGGAAGTCACTTTCCTAGGAGATAATCTATCTGGTAAAGGAATAGAGCCAGATATGGAAAAAGTAAACGCCATACTCAACATGCCCCGACCCACTGACAAAAAAGGAGTGCTACACATCATGGGGATGATAAACTTCATTGGAAAGTTCATTCCTAACTTGTCAGCCAAGACAACCTGTCTGCGAGACCTGCTACATAAAACAAATGAGTTTGCATGGACAGAAAGACATGAACAAGAGTGGATGAACCTCAAAACAGTGCTGACAACCACACCTGTACTCACTTTCTTTGACCCGACAAAGAGAATCAAAGTGTCAACGGATGCATCAAAGAATGGCCTAGGCGCGGTCTTGCTACAAGCAGAGGGTGAAGATTGGAAGCCTGTTGCCTATGCCTCCAGGTCTATGACTGATACTGAGTGTCGATACGCCCAGATTGAAAAGGAATGTCTAGGCTTGGTAGTTGGATTAGAAAAGTTTCATGGCTACATATATGGACTTCCCACCTTTACAGTTGAGACAGACCATAGCCCACTGGTTGCCATCATTAAAAAAAATCTGAATGAGATGTCTCCAAGGATTCAATGACTCATGATGAAGCTGCAAAGATATGACTTTGAACTGATCTACACACCAGGCAAATACATAGTGTTAGCAGATGCACTATCCCGAGCACCCACAATGAGTCAAGTGAGCTCTACAGAAGAAGACGTGGATGTTCATGTGAGCATGGTCACTGCTGCGCTGCCCGTGTCAGACACAAAAGCAAAGCAAATAGCAGAAGAAACAGTAAAAGATACAGGCCTAGAGATTCAGTTGGCTTTGCAGCCAGTTTTCGCCCAAAGAGGGCTTTTGCGCCAATAGAGGAGTTCGCACTGATATTCAGCGCAGCGGTAATGGTGGCGGTAGCCGGTAGCGCTGCGCCGGCACCGATGACGTCATCGGTGTGCGCAGTGCCCCGGTTCCGCCCCGATGCCGGCCCGAATCCCATATTCAGTTGCCGCCGCCTCCTCCGTGGTGGCCGCTACTTACATCTGGAGACCAGGGCCTTACTGCAGCCTTAGTGGGGCGCATAAAGGTGGAGGTGCAGCCGGCCGCTTTTTTGGCGGCCGCCTGCCCACACCTCCTTCCCCAGCCTCCTCCACCACCCTCCCCACGGCATTGCCGGCTGCTTTCCGCGAGCCCGGCACTTCTCCGTGGTGCCGGGCTCATTTGCCGGCACAATCCAGCGGCGATCTCCCCGTTGCAGGCACCTCCACCTTAAGAGGAGGAGGAGGCCTGCAGTACCGCAGCCTGCCGCACCGCATCGGGTGGCGCAGCGGTGCCTACAGCGCTGAAATTCAGTTTCTGCGCCCCAAGCGGGGGCGGCCACACCCTGGAATAGCGCCCGGTTCTGACTTGGGGCGCCAAAACTGAATTTCTGATGGTCGCAAATGGCTCCCCGCCCAGCGTTAACTTTTGGGCACAAACCAGCTGGCGGGCCCAAACTGAATTTCTAGGCCACAATGTTACAAAAATAATAGAGAACATTCACAATGGTTGGCCAAAAGGGTCCTGTCCAAAATACTTTCACATAAGGTCAGAATTGAGTGTCGCAAGTGGACTATTACTAAAACAGAACAGAATAGTCATTCCACAGGCTCTACGTCAAGACATGCTCAAAAGGATTCATGAGGGACACCTCAGAATTGAAAAATGCAAAAGGAGAGCAAGAGACACTGTCTATTGACCTGGCATAAATAAGGACATTGAGAACATGATAGGCAAATGTGAGACATGTCAGAAACACCAAAACAAACAAGCAAAGGAACCAATGATAGTAGCTGACTTACCAACAGCACCATGGCAAAAGGTTGGAATGGACCTCTTTCATTTGAATGGTAAAGAATATCTAATAGTGATTGACTACTATTCTAACTATCCTGAGATGACACTGCTCTCAAGCACCACAGCAAGCAGTGTCATAATGCATGTGACATCCATCTTCGCCAGACATGGAATTCCCAGGATTGCCATTAGCGACAATGGTCCGTGCTTCAACTGTAAGGAGTGGCAACAGTTTGCAGCACATTATGACTTTCAGCACATCACATCCAGTCCTTTGTATGCTCAGTCAAATGGTAAGGCAGAGAAAGGTGTTCAAATTCTCAAGCAGCTACTGAAGAAAGCAACAGAAAGCAAATCTGATCCTTATCTCGCCCTGCTGAGCTACCGAGCCTCACCTTTAGACTCTGGTTCTTCATCTGCTGAACTACTAATGGGTCGCAAGTTGCGTACCACGCTACCCTCCTGTGCAAAAGAACAGCAAAATAAGGAACTGAGACAGAGACTTCAACTGTTAAAGCTGAAACAGAAATCATACTATGACAAGTCATCCAAAACTCCAAAACCATTGACAAGGGATGATGTTGTCAGGATTGAGGATCCAGATGCATGGAACAGGAAAGCTACAGTTCTTGAGGAAGTACGACCAAGGTCATACACTGAGGAAGGACAGATTCTCAGGAGGAACCGCCGTTCCCTCCTGAAAACACAAGAAACTATCCAAGAGCAGATTGATGACAATGCCGCAACTGAATCTTGTCATTCACCACCAGAACAATCTCATGAAAACACATCAGACTTACCCGTGCTGAGAAGACCCACACGTGCAGTAAAAAAGCCTGATAGACTTAATCTTTGTGTACAAAGAAAAACTATATTGAAAATGTATTGACTGTTGTGAAAATGTTTATGTTTATAGAGCACTAACAAAAGTGTTACTGATATCATCTTTATTGTTTTTCTTGAAAGTTGATTGATATTGATTTTGGTAACCTCAAAGAAAGGGGGATGTAATGATCAATAACATGTCATTCTGGAGTGGTGCACCAGATGGAGCCGTAGAGCTGTATAGAGCTGTATATTTAGTTGTATGTGTTTAAGACTACACTACCCACGATGCACTAGGCTACCCAGAAGGCAGTAGTCAAGATGGCGGCCTGCACACAGAAGCACACATGCTGGATCTCTACAGATGCTGTACCTAGAGAACGTGTACTGAATAAATGTCTAGCTAGAAGCTAGCTGTTCATAATAAGAATATCTAGTTATTAATGAACATAACAGATGGGATAATGCCAATTACATTATCCAATTAAGCCATGATCTCATAGGTCTACCCCAAACTAAACCTATAATGAGATAAGAAGCTAGGGATAAAAAACCAGAGAAAGTACCTTTGGTACTCAGAAAAAGGACTGTATAGACCCAAGTCTCAAGTCCACCCTGCCCAGACACAAACTCATGGCTCAGGACCCCCAAGAGGGTAATCCAAAAGGTTTACCTCCCCAACCCGCCCACAATATGAGACAGATTTCTCCCCAGAAAGATAGGATAGACGAGGGGCTAGACCTCGAAAGGAAAGCGAAGGACAGTGGACTCCCTCTGGGGACAGCTTTTACACTGGCCAAAGTTATCAAAGAGCCATGGGAGGGTACCGAGAAAACCAAAATTGTGATCAAAAAGATTCCCGGCAGAACCAATATCCACCTCAACAGGGGGATTGTGAAGAAAGTAAATGCTCCGATAAACCCCATCAGGGATCTGGAAAACATGAAATCCCCAAGAGCGAGGAACAAAAATCAGTTAAAATAATTAAAGATAAAGCAGCAAATGAACTTCAGCATCTTGAGGATGATCAATCCCAGCATTGAAGGCCTGGCACCCAGCCAGGACCTTTTGAATTCCTCTATGCCTTGGCAACCTTGCCCACAAACGAATACAGTTTGATTAAACTTGTCCAGAAGGGGGAGGTAAAGACCTCCTCGAGCAATTCATTAATAATCCACAAAGCCATCCAAAATTAATGTGGAAAGATAGAGTATCTCTCCATCATGGAGGATGATAATACAGAGGAGAGAATCAGACAAATACTTATGAGACCGCCTACAGAATACCATCAAGTTATTTACTGTGATGGATCGTCAATGACGATTAAATAAGAGTGTTCTGTCCTCCTCCCGACTATGATTCGACAGACAGCTAAACCCTCATCACCAAACAGGAGGCGTTGTTACTTTTAATCCAGTTTAATGACACAGGGTGAAACTACAAAGAGAGCAAGAAATTACAACATCAAATAAGGCCGATTGGTATTACAATCATGATCTGAATACACAAAATAAACCTAGGATAGTAGAATGAAACGTTACCACTATAACTCAATGGTTCTATTACAATTTGAGGTAAATCTGATACAACAATCAAAGGTCTAACACATGAATGCCAGGGGAAAGACTAATAGCCAGCCACATGGAAACTCCACAAAGTGCAATATTTTAACTCAGCTGGCCGCAAATATCAAGAAATGGTGACATAGATCAAACATAAAGGCATCTGATAAAAAGCTACTTACAGACAATGTAAATCAAAGGGGGAAACTGAAAAGGATGGCATAAGATGCTGCAGAATCACCAGCCATGATTTCTGGCTCCCTCGTGGTTGTGTTTTACTTTCACTTTCTCATCATGTCACATGACATAAATCAACAATAAGGAGGTAAGTAGTAAAAACACTAGGGGGAGACAAAACATAATACTAAAAGTCTCAGGGGACATAACACTCCCCATCTGGTATCTCTAAGATGCCACATAATAAAGAAAATACAACTTATCAGGGAGCAACCGTCTGGTCTTCCTTGGAGAGAAGAAGCACAATCTCTGTGATTGTCCTGTAGAAGAGCTTTGTCCCATCACCGATTGGGATCTTGACCTGTACCTTCCGAACTCTACCACCTTTGCTGGGGAAAACCTTTGAGATGATCCCCATCGGCCATTCACTTCTTTTGTTCTGACTGTCCTTCATTAAAACTATGTTCCCCGTCTGGACGTTGGTCTTTGATGACTGCCATTTGCTACGTGCTTGGAGAGTTGACAGGTACTCGCGTCGCCAACGGCTCCAGAAGGTGTTGGCCAGACTCTGTACCTGCTTCCACTGACGTCTGTAGAGGTCCTTGCTGCTGAACTCTCCTGGAGGTGTAGGAATGGCTTCTCCTTTCTGAGTGAGGAGGGTGGCCGGCGTCAGGATGAGTGGGAACTCTGCATCTGATGACGGAGGGACAAGTGGTCTTGCATTGATGATGGCTACCACTTCAGCCATGAATGTGGTGAGGACTTCATGAGTGAATCTGGAAAATCCATGTTCCAGGAGCATTGCATCCGATATGCGGCGTGTGATGCCGATCATTCGTTCCCATGAACCTCCCATATGTGAGGAATGTGGCGGATTGAAGATCCAGGTGCAACCTTGGTCTGCGAGGTATCTCTTAACTGTGTTGTCATCGTTAGAAGAAGGAATGTCGAGCTCCTTGCAGGCTCCGATGAAGTTGGTACCACAGTCAGATCGAAGCTGCTTGGCCGGTCCACGTATGGAGAAGAATGACACTTCTGTGACTTTCTGCTGGGGACGACACAGGAATTCAGGTCCTATAAGCCATGTGGTATCCCTTAAGTGAGCTGCAGTGACAGATCTGGTGGCGTGATCAGCTGGATTCAGGTGAGTAGGCACGTAGTGCCATTGTTCAGGTTGTGTTGACCTTCTGCTGCGTTGGACTCTGTTATTGATGTACACATAAAACCTTCTAGTCTGGTTGCATATGTAGCCCAGCACCACCTTACTGTCTGTGTAGAACTGGATAGAGTCAGGCTGGAGATCAATCTCGGAGGTGATCAGTTATAAGAACATAAGAACATAAGAAATAGAAGCAGGAGTAGGCCAATCGGCCCCTCGAGCCTGCTCCGCCATTCAATAAGATCATGGCTGATCTGATCCTAACCGCCAATCCACTATCACAGAACCATCTCCTGAATCTAACAGAATTAGACACACGAAATAGGAGCAGGATCAGGCTACACGGCCCCTGGGCCCGCTCCGCTACCCACAGGGCCATGACCGATCCGAACCTAGACTCATGTCCAAATTCCTGCCCGCTCCCCATAACCCTTAATTCCCTTTACTTCTAGGAAACTGTCTATTTCTGTTTTAAATTTATGTAATGATGTAGCTTCTACAGCTTTTTGGGGCAGCATATTCCATGGACCTACCACCCTCTGAGTGAAGTGGTTCCTCCTCATCTCAGTTTTGAAAGAGCAGCCCCTTATTCTAAGACTATGTCCCCTAGTTCTAGTTTCACCCATCGGGAACATCCTCCCCGCATCCACCCGATCCAACCCCTTCACAATCTTATATGTTTCAATAAGATCGCCTCTCATTCTTCTGAACTCCAATGAGTAGAGTCCCAATCTACTCAACCTCTCCTCATATGTTCATCCCCTCATCCCCGGGATTAACCGAGTGAACCTTCTTTGTACTGACTCGAGAGCAAGTATGTCCTTTCTTAAGTATGGACACCAAAACTGTACGCAGTATTCCAGGTGTGGTCTCACCAATACCTTGTACAACTGAAGCAATACCTCCCTATTTTTATATTCTATCCCCCTAGCATGAAAGCCAACATTCCATTGGCCTTCTTAATCACTTGCTGCACCTGCATACTAACCTTTTGAGTTTCATGCACCAGGACCCCCAGATCCCTTTGTACTTCAGTACTTTCCAGCTTCTTGCCATTAAGATAATAACTTGCTCTACGATTTTTCCTGCCAAAGTGCATAACCTCACACTTTCCAGTATTGTATTCCATCTGCCAAATCTCTGCCCACTTACTTAGCCTGTCTATGTCCCCTTGCAGGTTTTTTATGTCCTCCTCACTCACTACTTTCCCTCCCATCTTAGTATCATCTGCAAACTTTGATATGTTACACTTGGTCCCCTCCTCCAAATCGTTAATATAGGTTGTAAAGAGTTGGGGACCCAGCACTGACCCCTGCGGAACACCACTAATTACTGATTACCAGTCTGAGAATGAACCATTTATCCCAACTCTCTGCCTTCTGTTAGATAGCCAATCCTCTATCCATGCCAGAATATTACCCCCAATCCCGTGATTTTTTATCTTAAGCAATAATCTTTTGTGTGGCACCTTGTCAAATGCCTTTTGGAAGTCTAAATACACTACGTCCACTGGTTCCCCTTTATCCACCCTATATGTTACTTCCTCAAAGAACTCCAGCAAATTAGTCAAACATGACTTCCCCTTCATATAACCATGCTGACTTTGTCCTATTAAATTATGATTATCCAAATGTCCTGTTACTGTCTCCTTAATAATGGACTCCAAAATTTTACCTACCACAGATGTTAGGCTAACCGGTCTATAGTTTCCAGCCTTCTGTCTACTGCCCTTTTTAAATAAAGGTGTTACATTAGCAGTTTTCCAGTCTGCCGGGACCTTTGCCGAGTCCAGGGAGTTTTGGAAAATTATTACCAATGCATCCACAATCCCTACCGCCACTTCCCTCAAGACCCTAGGATGTAAGCCATCAGGTCCAGGTGATTTATCCGCCTTGAGTCCCATTATTTTACCGAGTACCACTTCCTTAGTGATTTTGATCGTGTTTAGCTCCTCCCCCCCTTTAGCCCCCTGTTTGTCTAGTGTTGGGATATTCTTAGTGTCTTCTACTGTAAAGACTGATATAAAATATTCATTCAGTGTTATTGCAATCTCCATATTTCCCACCATTAATTTCCCGGTCTCATCCTCTAAGGGACCAACATTTACTTTAGCCACCCTTTTTCTTTTTATATAACTATAAAAACTCTTACTATCTGTTTTTATATTTTTTGCTAATTTACTTTCATAATCTATCTTCCCTTTCTTAATCAATCTTTTTGTTACTTTTTGCTGTCTTTTAAAGTTTTCCCAATCCTCTATCCTCCCACTAGATTTGGCTACCTTATATGCCCTTGTTTTTAGTCGAATACTATCCTTAATTTCTTTACTTAGCCACGGATGGCTGTCTTTTCTTTTACACCCTTTTCTTCTCAGTGGAATATATATTTTTTGGAAGTTGTAAAATAACTCCTTAAATGTACACCACTGATCATGTATCGTCTTACCCTTTAATCTATTTTCCCAATCCACTCTACTCAATTCCGCTCTCATACCTTCATAGTCTCCTTTATTCAAGCTTAGCACGCTTGTTTGAGATCCAACCTTCTCACCCTCTAATTGAATATGGAATTCAACCATGTTATGGTCACTCATTCCAAGGGGATCCTTTACTAGGACATTTTTAATTAATCCTGTCTCGTTACACAGGACCAGATCTAAGGTTGCTTGCCCCCTGGTCGGTTCAGTTACATACTGCTCAAGAAACCCATCCCTAATACACTCAATGAACTCATCCTCAAGGCAGCCCTGCCCAATTTGATTTGTCCAATTAATGATAGTTAAAATCCCCCATAATTATAGATGTTCCCTTATTACAAGCCTCAACTATTTCCTGATTGATACTCCGTCCAACAGAGTTGCCACTGTTCGGAGGCCTATAGACTACGCCCACTAGTGTTTTTTTCCCCTTATTATTCCTTACCTCCACCCAAACTGTTTCATTATCCTGATCTTTTGACCCAATATCTTTTCTCTGTATTACAGTGATTCCTTCCTTTATTAACATAGCCACCCCACCTCCCCTTCCTTCCTGCCTGTCCTTCCTGATCGTTAAATAACCTGGTATGTTTAATTCCCAGGCATTGTCACCTTGCAGCCATGTTTCTGTAATGGCCACAAGATCATACCCATATGTAGTTATTTGTGCCATTAACTCGTCTATTTTGTTACGAATGCTACGTGCATTCAGATAGAGAACTTTCAAAGATGTTTTGTGACACTTAGTTCCTGCTTTTGCCCTTTTTATTACTTTACCTTTTACTCCATACCTTCTGCCCCTTCCTGACACGCTCTGGTTTTTAATTTCCCCACTGCTACCTAAGTCTATGACCTTCTCTGTTGTCATTTTTATTATTTGCTCTCTAGTAACCTCCCCCCCACTAGTTAGTTTAGTTTAAAGCCCTCTCTACAGCCCTAGTTATATGATCCGCCAGGACCCTAGTCCCAGCACTGGCCAAGTGAAGCCCGTCCCAACGGAACAGCTCCCTCCTGCCCCAGTACTGGTGCCAGTGTCCCAGGAAGCAAAACCCATTTCTCCCACACCAGTCTTTGAGCCACGCATTTAACGCTCTAATTTTATTCATCCTAGCCAAATTCACTCGTGGCTCAGGTAATAATCCAGAGATTATTACCCTTGTGGTTCTGCTTTTTAATTTGGCCCCGAGCTGCTCAAACTCCCTCAGCAGAACCTCCTTCCTTGTCCTATCTATGTCGTTGGTACCAACATGGACCATGACAACTGGATCCTCCCCCTCCCACTCCAAGTTCTGCCATCTCTACAGCCAGAACGGCAGCACAGAGCTCCAGTCGTGGAATGCTGTGTTCGGGACGTGGTGTTAACCTTGCCTTGCCGAGGATGAAGCCTGCTTCACAATCTCCATTGGGGTTTGTGACCTTGAGGTAGGCAACTGCAGCTATGGCATTGTTTGAAGCATCAGAAAAGACACATATTTCTTTGTGTTGAGCTTCAGAGGGAGAGATGAGAGTATAGGGTCTTGGAATTTGAAGCTTTGAGGTCTTGGAGAGAGTTTCCCCAAGTGTGCCAAGATCCCTCCTTTTCTCGAGGTAGTGGTGAATCCCAATCATCTGTGTCTGCCGTGAGGTCTCTAAGCAGAGCTTTTCCTTGGATGATGACTGGTGCCACAAACCCAAGGGGGTCGAACAGGCCATTCACTGTAGAAAGGACACCACGACGAGTGAAGGGCTTTTCGCAGTCTTCAACTTGGAAGGTAAAGGTATCCGTATTCAGGTCCCAACTGAGCCCAAGGCTGCGCTGTAGAGGAGGTAAGTCAACTCCAAGGTCCAGGTCCTTTAGGTCATTGGCGTGGTCTTCTGAGGCAAAGGCTTTCTGCATGAATGAAATGAAGTGGTCCTTTGTATCCGGCTTTCTTTCCAGCGTGCGGCGGAGAGAGATGAGTCAATTGAGTGCCTGTCCTCGGTTTTTAGAAAGCCATCGTCTTGGAGTTCTGAACGGTAGAGGAGCGACCCAGCTATTGCTACTGTCCATGAAGACCTCTTCATCCATGTTCTTTATAAAGAGTTTGTCCTCAATGGAAGGAGCTAACTTGTCATCGTCACTCGTCCCTTTGAAGACTGCCTGGCCAAGACGATCCTCTTGCTTTCCGTGTTCTGGTTGCTCAGTAGGATCAGAGAGAGAGCTTGGAACCTATATGCTGTATCTTTCTTTCACTTGAAAGCTGTTGGGGCACGGATCAAAGAGTGAGGGGTGACCATTCTCCAGCACATTTGTATGGAATGTGTTCACTTTGGCAGGTCTGTGGGCATTTCCCAGACAAACATCACCGATGATGACCCACCCTAGGTCAAGTCTCTGAGCATAAGGTGAGTCGTGTGGACCATTTATCTGTTCACGTACCTTGTGGATTCTCAATATGTCTCTGCCTTGTGGAAGCAGGATGGGAGCTTGAGGGTTCAACGGTGGAATCTGGTAAGCCACTGGTTTGAGATGAGCATGATGAAGCGTTGCTTCAGGTGTAGGGATCTCTGACCTGTTATCAGGCACCTGGTTACACTCTATTAGTGTGGACAGAGGCAGGCTCGTCTTTCCATCAAGGGTCTCCACTACGAAACCACTGGCCCTCCTTCCTGATGTCTCCACTAGGCTGGCACAAGTTTCCAGTGAATATGGGGAGCTGTTTCCTTCTATGTTGAAGTGGTCAAAGAACTGAGAGTTGGCGAGTGATCTGTTACTCTGATCATCCAGCATGGCGTATATCTTTATGGCTTTCTCTTGCTGTCCTTCAGGGTAGGCCATCACAAGACAGATTTTGGAACAGGATTTGCCGCTGATGTGTGCTCCGCAGACCTTGGTGCAATGTGAGGCTACTTCAGGTGTCAGAATGTCTTCCTCTTCCTCCCCGCCGTGCTCTGCTGTGGCGGTAGAGGCCGTTGAGACCCAGGGGGCTGGACCTGGGTGGAGTGCTGTGTTGTGGCCTTCGCTATTGCATTCTGCACATTTGACGGCCGTGATACAGTCCCGTGCCAGGTGAGTTGAAGAGGAACAGCATTTATAACAGATGCCACGTTCCTTTAAGAACGATTTGCGATCCTCCAAAGTCCGTTCTCTGAAGCTCCGACACCTCCTGAGTGGGTGCGGCTTGTTGTGAATGGGGCATTGCTTGACGGGGTCATCCGTTTTCCCATCTGCGTCGTCGCTGGAGGAGGTGGTGGACAGTGACATTTCAGTTTTATGAACTGACACTGGAGTTCCCTGGTTGAAGCTTGTAGCAGGCTGTGCTGTCTTCGGTGGCCCAGGGCTTTGAGTGGAGAAGAAGAAGCTTGGGTCGTTTATTTTAGCCTGCTGGCAGATAAACTTGGCAAAAAAGGAGAAAGGTGGGAAGGGAACGTTGTGCTCTTCCTTATACTTTGATCCCTGAGTTATCCATCTTTCCTGCAAGTTGAATGGTAACTTTTCAACAATGGGATTTATCCCACGTGCCGTGTCAAGGTACAGAAGACCTGGCAGACATCCCTCAGTTTTGGCTGAGTCAATTTCCATTAGGACGTCACCTAACTCTGAGCTTCAGGCGGTCTCGATTGAGGATCTTGGGAAAGTTCTCCAGCTTCTTAAACAGTGCATTCTCAACCACCTCCGGGGAGCCATAGCTCTCGTCCAGACGATCCCATATCATCTTCAACCCCCTTTCCGGGAGATTAATGTGCACAGCTCGAATTCTCTTGGCGTGCTCAGAGGATTCCTTACCCAGCCATTTAGCGAGGTGGTCGATTTCTTCGCTTGCTGACAGGTCTAACCCTCTTATGGTGTTCCGGAAAGTAGACCTCCATGCTCTGTAGTCTTCAGGTTGGTTGTTGAACTGTAGCAACCCGGTGGTGACGAGTTCACGACGTGCGAAGAACCTCACGAAATCTGACATGCCTTGGGTCTGTTCGTAGTGAGGTAGAGCAGCTGGGCTGCGATAGGTCTGCAGATATTGTGAACGATAATGATGGGCTAGCCTTTGGTCTTCTGGTTGGAACTTGTGTTCATCCTCTTCCGCAGTGTTTTTGTTGAGCTCACAACAGCACTGAGATGCATGGCCAGGCTCCTCCTGCTTGTGTATTAACTCTGGAACAGGCTCTATGTTGGGCATTGAAGAGTTAACAGTTTGTGACCTGGAGTGGCTTTGTATGTATTCTGTGGTGCGTTGCACTGGATCTTGGTGAGGGAGATGAAGGTTAAGGTTGCTGCCTGTTGCTTCACCTTCAACAGCTGCTTCAAGGACTTCTGCCTCCGCTAGAGCTGCTGCTGCCTCTTTTTCCATATCCAATATGGCTAATGTTGCTTCAATACGTGCCTTTTCCATTTTTATGTCCATTTCCCTTTGAGCAAAGGATATCTTTGCTTTGGCTGCTTCGGCCTTGGCTCTGGCCATCGCTGCTGCTGCACCAGTAACAGACCTACTTGAATGCCAGGAGGAGCCAGAACAGTGAGATCTGGTCTCCTCTGCTTGTTTCAATGGTGACGGTTTCTCCATTTCAGCTTTTGTGACTGGTGTCTGGAATGTGTGGCTTCGGAGATGCATTGAATCGTGTTGGTGTTGAGTATCTGTACCTTTAGTAGATTTGCCCATGGGAAAGGTGTCTTTTCACTGTTCTGTCCTCCTCATGACTATGATTCGACAGACAGCTAAACCCTCATCACCAAACAGGAGGCGTTGTTACTTTTAATCCAGTTTAATGACACAGGGTGAAACTACAAAGAGAGCAAGAAATTACAACATCAAATAAGGCCGATTGGTATTACAATCACGATCTGAATACACAAAATAAACCTAGGATAGTAGAATGAAATGTTACCACTATAACTCAACGGTTCTATTATAATTTGAGGTAAATCTGATACAACAATCAAAGGTCTAACACATGAATGCCAGGGGAAAGACTAATAGCCAGCCACATGGAAACTCCACAAAGTGCAATATTTTAACTCATCTGGCCGCAAATATCAAGAAATGGTGACATAGATCAAACATAAAGACATCTGATAAAAAGCTACTTACAGACAATGCCAATCAAAGGGGGAAACTGAAAAGGATGGCGTAAGATGCTGCAGAATCACCAGCCATGATTTCTGGCTCCCTCGTGGTTGTGTTTTACTTTCACTTTCTCATCATGTCACATGACATAAATCAACAATAAGGAGGTAAGTAGTAAAAACACTAGGGGGAGACAAAACACAATACTAAAAGTCTCATAAGCCTCCCCAACCCGCCCACAATATGAGACAGATTTCTCCCCAGAAAGATAGGATAGACGAGGGGCTAGACCTCGAAAGGAAAGCGAAGGACAGTGGACTCCCTCTGGGGACAGCTTTTACACTGACCAAAGTTATCAAAGAGCCATGGGAGGGTACCGAGAAAACCAAAATTGTGATCAAAAAGATTCCCGGCAGAACCAATGTCCACCTCAACAGGAGGATTGTGAAGAAAGTAAATGGTCCGATAATCCCCATCAGGGATCTGGAAAACATGAAATCCCCAAGAGGGAGGAACAAAAATCAGTTAACATAATTAAAGATAAAGCAGCAAATGAACTTCAGCATCTTGAGGATGATCAATCCCAGCATTGAAGGCCTGGCACTCAGCCAGGACCTTTTGAATTCCTCTATGCCTTGGCAACCTTGCCCACAAACGAACACAGCTTGATTAAACTTGTCCAGAAGGGGGAGGTAAAGACCTCCTCGAGCAACTCATTAATAATCCACAAAGCCATCCAAAATTAATGTGTATTTTGGCGGGTGTATTTTGGGTGTGTGTATTTTGGGGGTGTGTATTTTGGGGATGTATTTTGGGTGTGTGTATTTTGGTGTGTGTATTTTGAGGGGTGTATTTTGAGGGGTGTATTTTGAGGGGTGTATTTTGAGGGGTGTATTTTGTGTGTTTGTATTTTGGATGTGTGTATTTGGGGGGGCGTATTTTGGGGGTGTATTTTGGGTGTGTGTATTTTGGGTGTGTGTATTGTGGGGTGTATTTTGGGGGGGTGTATTTTGTGTGTGTATTTTGTGGGGTGTATTTTGTGTGTTTGTATTTTGTGAGGGGGTGAATTTTGTGTGTGTGTATTTTTCATCTGTGTGTATTTTGGGTGTGTGTATTTTGGGCGTGTGTATTTTGAGGGGGTGTATTTTTGGGGGTGTATTTTTGGGGGGGTGTATTTTGGTGTGTGTGGATTTTGGATGTGTGTATTTTGGGTGTGTGTATTTTGGATGTGTTTATTCTGGGTGTGTGTATTTTAGTGTGTGTGTATTTTGGGGGGGTGTATTTTAGTGTGTGTATTTTAGGCGTGTGTATTTTGGGGGGTGTATTTTGGATGTGTGTATTTTGGGTGTGTGTATTTTGGATGTGTGTATTTTGGGTGTGTGTATTTTAGTGTCTGTATTTTGGGGGCCTGTATTTTGGGGTGTGTGTATTTTGGATGTGTGTATTTTGGGTGTGTGTATTTTGTGTGTGTGTATTTTGAGGGGCGTATTTTGGGGGGGTGTATTTTGAGGGTGTGTATTTTGAGGGTGTGTATTTTGGGTGTGTGTATTTTGGGTGTGTGTATTTTGGGTGTGTGTATTTTGGTGTGTGTGTATTTTGGGGTGTGTGTATTTTGGGGTGTGTGTATTTTGGGGGCGTATTTTGGGTTTGTGTATTTTGAGGGGGTGTATTTTGGGGGGTGTATTTTGGTGTGTGTGTATTTTGGGTGTGTGTATTTTGGATGTGTGTATTTTGGGTGTGTGTATTTTGGGTGTGTATTTTGGGGGGTGTATATTGGTGTGTGTGTATTCTGTGTGTGTGTATTTTGAGGGGCGTATTTTGGGTGTGTGTATTTTGGGTGTGTGTATTTTGGGTGTGTGTATTTTGAGGGGGTGTATTTTGGGAGGTGTGTTTTGGGAGGGTGTGTTTTGGGAGGGTGTGTTTTGGGAGGGTGTGTGTATTTTGGGGTGTGAGTATTTTGGGCGAGTTTATTTTGGGTGTGTGTATTTTGGTTGTGTGTATTGTAATCAACCACCCCCTAGACCAATGGGTGTGTTGATGCGGGAAGCGGGGGACACAAGCACAGTCACAAGATTGGTCTATGATAAACAGCAATTAGCGGTGTTTTATTTTTAGAAAATGGGGAAAAAGCTTCACATCGGGCAAAATCCAAAAACATATGCCAGGGTTACTTTACCACTGGTTCTTTCTCAGCCAGTCCAGGGATCACCTCCTCAGGCTCTGGCCTCTCCTCAGGCTCAGGCCTCTCCCCACGCTCAGGCCTCTCCCCAGGCTCGGGCCTCTCCTCGGGCTTTGGCCTGGTCCTCTCTCAGGACCCCTTTCCCTGGCCCTGAAGGGATGCACTAGTTTGCCTTTTGAACTAGTGAGCTAATGGGTAGATTTGCCTCAAGTGTGTTGGAGGTGGGTGTGGCCCTCACCTGAATTGGAGTGAGAGGGGGACTTTGTCTCCATCCGGTGGCCACATACCGTCCATCCACCACAAACCGCCCCCATAGCTCACATATCCACCCCCCTCAGCTCCGACCTCCGGGAAGGGGCGCAGGCAGACCAAGGGGCCTCACATCAGCACATTAATATCACATCAACATTACGTTAATATCACGTCATCTTCACATTAATATCGCATCATCATCACATTAATACCACATTATCATCAACATGTTAATATCACATCATCATTACATTAATATCACTATCATTATTACCTTAAATTTTACATCATAACCTCACATTAATATCACATCATCATCACATTTAATAAGAGCACTGCCATATGCAGTTCCAGGACCAAAATCATTTCCAGCATCAAGCATATACTGGCCTAACTGTTCACAGTTATTCATACGAGACGGTGTTTTTCAATCCAGCTTCACATACACAAATTCTTCCATTCTAGCATTTGGGTTTGGCTGCACCAACACCTCAGTCTGCTTCATTATTTTCTCAGTCCATTGTTTTGTGCTTTCTGCTTTGCTCAGCAGATTCTCCAGGTGGGCATCCAACTCTGTCTTCTCATCTTCTCAACTTTACAGCTTGTGGAGGGTTCATTGTGCTTGGCTCTGGTTTCCTCGCATTTCATTGCACAAGCCCTTGTTTTCTGGCTATGCGAATCTCCATTTTGCTGTATCGCGCACACATCAACAATGCCATCCTCCACTTTGGTCAGTGATCCACCGTTACCAGCATCTGCTGCCTTGTTCACTGCCACATGTGCTGCGTAGGCCCAAAGAAACGAGCATCTCTTCATACAGCTCGGACATACCATTTCCTGATACTCTACATTCTCGGGCAGAATGGCACCAAGATGCCTTCCATGGAACCAATCTTCACACACCACACTCTGAATCATTTTATCAGGGGTCTTATCCTCAGGATCTGGATAAGGCCTCTTGCAGGTACCGTACAGTCCAAAGAAGTTGTCATTTATTTTCAGAATTTGTTTTTTCTCTTTCTCCGAGAAAACTTGCACTGCAGAACATTTTCAACGTGTCACCCAGATTGTGATGCCTCCATTGCAGATAGCTCTCAACCCACGCATCGTCCTGCTTTAGTCTTTCACCATCTCAGGAATCATTACACCAGAAACCACAGGTGTCTGTTACTTTGATACAATCCATTTCATCAGATCCGTCTGGACATTGCTCAATACCATCACAATGTAGAAATCTGGAATACACAGAGTTTCCACCACATGTCCACTGAAACATTGATTTTTCCATGGCATTCCTGGAATTCATTTGTTCAGAATTACTGTTCCAATTTCATCTCCTGTTGTCCAATTTGTTAAAACCGATGATATACTCCTCCATGGAATAACTGTCCATTAACCAAAATCTATCAAATTCTGACCAGGCCTCATAGGCACTTAACAGGTCATCTTTCTTGCAAATTTTATCCACGAATTCTATTAGAACATCAAGACCATCATCATTATTCAACTGAGTTGCATCCAATTCAGAAAGTACCTTACCTCCGATTCCACTTCATTCCAGAAGTAACAACACCAGCATGTCTTGCTTTCTCTTTGGTAGAGCAGTCACCAGTATCCACATATCAACCTCATTCTTCCACCAAAGGGTTTTCAACAATGTGTGCTTTGTTCTCCCAGCCACCAGAGGGCTAAAGCCAGCATTCTCCACCATATGCGATCAACCACCCCCTAGACCGAAAGGTGTGTTGATGCGGGAAGCGGGGGACACAAGCACAGACACAAGATTGGTCTATGAAAAACAGCAATTAGCTGTGTTTTATTTTTAGAAAACGGGGAAAAAGCTTCATGTCTGGCAAAATCCAAAAACATAAGCCAGGGTTAGTTTACCACTGGTTCTTTCTTCAAAAACAATAAGCCAGGGTTACTTTACCACTGGATCTTTCTCAGCCGGTCCAGGGATCACCTCCTCAGGCTCTGGCCTCTCCTCAGGCTCGGGCCTCTCCCCAGGCTCTGGCCTCTCCTCGGGCTCTGGCCTCTCCTCGGGCTCGGGCCTCTCCTCAGGCACTGGCCTGGTCCTCTCTCAGGACCCCTTTCCCTGGCCCTGAAGGGATGCACTAGTTTGCCTTTTGAACTAGTGAGCTAATGGGTAGATTTGCCTCAGGTGTGTTGGAGGTGGGTGTGACCCTCACCTGAATTGGAGTGAGAGGGGGGCTTTGTCTCCATCTGGTGGCCACATACCATCCATCCACCACAAACCACCCCCATAGGTCACAGTATTTTGGGAGGGTGTATTTTGGCTGTATTTATTTTGGGGGAGTGTATTTTGGGTGTGTTTAATTTGAGGGGGTTTATTTTGGGGGGGTGTATTTTGCGTGTGTGTATTTTGGGTGTGTGTATTTTGGGGGGTGTATTTGGGGGGGTGTAGTTTGGGGGGGTCTTTTGGGTGTGTGTAATTTGGGTGTATATTTTGGGTGTGTTATTTTGGGTGTGTATTTTGTGTGGGTGTATTTTGGCTGTGCGTATTTTGTGTGTGTATATTTTGGGTATATATTTTGTGGGGGGGTGAAATTTTGTGGTGTGTGTATTTGGGTGTGTGTATTTCGGGTGTGTGTATTTGGGTGTGTGTATTTTGGTGTGTGTGTATTTTGGTGTGTGTGTATTTTGGGTGTGTGTATTTGGGGGGGTGTATTTTGGTGTGTGTGTATTTTGGGTGTGTGTATTTGGGTGTGTGCGTTTGAGGGGGTGTATTTTGGTGGGGTGTTTCTATTTTGTGTCTGTGTATTTTGGGTCTGTGTATTTTGAGGGGGTGTATTTTGGAGGGTGTATTTTGGGTATGTGTGTATTTTGGGTGTGTGTATTTTAGGTGTGTGTATTTTGGTTGTGTGTATTTTGGGGGGGTGTATTTTGGGGGGGTGTATTTTGGGTGTGCATATTTTGGGGTGTGTGTATTTTGGAGTGTGTTTTGGGTGTGTGTATTTTGGGTGTGCATATTTTGGGGTGTGTGTATTTGGGGGGTGTATTTTGGGGGGGTGTATTGTGTGGGGGTGTAGTTTGGGGGGTTATTTTGGTGTGTGTGTATTTTGAGTGTGTGTATTTTGGGGGGTGTATTTTGGGGGGCTGTATTTTGGGGGGCAGTATTTTGGGGGGTGTATTTTGGGGGGTATTTTGAGGGGGTGTATTTTGGGGTGTATTTTGTGGGGGTGTATTTTGGGGGGTGTATTTTGGGGGGGTATTTTGGGGGGTGTATTTGCGGTGTGTGTATTTTGGGGAGAGTATTTTGGGTGTGTGTATTTTGGGTGTGTCTATTTTGGGAGGGTGTATTTTGGGGGGTTTATTTTGGTGGGGTGTATTTTGGAGGGGTGTATTTTGGTGGGGTGTATTTTGGTGGGTTGTATTTCAGGGGGCTGTATTTTGGGTGTGTGTATATTGAGGGGTTGTATTTTGGTGTGTGTATAATTTGGGTGTGTGTATTTTGGGTGGTGTATTTTGGTGGGGTGTATTTTGGTGGGGTGTATTTTGTGGGGATGTATTTTGTGGGGGTGTATTTTGGGGGGTGTATTTTGGATATATGTATTTTGGGTGTGTGTATTTTGGGTGCATGTATTTTGGGAGGATGTATTTTGGGTGTGTGTTTTGGGGGGTATTTTGGGGGGTGTATTTTGGGTGTGTTTATTTTGGAGTGTGTATTTTGGGGTATATTTTGGGTGTGTTTATTTTGGAGTGTGTATTTGGGGGGGGTGTATTTTGAGGGGGTGGATTTTGGGGGTTGTGTTTTGTGGGGGTGTATTTTGGGGGTGTATTTTGGTTGTGTGTATTTTGGATGTGTGTATTTTGGTTGTGTGTATTTTGGGTGTGTGTATTTTGGGTGTGGTGTGGAGATGCCGGAGTTGGACTGGGGTGGACAAATGTAAGAAGTCACACAACACCAGGTTATAGTCCAACAGCTTTATTTGAAATCACAAGCTTTCGGAGCGCTGCTCCTTCGTCAGGTGAAGTGGAAAAATGCATAAAGACACAGCTTATATAGTCAGAGAATCATGTCAGATGTTTACAGGTAATGTTTCCAACTGCCATTTATCAAACCTCGGCAGAGAGATAATCACAGCAATCAAAGGTGTGAATGGTGTCCAAACAGGTCAGTCAGGAAAACATTACATCAAAGAACAATGAGGTGGGGTCACAAGGGGTCAAATATTGCAGATGCTGGGGTCTGTATGAAAGACAAAAAAACAGACAAAAACCAATTTTTTTGCTGGAAATCACAGCAGGTCCGGCTGCATCTGTGTAGATTGCTGTGATTATCTCTCTGCCGAGGTGTGATAAATGGCAGTTGGAAACATTGGCCTAGAAATTCAGTATAGCCACTTTTGGGGCGGTAAAGTCGGGCGGCCGCTAAAGTTTGCACCCGGCGCAAAGTCGCGCCCCCTTCGCCGATATTCAGTCGCATCACCCCAAGAGGTTGCTGCTGCGCTAAAACAGGCGATGCACGACTATCTTTAGGCACTATGCCGGCGGTGCTGAGCGATACCCCCGAGGCCGGGCGCAGCGCCGGTGCGGCGAGTTCTTGATTGACGGCAGACACTCTGGCACCGGTCAGCTCTTAAAGGGGGAGGGTGGATTTGTTTGCCTGCCACGCCCTGCACACTGCAGCCCTCAACCTAGGCCTGACCACTTCAGCTTCACCTGCACAACGCCCAGGGCTATGGAGAAGGCCAGGGAGAGAGCGCAGCGCTTCAGCGACGGTGACCTGAGGCTGCTGGTTGGCGGAGTGGAGCGCAGGCGCCATGTTCTGTTCCCAGAAGGTGGCAAAAGGCCGCTGCCCAGCGCCTACCGGAAAGCCTGGAGGGAGGTCTCCAACAGGGTGTCTTCCAACAGCGTGGTTGCCAGGACTCCTGTGCAATGCCGGAAGAAGTTCAACGACCTCACTCGGGTTGTCAGGGTGCACCTCACTTTATGGGCAAAGGGACCTGAAAGCTCTAATGGCCAGCCCTCATCCAGCAGCTATGGGATCGGCATGAAAATCACTTGCACATTCAGCACTTTACACACTGTACAAGCTATTTGACCATGGGAGGCATTGCAGACAAGATCAGGGCTACACACTGTACAAGCTATTCGACCATGGGAGGCATTGCAGACAAGATCAGGGCTACACACTGTACAAGCTATTTGACCATGGGAGGCAGTGCAGACAAGATCAGGGCTTCACACTGTACTTAGAGGCCATCCTTTCTCTTGCAGGCCAAGGTGGCGCACAACCGGCGCAACTGAACTGAGACCGGGGGAGGCCGTCCTGACCTCAAAGAGCTCTCCGACCTCGACCAGCGTGTGGAGCGCATTATGGCAGGCCGGCTGATTGGCCCCGTCGCCAGTGGAGATGCCGACCCTGTTCTGGGCACCAATGGTAAGGGCATCACCTTTTGGACCTCTCTCGTTCCACTTGCGCATGAGATCAGCATCCTTTGCCACTGTCCGACCAATGCGGTGAATGGCAGCTCTCATGCCTCCCTCGCTGCCGCCCTGTCCTCACTCTAAAGCTACTCTTGTGCCTTCCTGCTTTCAGATGGTGAATCGTCAGGTGAGGAGGCGGGCCCTCAAGCTGCCACTGTCAGCCCTTCAGAAGACGAGGAGGAGGAAGAGGAAGCCGGCCCATCAGTGCCACCCTCAGCCGCGCCAGCCCATGGCGATGTAGGGGACACGTCTTCCCTGGAGGGGAGCCGGGGGGAAGGGTCGGAGGAGAGTGAAGCTCCGGGGCCCAGCGGCCTGCAGCAACGCGGGAGGGGTGGGGTAGCTCAGCGGACTTCTCCCCAGAGGGTGAGTGCGGCTTCCAGTCCTGCGACGGTGAGTGCAGAGGAGGTGCGGCTCCTGGAGGAAATGGCCGTCCAGGCTGAGCGCAGGCACAATGAGCTCATGGCTGCAGTGGTAAGGATGCCTGACTCCATTGAGTCTTTGTCAAGGAGTGTGCAGCAATTTGGAGCAGCACAGGCCAGGAGTCTGCAGGACTTCGCGGCAGCACAGGCGGCTTCAAGCCAAGTGCTCAGTCGTGCCGTCCATTCAATGGCTGTTGTCATGCGGACACAGACCAGGGCCACACGGGCACTAACTGCTGCCACCCTCGCTGGATCAGCCAGGCATCGCCACGGCACCCGCCGCGCAGCAGCAGCCCAGCAGTCTGTCCTTCAGCTGTTTGCTGCGCATGCTGCAGTGCTGGCCCGTGCGAGTGCCACTGCATCAGGCGACCAGCGAGCACCTGCGATCTGCCAGGTTGGCACCATTCCTGCAGCCGACACTGCCACTCCGCCATTGCAGCTGCCACGAGCCACTGGACAGACTGCTGCCGCCCAGCCAGAGTTGGAGCAGTCAGCAGCCGGCCACTCCAAGGCCAGAGCTGGTGCAGGCCGACCCCCAAGGGCATGTGCCGTCACGCCATCTGCCCCTCAGCAGCCTTCCCCCAGCCTTGCTGCAGCCACTGGGCTCCCATTGAGGAGGAGCTGCAGGGCGGGCAGGGGCCAGGCAAGGATGCGAAAAGCATCGCCCTTGCAGGGCAAAAAGTAGAAGGTATGCTCAAATGCCTGTTGTGTTTTTGTAAGGCCGAGACTGGTGTCTTTCTTTCTTTTTGTAAGGCCGAGACTGGTGCAGTGATGTTTTTGTAAGGCCGAGACTGGTGTCTTTCTTTCTTTTTGTAAGGCCGAGACTGGTAGTTTTGTGTTTTTGGAGGGGGCTTCTCCACATGAGGATGTAATGTGGGAAGGGCAGAGGTTTTCAATAAATTATTGTTGTTAAATTGCACTGTGCATGGTTTCTTTGTTAAGTCCTGGTTGCCCTGCTCGGCTGAGGGCTTGTGGAGCGGCTACATTCATCTGCTGACATTGGCACAAGCCATTCCCTGAGAAGGGGCCTAGAACCGACGTTCAATAAGCCGGCGACGGGCGGCCCTTGCACTTTCTGCCTCCCTCCTGTGCTGGTCCTCCTCCTCCTCCTCCTCCACCTCCTCCTTCTCCTCAGGTGGTCCTCCAATCTCTGGTGGCAGTGGCTGAGTCCTGCGGATAGCCAGGTTGTGCAGCATGCAGCAAACGACCACGAAATGGGAGACTCGCTCCGGCGAATATTGTAGGGCTCCACCGGAACGATCCAGACAGCGGAACCGTTGCTTCAGGACGCCGATTGTTTGTTCGATGATGTTCCTGGTCGCTTGATGGCTATCGTTGTATCCCTCTTCAGCAGGGGTGCTGGGCGCACGGAGCGGGGTCATCAGCCAGGTACACAAAGGATAGCCTTTGTCCCCGATAAGCCATCCTCGTGGGTGAGGCTGGGCCTGGAACATGTCTGCCACAGAAGTCTGTCGCAGGATGAAGGCATCGTGGCTGCTGCCTGGAAAGCGGGCATTGACAGCTAGGATGAGCTGCCTGTGGTCACACACCAGCTGGACGTTCAGCGAATGGTAGCCCTTCCGGTTGCAGTAATCCTCTGCATTCTCCAGAGGTGCCCGCAAAGCCACATGCGTGCAGTCAATTGCGCCCTGCACCATGGGGAAGCCCGCAAATGCTGCAAAGCCCATTGCACGCTGTTGCTGCTTGGCAAGGGCCATGGAGAAGGAGATGAACTGATGTCTCCTTTTGAAAAGGGCATTGGTGACCTGGCGGATGCAGCAATGCACGGCAAACTGGGAGATGTTGGCAATGTCCCCAGCAGCGGATTGGAAGGAGCCGGTGGCATAGAAGTTGAGAGCCACCATCACCTTCACTGCCACCGACAGAGACGTCCTGCTCCTCAGCTGTGGCTGCAGATCACCGCCAAGCAGGTGGCAGATCTCTGTGACCACCTCCCTTCGGAATCGCAGCCTCCGAACACACTGCTCTTCAGACATGTTGAGATAGGAGAACTGCTGGCAGTATACCCTGGGTGGGTAAGGCCTCCTTTGCCGATGCCTGTTGCCCCCTCTCCGTCTAGCCAGGGCTGCCACTCTCTCACGGCATCTGTGAGCCCTTTGGATGTAATTGAGAAAGCCAGCGTTTACACCCATTGCAGCCCCCATAATATGCTGGCAAACAATGAGATGTCAATGAAGGCAAAGACAAGTGGAAAGCTGTGGCCTGAAGCTACAAGTACCGGTCCGAGTGATGAGCCAAAGCAGAAAGCTCTCTACCTTGGTCTCTCTGCAAAGATCCGTCTCTCAAGAAGGAGTGCTGCGAAATGGCAGCCTTTTATAGTGCAGGAGGAGTGCCCTTTAATTTGCGCCCCCCGCGCCCCGCATCGACTGAGCACCGTTCCACTGTAACAGTCGCTAGGGGCGCCAAGCACACAATGGGGCGAAGCGACTGAATTTCCGGTTTGGGGCGCACAAAGGGCATTGCATGAGGAAATGACGTCAGGATCTACGCGCGCAGCTGAGCGCATGCAAAGACTTTGCGCCGCCGCTAAATCTTGAGTGAAGTTGGGGCGAGGCGCAGATCGCGCTGCGCCCGGCCGCTAGCCGCCTAGCGCCCGACATCTACACCTCCTAAGGCGCTACCGGCTGGCGCAACCAACTGAATTTCTAGGCCATTACCTGTAAACATCTGACATGATTCTCTGACTATATAAGCTGTGTCTTTATGCATTTCTCCACTTCACCTGACGAAGGAGCAGTGCTCCGAAAGCTTGTGATTTCAAATAAAGCTGTTGGACTATAACCTGGTGTTGTGTGACTTCTTATATTTTGGGTGTGTGTATTTTGGTTGTGTGTATTTTGGGTGTGTGTATTTTGGGTGTGTGTATTTTGGGAGGGTGTATTTCGGGGGTTTATTTTGGTGGGGTGTATTTTGGGGAGGTGTATTTTGGTGGGGTGTATTTCGGTGTGTTGTATTTCGGGGGGCTGTATTTTGGGTGTGTGTGTTTTGAGGTGCTGTATTTTGGTGTGTGTATAATTTGGGTGTGTGTATTTTGTGGGGTGTAGTTTGGGTGTGTGTATTTTGAGGGCTGTATTTTGGGTGTGTATTTTGGTTGTGTGTATTTTGAGGGGGTATATTTTAGGGTGTGTGTATTTTGGGGGGTGTATTTTGGGTGTGTGTATCTTGAGGGCTGTATATTGGGTGTGTATTTTGGGTGTGTGTATTTTGAGGGCTGTATTTTGGGTGTGTATTTTGGTTGTGTGTATTTCGAGGGGGTATATTTTAGGGTGTGTGTATTTTGTGTGTGTGTGTGTATTTTGAGGGGGTGTATTTTAGGTGTGTGTATTTTGGTTGTGTGTATTTTGGTTGTGTGTATTTTGGGTGTGTGTATTTAGGTGTGTGTTTATTTTGGGTGTGTGTATTTTGGTGTGTGTATTTTGGGGGGTATTTTGGGTGTGTGTATTTTGGGTGTGTGTATTTTGGGGGGTGTTTTCTGGATGTGTATTTTGGGGTGTGTGTATTTTCGGTGTGTATTTTGGTGTGTGTGTGTTTTGGGGTGTATTTTGGGGGGTTTATTTTGGGGGGGTATTTTGCTGGGATGTATTTTGTGTGGGTGTATTTGGGGTGGGTTATTTTGGTGGGGTGTATTTTGGTGTGCGTGTGTTTTGGGGGGTGTATTTTGGGGTGGCGTATTTTGGTGGGGTGTATTTTGGGGGGTATTTCGGTGTGTGTGTGTTTTGGGGGGGTATTTTGGGGTGTGTGTATTTTGGGGGGCGTATTTTGGTGTGTGTGTGTGTATTTTGGTGGGGTGTATTTTGAGGGTGTGTGTTTTGGTAGGGTGTATTTTGGATGTGTGTATTTTGGTGTGTGTGTGTGTTTTGGGGAGGTGTATTTTGGTGGGGTGTATTTTGGAGGGTGTATTTTGGGAGAGTGTATTTTGAGGGGGTGTATTTTGGTATGTGTGTATTTTGGGTGTGTGTATTTTGGATGTGTGTATTTAACATAAGAACATAAGAAGTAGGAGCAGGAGTAGGCCATACGGCCCCTCGGGCCTGCTCTGCCATTCAATAGGATCATGGCTGATCTGAACCTAGACTCACGTCCACTTCCCTGCCCGCTCCCCGTAACCCCTAATTCCCTTATCAGCTAGGAAACTGTCTATCTCCGTTTAAAATTTATTTAATGTCGCAGCTTCCACAGCTCTCTGAGGTAGCAAATTCCATAGATTTACTACCCTCTGAGTGAAGAAGTTACTCCTCATCTCAGTTTTGAAACGGCAGCCCCTTATTCTAAGATTATGCCCCCTAGTTCTAGTCTCACCCATCAGTGGAAACATCCTCCCCACATCCACCTGATCAAGCCCCCTCACAATCTTATATGTTTCGATAAGATCGCCTCTCATTCTTCTGAATTCCAATGAGTAGAAGCCCAACCTACTCAACCTTTCCTCATAAGTCAACCCCCTCATCTCCGGAATCAACCGAGTGAACCTTCTCTGAACTGCCTCGAGAGCAAGTATATCTTTTCTTAAATATGGAAACCAAAACTGTACGCAATATTCCAGGTGTGGCCTCACCAGTACCCTATATAACTGAAGCAAGACTTCCCGTTTTTTTTACTCCATCCCCCTTGCAATAAAAGCCAAGATTCCATTGGCCTTCCTGATCACCTGCTGTACCTGCATACTGACCTTCTGTGCTTCATGCATCAGGACCCCCAGATCCCTTTGTACAGTAGCACTTTGCAGTTTCTTTCCATTTAGATAATAACTTGCTCTTTGATTTTTTCTGCCAAAGTGCATAACCTCACACTTTCCAACATTATATTCCATGTGCCAAATTTCTGCCCACTCACTTAGCCTGTCTATGTCCTTTTGCAGGTTTTTTATGTCCTCCTCACTCACTGCTTTCCCTCCCATCTTTGTATCATCGGCAAACTTGGATACATTGCACTTGGTCCCCTCCTCCAAATCATTAATATAGATTGTAAAGAGTTGGGGTCCCAGCACTGACCCCTGCGGAACACCACTAGTTACTGATTGCCAACCCGAGAATGAACCATTTATCCCCACTCTCTGTTTTCTGTTAGATAGCCAATCTTCCACCCATGCCAGTATATTACCCCCAATCCCGTGATTTTTTATCTTGTGCAGTAATCTTTTGTGTGGCACCTTGTCAAATGCCTTTTGGAAGTCCAAATACACCACATCCACTGCTTCCCCTTTATCCACCCTGTTTGTTACGTCCTCAAAGAATTCGAGCAAATTTGTCAAACATGACTTCCCCTTCATAAAACCATTTTGGTTGTGTGTATTTTGGGTGTGTGTATTTTGGGGGTGTATTTTGGTGGGGTGTATTTTGGTGGGGTGTATTTTGGGGTTGATTTTGCGTGTGTGTATTTTGGTGTGTCTGTATTTTGGATGTGTGTATTTTGGGGGGGTGTATTTTGGGGGGGTGTACTTTGGTGTGTGTGTATTTTGGGTGTGTGTATTTTGGGTGTGTATAGTTTGGGTGTGTGTATTTGAGGGGTGTAGTTTGTTTTGTTTTTGGGAGTGTGTATTTTGGGGGATGTATTTTGGGTGTATATATTTTGAGGGGTATATTTTGGTGGGGTGCATTTTGGGGGGTGTATTTTGGGTGTGTGTATTTTGGGGGGCTGTGTTTTGGGTGAGTATAGTTTGGGTGTGTGTATTTGAGGGGTGTAGTTTGGGGGGTCTTTTGAGTGTGTATATTTTGAGGGGTATATTTTGGTAGGGTTTATTTTGCGGGGTGTATTTTGGGTGTGTGTATTTTGTGTGTGTGTTTTTGGGGGGGTGTATTTTGGGGGTATGTATTTTGCGTATTTTTTTTTTGGGTGTGCATTTTCGGGTGTGTGCATTTTGGGGTGTGCGTATTTGGGTTTGTTTATTTTGGAGTGTGTGTATTTTGGGTGTGTGTATTTGGGTGTGTATTTTGGGGTGTGTGTATTTTGGGAGCGGGTGTATTTTGGGTGGGTGTAATTTGAACGGGTGTATTTTGGAGGGGTGTATTTTAGAGGGGTGTATTTTGGTGGGGTGTATTATGGGGGGGTGTATTTTGGTGGGGTGTATTTTGGTGGGGTGTATTTTGGTGTGGTGTATTTTGAGCAGGTGTATTTTGAGGGGGTGTATTTTGGAGAGGTGTATTTTGGTGCGGTGTATTTTGGTGGGGTGTATTTTGGTTGGGTGTATTTTGGTGTGGTGTATTTTGAGCGGGTGTATTTTGGAGGGCTGTATTTTGGAGGGGAGTATTTTGGTGGGTTGTATTTTGGGTGTGTGTATTTAGCGTGTGTGAATTTTGGGAGTGTGCATTTTGCGTGTGTGATTTTTGCGGATGTATTTTGGTTGTGTGTATTTTGGGTGTGTTTATTTTGGGTGTGTGTATTTTAGGTGGGTGTATTTGGGACCGCTACCAGCCAGACAGAGGGAGAGATGCACAGGACGTACGCAATACCTCAGACAGAAACAATCCATTAAGAGACAATAAGCAGATGTGCAGCAGCATCTACTTCCGCCTTATGGATCAAGGACTAATTAATAGAAAGAACTGTAACCAAATTGTATTAACTTTTGTAGACAACTGGGGTGATCTTTTTTTTCCCCACACTTAGACACGACAAACACGTACCACTCTTTAACCTATCATAGAAAAAGATAAAACTTAACATGAAATCCTTATATATTTCGACCTGGAATATCCAAGGTCTACGCTCTTCACTGCGAGAAGTGAAGAGTAGGACCCCAGAGTTCATAGAGGAAACTAAAGATCTAGATATTATCATTTTACAGGAAACTTGGTATAAAGGAAAAGGACACACCGGCTGTCCCCAAGGGTACACTGAGCTAGTGGTCCCCTCCAATAAATTACCAAGTGTAACCCAAGGCAGAGACTCCGGAGGCATACTGATCTGGTTTAAAACAGAACTTAAGAATTACATCAAATTTATAAAAAAGGGCGAAAACCATATGTGGCTCAAACTTGAGAGGGAGATTATCTCAAACACCCAAGATGTTTACATTTGCGCACTTTATATCCCTCCAATCGATTCCCCATACTACAAAGAGGACACCTTCTCCAACATGGAGGGGGAAATTATCCAATACCAGGTCCAGGGGAACGTGTTGATCTGTGGGGACCTCAATTCAAGAACGGGCGAAGAACCAGACTTCACCAATAATCAGGGAAACAATTACGTATTCGGGAATAACCACTTTGACATCCCTTCCCTTCCATACAGGCATAACTGCGACAAGCAGTCAAATACCAACGGTAAACAGCTACTACAGCTCTGTCGAAACCTGGGTCTGTACATTGTCAATGGTAGGTTCATAGGAGACCTCCTAGGAAGATCGACCTACTGCTCACCTCTTGGCTGCAGCACAGTAGACTATATGATTACAGACTTGGACCCATCCTCTTTCAGAGCATTCACAGTCAAACCACAAACAACACTGTCAGATCACAGTCAAATTACTATGTTTCTCAAAAAGACAGAAACAAACAACATAGAAACACAACCCAGTAAACTGTACAACACCAAAAAATCGTACAGATGGGCCAAAAACGACACGGAAAAATACCAGAAAACAATTAGCAATGCATCAACTCAAGCTCTCTTAGACACCTTTCTGGATAACATATACACTCACAATAAAGAAGGCGTAAACCGGGCAGTTAGTAAACTAAACAATATTTTTGATAATTTGGCAACAAATGCAAACTTGAAAGCTCGCAAGAACAAACCCAAAACAAAAAACTATGAAAAATGGTTTGACCATGATTGCCATAACATGAGGAAAAAACTTAGAAAACTATCAAACCAAAAACACAGACATCCAGAAAACGAGGAATTACGCCTTACTTATTGTCAGACGCTAACACAATACAGAAACACACTCAGGACCAAAAAAGAGCAATTTATTAAGAATACACTCAGCTCCATGGAGGAATCCATTGAGTCGAATTGTTTCTGGGACAACTTGAAAACACTACACAAAAAACAACACGATGATTTGTCCATTCAAAATGGGGACACATGGGTAAACCACTTTGAAAAATTATACCAGAAAAACACACTAGGACCAGAGCAACACCAAATACGCAAAAAACTTGAAAAGCTTGAAATGGCCATAAAAGATAACCAAAACCCGCTAGACGCCATAATAACAGAAAAAGAACTTCTTGAAAAACTCAAGGACCTGCGACCAGGAAAAGCTTGCGGGACAGACGGCATACTAAACGAGATGATTAAACACGCAGACGACAAACTGAAACTGGCTATCCTAAAACTCTTCAACTTGGTTCTGAGTGTCGGTTATTTCCCTGACATCTGGAACAAAGGACTCATAACACCCATATACAAAAGTGGGGACAAAATCGACCCAAACAACTATCGAGGCATCTGTGTAAACAGTAACCTGGGGAAGGTATTCTGTAGCATCATAAACAAAAGACTTATAAACTTCCTTGAAGAGCACAATGTCTTGAGTAAAAGCCAAATTGGATTCCTGCCAAACTATAGAACATCCGATCATATCTTCACCCTACAGACCCTAATTGACAAACACGTTCACCATAACAAAAGCAAAATCTACGCATGCTTTGTAGATTTCCAGAAGGCTTTCGACTCCATCTGGCATGACGGTTTATTCCTGAAACTTATCGAAAGCGGGGTAGGAGGTAAAACATATGATGTAATTAAATCAATGTATACAAACAATAAATGTGCAGTTAAAATTGGAGACAAACAAACAAAATACTTCCCACAGGGGCGGGGGGTGACGCAGGGCTCGCCAATCTCACCGACACTCTTTAATATTTACATTAATGGATTGGCAAAACTACTTGAACAATCTACAGCACCCGGCCTCACCCTATATGAATCCAAGGTTAAATTCCTCCTCTATGCCGACGACCTGGTTCTGCTGTCACCAACTAAGGAGGGTCTACAGCAGAACCTGGACCTGCTGGAGTCGTACTGCCAGACTTGGGCCCTGACAGTAAATCCCCAAAAAACCAAAGTCCTTGTGTTCCAGCAAAGATCCAAACAACATGGACCCACAATAAATTTCACAGTAGGAACAACCAAAATTGAACAAACCACTCACTACACATACTTGGGCTTAAAAATCAGTTCTACGGGAAACTTCAAACTGGCTGTGAATGAACTGAAAGAGAAAGCAAGAAGGGCTTTCTATGCCATCAAAAAATCAATCCAAATAGAAATCCCAATTAGCATTTGGCTCAAAATTTTCAAATCAGTAATTGAACCAATTGCACTCTATGGCAGTGAGGTCTGGGGACCACTAACACAACAAGATTTTGCAAAATGGGACAAACACCCAATTGAGATCCTACATGCGGAATTCTGTAAAAGTATCCTCCGGACTCAAAGGAAAACAGTAAACAACGCATGCAGGGCGGAACTAGGCCAATACCCATTAATAATCACTATCCAAAAAAGAGCCACCAAATTTTGGAATCACCTACAAATGAGCAACCCCCAATGCTATCACTACGACGCCCTGAAATGCCAAGAGCTGACCATAAAGAAGAATACCCTCAGTCAACTAGTCCTGGGACTCAATAAAGTAACTAATAACAATACTAACAATAACCAGCCCCAGGACAGTGACAGGGTAACACAAAGAATTCGACCCAACACAATCGTCGCTAAGCAAAAGGAAAAATATCTGTCATATTGGGCAGAAACAACAAAAACCCAAAGCAAACTCAATTGCTACTTGGCCCTAAACAGACAATACAACATAGCTGATTACCTGACCATGGTAAAGGATAACAAACTGAGAAGAACCTTGACAAGGTACAGACTTAGCGAACATAGCCTAGCGATCGAAAAAGGCAGACACAGGCAGACCAGGCTGCCAAGAGAAGACAGGATATGCTCTCACTGCAGTCAGGGAGTAGTGGAGACAGAGATGCACTTCCTCACAGCCTGTGGAAAATATCAGGGCATCAGAGAGAATTTCTATCAAAAATTCTCACAAATATGCCCTGAATTCAGAAATCTGACTGACAACCAAAAACTCCCATTCCTACTGGGGGAGGAGAGAAGCTGTGTAACACTGGCGGCACACTATGTTACAGCTTGCCATGAACAGAGGGACAACCAGTAAACTAAGACAAGAGTATATATAAACAAGGCGAAAATATATTTATAAACTCAGGGATATACCTGTTTATACACTGTATGAATGGAACCGCGTTTATGTGTTCAACCATAAATGTATTTTGATGCTTTGGCAACATAAGATGTACCTTATCATGCCAATAAAGCGATTTGTATTGTATTGTGTGTATTTTGTGGGGTGTATTTTGGGTGTGTGTAGTTTGGTTGTGTGTATTTTGGGGGGGTGTATTTTGGGTGTGTGATTTTAGGGGGGTGAATTTTGGGTGTGTGTATTTTGGGTGTGTGTATTTTGGGTGTGTGTATTTTGGCGGGTGCATTTTGGGTGTGTGTATTTTGGGTGTGTGTATTTTGGGATGTATTTTGGGTGTGTGTATTTTGGGTGTGTGTATTTTGGGGGTGTGTATTTTGGGGGGTGAATTTTGGGGGGATGTACTTTGGGTTTGGGTGTGTGTATTTTGGGTGTGTGTATTTTGAGGGGTGTATTTTGGGGGGTGTATTTTGGGTGTGTGTATTTTGGGTGTGTGTATTTTGGGTGTGCGTATTTTGGGGAGTGTATTTTGGGTGTGTTTATTTTGGGTGTGTATTTTGTGGGGTGTATTTTGGGTGTGTGTATTTTGTGTGTGTGTATTTTGTGTGTGTGTATTTTGTGGGGGGAGAATTTTGTGTGTTTGTATTTTGGGTGTGTGTATTTTTCCTCTGTGTGTATTTTGGGTGTGTGTATTTTGGGTGTGTGTATTTGGGTGTGTGTATTTTGGGTGTGTGTATTTTGGGAGGGTGTATTTTGAGTGTGTGTATTTTGAGAGGGTGTATTTTGGTGTGTGTGTATTTTAGCTTTGTGTATTTTGGGAGGGTGTATTTTGGGTGTGTGTATTTTGGGAGGGTGTGTTTTGGTTATGTGTGTTTTGGGAGTGTGTATTTTGGGTGTGTGTATTTTGGTGTGTGTGTATTTTGGTTGTGTGTATTTTGGGAGGGTATATTTTGGGTGTCTGTATTTTGGGTGTGTGTATTTTGGGTGTGTGTATTTTGGATGTGTGTATTTTGGTTGTGTGTATTTTGGGTGTGTTTCTTTTTCGTGTGTATTTTGAGGGGGTGTATTTTGACGTGTGTGTATTTTGGGTGTGTGTATTTTGGGAGGGTGTATTTTGGGTGTGTGTATTTTGGGGGGGGTTTGTTTGTGTGTATTTTGGGAGGGTGTATTTTGGGTGTGTGTATTTTGGGTGTGTGTATTTTGATTGTGTGTATTTTGGGAGGGTGTATTTTGGGTCTCTGTATTTTGGGTGCATGTATTTTGGTTGTATGTATTTTGGTTTTGTGGATTTTGGGTGTGTGTATTTTGGGGTGTGTGTATTTTGGGGGTGTATTTTGGGTGTCTGTATTTTGGGTGAGTGTATTTTGGTTGTGTGTATTTTGAGTGTATGTATTTTGGGTGTGTGTATTTTGTGTGTGTGTATTTGGGGGGTGTAGTTTAGGGGTGTATTTTGGGTGTCTGTATTTTGGGTTTGTGTATTTTGAGGGGGGTTTATTTTGAGGTGTGTGTATTTTGCGTGTATGTATTTTGGGTGTGTGTATTTGGGGGATGTAGTTTGGGGGTGTCTTTGGGTGTGTGTATTTTTGGTATGTGTATTTTAGGTTTGCGTATTTTGGTTGTGTGTATTTTGGGGGGGTGTACTTTGTGTGTGTGTATTTTGGGTGTTTCTATTGTGGGTGTGTGTATTTTGGGTGTGTGTATTTTGGGTGTATATTTTGGGGTGTGTTATTTTGGGTGTGTTTTTTCTCTGTTTATTTTGGGTGTGCATATTTTGTGTGTGTGTATTTTGGTTATGCATTTTGTGGGGTAGTGAATTTTTGTGGTGTGTGTATTTGGGTGTGTGTATTTTGGTGTGTGTATTTTGGGTGTGTGTATATTGGTGTGTGTGTATTTTGGGTGTGTGTATTTTAAGGGGGTGTATTTTGGGGAGTGTGTATTTTGGGTGTTTTTTGGGGGGGTGTGCATATTTTGTGTGTGTGTATTTTGTTTGTGTGTGTATTTTAGGTGTGTGTATTTTGGCTGTGTGTATTTTGGGTGTGTGTATTTTGGGTGTATATTTTGGGGGGTGTTATTTTGGGGGTGTATTTTGTGTGGGTGTATGTTGGGTGTGCATATTTTGTGTGTGTGTTGTGAGCTATAGGGGTGGTTTGTGGTGGATGGACGGTGTGTGGCCACCAGATGGAGACAAAGTCCCCCTCTCAGGTGAAGGCCACACCCACCTACAACACACCTGAGGCAAATCTACCCATTAGCTCAAAAGTTCAAAGGCAAACTAATGCATCCCTTCACGGCCAGTGCCTGAGGAGAAGACCAGTGCCTGAGGAGAGGGCCAGAGCCTGAGAAGAGGGCCAGTGCCCGAGGAGAGGGCCAGAGCCCGAGGAGAGCGCCAGTGCCTGAGGAGAAGGCCAGAGCCTGAGGAGAGGGCCAGTGCCTGAGGAGAAGGCCAGAGCCTGAGGAGAGGGCCAGTGCCTACGGAGAGGCCCAGGACAGGGCCAGTACCTGAGGAGAAAGCCAGGACAAGGCCAAGGCTGCTGCCACAGAGATGTCTGCTGTTGAACCCGGGTGGAATATTGTTTAGTTCTGAGAGCCTGATGTGATCCCTGGTCCGGCTGAGAAAGATCCAGTGGTAAAGTAACCCTGGCTTATTGTTTTTGAAGAAACTGATTTATTGGATGTTGACAGACGTGAACCTGTTTCCCGTTTTCTAAAAATAAAACACAGCTAGCTGCTGTATTTCATTTACCAATCTTGTGACTGTGCTTGTGTCCTCCATCCCGCATCAACACACCCTTCGGTCTAGGTGGTGGTTGATTCCATATGGTGGAGAATGCTGGCTTTAGCCCTCTGGTGGCTGGGAGGACAAAGCACACATTGTTGAAAAACCTGGTGATGAATAAGTGTCTGAAATCCAGGACTGTTGAGAAGAAAGAGAACCTCCTAGTTGTGGAACTTAAAGATGAAACTGATAATCCAATTATCAATATCAATGAATAGTTAATTTCAGCAGGATTGGCTGTTGAAATGGTGGAAGAACAAATAATTCCCACCTTGGAAAGCAATATAGCAAGTGTGGGAAGAAATGTGTATGCAATGCTGTGGAAGACTGTAGAGCTGCCTTTGAACAGTGTTGTACCTATTAAGGTGAAAGAAATAATAAATCCTGGCATCTTCTGTGTTCAAATTATTGGGACTCAAGATTTGAAGAAATTATACCTGTTGAATGCAGAATTGGCTGAGCAGTGTAGAGCTCAATCAGAGAGTTTGATGGAAATATCCTCTCTGTCGATTTGATCGGACATATTGAAGGTGCTGCTATTAAAATCTATATATATAAAAGAGTTTGTCTGTCTGTCTGTTTGTCTGTCTGTCTGGCTATACAATCAAAAGTTATAGAGTGAACCTACACATATGTTATATCAAAAGAAAGCTTATCATTAGGGGAGTCTAATAGGCATATTTACTTTTTGGTCAGACAAAAATTGTTCGGACAGTATACAAAAAAGATTCAAAAAACGGCAAAATTCCGCTCATTAGCGTTGAGTGACGTGATAGTTGACCAATCGTACAGGGGATAGCGTTGAGTGATGTGATGGTTGACCAATCATACAGGGGATAGCGTTGAGTGACGTGATGGTTGACCAATCATACAGGGGATAGCGTTGAGTGACGTGATGGTTGACCATCGGTGCATCACGGGGGGGGGTTCATTGTGTGTGTGGGCGGGCCATCCTACAGGGGATAGCGTTGAGTGACGTGATGGTTGACCAATCCTACAGTTGAGTGACCTCATGGTTGACCAATCGGTGCGTCACGGGGGGCATTTCATTGCGTGTGTGGGCGGGCCTAATCCTTCTGAGCTGAGGTGAGTGGCCGCCATCTTGATTCCTAACTTGATTTATTTTTTCCCACTTTCTGTGTGTTTATTTTCAATTATAGATTTCCAACAAAAAAAAAGTTGCTTTTAAAAGAAAAAAAATCCTTTTGCAAAGGGGACTCGGGCTTTCCCCCGTCGGCGGTGGATGAGCTGCCTGCAAGCCTCAGGCCTCGAAGCCTCGGCCTCTCCTCACCAGCCACACCCGAGCTAGGCACTGCCCATCCCGCTGGGCCCGATTCCAAACCAGCGGCCCGCGATCGCCGCCATCTTGGTAAAGGCTGGCACGGCAGGACTGAGCCGAGCGTTGCCATCGCTGCCATCTTGGTAAAGGTTGGTGGGGCGGGAGACAGCGAGCGCGTGAATGTCGGCGTGGCCCGGAGCGGGACCTGAGAGTCGGGCCGGGCCTCACGCGCTAGGCCACGCACCGGCTGGCCCTGAGGCGCTGATCCGCACACGGGGGCTTCGGCTCACTGCATCCGGGCTCAGAGGAAAGGGAGAGAGAGAGGGGGAGGGAGGGAGAGAGCGAGAGGGGGAAGGAGGGAGAGGGGGAAGGAGGGAGAGAGAGAGGGGGAAGGAGGGAGAGAGAGGAAATTAGGGAGAGACAGGGGGAGGGAGAGGAGAGGAGGGGAGAGGAGGGGGGAGGGGAGGAGAGGGGGAGGGAGGGAGAGGAGAGGGGGAGGGAGGGAGAGGAGAGGGGGAGGGAGAGGAGAGGGGGAGGGAGGGAGGGGAGAGGAGGGGGAGGGAGGGAGAGGATAGGGGGAGGGAGGGAGAGGGGCAGGGAGGGAGAGGAGAGGGGGAGGGAGGGGGAGAAGAGAGGGAGGGAGAGGAGAGGGGGAGGGAGGGGGAGGAGAGGGGGAGGGAGGGGGAGGAGAGGGGGAGGGAGGGTGAGGAGAGGGGGAGGGAGGATGAGGAGAGGGGGAGGGAGGGAGAGGAGAGGGGCAGGGAGGGAGAGGAGAGGGGAGGGAGGGAGAGAGAGTAAAGCAGGGAGAGACAGGGGGAGGGAGAGAGACAGGGTGAGGGAGGGAAAGAGTGAGGGGGTGGGAGAGGGAGGGAGAGCTCGCCTTCTTCCTTCCTTCCTTCCTTCGCAGGGGTCCATCGGGCCAGGCCTGAGGCGCTCCTTCCCCCCCCTCTCTCTCCAGGCTAATCCTGAACTAAATCCAGCAGTCTCTCTCTCTCTCTCTTCCCCCCCATCTCTCTCTCTTCCCCCCCATCTCTCTCTTCTCCCCCAGTCTCTCTCTCTCTCTCTCCCCCTCTCTCTTTCCCTCTCTCTCTCTCTCTCCCCCAGTCTCTCTCTCTCTCTTCCCCCAGTCTCTCTCTCTCTCTCTCTCCCCCCCAGTCTCTCTCTCCCCCCATCTCTCTCTTCTCCCCCCAGTCTTCTCTCTCTCGTCTTCCACCCAGTCTCTCTCTCTCCCCCCAGTCTCTCTCTCTCTCTCTCCCCCCCAGTCTCTCTCTCTCTCTCTCTCCCCCCCAGTCCCTCTCTCTCTCTCTCCCCCCCAGCCGCTCTCTCTCTCCTCCCCAGTCTCTCTCTCTCTCTCCCTGCCCCCCCGTCTCTCTCTACTCCCCCCAGTCTCTCTCTCTCTCTCTCTCTTCCAACAACAACATGTCCTCAAAAAACCCTCGGCACCGCCGGGCACTCCAGCTAGTATCTGATAAATTGTTATTGGAAGGTCTGGCTAAATGCCCAGATCAGAAAGCAACTAAAAAAAAGTTCAAGATCACAGAGGCTGTTGTTGCAGAGAACTTCAAAAAACTGTGGAAGAAATCAAGCAACAACTTGCAGTACTCATGAACAAAAATATGGAACAAGTGTGTGGTAACAAAATTGAAGGATAAATGTACTGTATTGTAGGAACGTGAGTTCCTAACTAAAAGACTGAGTTCTACTCAAGCGATCAAACAAAACGAACTTTAATGAAACAAACAGGTTTTAACAAGAAACTGCAGGATAACATCGAATGTAGGTCACGTTTTCCCGCCAGTGGGGAATCACGTGATGAACGGCGTGACGTCATCACATTTTAGCCGTGCTGTTAAAGTAACCACGCTCTGTACAGTTAAACAGCATAAATAAAGATACAGACTCAGGCTGTAGCTAACATATTGTTAAAGGAATTATGTACAAACGATCTGAGTCCTTTGGTGGCTCCGCCACATGCGCCCCCCCAGAATTGTCTTTAACAGCAAAAGTGAGGCGTCGAGGAGGCCTGACAAGTCTGTCCGAGCGACTTCGGTAACCCTGCAGAGGAAGCTGATGGACGGTGGTTGAGCTGGCGGGCAGTTGTGGTTGGGCTGGCGCGGCGAGTGTGGTCGAGCTGGCGGGCGGCTGTGGTAGATCTGGCACGGCGGCTGTGGGCGGTCGGCCACATTTCGGCGGTTGAGCGATGACGACTGGGCGGTCCAGGTCCAAGTGAGCTGGCTTCAACCGGTCCACCGAAATGTGATCCGGCTCTCCTCCGATGTCGACCGAAAAAGATTTGTCTCCTGATTCGATGACGCGGAAAGGACCAGTGTAAGGGGGCTTGAGCAGATCCCGGTGAACGTCGTGGTGGATAAATAGGTACTCAGCGTTCTTCAGCTCCGCTGGCATGTGGGAGCTCGGTAGGCTGTGATTTGATGTAGGCACCGGAGCGAAGCATCTGGCCGCTTCCTGGTGGCTGACGAGTTGCTGGGAGGCGGACCGTGGCTCTGTGGGAGAAGGGAGGAAATCCCCTGGTACTCTGAGCGGCTGGCCATAAATGAGTTCCACCGAGGACGATTGCAGGTCTTCTTTGGGCGCCGTACGAAGACCCAAAAGGACCCATGGGATCTGTCCACCCATCCTGCACCTTGAAGACTGGCCCGTAGGGCGGCATTAAGCGACCTGTGGAAGCGCTCGCACAGGCCGTTCGCCTGTGGATGACAGGCGGTGTGGTGCGATGAAGTTTGGTGCCGAGCCCCTGAGCTACAGCATTCCAGAGCTCCGATGAAAATTGTGGCCCACGATCGGAGGAGATGTCCGCCGGTACCCCGAAACGAGCAACCCAACAGGAGATGAAAACTCTAGCGACGTCTGCCGAAGTGGTGGAAACCAAAGGAATTGCGTATAACCGTGAGAAGGCGGAAGTGGCCCCACAAGGTCCACATGCATGTGGTCGAAACGACGCTCCGGAAGAGCGAACATAACCACTGGAGCTTTTACATGACGCTGGACCTTGGCCTTCTGGCAGACCACGCAGGTGTTGGCCCAGTCACAGACATCGAGGTGCATACCCTTCCAGACGAACTTTGCCGACATTAGCCATTGTGAAGCCTTCATGCCAGGGTGCAACAACCCGTGTATGGCATCAAACACCTTCTGGCGCCATGCGACTGGCACGATAGGTCGGGGAACGCCCATGGAGACGTCGCAAAGCAGCGTGGTGCCTGCGGCCTGGAAACTGACGTCGGTCGCTTGGAAGCTGGAGGGGACGGTTCTGTATGATTGGACCTCTGGGTCCAAGGCCTGATCCGCAGCCATGAGGGCGTAGTCAATCCCAAGGTGAACCGCATGGACCGTCGCGCGGGAGAGGCAATCCGCTACCAGGTTGTCTTTACCAGACACATGTTGAATGTTCGTGGTAAATTCAGAAATAAACGTCAGGTGACGTTGTTGACGAGCTGACCACGGTTCGGCGGTCTTGGCCATGGCGAACGTTAGAGGCTTGTGGTCGACAAAAGCCGTGAAGGGACGTCCTTCTAATAAGAACGGGAAATGGCGGATAGCTAGAAAAAGGGCCAGCAACTCCCGATCGAAGGTGCTGTATTTTCTTTCATTTCTCCGTAGTTGATGGCTGAAAAACGCCAGCGGTTGCCACGTGCCGTTCACCCACTGCTCCTGCACTGCGCCGATGGCGTAGTCTGACGCGTCTGTGGTAAGGGCGATGGTGGCACCTGGAAGTGGGTGCGCCAGCATGGTTGCGTTGGCCAAAGTGCTCTTGGTGTTGACGAATGCCTGGTCTATCTTGGCTGTCCAGCTGATTGGATCCTTACTGGACTTGCCCTTGAGGGCCCCGTACAAAGGCTGCATAACCTGAGCCGCCTTAGGGATGAATCGGTGATAGAAATTGACCATCCCGAGGAACTCCTGCAGGGCCTTGACGGTTGGCGGGCCGCGGGAAAGAGGTAACAGCTTCCACCTTCGTCAGTAAGGGGACGGCGCCATCTGATGTTATGCGGTAGCCCAAGAAATCGATCCGCTGCAGGCCGAACTGGCACTTGGCCGGGTTGATGATCAAACCGTGCTGACTGAGGCGTGTAAAGAGGGTGCGCAAATGGCAGATGTGCTCTTCCTTGCTAGCGCTGGCGATGAGAATGTCATTGAGGTAGACGAAGATGAAGTTTAGGTCTCGGAGCACGGAGTCCATCAGGCGCTGGAAAGCCTGTGCCACGTTCTTCAAGCCAAACAGCATCCGCAGGAACTCAAAAAGGCCGAAAGGGGTGATGACTGCGGTTTTCGGGACGTCTTGCGGGTGCACGGGAACCTGGTGATATCCCCGGACGAGGTCGACCTTTGAAAAGATAGAATTTCCCACCAAATGGGCCGAGAAATCCTGAATATGCGGGATCGGGTACCGATCAGGAGTAGTAGCGTCGTTCAGGCGTCGGTAGTCACCGCATGGCCGCCAGCCGCCGCCCGGTTTCGGAACAATGTGGAGAGGCGAAGACCAGGGACTATTCGACCGGCGAATAATCCCCAGCCGCTCCATCGTGTCGAACTCTACTTTCGCAGCCGCGAGCTTGCCGGGTTCGAACCTTCTAGCCCGTGCATAAACCGGGGAGCCAGTAGTGGTGATATGATGTTCAACACCATGCTTCGTGGCCGAGGAGGAGAAAGTGGGCCTGGTCAGCTCCGGGAACTCTCCGAGGAGCCGAGTGAAGTCATCCGGAGATGGGAACGCACAGGCGATAGAGCGCGACACGGTGGTACCACGGTGGCACAGAATCGAGTAGAAGGTGGCCACGTTGATCAACCGGCATTGCCGGACATCGACGAGGAGGCCGTTGGCACACAGAAAGTCCGCCCCTAGGATGGCCTGCGAGACTGTGGCCGTGATGAATTCCCAATGGAAGCACTGACCGCCGAAACACACTTGGACCAGCCGCTTTTGGAAAGTTCGAATGGCTGCGCCATTAGCCGCCACGAGGGAAAAACCGTGGTCCCCAGCTTGCATATCGAGATTCGACGCAGGTAGGATGCTACACAGCACCCCGGTGTCACAAAGGAAACGTCGACCCAAGAGGGAATCGGTGATGTAAAGAAGTTTCCCCGAAGATCCGATGGCCATCGCAGCCGTGGAGCGCCCGTTAGACCCGGTCCTCCTTCGCCAGGAACGCTGCAGGAGCTTTGGTTTTTTTTGGGGCGAAAAGCTGCAGGGAGAGCGGCAGCGTCGTGCTTTCACGCCAAAATGGGCATGGTAGGAGCACCAGCCCGCTGCAAGAGGAGCTGGAGTCGCGTCTGTGGGGGATGGGCGTCTCGTGGCTGCGCAGCACTGCTGGGTTACTGTGAAAATCTTATCGGCTTCGGCAGCAAGCTCGGTGCAATCTGTGACCTCGGACCTGGCTAGGGCAGCCTGCACCTGCTCCGGCAGTTGGCAGAGGAATAACTCCCAGAAGAGGAAGCATTCCGGTTCAGCACCTAAGAGCATGAGCATTTGGCTCATGAGCTCGGACGGTTTGAAGTCCCCGAGGCCGGGTGTTAGATCCGTGATTCTGAGAGTATGATGCTTTTCAATAACTACATGGATGCTGTACCTTAACAATTAACAGGTATTTACTGGAGTAGGGTAGTCTCAAAACTGGGGGTACAGAGGCATGCTCAAGGCTTATATACAGGTGTGGTCACTGCCGGTACTACAGTATACAGGAGCTGTAAAAGTAGTTCTCTCTTTAAGGTACATACACTACAATTCCTCCCCTTTTAGATTAGCAGTACCCATAATATTCAAATAACAATTAACACTTTAACATGTACATTAAACAACAATAGTCCATTTATAGATTCAGTCATTGGGGCGGCTTCCTGATCCTTTCGGGATAGCGCCTTTCCTGAGGTTCTTGTTCTTGGTGCGGAGGCGATTCTGGCCCCTTTTCATTGGTTAGTTCATCGGTTTCCACTGCTACTTGTTCGGAGGTAGATGCTACCGGTATGTCGGGTTCATGCCCAGGTACGCGAGACATGGGGTTGACTCGTTCCTGTGACGCTAAGATCTGATCGACGTGGCGTCTCACAATGTTCTCCCCAACATTCACTGTGTACATTAATGGCCCCTGCCTTGTGCATATCGTTCCGGGTTGCCATTTCTCTGTTCGGTAGTCACGGGCCAAGATTGGTTGTCCTACGTTGAAGCTCCTTGTCGGCTTCTCGTTGATGTGCTGGAATTGTTTATCCTCAACATTTCTTCGCACATTTGGTCTGAGCAAGTCCAGACGAGATCTCAACCTTCGGTTAAAGAACATCATGGCCGGGGTCTGGTTGGTAACTGCATGTGTCGCGTTTCGGTAGGCTAATAAGAAATTGTCCACCTTATGCTGTAGTGGAATTTCATCGTCACACATGGCCTTTATCGCCTTCTTAAAGGTTTGTACGAACCTCTCAGCCAATCCATTTGTGGCTGGATGATACGGGGCGGATGTGTAATGCCTTACCCCATTCCTTCTCATAAATTTTCGAAACTCTTCGGACACAAACTGTGGTCCATTATCAGAGCAAATCTGCTCTGGCAAGCCGTTCCTGGCAAATATGGTCCGTAGGACTGCAATCGTTTTCTCTGTAGTGGTTGAGGACATTTTTATCACCTCAGGCCATTTCGAATGAGCATCCACTGCTATTAAGAACATGGCGTCCATGAATGGACCAGCGAAATCAATATGCACCCGTTGCCATGGAGAGGAGGGCCACTCCCATGGGTGTAGAGGGGCATGTGGTGGTGCATTTTGGTCCTACTGGCATCCTGAGCAGCACTTGGTTAGGTCTTCGATTTGTTGATCGATTCCCGGCCACCACACATAAGCCCTAGCAAGGCTTTTCATTTTCACTCCCCCCAGATGACCTTCATGAAGCTCCTTTAGCACTCTCTCCCTTAACTTGGGTGGAATCACCACTCTGGATCCACACATCACTGTCCCCTGGCATACTGACAGCTGTTCTCTTCTGGATGAGAATGCTGGCAACAGTGAGTCGTCATGTGTTGGCCATCCCCTCACCATCAAATCATATACCCGAGACAGCGTCGGATCATTGCGGGTCTCCTTCTCTATATCCGCGTTCGTTACTGGCAATCGTTCAATTATTGATGAATAAAATATCTCGATAGGGTCCACTGCTGGTGTTTCCTCCACAGTAGGCAGTGGCAGGCGTGATAGCCCATCAGCGTTTCCATGCTGTTTCGTGCCTTTATATTCTATTTCATATTGATTCGCCCCTAGAAACAGGGACCATCTTTGTAACCGTTGTGCAGTCATCACTGGAACGCCCTTCTTAGGATTAAAGATGGAGACAAGTGGTTGGTGGTCAGTCAGCAAGGTGAACTTCTGCCCATGCAGATAGTGGTTGAATTTTTTTACTCCCCATACTAGGCTGAGGGCCTCCCTGTCAATCTGGGCGTAGTTGCGCTCGGCTGAGGTTAGTGACCGAGACGCGAAGGCTACTGGCCTCTCCAACCCGTTTGGGAATTTGTGCGACAGCACCGCTCCAATACCATAGGGCGATGCATCACATGCCAAACGTATTGGTAGTGCTGGGTTGAAATGGGCCAACACCTCTTTTGATGTAATCAATTCTTTGCATTCTGGAAAGCTCGTCTACGTTCGTCATTCCACTTCCCTGTTTGCAGTAGGGTGTTCAGTGGGTGTAATACCGTGGACAAATTTGGTAAGAACTTATGGTAGTAGTTTACCAGCCTGAGGAACGACCTCAGTTGTGACACATTTTCCGGTGCTGGAGCCTTGACTACTGCCTCAATCTTTTCAGGGGACTTATGTAACCCCTCTTCATCGATGACATGGCCACAATACGAGATCTGCTTCTGGAAAAACTCGCACTTGTGGCGATTTGCTCGTAGCCCATATTCCTTTAATCTGGTGAGCACCTTCTCCAAGTTGGCGAGGTGATCACTGTCATTTTTGCCCATGACCAGGATGTCGTCCAAATAACACTGGGTCCCTGGAATCCATTGCAGGACTTGATCCATCACCCTTTGCCAAATAGCCGGAGCCGATGCTACCCCGAACACCAGCTGGTTGTATTGATAGAGACCTTTGAGTGTTGATTGTGAGGTATTGTTTCGAGGCTTCTTCTACCTCCATTTGCAAGTATGCCTGGGCTAGATCAATTTTGGTGAAGCGTTTACCTCCAGATAGCGAGGTGAAAATATCCTCAATTCGTGGAAGCGGATATTGTACCGTGTGAAGGACTGGGTTCACTGTCACCTTAAAATCCCCACAGATGCGGACCTTCTTTGGTTCCCCAGGCGTATGACTCAACGACCTCTTCATTACAGGAACGATGGGTGTAGCCCACTCGCTCCAGTCTACTTTGAATAGTACTCCTGAACGTTCCAACCCTTCCAGCTCTGCTTCGATGGCTGGTCTGATCGCATAAGGCACTGGTCTGACCTTAAGAAACTTTGGGCTTGCATTTTCCTCTATTTTAATCGTTGCTGTTATGCCTTTTAGTGTTCCGAGTCCCTCCTGGAACACTTCTTTTGCGTCAGTTAGCATTTTTGACAGTTGTCCAGGTGTGACGTCGTCATCCTTTTTGGCCTCAACCTTCAGTGCCTGTATGGAATGCCAATCTAATTGTATCTTCCGGATCCATTCACGTCCTAGCAGTGGTGGTCCTCCATCTGGCAATACATATAAGTCCATTTTAGGTATTTCCTGGCCTTTGTATATCACTTTCACCCTTATTTTTCCTTTGGGGTAGACTTTTTGCCCCATGTACGTCTTCAAGACAATCTCTGTAGTTTTCAAGGGTATATGTGAAAATAGCCTCTTGTAGTCCCTTTGGTTTATGACTGTTAGGGCTGATCCTGTGTCCAATTCCATTTTCACTTGGACTCCGTCTATCTTGAGTGTAACCCAGATAGTCTGGTGATCCTCCATTTTGGTTACCTTATGTAGTTTCAGGCAACCCAGCTCCTTGCTTCCGAGTCTGTGTCACTTTTCTGCTCGTCTGAACTACTGTCCATCTCCTTGTGTACCTTTTTGTACTTCTCCTGTGGAGATTTCTTGCTGTTGGTTTTCTTCCCAGACCTGCAGACTCTTGCTATGTGTCCTGCTTTTCCACACTGTCTGCACACTTGGTCCTTGAACCAACAATCCTTCTGGTCGTGTGTTGTTCTGCCGCAGCGATAACACTTCCCTGTTCCATAGGACATTTCATTGGTGCCATATTCTTGCGGTCTCCGTTGTATCTCTGCAGCGCTCCTTGCGGCTGCTTCATGTGATACTGCCATACTGAAAGCCTTGTCCAGCGTAAGATCCTTTTCTGATAGAAGCCATTTCTGGGTTCCTTCACTTTGAAGCCCACACACAAACTTGTCCCTTAACGTATCTGCTAGTCCCACTCCAAACTGGCAGTGTTTCGATAGCTTGCGCAGTTCCGTTAAGTACTCAGCATTGCTTTCGTCTTTGTGTTGGTTCCTTTTATGGAACTTAAATCGTTCTGCTATCAGCAGTGGTGTGGGGTTTAAGTGGTCCTGCAGGATTTCTACTATGCTTTCGAAATTCTTATTCACTGGCTTCTTGGGGGTTATTAGGTTTCGCAGTAACCCATAAGTTTTTGCACCCATAGAATTTAACAAAACCAGTGCTTTCCTAGCATCTGGCACTTCATTTGCCCTGCAGTACACCTCAATACGTTCCACATATGTCGCCCAATCTTCGACTTCATTGTCGAACGTAGAGATACTGCCACTCTTCGGCATCCCTGGGTGTGATTTAACTGTCCAAAATGGCATCTCCCGTGCTTTCCCTTCTTCTCCGCTGGCACAAAATGGCGTCTCCCGCGCTTTCCTTTCTTCCTGCGCTCGCCCTTCTTCTCCGCTGCGGCTTCTAAAAATGGCGTCTCCCGCGCTCTCCCTTCTCCCCGCGGACACTGTTCAGCCCTTGAGCCCTGGCTGTGCTCTGCGCGTTTTTTTTTTTCTGTGCGCCTTTCCCATTTCCGCCGCTCGGTCCTGAACCCGGCTGCTGCTTTACCCTCTCGCTCGCCGTTGTTTTTCCTCGACGCCGCTCGGTTTTCAACCCCCGGCTGCGCCCTGTGCGCTTCACCCTCTATCTTACCCCGTCGATGCTGCTCGGCTTTTTCTCTGCCGTCGGTCGGCTCCAGCCGCCGCTGTCCAGGAAGGGTCTGCGCTGTACCTGTCGTCAGTCTGTTGCTGATCGTCGTGGCTGGGGAACCAAGCCCGGCTCTCCACAGCCTCCCCTGCGATGTTCACTCTCTGCCGGATGACTGGGCGGTTGCTCGTAGTCGACGCCCGTGCTTCTGGCCTCGACTTTCTTCCACCGCCCTCCCGGAGCGAATTCTCGAAGGGAAATGCAGAGTTGCAGGTAGATTCGAATCAACACTCGTCGCCACTGTTAGATCCGTGATTCTGAGAGTATGATGCTTTTCAATAACTACACGGATGCTGTACCTTAACAATTAACAGATATTTTCTGGAGTAGGGTATTCTCAAGACTGGGGGTACAGAGGCATGCTCAAGGCTTATATGGTCACTGCCGGTACTACAGTATACAGGAGCTGTAAAAGTAGTTCTCTCTTAAAGGTACATACACTACACCGGGCATAGCGAGGAGCCGGCGAGCGCGTTCTGACTTCGAGAGCCTGAAGACTTGTAGCAACCGTGCCTTTAATGTATCATACTTGCGGTCAGTAGGAGGACTACTGAGGAGGCTGATGATCCACGAGGCAGTGGCGCTGTCGAGGGCAGAGACCACGTAGTAATAACGGGTCTGATCCGTGACGATGTTCCTGATGGCGAACTGGGCTTCAGCCTGGATAAACCACGTGGCTGGTTGTTGCTCCCAGAACTGTGGCAGTTTCAGAGTCACGGCGTTCGTTTCCATGCTGAAGATCGTCCACGAAAACCGTTCTCGAAAGTCGGGGTCACCAATGTAGGAATGTGAGTTCCTAACTAAAAGACTGAGTTCTACTCAGGCGATCAAACAAAACGAACTTTAATGAAACAAACAGGTTTTAACAAGAAGCTGCAGGATAACATCGAATGTAGGTCTGCTCTCTTTGGAGGCTCCACGAGGACTGCTCCGGTGGTCCCGTGGCTGACGTCATGACATCATCACATTTTCCCGCCAGTGGGGAATCACGTGATGAACGGCGTGACATCATCACGTTTTAGCCGCGCTGTTAAAGTAACCACGCTCTGTACAGTTAAACAGCATAAATAAAGATACAGACTCAGGCTGTAGCTAACATGTTGTTAAAGGAATTATATACAAACGATCTGAGTCCTTTGGTGGCTCCGCCACAGTATAATGTTTTGTAGAAGGAACAATTGTATGTAATATAGGCCTAGAAATTGGGTATAGCCCCGCTTGAGGCGTTAGAACTGGCGCTGCGCAAAGTTTATAGCCAGACGAAACTTATCGCTGCCTGGCGAGATATTGGGTTGCATCGCCCCCAAAGGGGATTGAGGCGCGAACTCGGACGTTGCACGAGGCTCCTAAGGCGCAAAAGTTCAGGCGTTACCCAATATCGGCGCGGACGGGCGCAGCGCAGGTGATCTCAACTACCGGAAACCACGAGACTTCCAGGTGCCGGCCGGCTCTTAAAGGGGTGGGTCAGTCAGCCTGAGCTGCTACACTCAACGCCCTGTAGGCCTCAGAATCGGCACTCGCCCTTCTCTGGCGCAAGAAACTTGGTGAGGATGGAGAAGGTGAGACAGAGAACAGAGCGCTTCAGCACTGAGGCTCTGGACCACTTGGTGTCTGCAGTTGAGCGCCGTCGAGATGTTCTGTATCCTGACAATGGCAAGAGGCCGAATCAAAAGGCTTACCGGCGATCTTGGAGGGAGGTTTCTCAGAGGGTCAACTCCAACAGCTTGGCGACCAGGACCCCTGTTCAGTGCAGGAAGAAATTCAACGACCTCACTCGGGTCGTTAGGGTGAGTGTTGGTTATGCAAACGTCTGATTCCCTCCATCTGCACCTAACTTCGAGGACCCTGTTGCCATGATGCCCCAATGGCCATCTGTCAGCAAGCACCCATGGCCCTTTCTGGGCACACACATGGACATTTCACTCAAGGCCACATGTAAGGGCCCTTGCACCATGGGGGGCATGAGATGATCTCTCAAGGCCACATGTAAGGGCCCTTGCACCATGGGGGGCATGAGATGATCTCTCAAGGCATCATGTAAGGGCTCTTGCACCATGGGGGGCATGAGATGATCTCTCAAGGCATCATGTAAGGGCTCTTGCACCATGGGAGGCATGAGATGATCTCTCAAGGCATCATGTTACAGAACTTCCCCTTCTTTCCCCTGCAGTCCAAGCTGGTGACGATGCGAAAGGAGCAGCGTCGAACCGGTGGCAGACCTCCACAAGTGGTCACTCTCACGGATCTCGAGGAGAGAGTGCACCAGATTCTTGGAGGACGTCTGTCTGGTCCTGTTACCACTGCAGCTGCCGACCCCATTCTCGACAGCGAGGGTAAGGCTCTCACCTTTTGCAGTTGTCTCCTTCCACTTGGTCCCCCCGCCAGCATGCTTCCTCAGTGTGCCGCAATCTGCCATGCCTTTCCGCCAACCTGTCCTTTTGCTAAAGCAACTCTTCCACCTCCCTGCTTTCAGATGATGCATCACCAACTGGGGCTCCACGCCCTGAAGCTGCCAGTGCCAGTGCCTCCGGAGGCGAGGATCAGGAGGAAGCCAGACCATCCGCTCCAATCTCAGAGGAGCATACACATGTACAGACTGGGGATAGTAGTTCCCTGGAGGGGAGGGGGGGGGCTCTGAGGATCAGGCAGTTGCCGGACCAAGCGGCATGCAGCAACGCAAGGGGGGTAGGCAAGTTCGGCCACCGTCTCCCCGGAGGGCAAGGCAGGTAGTGATGACTGCTGCACAGAGTGCAGAGGAGGTGCGTCGCCTGGCTGAAATGAGCACCCAGGCCCGGCTCAGGCACACTGAGCTGATGGCTGCAGTGGGGAGGATGCCTCAGTCAATAGATACACTGGCAAAGAGTGTGTTGGACTTCGGGGCAACAATGGAGAGGACTCTCCAGGGCTTCGGGGCAACAATGGACAGGACTCTCCAGGGCTTCGGGGCAACAATGGACAGGACTCTCCAGGGCTTCGGGGCAACAATGGAGAGGTCTGTCGAGGGCTTTGGCCCAACAATGGAGAGGACTGTCCAGGGCTTCGAGGCCGCTATGGAAAGGACTGTTCAGGGCTTCGGACAATCCCTGGAAAGGTCTGTCCAGGGCTTGTCTGAGGCAGTGGAGCGGTCAGCACCGGCCTTGTCCGAAGCAATGGAAAGAACTGTCCAGGGCTTCTCCGAAGCACTGGCACCTGGCTCACAGGTCCTCAATGCTGCCACGCAGTCACTTGCCGGCCTCGTCCACACCCAGATTGAGGCAACGCGAACTCTCACTGCAGCCACCCTATCTGCATCAGCTAGGATCACCCCGGGCCCTTCCAGTCCCATACAAGGCCAGGAATCAGTGGAGCATGCGATTGTGGCGGATGAGCCGAGCCGGTCCCCTCAGAGAGCCAGTGTGTCGTCCGACAATGGTGCAGGTATCCTCTCTCGGCAGGTGACCATTCCACATGCCAGCACTGGCACGTCTGCAGTGCAGCTGCCACCACCTGCAGTGCACACTGCTTCCAGCCATGCTCAGATCAAGCATCCTGCGTCCGCACCCTCCAAGCCCAGAGGTCGGCCAGGCCGTCCCTCAGGGGCTTCTGCACTTCCAGACAGTCAGCAGGCGTCCCTCAGCCTTCACCCCGCCACTGGGGTTCAATTACGTAGGAGCAGCAGGGAGGGAAGGGGCCGAGCGTGAAAGAGAAGTCGTTCTCCATCAAGGGGCCAGCAGTAGAGGGAGGTACTGAGACGTTTCTTTGGCCAAAATCAAGGAGACCCTCACCTGTTGGAATTGTTGGAAATAGTTTGTTTAGTTTGGCGGCTTTGCCGAAGAGTTAACTGTTATTTTGTTAGTTATGGTTTCTGTTGACATGACGTTGTTTTGCTGTAATGAAAGACTTTTGTGACAATAAAGAGAAGTTTAAATGTGCTATGGTGTACGTGACTAATTACAGTGATGCTGGCCTTCAGAGGCTTTCAAACATCCAAAGTGCGCAGCAGTTAAGACACTCATCATTCCGCCAGAGGGGCCTCGATACGAGTCCTCATGAGCCAGTGACGGATGGCCCTTCCACTTTCAGGAGCCCTTCCATCTTCCTCCTCCTCCTCCTCCTCCTCCTCGTCCGCGTGCTCCTCCTCCTCCTCCTCCTCCGCCTGCTTCTCCAGGGTCAGAGGGAAGGTGATGAGTTGACGCCTTCGCCTATAAAGGGCAGCTGTAACTTGCCGGATGCAGCAGTGGACTGCAACCTGAGAGATATTCGCGATGTCCCCAATGGCTCACTGAAAGGATCCGTTGCCATAAAAATTGAGGCCAACAGTCAGTTTAGCTGCCACCGACAGAGAGGTCATGCACCGTAGACGCGGCTGCAGATCCTCAGTAAGCAGGTGGCACAGCTCAGTAACAACGTCCATCCCGAATCAGAGCATTCGCACACACTGCTCCTCCGACATGTCAAGGTATGACACCTGCTGCCTAAAGACCCTCGCAGCATACCCTCGGATTGGGCGACCTCCATTGCCCCTCCTCCTTCTGGCCAATCCCGGCCCTCTCTCCCGCCGTCTTTCTGCCCCTTCATATTGTTCGGCCATGAGGCCGTCGCCCTCCAAAGCATCTCCCATTCCGATGCCAGTTGGTCAAAAGGCTGTTAGGTCTAGTGCTCCAACTGCTCCGGACAGGTTTGAGGGTCCCAAGTACTCTAATGCTAAATTCCAAAAACTCTGCTCCACAGTAGCTCCCCAACTCTCTCCACCAACGATCGCAATGAACAGGCCAAGTGGCTGAAGCTTCTATACTAGAGCTGTCCCCTTTAAATAGCGCCCCCGACTCCGAGAAGGGCCTGCTAACGCTCCTTCGAACTGTCACTAATAGCGCTAGGCGTAAAGGCTCCGGGCGCCACCCAATATCCGCTCAGGCACCCCTGAAAGGCGTTGCACAATGAAATGACGTCATGATCTGCTTGCGCTCGCGGGCGCGCGCAAACACTTAAGCGCAGGCGTTAAATGTATAGTCAATATGGAAGTTGTCGCTATCTTCATTGCGCCCGCCCCAACATTAGGTTACGCCCCAATTCTCGGTCTCTTTAGGCGCTAACCGCTGGCGCAAACAACCGAATTTCTAGGCCATAGTCTTTTTCCTCTGGTTTGATAAATTGCTTGTTTTGTTTTGACGCGTTACTGGGGTTTAGAAAAAAATTAAGTAGGAAGGGAACAGATGTTCATTTACTTGTATGTTGCGTTATCTCCTTAGAATCTGATGTGTTTGTTGTAAACATTTAAAAACTGAAGGATTGTTCCAAAAGAAAAAAAAACACAAAAAATGCTGGAAATACAAAGCAAGTTAGTCTGAAGGAGAAGGATAATAATCAGATTGTTCTAAAATTCTGACCTGAAAAAGGCTACATCATCCCTTCATTGTGCTTCAAATTAAATATTACCTTGTACTTATGGGTATGGTGCAGCAATGCTACTTTAGTCCTGAAAGGGATAAATAGAGAATTAAATGTTGTTAGAACCATGGAAGTTGTTAGTTAGTGCAGAAAATGCTAAGTATAAAGCTGGCTATCAAATAGGGTACAAAAACATGCCTCTATTTGCAGTTTAGAGAGAAAGGAACGGCCCGAGTGTTTGCAAAAAAACTGCTACAATTAAAGTGATAATGAAGGACTTGGATGCAATTTTAATTTTACTCAAAATAGGAATGAGAGGTGAATAGGCAGTTGAGTGAGTACAAGTTTAAACTGTCTAAGGCAGAACAGGATATTGCCACTGTTGAACAAAATGTTGCCAGACTCGAAGGACAGGTGCTTCGTTATAAAACAGCAACAAAAAAAAAACTCCGAAAAAATAGAGGATGAACTAAAAGCAGGAAAGAGGAGGCCCTTTGGTCTGCCTGCGCCCCTTCCCGGAGGTCGGAGCTGAGGGGGGGCTATGTGAGCTATGGGGGCGGTTTGTGGTGGATGGACGGTGTGTGGCCACCAGATGGAGACAAAGCCCCCCTCTCAGGTGAAGGTCCCTCTTTTGGTAGGACCAATCAAAAACAAACAAATAAACTGTAACTAACAGAACCCCACATAAACGTTAATAAATCAAATCAGAATTTGGTTATCCAAATTAATTATGCACTCCAGTCCCCACGGCGCCCACCGGTCACGGAAGCTCAGGTGAAGGTCACACCCACCTCCAACACACCTGAAGCAAATCTACCCATTAGCTCAAAAGTTCAAAAGGCAAACTAGTGCATCCCTTCAGGGCCAGTGCCTGAGGAGAGGGCCGGAGCCGGAGCCGGAGCCGGAGCCGGAGCCGGAGCCGCAGCCGCCGCCGCCGCCGCCGCCCAGGATAAGGCCAGTACCTGAGGAAAAAGCCAGGACAAGGCCACGGCTGCTTTTGGGGCCCAGCTTGCAGCTGTCACAGAGAGGTCTGCTGTTGAACCCGGGTGGAATATTGTTTAGTTCTGAGAGCCTGATGTGATCCCTGGTCCGGCTGAGAAAGATCCAGTGGTAAAGTAACCCTGGCTTATTGTTTTTGAAGAAACTGATTTATTGGATGTTGACAGACGTGAACCTGTTTCCTAAAAATAAAACACAGCTAGCTGCTGTATTTCATTTACCAATCTTGTGACTGTGCTTGTGTCCTCCATCCCGCATCAACACACCCTTCGGTCTAGGTGGTGGTTAATTACAGTGTATTTTGGGTATGCATTTTGTGGGGGGAGTGAATTTTTGGGGTATGTGTATTTGGGTGTGTGTGTGTATTTGGGGGAGGGTGTATTTGGGGGGGGTGCATTTTGGGGGGGTGCATTTTGGGAGTGTGCATTTTGGGGGCTGTATCTTGGGTGTGCATTTTGTGGGGGGGTGAATTTTTGTGGTGTGTGTATTTTGAGGGGATGTATTTTGGTGCGGTGTGTGTATTTTGGGATGTGTGTATTTTGGGGGGGTGTATTTTGGTGGGATGTTTGTATTTTGGGATGTGTGTATTTTGGTGGGATGTTTGTATTTTGGGGGGGTGTATTTTGGTGGGATGTTTGTATTTTGCTGGGGTGTATTTTGGTGGGGTGTATTTTGGGGTGTGTGTATTTTGGGATGTGTATTTTGGGGGTGTATTTTGGTGGGTTGTGTGTATTTTGGGTGTGTGTATTTTGGGGGTTGTATTTTGGAAGGGGTGTGTGTATTTTGGGGAGTGTATTTTGGATGTGTGTATTTTGGAGTGTGTATATTGGGTGTGTGTATATTGGGTGTGTGTATATTGGGGGTGCATTTTGGGGGGGTGCATTTTGGGGTATGTGTATTTTGGGAGGGTGTATTTTGGGGGTGTATTTTGGGTGTCTTTATTTTGGTTCTGTGTATTTTGGGGGAGTGTATTTTGGGTGTGTGTATTTTGAGTGGGTTTATTTTGGGGGGGGTGTATTTTGGGTGTGTATTTTGGGGGGGTGTAGTTTGGGTATGCATTTTGTGGGGGGCTGAATTTTTGTGGGATGTGTATTTTGGGTGGGTGTATTTTGGGTGGGTGTATTTTGGGAGGGTGTATTTTGGGGATTATATTTTGGGTGTGTGTGTATTTTGGTGGGGTGTATTTTGGTGGGGTGTATTTTGGGATGTGTGTATTTTGGGGGGCTGTATTTTGGGGGGTTGTATTTTGGGAGGGGTGTATTTTGGATGTGTGTATTTTGGGGGGGTTTATTTTGGTGTGTGTGTGTTTTGGCTGTGTATTTTGGTGGGGGTGTATTTTGGGGGTTGTATTTTGGGGTGTGTGCATTTTGGGGATGTGTATCTTGGGAGGGTGTATTTTGGGGCTGTATTTTGGGTGTCTTTCTTTTGGTTCTGTGTATTTTGGGGGAGTGTATTTTGGGTGTGTGTATCTTGAGGGGGTTTATTTTTGGGGGAGTGTATTTTGGGTGTGTGAATTTTGGGGGTTTATTTTGGGGGTTTATTTTGGGGGGCTGTATTTTGGGTGTGAGTATTTTGGTGCACGTGTATTTTGGGGGGGTGTATTTTGGGGTATATGTATTTTGGGGGGCTGTATTTTGGGGGGGTGTATTTTGGGTGGATGTATTTTGGGTGTGTGTATTTTAAGGGGGTGTGTGTATTTTGGGGTGTGCGTATTTTGGGTGTGTATTTTGGGGGGCTTTATTTTGGGGGGCTGTGTATTTTGGGGGGGTGTATTTTTTGGGGGGGTGTATTTTGGGGGGGTGTATTTTGGGGGGGTGTATTTTTGGGGGGGTGTATTTTGGTGGGGTTTGTGAATTTTGGGTGTGTATTCATTTTGAGGCGGTGTATTTTGGGAGTGTATTTTAGGGGGATTTATTTGGGGGGTGTATTTTGTGGGGGTGTATTTTGGGCGTGTGTATTTTGGGTGTGTGGCCTAGAAATTCAGTTCAGTTGTTAGCGCCAGCCGCTAGCGCCTTAGGAGGAGGAGAAGTGGGGCGCTAAGTGGCTAGCGCCCGGGCGCGGCGCGATCTGCGCCTCTCGCGAACTTCACTCAAGATTTAGCGGTGGCACAAAACCGCAGCGCCCGCTCAGCTGCGCGCGCAGATCGTGATGTCATTTCATGGTGCAACGCCCTTGGTGCGCCCCGAACTGGAACTTCAGTGGTGCCGCCCTTCTGTGCGCCTGGCGCTCCCAGCGACTGGTGGAGGGGAACGGTTCCCAGTCGCTGCGGGGCGCGGGGGGTGCTATTTAAAGGGGACTCCTCCTGCATTATAAGTGGCAGCCATTTTGTGCCAATCCTTCTGTGTGAGAGACGGATATTTGGAGAGAGACAAAGTGAGCGAGCTTTCTGCTTTGACTCAGCGCTCACACAGGTACATCTGGCTTCAGGCCAGAGCTTTGCACTTGGATTTAACTTTCAGTGCCATAGCCTTGAGTCGCCACATATAATGGGGGCTGCAATGGGTGGAAACGATGGCTTTCTGCATTGCATTCCATTCAAAGGGCTCAGACGCCATGAGAGAGTGCCAGTCATGGCCAGCCGGCGAAGCGCCAACAGGCGTCGGCACAGGAGGCCTTACCCACCCAGGGTATACCGCCAGCAGTTCTCATATCTGAACATGTCTGAGGAGCAGTGTGTTCGGAGGCGACGATTCAGAAGGGAGGTGGTCACTGAGATCTGCCACCTGCTTCACAGAGATCTGCAGCCACAGCTGAGGAGCAGGACGTCTGTCGGTGGCAGTGAAGGTGACGGTGGCTCTCAACTTCTATGCCACCGGCTCCTTCCAATCCACTACTGGGGACATTGCCAACATCTCCCAGTTCACGGTACATTGCTGCATCCGCCAGGTGACCAAAGCCCTTTTCAGAAAGAGACGTCAGTACATCTCCTTCCCCATGACCCTGGACAAGCAGCAAGAGCGTGCAATGGGATTTGGAAGAATAGCGGGCTTCCCCATGGTCCTGGGCGTAGAACTGATGAACCAGCAATGGTCAGGCCTTGCTTCAGGGCTGCAGTGTGCAGGGCATGGCAGCCAAACAAGTCGAACCTCCCCCTTTAAGAGCTGACCGGCGCCAGCGTGTCTGCCTTCATTCAGAAACTCGCCGCACCTGCGCTGTGCCCGCCCTCGGTGTTAGTGCCTCGGCTCGCCGGCTTAGCACCTTATGATAGTCGTGCATCGCCTGCTTTAGCGCAGCAGCAACCTCTTGGGGTGATGCAACTCAATTTCAGTGAAGGTGGCGCTAAGTTGCGCCGGGCGCTAAATTTAGCGAACGCCCGGCTGTAGCGCCCCAAACGTGGCAATACTGAATTTCTAGGCCTGTGTATTTTGGGGTGTGTGTATTTTGGTTGTGTGTATTTTGGGTGTGGGGCCTAGAAATTCAGTGGGCTGTGCCACCAGTTAGCGCCCAAAGAGTGCACTTAGTGGGTTTAGCACCACTGGCCATGCCTCCCGTGAAATTTAGTGGGGTGCTAATGGCGGCATTAGCCTGTAGCACTGCGCTGCCAACGATGACGTCATCGGTGTGCGCAGCGCCCCGCTACCACCCCGATCACGATACTTTGGGTGTGTGTATTTGGGTGTGTGTATTGGTGGGGTGTTTGTATTTTGGGTGTGTGTATTTTGTGGGGATTGTATTTTGGTGTGTGTGTTTATTTTGGGGGGGGTGTATTTTGGGGGAGGTGTATTTTGGGGGGTTGTATTTTGGGAGGGGTGTATTTTGGATGTGTGTATTTTGGGGGTGTTTATTTTGGTGTGTGTGTGTTTTGGCTGTGTATTTTGGGGGTTGTATTTTGGGGGTTGTATTTTGGGGATGTGTATTTTGGGAGGGTGTATTTTGGGGGTGTACTTTGGGTGTGTGTATTTTGATGGGGTTTATTTTGGGGGAGTGTATTTTGGGTGTGAGTATTTTGGTGCACGTGTATTTTGGGTGTGAGTATTTTGGTGCACGTGTATTTTGGGGGGGTGTATTTTGGGGTGTATGTATTTTGGGGGGGTGTATTTTGGGGGGGTGTATTTTGGGTGGGTGTATTTTGGGTGGGTGTATTTTGGTGGGGTGTGTGTATTTTGGGGGAGTGTATTTTGGGTGTGTGTATTTTGTGTGTGTGTATTTTGGGGGTTTATTTTGGGGGGCTGTATTTTGGGTGTGAGTATTTTGGTGCACGTGTATTTTGGGGGGCTGTATTTTTGGGTGGGTGTATTTTTGGGTGGGTGTATTATGGGTGGGTGTATTATGGGTGGGTGTATTATGGGTGGGTGTATTATGGGTGGGTGTATTTTGGGTGGGTATTTTGTGGGGCTTTATTTTGGGGGGCGTGTATTTTGGGGCTGTATATTTTGGGGCTGTGTATTTTGAGGCTGTGTATTTGGGGTGGGTATATTTTGGGGGGGTGTATTTTGGGGGGGTGTATTTTTTGGGTGTGTGTATTTTTTGGGTGTGTATTTTTGGGGGGATGTTTTGGGGGTGTATTCTGGGGTGGTGTATTTTGGTGTGTGGGTGCATTTTGAGGGGGTGTATTTTGGGAGTTGTATTTTGGTGTGTGTGTATTTTGGGTCTGTGTATTTTGGGTCTGTGTATTTTGGTGGGCTCTATTTTGGGGGGTGTTTATTGGATGTGTATTTTGGGGGGTGTTTGATTTAGGGGTGTATTTTGTCTGGGTTTATTTGGGGTGTGTTTATTTTGGGGGTGTATTTTGGTGTGTGTGTGTGTGTGTGTTTTCGGGTAGTGTATTTTGGGGTGGTGTATCTTGGTGGGGTGGATTTTGGTGTGTGTGTGTTTTGGTGGGGTGTATTTTGCGGGGTGTATTTTGGGTGAGTTTTGGGTGTGTGTATTTTGAGTGTGTAGTTTGGGGTGTTCTCTTGGGTGTGTATATTTTGATGGGGTATATTTTGATGGGGTGTATTTTGGGGGTCTGTATTTTGGGTGTGTATTTTTGGGTGTGCATTTTGGTGTGTGTATTTTGGCTGTGTATTTGGGTGTGTATTTTGGGGTGTGTGTATTTTGCGTCATGTTTTTTGGTGTGTGTTTTTTGGAGTGTATTTTGGTGGGGTGTATTTTGGCGGTGTGTAATTTGGGGGGATATATTTTGGGTGTGTGTATTTTGAGGGGGTGTATTTTGGGGGGGTGTATATTGTGTGGGTGTATTTTGGGTGTGTATATTTTGGGGGTGATGGATGTGTATTTTGGGGTGTGTTTCGGGGTTTTTTTTGGTGTGTTTTGGTGGGGTATTTTGTGGGGGTGTATTTTGGGGGGTGTATTTTGGTGTGGTTGTCTTTTGGGGAGTGTGTTTTGAGGGGCTCTATTTTGGGTGTGTATATTTTGGGGGGTGTTTATTGGATGTGTATTTTGGAGTGTGTATTTTTGTGTGTGTGTGATTTGGGGGGTTTATTTTGGGTGTATATTTTGCTGGGGTGTATTTTGTGTGGGTTTATTTGGGGTGTGTTTATTTTGGGGGTGTATTTTGGTGTGTGTGTGTGTTTTGGTGGGGTGTATTTTGGTGTGTGATTATTTTGGGGGGTGTGTATTTTGTGTTTGTGTATTTTGGTGGGGTGTATTTTGGTGGGGTGTATTTTGGGGGGATTTTGTGTGTGTGTATTTTGTGAGGTATTTTGAGGGGGTGTATTTTGTGGGAGTATATTTCAGTGGGGTGTATTTTGTGGGGTGTATTTTGGGGGGTTGTGTATTTTGCGGGGTGTATTTTGGGGGGGTGTATTTTGGCGGGTGTATTTTGGGGGTGAATTTTGGGGTGTGTGTAATTTGGGTGTGTATTTTGGGGTGTGTGTATTTTGGCTATGTATTTGGGTGTGTATTTTGGGGTGTGTGTTTTTTGGGGGGTGTATTTTGTGTGTGTGTATTTTGGGTGTGTGTATTTTGGGGAGTGTATTTTGGGGGTGCATATTGGGTGTGTGCATTTTGGGGGGGTGTATTTTGGGGGGGTGTATTTTGGGTGTGTGTGTTATTTGGGGGGGGTATTTTGGTGTGTGTGTTTTGGGGGGTATTTTGTGGGGGTGTATTTTGGGGGGGGGTGTTCTGTTGGGGTGCGTATTTTGGGGGTGCATATTTTGGGGGGATGTATTTTGGGGGGGTGTATTTTGGGGGTGTGTATTTTGGGGGTGTGTATTTTGGGGGTTGTATTTTGGTGTGTGTGCATTTTGGGTGTGTGTATTTTGGGTGTGTTTTTTGAGGGGGTGTATCTATTTTGGAGTGTGTGTATTTTGGAGTGTGTGTATTTTGGAGTGTGTGTATTTTGGGGGGGTGTATTTTGGTGTGTGTGTGTGTGTTTTGGTGGGGTGTTTTGTGGAGTTGTATTTTGGGGAGGTGTTTTGGTGGGGTGTATTTTTGCGTGTCTGTCTTTTGGGGAGTGTGTTTTGGGTGGGTGTATTTTGGGGGTTGTATTTTGGGGGTTATATTTTGGGGGTGTGTGTATTTTGGTGGGGTGTATTTTGGGGGTTGTATTTTGGGGGCTCTATTTTGGGTGTGTGTATTTTGGGTGTGTATGTTTTGGGGGGGTTTATTGGATGTGTATTTTGGGGTGTGTGTACTTTTGTGTGTGTGATTTGGGGGGTTTATTTTGGGTGTATTTTGCTGGGGTGTATTTTGTGTGGGTTTATTTGGGGTGTGTTTATTTTGGGGGTGTATTTTGGTGTGTGTGTGTTTTGGTGGGGTGTATTTTTGGGGGTGTATTTTGGTGGGGTGTATTGGGGGATTTGGGTGTGTGTATTTTGGTGTGTGTGTATTTTGGGTGTGTGTATTTTGGGGGGTATTTTGAGGGGGTGTATTTTGTGGGAGTATATTTTGGTGGGGTTTATTTTGGGGGGTGTATTTTGGGGGGGGTGTATTTTGCGGGGTGTATATTTCGGCAGGGGTGTATTTTGGGGGGTGAATTTTGGTGTGTGTAATTTTGGTGTGTGTAATTTGGGTGTGTGTATTTGAGCGGTATAGTTTGGGGTGTTCTTTTGGGTGTGTATATTTTGATGGGGTGCATTTTGGGGTGTGTGTATTTTGGGTGTGTATTTTGGCAGTGTGTATTTTGGCAGTGTGTATTTTGGGGCGTGTTTTTTGGTGTGTTTTTTGGGGGGTGTATTTTGGTGGGGTGTATTCTGAGGGGGTGTATTTTGGGGGGTGTATATTGTGGGGGTGTATTTTGGGTGTGTGTATTTTGGGGAGTGTATTTTGCGGGTGCATATTGGGTGTGTGTATTTTGGGGGGGCTGTATTTTGGGGGGGCTGTATTTTGGAGGGGTGTATTTTGTGTGTGTGTATTTTGGTGTGTGTGTATTTTGGTGTGTGTGTATTTTGGTGTGTGTGTGTATTTTTGGGGGGTGTTATTTGGGGGGGTATTTTGGGGGGATGTATTTTGGTGTGTGCTTTGGGGGTATTTGGTGTGTGTGTATTTTGGTGTGTGTGTATTTTGGTGTGTGTGTATTTTGGTGTGTGTGTATTTTTGGGGGGTGTTATTTGGGGGGTGTTATTTGGGGGGGTATTTTGGGGGGATGTATTTTGGTGTGTGCTTTGGGGGTATTTTGTGGGGGTGTATTTTGGTGGGGTGTATTTTGGTGGGGTATATTTTGGTGGGGTGTATTTTGGGTGTGTATTTTGGGTGGGTGTATTTTGGATGGGTTTATTTTGGGTGTGTGCATTTTGGGGGGGGGTGTATTTTGGGTGTGTGTATTTTGGGTGTCTGAATGTGTTTATTGAGGACAGGATCAGGCTTGGGCATGATGCCTTCTGTAGTCAAATATCCTGCCCTCACTGTCAAGGCTGAGAACTTAAGGAATGCATATATCGATGGAGGGACCAGAAAGTGCTGTGGCACCCCAGGGAGGCTAGACCATTGTGTGAAGCATGGAGAAAACTGGTGAGAAAATAGAAATACCGCGAATCACGCACTGGAAATAGACAAAGAAAAGGACGAAGGACTTTCTGGTGTAACCATGACGCCTGATGCCAGTCACTTCACCTGACGAAGGAGCAGCGCTCCGAAAGCTTGTGATTTCAAATAAAACTGTTGGACTATAACCTGGTGTTGTGTGACTTCTTACATTAGTCTGTTCGAAGACTGATGATGGGTGCCACCTGCTGGTCGCTGGGAGCATTACACATAGCTCTGACCCGCCAAGTCTTTTCTCCGAATGGTGGGAAAATGTAGCCTGTTGCGACCTCTCACCTAAAGCTGATGGTTTCCTTTTATTTTTAAAGAGGGACTGACCCCCATTCGCATTATTTCTTACTCCTGACCTTCTCATGTTAGAAAAAAATTAATATTAAGCTTTAACATCCTTTTGTTCATATCCTTCTATTAATTTTGAATGTTTACTTAAACAATTATAGCCAATGACATTAGGAGGAGAGCAGTAGGGGAACTTTTTTAAATTAATTCTCGCGATGTGGGCATCGCTGGCAAGGCCAACATTTATTGCCCATCACTGCTGCTTTGAGAAAGTGGTGGTGAACCACCTTCCTGAACCGCTGCAGTCCGTGTGGTGAAGGTATTCCCACAGTGTTGTCAGGGAGGGAGTTCCAGGATTTTGACCCAGCGACGATGAAGGAGCGGCGATATACTTCTAAGTCAGGATGGTGTGTGACTTGGAGGGGAACTTGGAGGTGGTGGTGTTTCCATGCACCTGCTGCCCTTGTCCTTCTAGGTGGAAGAGGTCGCGGGTTTAGGAGGTGCCACCGAAGAATCCTTGGCGAGTTGCTGCAGTGAATCTTATAGATGGTACACACTGCAGCCACGGTACACTGGTGGTGGAGGAGTGAATGTTTAAGGTGGTGGATGGGGTGCCAATCAAGCGGGCTGCTTTGTCCTGGATTGTGTCGAGCTTCTTGAGTGTTGTTGGAGCTGCACTCATCCAGGCAAGTGGAGAGTATTGCACATGGAGAATGGTGAAGCGTTGCTGAGACCGATGTTGTGAAGGAGATGGATTGACGTACCCAGCTCATTAATACTGATGTTCCTCCAAACCTTTCACATTGCTGGCCTTAGTAGCCCCTCCCAGTATGACTAGGCGAAGTGAAGAAGTTGCCTTTTGCTTGAAAACAAAAATAATAAACATGTCTATCGATATATAATACAATTAGGAGGCTTGTGTCTGGCACTCACTCCCTGTCCAACATTAATCTTGCTTCTTGTGTCACGGTTTACAATGGGGAAAGCCCCATGTCAACCTTTCAGAATCTCAGGTGGGCAGCAGGTACAGTTGGCCGCAGTGCTCCTTTGGCTAATGAACAGGGAACATCAGGCCATGGATTCCCGCTCCTGATCACTATCAAATGACCTAATCTGGAAAACGTGCGCATGTGGACGACAGGATCAAGCTGGGGCACGATGTGCCCACCGTGGTTGAATAGTCGGTCAACGCCCCCCCCCCCCCCTGGCCGGCGTCAGGCGTGAAGAATGGCCTCCTAAGTGAGCAGGGCTGTTAAAATCATACCCCAGTGAAAGAGAGAGAGAGAGAGAGAGAGAGTCGGGAGAAGTTGTTCACATGAATTTATTCTCTCAATAGAGAAGCAGAAGAGAGGGAAATGTGAAGTTGTCATGGAGACGGGATGAGACCGTATCGCTGAGCTGGCGAGTGGATTTGGACTCGGCCCACAGCTGAGATTTGATGGGCTGGGCTCCGAATCTCAGTTGCAGCGAGAAGCCCCTCCCAAATCCGTCCCCATCAGCCTCCTGTAGTCAGGCCAAGGGATCCCGGAATGTGTGACGTCATGGCAACCAGGCCAGCTGCCTCCCTACCTCCGAGTCGGGGTGCGAAGGCCTCCAATCAGGCCCGACTCCCACTGGTTGGCACGGCGACGATGACCAAGCTGTCTTTAATTGCCGATTAACATTTGTCATTGAGCGTGTCGGGTTAATTAGCATAACGTTAAGACAACGCAAAATATAATTAACACATTAACTCCACACTCACCAGCGGTTTCAGTTATGGCAATAAACATTGTAGCTGCTCACAGGAGGCCTACAGTGCAGGCTGGAGACGATTTAGTATAAACATTAATTAAGTGCTGATCTTATTAATGATCTTTTTCTGTTCACCAGGCTGAGGGACATTGGTGCTGGGGAATGGAACTCTTTCCAGTCCAGCCTCCCAGGGGTAAACATCCACTAGGCCGATCGATATTGGGGCTTGGGCCTCATTTTAATCAGTCCGGCGAGCTGTCCCCAGCAGCGGGACATGTGTAGGCCCTGGGGGGGGCAGCAATCAGGGGTGGGCACTGCATAACTGCAGAAAACTAGGTGGAGCTTCTGCGGTGTAACTCCACCCAATTTTTGGCCAATTTCGGAAAGGGCTCCTACAATCGGGCGTTAGGTCCTTTATTGCATACTAGCTGAAGTGCCCGGCGGTGCCGAGGCTTTTTCGAGGGCATGTTGTTGGAAGAGAGAGAGCGACGAGGGGGAGGGCGGAGGGCGGGGGGGGAGGGAGGGTGGGCGGGGGCCCCCCCCCCCGAGGTGAAGACCGCCGATTGCGGCTGTGCGAGACGGCCGGCGGGCCCGGTTGCCAGGGTAACCGTTGACGCTCAGCAAGCCCCGCCCCCCGGCCGAGCCAGAGAGACGCCGCGTCTCAGCTCCTGCTGCGCGCGCACCCTTTAGTAAGGTAGCGGCGCTGGGCTGAGGCCGGCCCCTGCAGCCTTCGAGTGGGGCCGGGAGGTGCCTAGCTCGGGCGTGGGTGCGGAGGAGAAGCCGAGGCTTCGAGGCCTACCTGGAAAAACGGGGAAAGGCAGGAAAATTAATGAGATTAGATAAGTTAATTTGATTCTAAATCATTTTTTTTTAAAACAATATCGGCTGAATATTCAGTAGCCTTAGCGCCTCATTTGAGGCGCTAGAGGGCCTTGCGCCGGAGTTATGGCCAGTAGTGAAATTCCCTGGGGCCCTAAATCGGCGTTGCTCCGGCAGCGCTGCGCCGGCACCGATACCGATGACGTCATCGGTGTGCGCAGCGTCCCGGTTGCCGTGGTAACCCGCCCGAACTCCGAAATTGAGTTGCGGCCGCCTCGCCCGTGGCAGCCGCAACCAGCGTTTTGTCAGAGGTGCCTTACTGCAGTTAGTGCCGGCGCATTAAAGGCCCCGCGGCGGCCGGCCGCTTTCCCGCCGGCCGCCTGCCCCCGGAACAGATGCAAGCCCGGCACTTGTCCGAGGTGCCGGGCTCATTTTTAAGCAGATTTGCGCGGGCCGCGGCCGGGTGCAGGCAGCTCCTCCTTAACGGAAGGAGGAGGCCTGCACTTCCCCAGCCTGCCGCACCGCACCGGGTGCCGCAGCGCCGGAATTGCGGCGCGAAACGGCAGTTAGCGCCCTTTTCCAGGCGCTAAGACCCTTCAGTAGCGCCGGCAGCCGTTTGGGCGCGGCGCCACTGAATTTTTGGCGCGCGCAGGGGACTTAGCGCCGGCACTAATTTCCGGCGCTAAAGCCCTGGCTAAGCCAAACCCCAATTTCTAGGCCTATGTGTTTTAAAAGCAACGTTTTTTTTAAAGACGCAGAAAGTGGGAAAAAGAAAGGAAAAGTTTGGAATCAAGATGGCGGCGACTCACCTCGGTTCAGAACGATAAGGCCCGCCCACATACGCACCGATTGGCCCGGCCGCACGCGGCAGCAAGCCGCCATACGATTGGTCGACCTCGAGGTCACTCTGTCGCTAATGAGCGGATAATGAGATGCTAATGAGCGGAATGTTGAAGGTTTTTGGGATACCGCGGGCGCGATTTTAGCCCGGCCGAAACGTAAATACGCTTAAAACCGTCTCGGAAGCGTAAGCTTTCTTTGGAGGTAACGCGCGCGTAGGTACGCCCTGTAACTTTTGAGCGCATAGCCCGCCAGACGCACACGGACAGAATGACAGATGTACCGATTTATATATATAGATTCAAGGGGCCTAACACCTGTTTTAGGCCGAGCCCCCGAACCAATATGGTGCCGTCTGAGATCCTTTGGCTCCATCGCCCATGGAACTGGTCGCTGTGTGCACGGCGCAGGCTAACAAGTACTTCATTGGCTGTAAAGCAATGTGGGACCTCCTGAGGTCGTGAGAGGGCGCTGTAGGAATGCAAGTTGTTTCTGTCCTAATATAAAAACAGAAAATGCTGGAGAAACTCAGCAGGTCAGGCAGCATCTGTGAAGAGAGAAACAGAGTTAACGTTTCAGGTCGATGACCTTTCGTCAATGTTTCTGTCCAATGGATTTCCTGCTGTGGGCGGCTGCAGTTATGGTGAAAACCCTGTCTCCTGTCGTCAAAAGGGGCAACAGGTTAAAAGGTGGGAGGTATATGAATTCAGGAGTTAGTACTGGGGTCAGGTCAGATTGAGCACTACATAATGTCTGGTTTATGCTGCAGAAATCATTGTGCAATTTTAATTTACATCAACAGCACGGTGGCATAGTGGTTAGCACTGTTGCCTCACAGCGCCAGGGACCCGGGTTCGAATCCGGCCTCGGGTGACTGTCTGTGTGGAGTTTGCACATTCTCCCCGTGTTTGCGTGGGTTTCCGCCGGGTGCGCCGGTTTCCTCCCACAGTCCAAAGATGTGCAGGTTAGGTTGATTGGCTATGATAAATTGACCCTTAGTGTTAGGGGGATTAAATACGTGGGGTTACGGGGATCGAGTGGGATATGTGTCGGGGTTACGGGGATCGGGTGGGATATGTGTCGGTGCAGGCTCGATGGGCCGAAATGGCCTCCATCTGCACGGTGGGGTTTCTGTGAACACTGGAATGTGGATTAGAAGACAGAGATTTAGCTGTGCCGGTACTTTGTTAATAGCCAAAGACAATTTTTAGAAAGGATAACTAACCCATTATGTACTTTGCTTATTATACTTAAATATTAGTAATTGATCGTATCTGTGCTCCTCTAATTCTGGCCTCTTGCGCATCTCTGATTTCCAACGCCCCACCATTGGCGGCCGTGCCTTTAGCTGCCAATGCCCTAAGCTCTGGAATTCCCCCCCTAAACCTCTCCGCCTCTCTCCTTCTTTAAGACGCTCCTTAAAACCTACCTCTTTGTCCAAGCTTTTGGTCACCTGTCCTAACATCTCCTTATGTGGCTCGGTGTCAATTTTTCTCGGATAACGTTCCTGTGAAGCACCTTGGGATATTTTGCTATGTCAAAGGCACTATATAAATGCAAGTTGATGTATTGCCAAATTCTTTAATGCTTCATGATTCTAATGAAAATTTTAATTGCAATCGCCTGTAAACTCTGACCTCTGTATAACATCTGCCAATGCAAAAGGAGCAAGCAGTGTAGAACGAGATTATGTTTCATTTAGTAAATGGATTAGTGCAAGTAGGCTAAATGTTGCTCCGTGGGCCACATGACTGTACAAAGGATAAATTACCAATGAAAAGATAACTTCCAGATTGTGGCAGACAAGGTTCACTGTGGAAACAGGTGTCACTCTGTTGAGAGTAATGATTCTATTGGAACCCCTTATTTGTAACACCCCCAAGAATGCCATTGGCTCTCCCTGTAACATTCATTTAGTTATGTGTATTTTTTATCTGTAGTTAATACTTTGAGCTCCCAAACGGCTTGGTGAGCTTATTCAGTGAGTAGCTCTGGGGACCATGAATGTCCCATGTTTGACCCAGACTGGCCTCGGCCAGGACATCAGCAGAGCTGCAACAATTGGCCTCAGTACCAGTTGGGGAAAGGTGAAAATTGGCAACGGTTCCGGGTTCTCAATTACTATCCGGCGACTCCAGCTGGAAGACTTTGTGTGGCTGTTGGGACAAGGACAGGATTGGGCTTGGCTCTGGTCCACCCACCCCCTCCTCCCTCCATGGTTGAGTAGCATAGCAATTCTCACTGCCAAAGATGCTCTCGTGAAGAAGAGGCAGATGGGTTGCAGCGGGCCCGAACAACAGCCGTGGAATTGTACCTCAGTAAGGAGCTAACTACTTCAAACAAAAGAAGAGACATTTAGCAGAGAAAATTGGGAGAGATAAAGGTTAATAATTCCTTTCAACATTTGGAGCTTTCTAAATAAACGCTCATGATAGTGATGCCTCATTTTGGTTAAAACATAATCTCACAGCGAGTGTACCTTTGAGCGATCAGAACAGGCAGAATTTAATAGGATCGAGGGGGAAATCAATTATTCAGAACAGCGTCTTATTGTAGCCTTGTAATAATTCACTGTTATATTAATCAGCAGAGCCTCTCTGACTAGATTAGGATTTGAATATGACTGCAAGGCAAATGAAGTCATAATTAAGTCAGTGTTTATTGGATGGGGGTAATTAATTTTACACATGTATGTGACATTATTATCAATGGTAGAGGCCGTGATTTATAACTTGAAAAGGATGCTATTGTCAAGGATCATTACAGGCTTACCTCTCAATCCATTCCAACCTGCAGCCAAACATCCTTATGTTACTGCATATGGACTCACTCCGATGGTTTTTTTATATAATGCTATGTAGTGACCATTGACCAGGTAGGGTTCCCTGGGCAGATCGGTTCTAACACTCAGCTGGTAAGTTTTAACCCTGGCGCACTACCCTTCACTAGATTAAGATCTCACACAGGACTAGAAACATCCTGGTTTGGTCAAATTTAAACAGCACGAGATATATATGATGGGTGCATTCCGTAACATCGCCCCGTCTCCACTCCTGCCTCAGCCCAACTCTTGCTGAAACCCTCATCCATGTTTTTGTTACCTCCAGACTCAATTATTCCAATGCTCTCTTGGCCGGCCTCCCATCTTCCACCCTCAACATAACAAAAAACAGATTTATCTGGTCATTATCACATTGCTGTTTGTGGGAACTTGCTGTGTGCAAATTGGCTGCCGCGTTTCCCACATTACAACAGGGACTACACTCCAAAAATACTTCACATTGGCTGTAAGGCGCTTTGAGATGTCCAGTGGTCAAGAAAGGCACTATACAAATGCAAGTCTTTCTTTTCTCTGTAAACTTCAGCTCTAAAACTCTGCTGCCTAACTCGCATCAAGTCCCGTTCACTCATCAGCCCTGTGCTCGCTGACCTACATTGGTTCCTGGAACACCTCAATTTTAAAATTCGTGTCCTCGTGCTCAAATTCCTCATGGACTTGCCCCCCCCCCCCCTCTCTAACCTCCTCAAGCCCTACAACCCTCCAAAAACTGCGCTTTGGCCTCTTGTGCATCCCCCACTTCCTTCGCCCCATCATTGGTGGCCGTGCCTTCAGCCGTCTAGGCCCCAAGCTCTATAATTCCCTCCTTAAACTTCTCCACCTATGTCTCCCATCCTTAAAACCTACCTCTTTGACTAAGCCATTAATTATCCCTCCTAATATCTCCTTAAATGGCTCGGTGTCAATTTTTGTTCGATAATGCTCCTGTGAAGCACCTTGGGACATTTTACGATGTTAAAGGCACGATATAAATGCAAGTTGTTGTATTCTTTTTGGTACCTTTCTCTCTTGGGTTGCCACATTGCCCCCATTCCAAAATCAGACAGAGGCCAGGGTCATGCACTTGAGTTCAGATGGAAGTTCATGACACTTAATCCCATCAACAACTAATAGTGCTACAGAAGTGGAAATGACCCATGGCACTATTCGAAGAAGAGCAGGGGAGTTCTCCCCAGTATCCTGGCTGGTATTTATCCCTCAATCAACATCACTAAAACAGATGATCTGGTCATTGTCCTATTGTGGGATCTTGCTGTGTGCAAATTGGCAGCCATGTTTCTTACAGTACAACACTTCAAAATTGGCTGTAAAGCACTTTGGGATGTCCAGAGGTCATGAAAGGCGCTGCATTTCTGTGGGTGGTGACTTTCTTAAGTGTATTTGTGAAGATTCCCTCTGCTTGCTGTTCCCCGTTCTGAAAGAATCCATTTACAATCTTGCAAGAAATACTGCAGAGAGGAAAACTTCTCACACACATACAGTAGTGAACCCTCCGCACAGAACGACTGGGGGAATTCTCACCCAATAATAAACCCAAATCAACAGGTTCACAGACTATAGCCATTGCACAATCCAAATTTAATCACAAGACACAATCTAATCTATCCAGGACACAATCCATTGTCAGTACATGATGGACAGTTTTATATACACACAGCCTACAGATACGTTGCAGTATTAGATGTTCTGGCCAGTAATGACTTATTCGGTGTTAAAAGCCACGTTTACTACTACTTTGAACTATAGGGAGATCTTTTCAACACGGTGTGTCAGCAGGTGCTGCTCAGCCAGATGCGAAGTAAAGCTCACTCTTACACTGGCCTCGTGCCCAGTCGCAGGAGAGAGCCCTCTACTGCACCATTCTGGCACTCTCCCACACCAGTCATCCTATGTCACATGTGCACCTTGGCTTTGTGCCCATTGGCAGCAGGATTGACTTTACCAGCGAGCAAAGGAAACTCTCATCCTGTCAACCAGGGTTGAATAGACAGTGTACTAACCCTCTGTGCTACATAGCCTTGATTGCATCGTCAGAGTTCATGTTGCTCCCCTTGTGACCTCACAAGGGTCGTCTTTACCATGATTCACTGGAGTGGTCATGTGACCAGAGAATACTATAGTAATATTTAAAGGGGCAATGTCATCCTTAAATAAGTGTTGGGCAAACTTTTACTCATACGGCAACAAACACATGAAGCAATGCAATAATTATTATCGGGGAGTGAGAGGAATCATTCATGGCTCTATCCTCTAAGTAGGTTGCCAACATTTTTTGAAGATAGAGCTCCTTTAAGCTTAGGATTTGTATTTAAAAAAAAAAAACACAATATTAAAAGAACCTCAAATAACTATCCACCATTAATTCCAGGATTGATCTTTAACCTTTCGGAGAAGGGAATAACTTGGAATTTTCTCAATCCCAGACCTTCATTGTAGTCAAGAGAAGCCGAGATGAATATCTTGGTTAATTTCTACGGGAAGTTATCACAGAATGCGCATGGTATCAACAGTGTTTTCAACGAGCAGGATTTCAGGAGCTAATCTAACGGTTAAGATACAGTTAAGTGCGGCCAGAAGTGGCTGAAGGGTTAGGTGCTCGATGGCGGGGTCACAGAATGCACAGCGTACGATACTTGGGGTCATGGGTTTCCCTTCGGGAGACGCTTTGCTGCCTTTAGACGTGGGGAGGTAGCTATCTCAGCGCCATCCCTGAATTTCCTATGTGTCACTGGAGCGGCTGGTGAGGGTGCGCTACCCAGGTGCTCGCGGTTTCTATCAAAGTAAATGTAAGGGTATCGGGTGCGGTGCCCATGGATCGATCTCCCTCGTGCCTCCTCCCACCCATTCTCAGTCACTGATTTCATGTGTGTTTGTCCAGGGTCACTGTGCGAGGTAGAAGACCCTCCAATCCCACTGAAAGAATACTGTTGTCTCCCCCCTCCCCATCTTCATTGTTTGAACTGCCTCGGGTACATTTGAGTTACAGCACTGAGTGCAAGGGTTGGTGTTTGGATTGGTGAGGAGTTAAACACTTCACTGTGTTTTATACACCATAGATAAGTCAACTAAACAAAAAAATTTAAAATTGTCTGGTATGGTACCAAGGGGCTGTGACGCCCCAAATTGTGGCATCGAATAGCACAGGATGCCAGGATTATCCCAGGCTCCTATTGTTTCAGTAGCACTGTGGAGGGGTGTGGGGAGAAGAAGGAATATGAGAGAGGGGGAAAGAGAGAGAGACGGAGAAAGAGTGGCGATCGTAAGAGAGAGATGTTGAGTGGAGACAAGGAATCCAGCTTGGAGCCACCACAAACTGTTCTCATGTGTCAGATATGGGCCACTTAGAGTGGGTGACACAGGTCGAGGACCCGGGGCGGGGGGTGGGGTGCGGATAGAAGGTACAACCATGCTCACAGGCATGAAGCCATTCTCCTGGTGGATTAGATCTGACACATGATCCTTTTGCACTGAGAATGCGGCCACCTGGGGTGTAAATCTCCTCCTGTCTGACTGCGCTTCTGTGAAGCAGCTTGGGATGTTTTTTTGCGTTACAGGTGCGATACCAATGCATGCTAACGAGGTGAAAATGGAGTGACGGGAGACCCAAGGTGTTTGCGAGCGGCCACTCCCTTCAGAAGCCCGACTCGACGCTCAAACTCCGCCGGTTGACGTGCTCCATCTTCCCTGTGATGTAGTTATCGAAGCGGGTCTGGTACTTGGCCAACATCTTCAGTAAGGGCCGCAGCCTCAGCCACCACTGCTCCTTCGGCATCCGGTGCCTGTCGGACACACGTGGAATTTAAGGGTTAATCCTCGGGACCAATATCACAAAGACAAACTCCAGCCCCAACCCTTTAAGAAAAATATTAGAGAGATTCATATCCTGGTCTCCAGTAATACCTACAATCCCCACTGACCTCCCTGCCAACTCTGTCCCTAACCCTAATCTCCGCCTCCACCCGCCAGCCTCCCTGTACAATAAATAGCCCTCTATTCTTGATAGGGTAGATAGAGAGAAACTATTTCCTCTGGTGGGGGAGTACTGAACAAGGGGGCATAACCTTAAAATTAGAGCAAGGCCGTTCAGGGGTGATGTCAGGAGGCACTTCTTCACACAAAGGGCAGTGGAAATCTGGAACTCTCTCCCCCACAAAGCTGTTGAGGCTGGGGGGTCAATTAAAAATTCCAAAACTGCTTTTTGTTAGGCAAGGGTGATAAGAGAAATGGAACCAAGGCGAGTAGATGGAGTTAAGATACAGATCAGCCATGATCTCACTGAATGGCAGAACAGGCTCGAGGGGCTGAATGGCCTCCTCCTGTTCCTATGTTCCTCATCTCCTATTCAATGCCTTCATCAACGACGTGTTAGATGGCAATTTATGGTTCAGACATGGAGCGTCTGGTGCAATCGTGTCTGAATGTGCTGCAGCACCGATGACATTGATGTTGTTGGAGGACTCACCTGTGGGTCTAAGGGACGACTCCAAACTCCGGTGCTCCCAGCGTGAGGAGCATGGGTCAGAGAATGTGGGCTGCAGTGTTGTAGCCCCAGCTCTTGACCTACACTTAGGGTGTGTCTTCTACAGTAGGAGTGTGGGATCGCTCTTCTGGTGACTTCTACTCTCCATGTTGAACAATGGGACTAACTAATGGGGCCTATTGTGCTATTCTGGCCTCTTGCACATCCCCGATTTTCATCGCTCCACCATTGGCGGCCACGCCTTCAGCTGCCTGGGGGGCCCTGAGCTCTGGAATTCTCTCTCCACCCCTTTCTCCTCCTTTAAGACACACCTTAAAACCTACCTCTTTGACCAAGCTTTTGGTCACTTGTCCTAATATCTCCTTCTGTGGCTCAGTGTCAAATTTTATCTGATAACGCTCCTGTGAAGTTCCAAGGGATGTTTTACTACATTAAAGGCGCTATATAAATGCAAGTTGTATTATTAATCTCCTACAAAAGATGTCTGGTTATGGATTACTCTGTGAAAATGGAATCATCCGTCTTTCTTTACAGACAGTTTTGACCCCACCGCCCATTCCCTCCATCACTAGCCGTGGTTTCCCTGCCTTCATCCTGCGATTCCGGAGATGAATCCCTATTGATGTTGCAGCAGTGTCACACCCTGACCTCCACCCCCACCCCTACTTACTCAAAGTCTGTGTCTGCCTTCAGCTCGGTCACTGGTCGGAAAACCAGGGCCTTCCTGTTCATTCCCAGGACACAGGCCGTGTCAGGAGAGTTGGCGAAGATTTGCCCTATCCAAGAAAAGGCAAGTGAGTTACAGAAAGGGTGATTACAGTAGACACCCTTTCGAAAGCCCCCCACCACCCCCTCCCCAACTTCTGACATAACGAACGCTGCTGATAATCCCCCCACCCCTGCACAAGTCTGTCTTTCTTTACTGGGGCTGGGACTTTCTATTGGTCAGGAGGCCTGAAGGGAGCACTGTCCAGATTCAGTGAGCTAAAATAAACTGAAGCTTCAAACGTAACATCAGGGGCTTTTCTCAACTCTCCCAATGCTTCAGAGGGCTTGCCTTGGTGCCCCTCGCTCGGTGTTAGCTCCGGGGCATTCTCTCTGGATCACCTCCCTGAGTGTTTGGGAGGAAAGGCTTCCTCGTTCCCCATGGTCCCATTGATTCATCGATTCTGACACCACTATAGGATCCTGCTATGTTTCGATCCAGTGGGGCCTGGGACAGCTCTACCTCCGCCCCGCTCCGCTCCGCTGACTGGCTCATTGAACCCCCGCCCTGCCCCGCTGACTGGCTCATTGAACCCCCGCCCCGCCGACTGGCTCATTGAACCCCCGCTCTGCTGACTGGCTCATTGAACCCCCGCCCTGCCCCGCTGACTGGCTCATTGAACCCCCGCCCTGCCCCGCTGACTGGCTCATTGAACCCCCGCCCTGCCCTGCTGACTGGCTCATTGAACCCCCGCCCCGCCGACTGGCTCATTGAACCCCCGCCCCGCCCCGCTGACTGGCTCATTGAACCCCCGCCCCGCCCCGCCGACTGGCTCATTGAACCCCCGCCCCGCCCCGCCGACTGGCTCATTGAACCCCCGCCCCGCCGACTGGCTCATTGAACCCCCGCCCTGCCGACTGGCTCATTGAACCCCCGCCCCGCCGACTGGCTCATTGAACCCCCGCCCCGCCGACTGGCTCATTGAACCCCCGCCCCGCCGACTGGCTCACTGAAGCCCCACCCCACCCCGCTGACTGGCTCATTGAGCCCCCGCTCCGCTCCGCTGACTGGCTCATTGAAGCCCCGCCCTGCCCTCTCAGCACTGCGAGGTTCTACACCCCACCTTTCCTGTAGGTTTCCTGGAGTTTCTCAGTTAGCCACTGCACGGCCTTCACGCCCAACTTCGTCCCGAAGTTCCTATCGAATGGAGTTGGCGCGCCGCCCTGGAGACAGAAGAAAATAAATAAAAGAGGCCCGCGTGTGAACGGGGAGATTCAAACAGGTTGGACGGCCCCGACGAGACATAATGGCCTCGATTTTAAATCCACCTGCAGGAAAGGGTTGGGCAAGGGGTTAAAATCCAAAAGTAACGCGATCCTGCCTCTAACCCGCAGCATTCCCAACCACCTTAAGATTAACAGCGCCGATTCAGGCCCTGGAAGAGGCTCTTGCTAAAAGTGGGCCGGGGCAAAGGTCGCAGCCCAATGATGCAATTGGCACGGTGATGTAATATTAACGTCACGTCAGGGGGTGTCCCGCACTGTCTGGAGCCCGGCAGCAGAACCATGGCGGGAGGAGCTGACTGGCCAGAAGAGGCCCAGGTAAGCTAAGCTATTTCTTCTGTCAGAACTCCTTGTGGGCCAGGAGAAGCAGGAGTTCTCCAGCCCCCCGCCTCGCAAGGAGTCCATGGACTTCCCCAGCTCTCGATCGCACTGAAACCATCACCTCCCCCCATCCCCGCCACTGATCGCCTTCAGTCCCCTCCTCCCACAGGTCTCCAGCTGCGGCCCCCTGCCATCAAATTCCTGCTCCCGCTGGCCAGGTAGTGAATCTGGCCGGGACTCCGGGAACTTTTGAGATTGACCAGGCCCCACAAGTCCCCGGAATATCCGGCTGCACCACTCGCTAACGGGCTCGCGTGCACGCTCCCCACGGGTACAAGCCGAGGCCAATGTGTTAACGGGCAAAACAAGAGAGCAGAGTCTGGGAGCGGGAATTATCAGGAGCTGAATCTGGGAGCGGGAATTATCAGGAGCAGAGTCTGGGAGCGGGAATTATCAGGAGCTGAATCTGGGAGCGGGAATTATCAGGAGCAGAGTCTGGGAGCGGGAATTATCAGGAGCAGAGTCTGGGAGCGGGAATTATCAGGAGCAGAGTCTGGGAGCGGGAATTATCAGGAGCAGAGTCTGGGAGCGGGAATTATCAGGAGCAGAGTCTGGGAGAGGGAATTATCAGGAGCAGAGTCTGGGAGCGGGAATTATCAGGAGCTGAATCTGGGAGCGGGAATAATTCAATTCAATTCAATTCAATTTAATTTGCCGTATGTAACTAGTACAATGGAATGCTTACTCCCCGTAGGGACACGTCAGCTATTCGTACAGCGCCGTGTTCAGAAAGTCAATTCAATGGCATCCAGTGGCAGTGGGAGTACGATGTCCCTCAGCCGCTCCGTCCTCCTCGTCACCCCAGCCTCCTCCTCACTGTTGCCGGCTCCACGTGTGGTGGCCTGCTTCTCACGATCCGACCTCTGGCCACCATGCCCGGCTCCCCCCCCTCCCAGTCGGACTGCGAGCTTCTCGCCAAGGAGCTGCCGGCCGAAGTGCTGTAGCGGGTCGTCGTGGCTGCTGCTGCTGCTTGTTGCGCTGCGCTGCCTCCGCCCGACTCGCCGAACACATCGTCGGGGTGTAAATGCTCCGGTCGTCGCGGCCTCCTCCTCACCGTCGCCGGCTCCACGGTCCGACGGCCCGGGGCCTGCTTCTCCTGCTCACGGTCCAGCCTCTGGCCGCCATGCTCGGCTCCCCTCCTCCCAGTCGGAATGCCTTCCCGCCGAGGAGCTGCCGGCCGACGTGCTCTAGCGGGTCATCGTGGCTGCTGCTGCTGCTCGTTGTGCTGCGCTGCCTCCACCCGACTTGCCGAACACTTCGCTCCGGTTGCGGGAGCGAGCGGCGAGAGCGGGCCGCCCAAAGCAGGGAGAGCGCGCTTAGCATCGGATCGTCTCGGTCGCCATCTTGACTTTTCTACTTATCAGGTGCAGAGTCTGGGAGAGAACATAAGAAGCAGGAGTAGGCCATACGACCCCTCGGGCCTGCTCCGCCATTCAATAGGATCATGGCTGATCCGAATCTAGACTCATGTCCACTTCCCTGCCCTCTCCCTGTAACCCCTAATTCCCTTATCTGCTAGGAAACTGTCTATCTCCATTTTAAATTTATTTAATGTTGCAGCTTCCACAGCTCTCTGGGGTAGCAAATTCCATAGATTTACTACCCTGAGTGAAGAAGTTTCTCCTCATCTCAGTTCTGAAAGGGCAGCCCCTTATTCTAAGATTATGCCCCCTAGTTCTAGTCTCACCCATCAGTGGAAACATCCTCCCCGCATCCACCCGATCAAGCCCCCTCACAATCTTATATGTTTCGATAAGATCGCCTCTCATTCTTCTGAACTCCAATGAGTAGAGTCCCAACCTACTCAACCTTTCCTCATACGTCAACCCCCTCATCTCCGGAATCAACCGAGTGAACCTTCTCTGAACCGCCTCGAGAGCAAGTATATCTTTTCTTAAATATGGAAACCAAAACTGCACGCAGTATTCCAGGTGTGGCCTCACCAATACCCTGTATAACTGCAGCAAGACTTCCCTGTTTTTATACTCCATCCCCCTAGCAATAAAAGCCAAGATTCCATTGGCCTTCCTGATCACCTGCTGCACCTGCATACTAACTTTTTGTTTCATGCACCAGGACCCCCAGATCCCTTTGAACTGTAGGGAATTATCGGGTGCAGAGTCTGGGAGTGGGAATTATCAGGAGCAGAGTCTGGGAGTGGGAATTATCAGGAGCAGAGTCTGGGAGCGGGAATTATCAAGTGCAGAGTCTGGGATTGGGAGTATCAGGAGCCGAGTCTGGGATTGGGAGTACCAGGAGCAGAGTCTGGGATCGGGAATTATCAGATTTTCCGAATGTGCCTTTGTATTTCCTCAATCCCTCGCTGAGCCATTACCTGAAGCTCCACAGTCTCAGGTGTACCTTACCTGCTGCATGTGGCCCAGCACGTTTGTTCGACAGTCGAACACTCCCTTCCCCTCGGCAGAGTACAGGTTGTACAAGAACTCCGTGGTGTAGTATTGGTGACATTTCTCGTTTCTTGAGGGAAAAGGAAGAAAGAAATTTCACCTCAAATGTTTATGGAAATAGGACAGGCATTGATCTTCCCGCCTCCGTTAATCCTCCTACAGCAGTCCGGTGGTGATGGGACTCAGTCCCTCCTGTCCTCTCCTCTGGGGCTGATTGCTCCTCACTTCCTCACCCCCAAGAATGAGATTGGAAACTCAGTGGGAGGCGATTCACAGGCCCCTGGGTCCAGTGTCCCAGAGCACTGACTGGGCGATTCACAGACCCAGGTCCCGCGTCCCGGAGCACCGACTGGGCAATTCAGTCTAGGATCAAGTATCCCAGAACACTGACTGGCCAATTCACAGGCCCGTGTCGCGTGTCCCGGAGTACAGACTGGGCGATTCACAGGCCCGTGTCGCGTGTCCCGGAGCACTGACTGGGCGATTCATAGACCCGGGTCCTGCGTCCCGGAGCACTGACTGGGCTATTCACAGTCCCGAGTCCAGTGTCCCGGAGCACTGACTGGGCGATTCACAGGCCCCGGGTCGCGTGTCCCGGAGCAATGACTGGGCGATTCACAGGCCCGGGTCCAGTGTCCCGGAGCAGTGACTGGGCGATTCACAGGCTAGCGTCTAGTGTCCCGTAGCACAGACTGGGCAATTCATAGGCCTGTGTCGCGTATCCCGGAGTACAGACTGGGCGATTCACAGGCCCGTGTCGCGTGTCCCGGAGCACTGACTGGGCGATTCACAGACCCGGGCCCCGCGTCCCGGAGCACAGACTGGGCAATTCACAGGCCCGTGTCCCGGAGCACTGACTGGGCAATTCACAGGCCTGGGTCCAGTGTCCCGTGTCCCAGAGCACTGACTGGGTGGTTCACAGGCCCGGGTTCCGTGTCCTGAAGCTTGACTGGGCGATTCACAGACCCGGGTCCCGTAGCAATGACTGGGCGATTCACAGGCCCGGGTCTAATGTTCCGTAGCAATGACTGGGCGATTCACAGGCCCGTGTCCCGGAGCACCGACTGGACAATTCACAGGCCTGGGTCCAGTGTCCCGTGTCCCAGAGCACTGACTGGGCGATTCACAGGCCCGGGTCCCATGTCCCGGAGCACTGACTGGGCGATTCACAGACCCGGGTCCCGTGTCCCGGAGCACTGACTGGGCGATTCACAGACCCGGGTTACGTGTCCTCGAGCTTGACTGGGCGATTCATAGGCCTGGGTCAAGTGTCCTGGAGCAATGACTGGGCGATTCACAGGCCCGGGTCCAGTGTCCCGGAGCAGTGACTGGGCGATTCACAGGCTAGCGTCTAGTGTCCCGTAGCACAGACTGGGCAATTCATAGGCCTGTGTCGCGTATCCCGGAGTACAGACTGGGCGATTCACAGGCCCGTGTCGCGTGTCCCGGAGCACTGACTGGGCAATTCACAGACCCGGGCCCCGCGTCCCGGAGCACAGACTGGGCAATTCACAGGCCCGTGTCCCGGAGCACTGACTGGGCAATTCACAGTCCCCGGGTCTAGTGTCCTGGAGCACTGACTGGGCGATTCACAGACCAGGGTCCAGTGTCCCGGTGCAATGACTGGGCAATTTCACAGGCCCAGGTCCAGTGTCCCGGAGCACTGACTGGGCGATTCACAGGCCCGGGTCCAGTGTCCCGGAGCAGTGACTGGGCGATTCACAGACCCGGGACGCGTGTCCCGGAGCACTGACTGGGTGGTTCACAGGCCCGGGTTCCGTGTCCTGAAGCTTGACTGGGCGATTCACAGACCCGGGTCCCGTAGCATTGACTGGGCGATTCACAGGCCCGGGTCTAATGTTCCGTAGCAATGACTGGGCGATTCACAGGCCCGTGTCCCGGAGCACCGACTGGACAATTCACAGGCCTGGGTCCAGTGTCCCGTGTCCCAGAGCACTGACTGGGCGATTCACAGGCCCAGGTCCCATGTCCCGGAGCACTGACTGGGCGATTCACAGACCCGGGTCCCGTGTCCCGGAGCACTGACTGGGCGATTCACAGACCCGGGTTACGTGTCCTCGAGCTTGACTGGGCGATTCATAGGCCTGGGTCAAGTGTCCTGGAGCAGTGACTGGGCGATTCACAGGCTCCGGGTCCAGTGTCCCGGTGCACTGACTGGGCGATTCACAGGCCCCGGGTCCAATGTCCCGGTGCACTGACTGGGCGATTCACAGGCCCGGGTCCAGTGTCCTGGAGCACTGACTGGCCGATTCACAGGCCCCGGGTCCAGTGTCCCGGTGCACTGACTGGGCAATTCACGGGCCTGGGTCCTGGACCGACTGGGCAATTCACAGACCCGGGTCCCGTGTCCCGGAGCACTGACTGGATGATTCACAGGCCCTGGTCCAGTGTCCTGGAGCAGTGACTGGGCGATTCACAGGCCTATGTCCCGGTGCACTGACTGGGCGATTCACAGGCCCCGAGTCCCGGTGCACTGACTGGGCAATTCACAGGCCCTGGGTCCAGTGTCCCGGAGCAGTGACTGGGCAATTCACAGACCCGGGTCCCGTGTCCCGGAGCAGTGACTGGGCGATTCACAGACCCGTGTCCCGTGTCCCGGAGCACTGACTGGGCGATTCACAGGCCCGGGTCCAGTCTCCTGGAGCAGTGACTGGGCGATTCACAGGCCCCGGATCCCAGTGCACTGACTGGGCGATTCACACGCCCCGGGTCCAGTGTCCCAGAGCACTGACTGGGCGAGTCACAGACCCGGGTTCCGTGTCCCGGAGCAATGACTGGGCGATTCACGGGCCCGGGTCCTGGACCAACTGGGCAATTCACAGACCCGGGTCCCGGAGCAGTGACTGGGCGATTCACAGACCCGGGTCCCATGTCCCGGTGCACTGACTGGGCAATTCACACGCCCCGGGTCCCGGAGCACTGACTGGGCAATTCACAGGCCCCGGGTCCAGTGTCCCAGTGCACTGACTGGGCAAGTCACAGGCCCAGGTCCTGTGTCCTGGAGCACTGACTGGGTGATTCACAGGCCCGGGTCCAATGTCCTGGAGCACCGACTGGGCGATTCACAGGTCTGGGTCCAGCGTCCCGGAGCAGTGACTGGGTGATTCACAGGCCCTTGTCCATTTCTCTTAAATAAAGGAGGTCCAGCCTCCTCCCGCTGACGAATGGACCAGTCTGTGCCACAGATTGCCCTGCCACCTTGGTCAGCAACAATTATGTTGTGGGGGTGGAAGTGTGTCTAATGGAGGTGAGCTGATGGTCGGCTTTTTTATACATAGGAACAGGAGTAAACCATTCAGCCCCTCCAACCTGTCCGCCATTCAATTAGATCATGGCTGATCTATATCTTAACTCCATTTACCAGCTGTGGTTCTGTAACCCTTCATACCCTCACCCAACAGAAATCAATCAAACTCGATCTTTAAAATTTCAACTGATCCCCAACATCCACAGCCTCTGCGTGAGGCATTCTCACATCTGCGGAGGGGTCAGTAACATCTGGAACCACTGCTCAGCGTTACTTTCTCAGGGCTGAGGTGATAGTACTTTGATGGTAGGCACAGCATATGGCAAGAGTGAGCCTTTGGCCCAGTGGTAGATTCCTGCCTCTGAGTGAGAAGGGTGAAGTGTTCAAGCCCCAGTCCAGACAGCCCCGGCGAGTGGAGACTTGAATATGGCCTGTAAATACTGTGGTGACATCCAGCGGGGTACTTTGAGTCCGGACAGAGTGACCACGGGCTCGGGGATAGTTTTCCCACCTCCGAGTCAGAAGAGTTGGGTCCAGACCCCACTCCAGATAGACCCAGAGACCAAGCACTGGCTTAGAATATTGGGTTGAGATCCAGCGAGGGTACTTGTGCCCGATGGGACCGGGTGGCATCCCCTATTGTAAAGGGCAGGTGGGCCTCTTTAGCCATGGTTGCAGCACACCTAGGAGAAGGTATTCGGAAGATAAAAACCGCGAGGAAGGCAATGGGAAACCACCTCAGCGACTACTAAGTGGCTCAAGAGTCGTGTGTGCGAGACTGGAGTTGGGGGTTGTCCTAGGCCCGAACACGATGGTGGAACACTGGACCGATTAGACCAGAAGGTGCCAGGTAGAATTCTTGGTTTGTGCTGAGCTAGCTGATCTCAACCAGGGGTTAGCAGTAGAGGCACGAGAATTGGCCTCAGCACCCATGGGGACGGGAGGTCTGACTACCTTGTGACTCCTGCTGCAAAATGTATTCGTGGAGATGTTGAGCAAGGCCAGGATTGGGCTCCGCTGCGACGCCTTCGGTGGCCAAATAGCATGACGGCACTCACCCTCTCGCCTGAAGAACGGAATGGTCTCTCGGGAGAGGGTGGCCGTGTCCCAGTTAAGAGGAAGCTCCTTCAGGAGAGAAGGAAATTTGGGAAGGGAACGGGTCCCACTTCAGTCAGCAGAGCAGGCGTTGAGGATCGTGACCGCTTGCCGATGAAGAAAGGGGGGGGGGGGGAAGAAAAGAGGCCAGATGTTTCTTGCCCATACCCGATTTCTACCACTGATAAAGTCTGGTGGTGGAAATCAGCAGCAGGGGACCGGTGACGGCGGCAAGTTCATGCCGCACGTCAAGGGCAACAGTCCCAATGTTTGTACCAGTGACGAGAGAGGTCCTCTCTCTATAACTCTGCTGTCCTTTCATCTCGGGGCTAAAAACAGAAAGGGAACAAAAAGAGACAAATGCGACGCAATCTGATTTGAAGATAAAGCCATGTAGAATTCCCCTGTGGCGAGTTACTCACGAGGTGGAACAGATACAAAGGCTTCACTAACCAGAGGGGAGCGCCCCACTCCTCGGCAGCTCGCAGGCACCCTCCAGTGGCCAGCTGGAGAATGCCGCCACTGGAGCCCAGTGCAGCTGCTAGATTGCGGAATTCAGGTTAGCGCCCGGGGTGGGAGCTCAGCTTTCGGCTAGAAGTGGCTTTAGGAGTCTCGCTGGCTTGTTCTCAATGGCCCTGTTTAATGCTTGGGGAGGGGCCCTGGTTAAACTGGCATGGTCGAGAAGTACGAGAGCCGGGTGTCTCACTGCCAATCTTCCCTGTAATTTTTTGAGGGACGCGCAGATTTTTCATTTTAAAAGACGGCTCACCAGCTGCGCAGGACCCCTAGAGCGCTGCGCGGCCACTCAGCTTAATTGCTCAATGCCCTCCCAGCAAAGATGGGCTGTGGGAACTTATTTGGAATACATAATATTTCCTTGTCCACGAAGAAAGACTTGCATTTGCCTTTCACAGCCTCAGCACATCTCAAAGTGCTTTACAGCCAATAAAGCACTTTTGAAGTGTGGTCACTGTTGTAATGTAGGAAACGCAGCAGCCAATTTGCGCACAGCAAGCTCCCACAAACAGCAATGTGATAATGACCGGATAATCTTTTTTGGTGATGTTGGCTGAGGGAATAAATATTAGCAAGTTCCCCTGCTCTTCTTTGAAATATTGCCGTGGGATCTTTTACAGCCACCAGAGAGGGCAGACGGGGGCCTCGGTTTAACGGCTCATTTGAAAGACGGCACCTCCGACAGTGCAGCACTCCCTCAGCACTGCACTGGAGTGTCAGTCTAGATGTTTGTGCTCAAGTCTCTGGAGTGGGACTTAAACACACAACCTTCTGACTCAGGGGCGAGGGTGCTACCCACTGAGCCAGAGCCAACACCTATGAAAGGACAGCTTGGCTGGTCGAGAAGCGTGCGCGTTACTTGGCTTTACCATCACGCCCAAATCCTCCCCCGCGGTTTTATGGTGGGAGCCTACCTCAGTACAAGCCCTCGCTGGATTGTCGTCTTCATCTTCCCAGTTAGATGTTCCACGTTGGCCTGCAGGCACAAAGCAAAGCGTCAGAAGCTGAGGAGAAAGGAAACTGACCCCTTCCAACCAGATCCCCCTCCCTAAAGGGGCACCTCAGAAAGTAAACGGACAGAAGTCTGACAGGGTGTTGATAGTGCAAACAGTTTCTCCCCAGTTACTCTGTCAGGAGGGTCGGTAACAAGAGGACACAGATTTAATATAATTGGCAAAAGAACCAGGGGGAAGATGAGGAGAATTTTTTTTTTTTAAGCAGCGAGTTGTTATGATCTGGAATGCGCTGCCTGAAAGGTGGAAGCAGATTCAATAATAACTTTCAAAAGGGAATTGGAATAAATACTTGAAAAGGAAATAATTTGCAGGGCTATGGGGAAAGAGCAGGGGAGTGGGACTAATTGGAGAGCTCTTTCAAAGAGCCGGCACAGGCACGATGGGCCGAACGTTCTCCTTCTGTGCTGTGTGACTATAAGATTGGGGGCGCGGGGGGGGAAAAGAGAGAGGGGGAACTATAATTGGCCTTTCCGCCACTGGGGTAGAAAGGAGAAAAAAACCATCATGAAGGCTTTTGCCTAAATCTCAATTGACTGACCCCGTCGGGAATGCGCACTTGCTGACATCAGGCAAGATGCGATGCCCCATGCAGTTGAATAGTCTTCCATTGACGGATGTACACTTGGTCAGGGTAGCGGACGGCGGATTGTAGCCCAGGACCAGCGAGTGCCCTCAGGAGGAGGAAGAGTAACTACAGCCGGGAAAACTAAAGGCTCGAGTATTGCCCCCTCACCCTCCGGGTCAGATTTTGCTCGGCGTCTCAGGAACGTACCGTCAAGTCGTGAATGTCAATCAGGTCTTCGTAGATGTAGGCGGCGTCAGCCCCGACAGCCAGCGCCGTTGCGGAGGCCAGGTAGCCGCAATAACCTCCCATGGTCTCCACGATGAAGACTCGCCGCTTGGTTCCTGATGCAGACTGCTTGATGCGGTCGCAGGTCTGCGGAGGGAGAAAAAAAATCAGTAACACTCAGAGGTGAAGTGTACTGGCCCAGAGATCCTGCTGTCTAGAGCTGTGCTGGCTCTTTGAGAGCAATCCAAAAATAATTCCACTGCCCGGCACTCTCGCCCCATAGGCCCCGCTCTAAATGTGTAAGCACAAACGTATCCGCTATATGCGGTGGGGCCTTATGCACTTTCTCCATCTCATTAATGATCTTTATAAAAGGTCTATTCTGCCACTTTCCATGGCTGAAGACCTGGAGCTAATCACCACATTCCTCATCCTCTAATACCAGGCCTCATTCCTCATCCTCTAATACCAGGCCTCATTCCTTAGCCCTCTAATACCAGGTTACAGATCAGCCATGATCTAATTGAATGGCGGTACAGATTGAGGGGGCTGTATGGTCTCCTCCTTTTTCTATGTAACAGGCTCGAAGGGCTGAAGGGCCTCCTCCTGTTCCTATGTAACAGGCTCGAAGGGCCTCCTTCTGTTCCTATATAACAGGCTCGAAGGGCTGGAGGGCCTCCTCCTGTTCCTATGTTCCATTCCCCCTCCTTACCTCCATCGCAGCGTTGACGGCAGTGTCGCAGCCGAGGCTGAAGTCGGTGCCCGGCACGTTGTTGCTGATGGTTGCCGGGATGACACACATGGGTATGCAGAGCTCCTCATAGTGTTCGCGCCCCTCCGTCAGCTGCAGAGCCGCAACAAAGGCCTGCCATGGAAGGAGAAGCACATGTTCGTCAATGCACCCGCCCACATCACCGTGGCCACCACTCCATCTGTACCTCAGAAACGACAATGCGGGCCTCCTCGTGAAGAAAAATCAAGATGGAGGGTCTGGGCCTTGTGCTGGAGGAGGCCGCCGAGGTTGGGAAACAGAAGAGAAGAAGGGAGTAGGTCGGGAGGCGACGGCAAGTTTTGAATTTTAAAGCCTGCAGATTATAGGCAGAAGGGAAGGCTGAGGGAGGTTAAGTAGGTTCCTGGGAAAGAAGGAGTTGGAGTAGGAAAGTGTGATAGGTCTTGGTTTCAGCAGAGCGAGGAATGCAGAGAGGTCGGAGGGGCATTAAAAGGATAATAAAGACCCCTAAAATTTGCGAGCCTCAGCGGAGCGGGGGAAGGGGGTGTTACACCTTGATCACGCCGGCTGACGCCCTCAGTGCTGCACTGGGAGTGCCAGCCCAGCTTATGTGCTCAGGTCCCTGGAGTGGGGACATCAACCCATGTCCACTGCCGCTACAACTGACACTGCTAGTATCAGCCCTGTAAGGATCAGCAGGAGGCTCAGTTGTGAGTGCCTCTCCCATGGTTAAACAACCTGCCACAAGAAAGAAAGACAGACTTGCATTTCTACAGCAATGTGATAATGACCAGATAATCTGTTTTTGTTATGTTGGTTGAGGGATGAGATGTTAAACCGAGGCCCCGTCTGCTCTCTCAGGTGGATGTAAAAGATCCCATGGCAATATTAGAAGAGCAGAAGAGTTATCCCCAGTGTCCTGGCCAATATTTATCCTTCAACCAATATAACAAAATCAGATTATCTGGTCATTATCACGTTGCTGTTTGTGGGATCTTGCTGTGTGCAAATTAGCTGCCACGTTTCCTACATTACAACAGTGACTACATTTCAAAAGTACTTCATTGGCTGTAAAGTGCTTTGGGACTTCCGGTGGTCGTGAAAAGTCTTTCTTTCTTATGGCAGGTTGTTTAACCATGGGAGAGGCAGGGTTCGACAGGAGCTGCAGGAAAGAGTGGCAGGAGGTTTTAGGACTGGACAAAAATGTGCACATCTCACCTCAAACCCACCAATGATCAGGAGAGCATGGATACCAAGCTTGCGGATCTGATGCACAAGCTTTTCCATGAACTTTTCGGGGAGTGTTCTGCAAACAAAAAAAAGAGATGAAATAGCAGCACATAAACTTAGACAAAGTAGATGTAAATTGAGTAGGCACAAGAATGTCAGAGAGTAGTTGATACTGACTGCGAGAATGGTACCTTTACTGGAACGGCACCAGGGATTAGGGACTTCAGTTATGTGGAGAGACTGGAGAAGCTGGGGTTGTTCTCCTTAGAGCAGAGTAGGTTAAGGGGAGATTTGATAGGTGTTCAAAATTATGAATGGTTTTGAACGAGTAGATAGAGAAACTGTTTGCAGTGCCAGGGGGTCGGTGACCAGAGGACACAGATTTAAGGCGATTGGCAAATGAACCAGAGGGGAGAGCAGGAAAAAAATACGCAGCGAGTTATGATGATCTGGAATGTTCTGCCTGAAAGGGTGGTGGAAGCAGATTCAAAAATAACCTTCAAAAAAAGAGAATTGGATAAATACATACAGGAAAAATATGCAGGGCTATGGGGAAAGAGCAGGGGAGTGGGACTGATTGAAAAGAAAAAGACTTGCATTTCTACAGCGCCTTTCATGACTACTGGATGTCTCAAAGTGCTTTACAGCCAATGAAGTAGTTTTTGCAGTGTAGTCACTGTTGTAATGTGTGAAACGCAGCAGCCAATTTGCACACAGCAAGCTCCCACAAAGAGCAATGTGATAATGACCAGATAATCTGTTTCTGTTATGTTGGTTGAGGGATAAATATTGGCCAGGACACCGGGGGATAACTCCCCTGCTCTTCTTTGAAATAGTGCCATGGGATCTTTTACGTCCACCTGAGAGAGCAGATGGGGCCTTGGTTTAACGTCTGATCCGAAAGATGACATCTGCAATGGAGTGTCAGCCTAACTTTATGTGCTCAAGTCCCTGGAGTGGGACTTGAACCTACAACCTTCTGACTCAGAGGTGAGTGTGCTACCCACTGAGCCACAGCCGACACTAATTGGATAGCTTTCGAAGAGCCAGCACAGGCACGATGGGCCGAATGGCCTCTGACTTGCTGATTTAGGTCAAAGAAAATGTGGGGCAGCCACTGAGAGAACTGAGAAGTTTACAGGCAGGTTACAGAACCTGGTGTGGTGTAATGGTACTGTTAGCGTGCTGTGTGCAGCTGGTCGGATATTCCCAGTTCCCAAACACGAGGACAGTGGCCAGACAGGCCTTTTAAAGGGGACGTGCCACCGAGCTGCTTAAAAAGGGAATGGGAGCTCAGAAACTTCCAGCAAGTCTTTAATTCAGTTCAAAGCATTAAAAAACACCTTAGCAAGTGGACGTAAAAGATCCCATGACACTATTTTGAAAATGAGCAGAGGAGTTCTCCCCGGTGTCCTGGCCAATATTTATCCCTCAACCAACATCACTAAAACAGATTAACTGGTCATTATCTCATTGCTGGTTGTGGTTTCTGAGTAAGTGAGCACAATCTGATGCTACAGAGCGTACCCAGCCCTCATGCACTCAGGACAGTCTGCTCAGGGATAGCCATTCTTTGAGTGAGCACAGACAGTGTGTGTTGGCAGAATATTCAACCTAAGGGAATCACCATAGTTCAGTCCCGATCTATTGACCGCACATATGCACATTCTCCAGATAGGGGTCACTGGATAGCAATCGGGAGTGGGAACGCCGGTTGATATATTTAAAAATGATCACTGCGCTTCCCCTCCGCCGTGCCACTGACCCCCACCCCACCCCACCCCTCCCGACTTCTCTTTAGATGCACATCCATTCTTTTTATAGTCTAAAAGAAAAACTTGCATTTATTTAGAGTCTTTCAAGACCTCAGGATGTCCCAAAGTGCTTTACAGCCAATTAGCTACTTTTTGAAGTGTAGTCACTGTTCTAATGTAGAAAACACGGCAGCCAATTTGCACACAGCAAGCTCCCACAAACAGCAATGTGATAATGACCAGATCATCTGTTTTAGAACAGCATCTCAGCGAAAGAAAGAAAAAGAAAAAGGAAAGAAAGCATTTATGTAGAACTTTTATCACATCTTTCAGGCCATCTCAACATGCTTCACATGATGTCCAATTACTGTTATTATGTCGGAAAAATGTGGCAGCCAATTTGTGCACAGCAAAATCCCACAAACAGCAATGAGGTGACTGGCCAGATCACCTGCTTCCAGTGGTGTAGGAGGTATGTTGGCCCAGGACAGCGGGGAGAGCTCTCCTGCTCTTCTTCAGATAGAGCCATGGGATCTTTTACACCCACCTGAGGGCAGACGAGGCCTCAGTTTAATGTCTCATCTGAAAGACGGCACTTCTGACAGTGCACCGCTCCCTCAGTACTGCACTGGGACTGTCAGCCTGGAACACAGGCATGTGCCTAGAGTAGGACTTATAAGAACATAAGACGTAGGAGCAGGAGTAGGTCATTTGGCCCCTTGAGCCTGCTCCGCCATTCAATAAGATCATGGCTGATCTGATCTTGGCCTCAACTCCACTTCCCTACCCATAACCCTTGACTCCCTTACCTTTCAAAAATCTATCTCCGCCTTAAATATATTCAATGACCCAGCCTCCACAGCTCTCTGGGGAAGATAATTCCAAAGATTCACAACCCTCAGAGAAGAAATTCCTCCTCATTTCCGATTTAACAGACTTACCCCCCACGACTCAGAAGTGAGAGTGCTACCATCACCAAGACAAATCTGATAACAATGGGGATTATGGTTGCACGGTCCTCCTCTTATAGAAATACCACTGGGTTAAAAGGGTCTTTGGCAACACAAATTCACATTAGCTTGAGAGGACTGCAGTAACATCTGAACCACCAGCATGAGGCAGATTATTCAGTGATTTCAAAAATATAAACAGCTAGTTTCAGAGTAAGTGAACACAATCTGATGCTAGAGAGAGTACCCAGCCCTCACGCACTCAGCGCCGTCTGCTCAGGGGTGAAAGGTCGTCAGGGTGCTGAGGTGATGCCTACCGTTTCGTGCCCAGCAGTGATCCGCCTTGTCCAGTCCAGCCTCCAACATCACACCAACTCACTTCCTTAATCTGCAGGGAAAAGACAAGGAGTACGTGTATCTAAAATAGTTTAAAATTCTGCTGTGTAGCACACACTTCCTGTAAGTGTCATATTTATATCCTGTAACACATCCCTGTCACGCTATCTATATGTACACACCGCATCTCCTCCGACTGTGAGCAATGCCACAGGAGATCCGCTATCTATCTATATCTACTCACCGCATCTCCTCCAACTGTGAGCAGTGCCACAGGAGATCGGCTAATATCTATCGCTATGTAAACAGACCAGCAACTCCTCCAACAGTGAGCAATGCCAGAGGAGATCTGCAACGTCTATGCAGACAGAACAGTGACTCCTCCATCACTGTGAGCAATGCCAGCGGAGATCTGCTAACATCTGTCTCTGTATAAACAGACCAGTATCCCCTTCATCACAGTGAGCAATGCCAGAGGAGATCTGCTAACATCTCTCACCATGCAAACTCACCGCATCTCTGCCGACTGCGAGCAATGTCACAGGGGATCTGCTAAAATCCACCTACAGTTAAACCTCTGCCACTACCTTGTCGATGCTGATTCCTCCCAACAGTCACATGAATGAGCATGCAGGGCCCCGTCTCTCTGGAACAACGGAGCCACTTACCTGCCCAGCGGCAAATCCTTCCAGCCCGTCGCTAACAGTGTAGACCGTGTGACCCGACGACAGCCCGACTCGGACCGCGGAACGCACGGCTGCGTTCATCCCTGCAGCTGGAGCTCCGATATTCACGATGGCTAGTTTGAAATTACTCTGTGGGATCAGCAAAGAGCAGAGTGACATCAACAAGGGCATCACACAGCACCGTCTAGGACACTCGCTCACTAACTCCGAGGGAACCCTGCCACACTGAGCGATGGAACAGAAGGGAGGGTGTCCGTGTTAGCGATTCCCCAGACTGATCTCAGACGTTACTGTGGGTCATTCTCAATTAGAGGCCAGTCCACTCACCTACAGGAAGAGGGTGGTGGGGGTGGATGGGGATTTACCAGACCAATAGTTCTACTGTAACAGGGCCCATCCATATGCTGTATAGAAGCTGGGATAACCAGCATAGCATTCCCTTGTCTCCTTTGGCTGGTCAGCAAGAAGTGGCACCACAAGGGGATCTAGAGACAGAGCAGGAAGACTGGCCAGGGCCACAGGCAGGGGTGGGGGGGCAAAGGTGGGCCGCAAATGGCTCTCGGGCCTCACTACGAGCTCCACTTATTCCCAGGTCGGACACTGCTTCAGTCAAATATAACGTAACCCATACAGCACTGCCAGTGCACATACTCTTGGTGACTATTGCCAGTTTGGGGTTCAGGAGGCCGTGCAGTGCTCTGGAGCACTGTGCTGGAGTAGTGAGATGCAATGTCCACCTCCCACTCCACTGAACTCCGTGATAGCAGCCTATCTTCAGTGGGGAACCAGCGAGAGCAGACCAGCAAGACTTACTCCCACACCGTTTCACAGCCCATACACTGAAGTGGTGTTTGCGGAGTGCCAGAAGTTCCACAGCCCGTGAAAGGGATAGATTTATTTCAGACTCTCCTCCAATGGCTCAGAGCTGAAGGCTCCATCGCTGAGCCAAGCAGATCGAGAAGCTCCCAGATGGTCTTCCCATCTGTGCTGTAGCAGAAGTGCGAGACTGGGAGTTGACTGTGGTTATTCTCAGTAGAGTGCCTGGTGCACCAATGTGACAGGCCCCATGTGGCAGGAGTCTTAATGCTTGGAGGTCGTGGGTTTACCTTGATCTCAGCAGGTTTCTGGTGAGCCAACAGCTTGTAGATATTCCAGTTATTCTCGAAGCTCCTGTAGCGAAGGGAACAAGAGAGTCCACCATTAAGATTTAGGATCCACTCATGTCCTGCTCCAAAACTGGGATATTATAGGTGGGGCCATATTGCCGCATTTTTTAGCTCACTGGGCAAAGTTCAGGAACAGTAAAGGAAAGCTCCTTATATGTCCTTTTTTGTGTATGGAAGAGGGGATGTTCCGGTTTGTGTATGTTGGATTGGGCTATTAGTGCGTATGGAGGGTTGGAGTGGTGGTCGGTCTGGCCTTTTACGTGTATGGACGATCTCATTTCATTTTTGTTGATGGGGTGTTACCATTTTTGTGTACGGATGTTTGAATTTTCTGTGTAATCAGAAGGCTCACTCACGTGTGTATCTGGTCCTCAGCTCCAGAAGGTTCAGCATCCCCAGATACAGGATACATCTCCCCCTGTATTTCTGCATCAAATGCAGTACAGAACAAACAGTCACTGTTGTAATGTAGAAAATACGGCAGCCAATTTGCACACAAGATCCCACAAACAGCAATGCGATAATGACCAGATAATCTGTTTTAGTGGATAAGGGTTCAATATTGGCCAGGACACTGGGAGAACGCCCCTGCTCTTCTTCGATGTAATGCCGTGGGATCTTTTACATCCACCTGTGAGGGCAGATGGTGCCTCAGTCTCCAGTTAAGTTTCTAATCAATGGTGACTCTTGCCTCACCTCTGGAATTCAGCTTGTTTGTCCATGATGAAATGAAACCGAATGCCTGGACAAAGGAGCACTGGTTCAAACTGGTGAAAGGCACATTTAGAACTGATGTGAGGAAGTTTTTCTTCACAGTGAGTGATCAACAAGTGTCAGCTGTGGCTCAGCGGGCAGCACTCCCGACTCTGAGTCAGAAGGTTGTGTGTTGAAGTCCCACTCCAGAGATTGAGCACAAAATCTAGGCTGACACTCCAGCGCAGTGCTGAGGGAGTGCTGCACTGTCGGAGGTGCCGTCTTTTGGATGAGACATTAAACCGAGGCCCCGTCTCCTCTCAGTTGTACGTAAAAGATCCCACAACACTATTTCGAAGAAGAGCAGGGGAGTTATCCATGGTATCTTGGCCAATATTTATCCTTCAATCAACATCATTAAAACAGATTATCTGCTCATTATCACATTGCTGTTTGTGGGATCTTGTGTGCAAATTGGCTGCCGTGTTTCCTATAATACAACAGTGACTACACTTCAAAAGTACTTTATTGGATGTAAAGCGCTTTGGGATGTCCTGAAAGGTGCTATAGAAATGTAAGTCTTACTTTCTTCTACGTGTTTGAGATATAGAGAAAGAACAGGTTGGATCGGGTGGATGCGGTGAGGATGTTCCCAATGATGGGTGAAACTAGAACTAGGGGGCATAATCTTAGAATAAGGGGCTGCTCTTTCAAAACTGAGATGAGGAGAAACTTCTTCACTCAGAGGGTGGTAGGTTTGTGGAATTTGCTGCCCCAGAAAGCTGTGGAAGCTACATCATTAAATAAATTTAAAACAGAAATAGATAGTTTCCTAGAAGTAAAGGGAATTAAGGGTTACGGGGAGCGGGCAGGAAATTGGACATGAGTCTAGGTTTGGAATGGTCGTGGCCCTGTGGGTAGTGGAGCGGGCCCAGGGGCCGTGTAGCCTGGTTCTGCTCCTACTTCTTGTGTTCTAATTCTGTGTTAGATTTCAGGAGATGGTTTTATTCCTGTTCCTGGCTGGGGTGGAGATCGCCTTTACAGAAGGTAAGTACTGTAGAAAATATAGGGACCGAGTGATCTCCTGGACGAGTTTCGATCGCCTAGATGGGTCGGAGAGGAATTTCCCAGATTTTTTCTCCCAAATTGGCTATTGGTTTTTTTTTAAATCTGGTTTTTCACCTCTCCCGGGAGATCACATGGGTTCGGGTGGGATGGAGAGTGATGGCTGATCTGATCCTAACCTCAAATCTACTATGATCTTATTGAATGGTGGGGCTCGAGGGGCCGATTGGCCTACTCCTGCTCCTATTTCTTATGTTCTTATGTAGAACTGGAGCTCTAACCTGCCACGCAGTGTGATTGCTTCATCAAACCTCTTCTCGTCCATCGCCTTCTGAACATCCTTGGTCTTCAAATGAAGCAAAATGAAGAAATTAAGAAATGGAAGTCTTTAGGCAAAGCGTTAAAAATAAAACTGTCCAATGAGTTAAAAATAATTTCTGACTCAAATTTCCCCTCCCCCCACCTCCTCTCCTGAAGGCGCTGACGCTGACTCTCGTTGGGGTACAGTTTCATGGACACCAATAGCCCTTCAATACTATGCAAGAGAAATGAGCCACAGAGAGAGTCACAGCCATACCAGGTCATGCTCTCACCCTGGATCAACAGGGGAGGGGGGCAATTCCTCTGTGAACTAAATACAACAAAATCAAAATCACATTTATAAAGAACAGGTTTATGATTTTGCTACACGGTGTGCCCAGTGGATATCCTTGACCCTGATGTCCGCACGGCAGAGGTCAGTGATGTGCGGTCAGGAACAGGACCACCCTCCCCATGACTGATGTTCCCCTCACTAGCTCAGGGGCATCAAGGTCAGCAGAGATCTGTCAACTCAACACAGAGCCTGAGTCCAACCTGGGACCTCCGATTGGGGCTTATTACCACATCATCAAGTGCTTTAATCACCTCGATTTTAAAAGTCTCATCCTCGTGTTCAAATCCCTCTGTGGCTTCACCCCTCCCTATCTCTGTAACCTCCTCCAGCTCTACAACCTTCCGAGATCACAAGCTGTTGTTGTTGTTAATTGACAGGATATCACGGGAGCTGTTACATAAAATGTAACATTTTATGTCTAAAATCATCTCTAAAGAACTTTTTTTAAATAGCAATTTTATCACGTAGCACCAGTTGTGGGATGACGATGAGATTACAGGATTAATTCCCTCACTCAAATCGCATTGAAAATCAGTTTTGGACCTTGGGAGCTCCACGGCCTGGCACGAGTCTCAGTTGCCTTCCTTCTAGAGACACCCATTATAATGTTATGATGATCTGCAGAAAGAGTTTATACAGTAGCGCTGTAAACCCCAGTGCCTGCCGTCTATTAAGAGAACACGTTGGGAACATAGAAGCAGGAGGAGGCCATTCAGCCTCTCGAGCCTGTTCCACCATTCAATTAGATCATGGCTGATCTATATCTTAACTTCATTTACCTGCCTTGGTTCCATATCCCTTAATACCCTTGCCTAATAAAAATCTAGCAATCTTAGTTTTGAAATTTTCCAATTGACCCCCAGTCCCAACAGCATTTTGGGGGAGAGAGTTCCAGATTTCTACTACCCTTTGTGTGAAGAAGTGCTTCCTGACATCAAATCCTTTAATCATCTTAAACACCTCAACAACATATTGTACTTATATAGCGCCTTTAACGTAGTAAAATGTCCCAAGGCACTTCATACAGTTCTGAAGATCAATTATTTTTGATTAAAGAATCCCTGGGCGTTGTGCTTTTAAATTTCCAGGGATAAAAATGGCTGTCACCACATGGCCGAAGACAAAGGACAATGCTTTGTTTACAAAGCAATTGAATGCTACTAGCATTTGTTTGTATATCGAGTGGATACATCTAAACTGCAGAAGAGACTTTTGTACCTTGAATGGGAAACGTTTAACAATTGAATGGGTCTAAATCACCTAGCATCCTGGACAACAGAGCAGTTGTATTTCCCTTTTGTTTCAGCCCAGGGGGCTCCGGAAGACACATTAACCCAGTCTAACCACTTTGAGTTAGCCAATCACAGCTTTCTCTTGTGTATTGGACCCTTTGGGTGGGGAATTTTGCACACAGCCCTTGCAAGGCAGAACGGCAGGGGCCTCACCAGGTATAAAGATAGCTGCTGAGAAGCTATCGCTCTCTCTTACTTCGCTGGATCACAGGTGAGCAGGGTGTTCTGACTCCTCAACAAGGCAACCTAGCAGGAGTTAAGGGGTGGTGATTTGAGGGTAATTGCTAAGATTGTTTAAATAACATTGTAGCCATTGTATCCCTCGTTTTCGTCGTCTGCAACCCCCTGTTATATAGTTTTACTGTAATTACTGTGTTCGTGTGGTATAGTTTATTCTTTGGATTGTAGTTTATTTAGGTAATAAAACTTGATTTTTTTCTCTCATCCAAACCACTTGTTCCGTGTTAATATCATTAATTATAAGTTCCTCCACTCAGAACTGGAAGGTGGGGTAGCGATTCGAAACCGCTGTTTTAAAATTGGTTTTATTGGAATTGGTCTGAGTGCAGGCAAAGGCTGCAAGACCAGGAAAATTACTTTAAACCAGTTTAAAGAAGCCCCCAACCCTTACAACAGGAGTTCACAGAATTTTGACCTCAATTAGATCAACCCTTAATCTTTTATACTCAAGGGAATACAAATCTAGTCTACACAACCTGTCCTCATAATTTAACCCTTTAAGCCCTGGTATTATTCTGGTGAATCTGCATGGCACCCCCTCCAAGGCCAGTATATCCTTCCTGAGGTGCGGTGCCCAGAACTGAACACAGTGCTCCAGAGACAGTCTAACAAGAGCTCTGGACAGCTGTAACATCACTTCCACCCGTTTGTATTCCAGACCCCCCGAGATAAAGGCCAACATTACATTCGCTTTTTTAATACCTGTCCACCAGCTAGTAGTAATCGCTGCACACGGACCCCTAAATCTCTGCTCCTCCACAGTTCCTAGTTTCTTGCCATTTAGAAAATACTCTGATCTATTTTCCTTAGGTCCAAACATTGGTAGTTGGGATCGAGATTTATCAAGGAGATGAACGGAGGGAGCAGGAGCCACCTCGAAATAAAGTTTGCAGCGGAAGATGGGGATTGCGCTCAAAGGGAAAGCGTCAAGCACCTACCAGCAGCACGCACTCCATCAGCGGCAGACGCAGAGCCTGGTTACCAGAGAGGCTGACGACACAGGACGAAGTCTCTGACGAGGCGTCCAGGAGGGTGAGCACGGCCTCCATGCCCATCTTGCTGCTCTGAGGACGGAGAAAAGAAAGATCATCAGGCAGGGAGAGGAAATAAGCAAAGAGAAAGTACATGAGGGGGAAAGGAATAGAAGGAAAAATTGATAGATGAAATAAGGCGGGAGGAGGCTCGCGTGGAGCATGAATACCAACACAGACCAGTTGGGCTGAACGGCTTGTTTCTATACTGTAATTTTTATGTAAAGATGTAGGAACTCTGGAATGCGGATAGGCTCTGAAACAAAGTGCATAAAATGAAGTATATCTGAAGAACCCCGGTAATAACTACAGCTATACTCATTTTTAAAAAACTGGACAGACTGCATGCAATGATTTCAACATTCTGCCCATGGCATATTCTGCAACATTACATTTTAGCATTAAATGTTTCATATCTCAATTAGATTTTTAAAATATTTGTGCTCGACGATACAACTGGGGGGGGGTGTGGGGGAGGCATGGGTGGAGGTGCTGCTTAAACATGCCTGGAACTTCCAAGGGAGTTCTCTATCTTCTTCCGTACCTTTAGCGGAAAGCCCAGAGAGAGCGTAAGTGGCTGTTTCCAACAAAGAAACGGCAGGAGGACCCCCTGCCTCCTGAGGAATTCCATCCCAGACACCTTCCTAAATATTCCAAATATCTTTTACTGTTCACATCGCTTAACGGTATTGCGAGATTGTGGAAACTTATATTGCACTGGAGCTTACGTTAGACCCCTTTTATACTGCATTTTAGTGATGTTCAAAATAAAAAAGGGATTTTTCCTAAATTTACCCAGATTTATTTATTGGGCTTTGATTTTCCTCTTTTGATGAAAAAAGATCTGAAAAAAAAAAAGTGTCACCAATAAAAGGTCTTTAAAGTATAAGTCTTGGTTACCCACATCCCACTTAACTGACTTGCCTTGTATTTTAGTTTCTTCCCTCCTCATGTCAGAATGGGTCAGCCGTGGCTCAGTGGGTCGCTCTCTTGCCTCCAAGTCAGAAGGTCCTGTGTTCAAGTCCAACTTCAGGGCGCAATTCTGAAGAGGAGTTTGGCAGTTTTGGCCACTATTTATCCCTCCACCAACAACACTAAAACAGATTATCTGGTTATTATCACATTGATGTTTGTGGGAGCTTGCTGTGCGCAAATTGGCTGCCGCGTCTCCTACATCACAACAGTGACTCCACTTCAAAAGAACTTCATTGGCTGTAAAGCGCTTTGGGACGTCCTGAGGTTGTGCGAGGCACGATATAAATGCAAGTCTTTCTTTCTACCTTGTTACTTCGATGATCAGAGAAAACTTGCACCCCGGGATGCCCCAGTGCACGTTACAGTCCATGGAATTTCACATGCAATCTCTGCTGCTATGTTGGCAAACACGGCAGCCAATTTATGCCCAGCAAGATCCCACAAACATAAGGATGAATAATCTGTTTTGGGGACTTTGGCCGAGGGATGAATATTGGCCAGGATGTTGCGAGAACTCCCCTGCTCTTCTTTCGAAATAGTGCCACGGATCATTTAACTGAGGTTTAATATCTTATCCAGAGCAGCGCCTTCGACAGCACAGCACACTCCCACAGTGATGCATTGCAGTGTCGGCCTACATTAGGTGCTGGAGTGGCTTTGACCTTTGACCTTCTGACTCGAGACACGAGAGTGCTACCAACGGAGTCCAGCTGACAATGTACCGAAAATGCAGTTAAATAGACTGCCGCGTGGGTCTCCAGCTGTGCCGTGGGTATCCAGATGTGCCATACCATCGTGGCCATGGCAAATGTCATGCAGCAGTGCCATAAGCAAGGGTGCCACTCTTTTTTCCCCCCTTTCACCAGTTTTCTCTCCCACCACCACCCCACCCCCCCAAAAAAATATTGAGCAGGTGTTCTGGTACAGTTCCATGGGTCTCTCCCATTTTTCATGTGTGAGCCTCGACTGCGAGTGTCAGCAAGCTATTCAACCACGGAGAAGCAGCACAGCCAAGTCCAATCTTGCCCTCAGCCATCACAGCAGTTAGCGATCGGGATCAGGGATCCTGGCTGTTCTCTCCCCTCCCTAACTAATGGTTCCCGAGGCCAATCATGGCACCACCCCTGACTGCTGCCCTGCCCGGGATGGTCAAGCTCAGCACAGGCTGGGAACGGAGCTTGGAACTTCCTGATCAGCATGGCCCGGCTACTCAACGAGCCGTTTGGGAAGGTCCATGGTGGAAGTGCCGATGGGTCATTTATAGAGGCTTGGAGTAAACACAGGTGCTTACCAGAATTCGATCGAATGCAGAGGGCGTTCCCCCTCGCTGTACGTGCCCCAAGACAGTGACCCGTGTGTCAAATCCGAGGTGCTTAGAAACAAGCTGAGAGGAGAAAATAAAACAGAAGACACAAATCAGTCAGGGAGGGAGGGAATGAACCATAGGTACAAGAATCAGGGAAAAAGAGAAAGGCATTTCGTAAACCATGCAACTCAGACTCACTGAAATATAGTGAACACAAGGGGGCAAGGGAAGGGAAGAGATTTCCTGTGTGCGTCAGGTCTAGAATGATTTTCCTACACATGGGGGAAACCTGTCCCCATTGAAGGCATTTTCAATATGAAATTTGTGCTGTTTTGAATGGGCAAGAAAAAAAACTAGCCAGGGCTCTCTTCCTGAACAAGGATTAAAAAGGCAACGGTTTCCCTGCACTTCAGAGCGGGTCAGTTGCATGCGCTCTTATGAATTTGATTGGGTAATCAGGTTAAAGTGCAAAGTATAAATCTCAGATCCGATGTGTTAATAATAATAATCAACTTTATTGTCAGTTAGTGCACAAGTGCAGTACAACGAAATGTAGGCTTGCGGCTCCCAAGAGTGTACATTTAGATTAAGACATTTAAACATTCAACATTCATTTGGCTTGTAATACATTAACATTAAACATAATAAAGTGCATTGGCAGATGTGCAGGCTTTAGAGTTTATTTGTGGAGTTCAGTAGGCTGACAGCCCTGGGAAAGAAGCTGTTCCTAAATCTGGTCGTTCGGGTGCGAATGCATCTGTAGCGTCTCCCAGAGGGCAGGGGGGCGAACAGACTGTGGCTGGGGTGGGTAGGGTCTTTGATGATGGTCAGTGACCTCCGTAAACAGCGTTTCTGGTAGATGTTCTCTATGGTCGGTAGCCGGGTGCCGGTAATGCGTTGGGCAGTTTTGACTACCCGCTGCAGGGCTTTCCGGTCATAGGAGCTACAGCTGCCATACCATACTGTGATACAGTTAGTCAGGATGCTCTCTATTGTGCAGCGGTAAAAGTTAGAGAGGATCAGGGGTAACAGGTTACATCCCTTCAGCCTCCTTAGGAAATATAGGCGCTGTTGGGCCTTCTTCACCAAAGAGGAGGTATTGAGGGACCAGGAGAGGTCTTCCGTGATGTGGACTCTGAGGAACTTAAAGCTGTCCACCCTTTCCACCACAGCCCCATGGATGTGGATGGGGGTGTGACTTCCGCCTTTAGACTTCCTGAAGTCCACAATGATTTCCTTGGTTTTCTTGATGTTAAGGGCCAGGTTGTTATCGGCGCACCACTTCACGAGATGCTGGACTGCCTCCCTGTAGGCTGACTCATCGTTGTTGGTGATCTGGCCTACCACCGTGGTATCATCCGCAAACTTGATGGTGGTGTTGGAACCATGAACAGCCACACAGTCGTGGGTGAAGAGGGAGTAGAGGAGGGGGCTCAGCACACATCCTTGTGGGGCCCCCGTGTTCAGGGTCAGGAGGGGGGAGGTGTGGTTACCTAATTTGACAGACTGGGGTCTGTTTGTTAGGAAGTCCAGGGTCCAGTTGCAGAGGGAAGTGTTCAGGCCAAGAGAGTGGAGTTTAGTGGCCAGCTTGTTGGGGACAATAGTGTTGAATGCTGAGCTGTAGTCTATGAACAGCATTCTGATGTAGGTCTCTTTACCGTCTAAGTGATTCAATGGGATGGGACTCTGTAAATCAGGCCACTTCGTTCAGTTCAAGATCAGGAATTGTTTATATAAATGTCAGCATTGTGATGTGTCAGAGATAATGGCCCAGAAATTCAGGTCCCAACGCGCGAGTACGCACGGGGTACTCACGCGTGGACCCGATGGAAGTGCCAGTTCCTAGCATGCACTACGCATGCGCGGGAAACCGGCACTTCCGATCCTCTGAACGAAGGGGTTCAGATTTCGAACGCGTGCGCGCAGGAGTCTGCGCGTGCGCTTTGATCTTACGTTTTATTTTTTTTTATACAGCTTTAGAAATGTAAAAACCAGGCGTAAGGACTGCATTTTAAAAAGGTAAGTGGTCAATTAATTAAAATTAAAACATTTTTTCCACAGGTTTGTTATTTTTAAATACTTTAAAGTAAGGTAAGTTTATTTTTAGCCCCTTTTTAATAAAATTATTTTTTCCAAAAATTTAAATTATTGTTTAAAATAGTTATTTAATGTAATTTATAGTTTATTTAAAAAGTGTGATTTAAAAAAAAAAATTATTTGAAGGTTAACTACTGTTTTGGGCCCTCAGCATTCATACGTTTTGACAGGTCTTTCTGTCAATCTTATGAATGGGCTTTTCCCTCCTCCATTGGCTGCCCATGGCTCCGTGATCCCAAGGGATGCATCGCACTAACTACGCCCCTGGGACACGCCAGCACAGCACGCCGGCCTCTGGGCCAGGCCCCGGAGAGGAATTCTACGCCCAGAGCTCAACTGCTGGCGCGCTAGGTAAGTGTAGGTCGGGGGCTTGCACCCGCGGGAAGCCCCCGACCCGAATTTCTGGGCCAATGTGTAGCAGCGACCAGCTGGAATGTTGCGAGTCTGCAGTGCTGGGGTCAACCCTTGCATTTTTAACATGGCAGGTTCATGAGATACAGCATTTTGCTACATTGTATTGCAAGTAATGCAATGGAGGTTTCAGGTGAGCGTCGCTCAGTTAAGCAATCCAATGTGCTGATAGGGTGAGATGAAGTAGGGCAGGAGGAGGCTCGTGTGGAGCATAAACACCGGCACAGACCTGTTGAGCTGTATGGCCTGTTTCTGTGCTGTATATACTTTGTAATACATCGTAATATCTGTTTAAAATTCAACCATTGTGGACAATTTTGTTGACTTTTCACTTTAAATGAGTTTGGGGTCCCTTTACTGCAGATTCATGTGTACTTGCTGGGCTCTGAAGCATGTTCAGAGTAACCGTTTGGAATACGCATTCCACATGAAACTCACTACCCAAGGGACACATACATCTTTGTTACGATTCTGGCCTTCTCCTGACACTTAAGTTGTGTTCACAGCAAAAAGGGCAGGTTCCGTACGCAGACCACATGTTCTCTGAACTGAAAGCTGCACCTGTATGGATGTAGTGAGTGAGTCAGCATACATACTGGGATTACAAATTACCACTTAACTGTGATGTATAATGTTGTGTCGGTACCTTTCTACCTAGACACAATTTAGGACTCAGAACTCAGAGATTCAAACATGAAGTGCTTTATTGGAAGGAAAGGAAGTTCTAGAAAGTTCCGAACAAAAAGAGCTAAACTTAACAGAACACCCAACCATTTATCTCCTGTGACAGCGCCACCACAGGTGGGAGGAGAACACACAATAGAACACACAATACATAACATTTCCTCCCCTCTTAAATGGAAGGTCCACATTATTCCTCAACAGGTAAGTTACTTTCAATGCACTCAACGAACCTAGGGTAGAGGTAGACTGCCTCAACCCCTGACTTTACCCTGGGGTTTATTCTGCCCCAGTCTTGTGGGTAAGTCGCTAAGACTACAGATCCAAGCGTCTTGGAGGCCGCCGCTCCCTGACAGGATACCGGCGGTCATCGCTAGCTTCCACAGCAGTAGGCATTGACACAGGCCTGGATGGGGAAGGTGCCTGTGTCAGTCGAAAGTCAGGAGTTTGCACAGGTGGAACAGTCTCTTTGACTTCCTGTGTTGGAGAAGAGCACTGTGGCAAAGGATGCTGGTTTGCGGTATCATCTGGAAACAGTTCAGGCCAACCAGCCGTTGGAGCCTCTGTGGCTGTCTCTGCTCCTAGCAACAGTTGATCTGTGTGTCTTCTCCAGACGACGTCCTCAGCAGTCTCAACCGTGTAAGACACAGGGCCCGTCTGCGCGATCACCATAGCAGGAACCCATTTCGGTCCAGTGTTGTAGTTTCGAGCTAGGACGTGCTCTCCAGGGTGAAACCGTCTCTCCTTGGCTCTTTTCTCTCTCTTTTCAACTTGAGCTTGTTGTTGACAATGGACAACCTGTTCTGCCCTTGGAGGTTTGAGTAAGTCAAAACTTGTCCGCAACTGCCTCTTCATCATGAGCGAAGCGGGGGAAGTTTTGGTTGTGGCATGCGGCTTGTTCCTGTAGGACAACAGGAAGCTGTTCAGACGTTGGTGGATTGAGCCCTGACCATGCGATTCCTTCAAGGCGTGCTTCAAAGTTTGCACAAACCTTTCTGCCTGGCCGTTAGTAGAGGGATGATAGGGCGCAGACCTGATGTGTTGGACACCATTCACATGCAGGAAGGTTGCAAACTCCTGTGATACAAATTCTGGACCGTTGTCACTTATGTGTTGTTCCGGTGAGCCATAATGGCTGAACATCTCACCAAGTTTCTCAATTGTTTTCTCTGCCGTGGTAGACCTCATCACAGCGACCTCCGTCCACTTGCTACGAGCGTCCACAACCACCATAAACATCATCTCTTCGAAAGGACCGGCGAAGTCCACGTGTACTCGCTGCCACACTTCTGCAGGCCAATCCCAGGGGTGTAGGGTTGCCAGCTGTGGAACATTCCGGACCCTTTGACATGGGGAACATGATTTGGCTTTCTCCTCAATATTCCCATCGAGACCTGGCCACCAGAAGTAGCTTCTTGCCATTTCCTTCATCCGAACCATCCCACTGTGGCCTGTATGAAGTTGTTGCAGTATAGGTTCCCTCAGAGGTGGCGGAATGATGACACGGCGTCCCCAAAGAAGACAACCTGCCTGGACGGAGAGCTCATTTCTTTTTGAAACGTAAGGTTTCAAACTAGGAGAATCTCCTATTGCTCTCCCTCGAATGACATCGTCCATTACCTCAGACAGGACTGGATCGTTGCGGGTGTACCTTCGCACCTGAACTGCAGTGACAGGTGCTCCCTCCACTTGTCTAAAGTAGAAGATGTCTATCTGACGAGGCTCTGGGGGAGTAACAGGCAAGGGTAGCCTCGAGAGACCGTCTGCGTTGCCGTGCAAGTCTGATTTGCGATATTTGATGTCGTATGTGTGTCCTGACAACAGTAAAGCCCACCTTTGCATCCTGCTTGCAGCGAGAGACGGAATTCCGGTGTGGGGCCCGAAGATTGAAGTCAATGGACGGTGGTCCGTCAGGAGTGTGAACCTTCTCCCAAACAGGTACTGATGAAATTTTCGAATTCCAAAAACGATTCCGAAGGCCTCGTGCTCGATCTGCGCATAGTTACTCTCGGCCTTGTTCAAGGTGCGTGATGCGAAGGCGATAGGTTTCTCTTCACCCGAAGGCATGGGATATGACTGCTCCCACACCATATGGTGATGCATCACATGCTAGCTGCACGGGTAACTTTGGGTCGAAGTGTGTCAGGACCTCCGATTTCAGCAATGCTTTCTTTGCTTGGGCGAAAGCTTCGTTGCACAGTTCAGTCCATTTCCATGTTTTGCCTTGACATAGCAACATTGCTGAAACCGTTACATCAGTTGCTAAGTCTGGAATAAACTTCCCATAGTAGTTAAGTAGCCCCAGAAATGAACGTAACTGGCTCACATTCTGGGGTGCTGGGGCCTCCACGATCGCCTTGACCTTTGACGGCGCCTTATGCAGGCCAGTAGCGTCAATCACATGCCCCAGGTACTCAACTGAAGACTGAAAGAATTCACATTTGTCTTTACGAACTCTGAGTCCGTACTCTTTCAGTCGTTGTAGTGTCGCATCCAAGTTCAGAAGATGATCCTCCTCATTTGTCCCAGTGACAAGGATGTCGTCCAGGTAGCACTGGACTCCTGGCAGTCCACTCAAAATCTGATCCATTGCCCTTTGGAATAGAGCAGGGGCTGACGTAATTCCAAATGGAAGGCGGCAGTACCTGTATAGCCCCTTGTGTGTCACAATTGTCAGCAGCTCCTTTGATTTGTCATCGACATGCATTTGTAGATAAGCCTGGCATAAGTCTATTTTGCTGAACTTTTGCCCTCCGGCCATGCCCGTAAAAAGATCAATGAGGGGAAGAGGGTACTTTTCTGCAGACAGCACCGGGTTAATAGTCACTTTAAAATCCCCGCAGATTCGAACAGATCCATCCTTTTTCAGGGCAGGAACAATGGGTGTGGCCCATTTGCTCACGCTCACAGGCTCCAGGACTCCACTCTCGACTAAGGCCTCCAAGTTAGCCTTAACTTTTGGCCTAACTGCATAGGGTACAGGTCGGGCTTTGTGAAACTTCGGCTTGCTATCAGGTTTAATGTCCAGTCTCACGCTGATCTTTTTCATGCTCCCAAGTTCCCCATTGAAGAGTTCTGCATGTTTGTTTAACACTGCAGTCAGACCTGACTCCCCTTTTGACATCATGCGGATTGCAGGCCAGTCCAGCGTGATTTTCTCTAGCCACGCACGTCCCAGTAGCGATGGGTAATTTCCCTTTACCACATGTAGTGGCAGTTTTGCAGTCTGTCCGTTCAATTTAACTGTCACCTCAATGACGCCTCTCATGGCCACAGGTTCGCCGGTATACGTCTTTAGCACAATGTTTGTTGGCTGAAGGGTAAGCTGCTTTAGCATTTTGTTGTAGATAGTGTCTGAAACAAGGGACACAGCCGCACCTGTGTCCACCTCCATCCGCACTGATTGTCCCTCCACCAGTGGTGACACCCAGTAGCCATTTGAATCACCTGCAACCGTCAGTATGTGCACCTCTTCCTCCTCAGAGGTGTCGCTCCCCTCTGTTTTGCTTGTTCCATCATACTGCACTGAATGAACACTCTTTTTCCTCTCTTGTCCAAATACAGACATTTTTCTTCCATGCTTCCCAGCTCTGTCTGTTCTTTTTTTACTTCTACAGGTGTGTTCAATGTGACCCTTTTTGCCACAATTTCGGCATTCCAGCTCCGTACACCAGCAGTCATTAGCGTGATGGCCCGTTTTCCCACAACGGTAACATGTGCTGTTCCGCGCACCTTTAGGCTCAGACGACACCTTGTGAACTCTCCCTGTTGAACTCAACTGGTGAGCCTCCTTTTCCGCCATCTCCATGGAGACACTAACTTCAATGGCCTTTAAGAGTAAGGTTGTCCTCAGTAAGAAGGCGCTTCTGTGTGGCTGCATTTTGCAGACCACACACACAAGTCTGTCTCTAATGGTGTCATTCAGCACCTCCTTGAACTGGCAGTGTTCCGACAGCCTTTTTAAAGCAGCAATAAACATCGTCACTGATTCCCCCTCCTCTTGATTCCGTTTGTGAAATCTAAATCTCTCAGCAATAACCAGAGGTTTTGGTGAAAAATGTGCTCCAAGAATTTCCACTAGTTGCTTATATGTTTTAGTTCCTGGCTTATCTGGCTGCACGAGGCTGCGAAGTAAATTGAATGTCTTCGGCCCGATTACACTCAAAGGTAGGCATGACCTTTTCATTTGCCACTGCCTTCGCCAATACAAAATAGTCAAAACGTTCCGTATATGCGCTCCATTGCGCCACATTTTCATCAAAATCACCGATGTTTCCTAATATAGTAGCCATCTCACGTTTCAAATTAAATTTTCTGTTTACTCACTGCATCCATAACGTACGCAGATTCAGCCGCTCCTCGTTGCCACTTGTTGTGTCGGTACCTTTCTACCTAGACACAATTTAGGACTCAGAACTCAGAGATTCAAACATGAAGTGCTTTATTGGAAGGAAAGGAAGTTCTGGAAAGTTCCGAACAAAAAGAGCTAAACTTAACAGAGAACACCCAACCATTTATCTCCTGTGACAGCGCCACCACAGGTGGGAGGAGAACACACAATAGAACACACAATACATAACATATAACACCACAAATAATGTGGGCTGCCTAGCACACTTACCTGTCTAATTTAAATGGCTGCAAAAAGCTCCTAATTAGGCTGTTAAATTTGACTCTTTGTTTTAGCCTGAATTTATCTACAAGATAATTTATACAGAAGTAGAAAGGCACAGCTAAGAAACAAATAGTACAATGCTCGACTTTCTTTTCAGCAGTTTTTGTGAAATCTGATAGAAATCACCTCACGTGCTGTCGACAGTCTAAAGCAGAGCACTAGGCTGACACAAGTAGTTAAGGTGTGAACAGTGCTCTGATGATCTGTTTGCTTTTGACACCGGACAGCTATTGAGATCACATCTTGCCCAATTCTTGCACTGCTTTTGAATAATGTACAACTGACAAAGCTCCCTTGATGGTTCAGCCATTTAGGATGTAATGCAATTGCTTGTAAATTTGCATACATTCCAGCAATTAAAAATAATCCTCTGATTGATTGCCAAGAACTGGAACCTGAATATAAAATAGCCATCAACTGGAACCTAAATAGCCAGAGACTGGATCTACACTGTCCTTCATAGAATCAGTAACTCCATTAGCACCTAGAGCCAGACTTTTTCATTTTGTCTGACTTATATAAGAAATCACTGGTCCCGTGTCTCACAGCTGGACTCTGGTCTCCGTTTTGAGGTCTAGTAATTAAAATGACACGTGCACACAGGAACACATCCTGGGACCAGTCTATTTCCTTATACCATGTCCATGCTGCTCTCACTGCTGCTGATACTCTCATACTTACATCTTTTACATAGTTGGAGCTGATAGCATTCCCATGCCGGTCAATTGCTCCCTCCGCAAGGATAATGATGTTCAGCCTGGAGCCTCTGCTGCGACTCTGGAGAAAGGACACATTAGGTCAGTTAGTCGGCCTTGGATACTAGCCGTGGCTCAGTGGGCAGCACACTCGCCTCTGAGTCACAAGGTCGTGGGTTCAGAGTCCCACTCCAGAGACTTGAGCACGTAATCTATGCTGACACTCCAGAGCAGTACTGAAGGAGTGCTGCACAGAGGTGATGTCTTTCAGCCCCATCTGCCCTCTCAGATGAAAATAAAAGATCCCATTGCACTATTTCGAAGAAAAGCAGGGGAGTTCTCCCCAGTGTCCTGGCCAATATTTATCCCTCAACCAACTAAAACCGATTATCTGGTCATTATCACATTGCTGTTTGTGGGATCTTGCTGTGCACAAATTGGCTGCTGCGTTTCCTACATTACAACAGTGACTACATTTCAAAAAGTACTTCATTGGCTGTTAAAGCGTATTGGGACCTCCTGAGGTGGTGAAAGGCACTACAGAAATGCAAGTCTTTCTTTTTCTTTGTTGTTGCATTGGACCCACCCACAGGACTGCTGATGAGTAGTTATATCCTTTGTAAGAGTGTCAGTACAAGAAACAGCATCTAATGGATTACCTAATGTTTCTGAAAGTTGACCAATGTCGCAGGACAGCACAATCCACGCCCACCAACTTTTTGCATGTGACTGAGCACGAGGCAGTTAAAAGCAAATCTCTTTTGCTGGAGCCACTTTTCAGTGACATGAAGAGCATAAATCATCCCTGTTCCCCCACCAAGCTATTGATGGCTACTCCTATCGCTATACTAGTATAAATGGTGGAAGCTGATTCAATAGTAACTTTCAAAAGGGAATTGGATATATAGTTGAAAGGAACAATTTGCAGGGCTATGGGGAAAGAGCAGGGGAGTGGGAATAATTGAATAGCTCTTTCAAAGAGTTGGGACGGGCACAAAGGGCCGAATGGTCTCCTTCCGTGCTTTATGATTCCATGAAATGATTGCCAGGAAACCTTTAGGTCCTCAATAATGGTGCTACAGTTGAATAACAGGAAGTGTGAAATTATCATGGCATCACAGTGGGGTGGAGCTTGGTCCATTATAAACTTATGGGGGCAAACCTGTGACTAACAGTTGGGCTTGGCGCTGAAGGGTCTTTCCGCCTGTATCGCACTCATTGTGCTGGTGCAATATCAACTGTCTCGCCCGTTTCAATTCTTACGGTTTATTTTTTGGGGGGTTTGGGGTTTAAGTGGGTTCTGGAATTTTTCAAATGGTAGGTAGAAACCGACACCACATGCAAGACGGGAAGTCCCTCCGTGCCTCTGTAACCTCTTCCAGCCCTACATCTCAGGAGACAACCTCTGATCTTCTACCTTTTGTTTATCGTGGATCTCCCATCCCTGCACTCCATTAGTGACAGAGCCTTCACTCTCCATTTCCTTTCCTAACAACAACTTGCTTTCATATAGCATCTTTAACACAGTAAAACGTCCCAAGGCGCTTCACAGGAGTGTTTCACAAAGCCACACAAGGAGATATTAGGACAGGTATTGATCAAAGAGGTAGGTTTTAAGGAACATCTTAAAGGAGAAAGAGGTTTAGGAAGAGAATTCAGAGCTTGGGGTCTAGACAGCTGAAGGCATGGCGCTCAATGGTGGTCTTCCACAAGACTTAGTTTGAGCATCAGGAAGAGGAACCAACTACAGACTTGCTACTCTCTCAAAGTCAGATAGAAAATTAAAAAAAGACTTGCATTTACATAGCCAGGACACTGGGAAGAACTCCCCTGCTCTTCAAATAGTCTCATGGGATCTTTCACGTCCATCTGAGTGGGCGGATGGGGTCTTGGTTTAATGTCTCATCTGAAAGTGATGGAAGGTGTCATCAACAGTGCTATCAAGCGGCACTTACTCACCAATAACCTGCTCACTGATGCCCAGTTTGGGTTCCGCCAAGACCATTCGGCTCCCGACCTCATTGCAGCCTTGGTCCAAGCATGGACAAAGGAGCTGAATTCCAGAGGTGAGGTGACAGTGACTGCCCTTGACATCAAGGCAGCATTTGACCGAGTCTGGCAGCAAGGAGCCCTAGAAGTCAATGGGAATCAGGGGGAAAACGCTCCACTGGCTGGAGTCATACCTAGCACAAAGGAAGATGGTTGTGGTGGTTGAAGGTCAATCATCACAGCCCCAGGACATCGCTGCAGGAGTTCCTCAGGGCAGTGTCCTAGGCCCAACTATCTTCAGCTGCTTCATCAATGACCTTCCCTCCAACATAAGGTCAGAAATGGGGATGTTCGCTGATGACTGCACAGTGTTCAGCGCCATTCACAACTCCACAGATAATGAAGCAGTCCATGCCTGCATGCAACAAGATCTGGACGACGTTCAAGCTTGGGCTGATAAGTGGCAGGTAACATTCGTGCCACAGAAGTGCCAGGCAATGACTATCTCCAACAAGCGAGAGTCTAACCACCTCCCCTTTACATTCAATGGCATTACCATCGCCGAATCCCCCACTATCAACATCCTGGGGGGGGGTCACCATTAACCAGAAACTTAACTGGACCAACCACACAAATACTGTGGCAACAAGAGCAGGTCAGAGGCTAGGTATTCTGCGGCGAGTGTCTCACCTCCTGACTCCCCAAAGCCTTTCCACCATCTACAAGGCACAAGTAAGGAGTGTGATGGAATACTCTCCACTTGTCTGGATGAGTGCAGCTCCAACAACACTCAAGAAGCTCGACACCATCCAGGACAAAGCAGCCCGCTTGATTGGCACCCCATCCACCACCTTAAACATTCACTCCCTCCACCACCGGCGTACCGTGGCTGCAGTGTGTACCATCTACAAGATGCACTGCAGCAACTCGCCAAGGCTTCTTCGGCTCCCAAACCCGCGACCTCTTCCACCTAGAAGGACAAGGGCAGCAGGCGCATGGGAACACCACCACCTCCAAGTTCCCCTCCAAGTCACACACCATCCTGACTTGGAAGTATATCGCTGATCCTTCATCGTCGGTGGGTCTAAATCCTGGAACTCCCTACCTAACAGCACTGTGGGAGTACATTCACCACAGACTGCAGCGGTTCAAGGCGGTGGCTTACCACCACCTTCTCAAGGGCAACAAATGCTGGCATTACCAGCGACACCCTGATCCCATAAACGAATTTTAAAAAATGGCACCTCTGACAGCACAGCACTTCCTCAGTACAGAACTGGAGTGTCAGCCTAGAATTTTTGCTAAAGCGAGTCACCCTGTCTCCTGGTTACGGAGACCTGGGACAAGATCTTATGGATAATCCCTCAAATACAAAATAGAGCAAGGTGACAGGGGACAGAGGGGATGGGAGCAAAAATTTGAACTTAAAAGAAAGAAGGGTATGGAAGCCTAGTGGTTATGGTGCTGGACGAGTGATCCAGAGGCCCGAACAAATAATCCAGAAAAAACGAGTTCAAATCCCACCATGGCAGCCTCTGAGAATTTGTATTAAAATATCTGGAAATAAAAGAGTTGGTATGAAGAAGTTGGATTGTCGTAAACACCCAACTGGTGGACTAAAATCCTTTCGGGAAGGAAACCTGCCATCCTCACCCAGTCTGGCCTATATGTGCCTCCAGTCCCATACCAAAGTGGTTGGCTCTTAACATGCCTCTGAAGTGGCATAGCGAGTGGCAACAAGGGATGGACAACAATGGCAGCCTTGCCAGTGACGCCCATATCCCGAGAATGGTTAATGGAACTAATCAATATATAAATGATTCGAGCTATTTTGTGCAGACTGTAAATTGATCGGGATGTGATGTTGGTGCTCTTATCTGGCCGGAGCTAGGAACTGTAGAAGTCGCCAGTCACAATCAGAGACTTCCCAATGTCAAAGTGGCCCTGCAATCCTTACCTCTCCAAGTCTCTTGCACATGATATCCTCCCAGCCATCCTCTGGAGGGGCCTCTGGGATGAAGAGCCAGTCTGCACCAGAAGCCAATGCAGACACCAGAGCCAGGTACCTGAACAAGCAAGACGAACAGATTGGTTACCAAGCCAACCAGTAACAGGAAACCACTGCTGATGATGGAACTATCTGTGGTTAGAGAATGTACAGCACAGGAACAGGCCATTCGGCCCAGCTTGTCTATGCCATGTTTATGCTCCACACGAGCCTCCTCCTACCCCTCTTCATCTCACCCCATTGGGCACATCCTTCTATTCCTTTCTCCATCATATACTTATCTAGCTTCCCCTTAAATGCATCTATGTGATTCACCTCAACTGTTCCCTGTGGTAGCAAGTTCCACATTCTAACCACTCTCTGGGTAAAGAAATTTCTCCAGAGTTCCTTATTGGATTTATTAGTGACTATCTTATAATTATGGTCCCTAGTTTTGAACTCCCCACAAGTGGAAACATTTTCTCTACGTCATCGTAATCTTAAAGGCCTCTATCAGGTCACCCCTCAGCTTCCTTTTGTTCTAGAGAAAAGAGCCCCAGCCTGTTCAGCCTTTCCTGATAGTTACCACCTCTCAGTTCTGGCATCATCTTTATAAACCTTTTTTACACTTTCTCCACTGTCTGTAGATCCTATTTATAATATGCAGACCAGAACTTGTGCACAGTACTCTAAGTGTGGTCTAACCCAGGGGTTCTTAACCTGGGGGTCCACGAGAAGGTTTCCAGGGGTCTGCCAAAAATACATAGACCAACTATTCCACCATGATCCGTACTGTACCCGCTAGAAGTTATTTTTTAAATTCCCCAGGGTCGGGCGGAATAACTTACTACGACGCCAGCCTCCTTCGAACTCAGCGAGTCACTCAGTGAGTCACACCCAATCTTTCCTCACTATTCTCCACCCCGTCCTGACCCGCGGGAGAAGGCTCAAGCACCAGATTCCACGCCCCAACCAGCGCCGTTTCCTCAGGCCATAACTTTAAAGATGTCCGCATCCCAGTTGACACGAGTGACCAACGGAGTGAATAAAGAGCTTGACTTGGGCAGGGCAATACCTTGCGATTGATAGCCGAGCTGGTCCAATGGGAATTTGAGAAAGCAAGAGCGTGCGATTGCCGGCACGTTGTTACTAATTTAGATTGGAACGAGTGGGAGGGAAATTTGAGTGGGAAGGAGAATTACAATGTCCTTCCTCGTTAGATAAAGGTTACTGTCCATGTCAGTATTAGAGATAAAATGCAGATGTTTTCTCCTCCCCACCCCCTGAGCAAAAGCTTCGTATTAACATTGTTATTGTACCGAGAAAGAGGGTAAACTTACACAGAATATTTGTTTGCGCCTGTAAAAAGACTTGCACTAATAATCCCAACACAAACTTTTTAACCTTTAAAGTGCTCTCCTTTCTGTTTGATTCTTTATTTAGTTGGAAAAGCAGCAATTGTCCTGCCAACCTGCTCAGCCTTGTGGAGGCTCGCCCTCCTCGTCAGGCCTCTCCAGTGACGGTGGGGGGACGACTACTTGTTGAAGATGCCTCCACGTCTTGACAACTGTTGCTCAGCACCAGCAACAAGTTTCACATTAAGTAAGTAAAACAAAATAGTAATAAATATATATGTTTAATTGCATAACTAATTTTTATACAGAAAAATGTGTTACTGGGGCTCTGTGGAATTGTTATAACATGGGGGGCGGGGGCGGGGCGCCCTCAGAAGCAAAATGGTTGAGAACCCCAGGTCTAACCAATGCTCTCTGCAAGTTTAACATAACTTCTCCACTTTTCTATGCTATCCCTCTAAAAATAAACCCCAGTGCTTTGTTTGCATTGCAAGGTGAATACAGAGAGCAGAATCTACATGCAAGTGGCCTTTCCTCTCCTGTGCTTTCTTATCTTAAGGACCAGGAGTATCACCGACAGCCTCATTGGCACACAGATGTGCTGCTGTTCTAAAGCTCGAGACACTGCTGTAGTGGCATGGTGCCTGGGCCCACACTACACATTCCAAATATAGAGTGCCACAAACTTGCAAAGATGCCAGTTTTGGCTCCGTGGTTGCACCTCGCAAATCCTTTCCTTTCCTTCTAAAAAATGGTACGTAACAAACTTTAATATTTTTTAAATGATTAGCTTTAAAAGGTTAAGAGTTTGACTGTCACAGGAATCAGCAACTTACCCACAATGCCTGCCCATGACTTCAAGCACAAAGGTTCGCTGGTGACTGCGGAGTGAAAAGAGGCAGATTACTACATGGTGAAAGGTTAATTTGCCAGCTGAGACCTCGGCATGAATCCAGCCCAAGCCGACAAAACTTCTTGTTCTCTCATGTGCAAGAGTCCAGAGTGAAATGGCTTGTAGAGTCTCAACGGAGTTGTTGGGTATGAACCTTCAGGACAATCCTGTCCATAATTCAGCACATAATCTACATAGGATTAACGGCACAGAAACAGGCCATTCGGCCCAGCCAGTCCGTGCCAGTGTTTATGTTCCACTCGAGCCTCCTCCAGTCTTTCCTCATCTAAATCTATCAGCATAACCCTCTATTTCCTTCTCCCTCATATGTTTGTCTAGCCTCCCCTTAAATTCATTTATACTATTCACTTCAATCACTCCCTGTGGTAGCGAGTTCCACATTCTCACCACTCTTTGGGTAAAGAAGTTCTGCAATGCTTTTACACCCAGACCAACAAGGGTGGTTGGGGTGGGAATGGATGCGCCACACCGGATACGGTGGTGCAGTGCTTATGTTACTGAACCAGTAATCCAGAGGCAGACATTAATAATCCAGAGAACACAAGTTCAAATCTCACCACGGCAGTTTGTGAAAAAGCTGTTATCAGTAAAAGTGACCATGAAGCTGGCTGTCGGATTGTTGTACAAACCCAACCCTCAGAAGTAGATCTGCCGTCCTTACCCAGTCTGGTCTATATGTGATTCCAGTCCCACAACAATATGATTGACTCTTAACTGCCCTCAGAAGTGGCCCAGCAAGCCAATCAGTAAGGCAACTAGGGGATGGCAATAAATGCATGCCATTACCGAGAATTAATTTTTAAAAACACACCGGCAAAGTAGGGGCGCTGTTTTGAGGCTGGGGGATTAAGGCATACTGTTGGCATAGCCTGCATCTCTGCATCTGTGCGCGATCTGGAAGTGCCCGATGTTGTAACACAGAAGCTTTACCCAGGCCTAGAAGTGTGCGATAGGTTGGATCACAAGGCAAAAACGGATCATGAACTTCCAGGACAAGCCTGCAGTCCCCTGATCACAGTATCCACCTGGTCCTCAAATGATTCCAGTATTTGGTTTCCACTGCCCTACTCAGAACTAACGGTGTTCTGGATTTACTTTTTCTGTAGGGAAAACAGTCGCAGTAGCTGGCTGCAGAGAGGACACCCAAGGGCAGAGAGTGATCATTAACATGTCCAACCATTCACTCAGACACAGGCAAAAGCAAACATGATGTTATAGTCAAGCAATAAATTTGATTAGGGCTCAACATCGGAGCAAGGGAACATTGGTTTTTCCAAAAGTAAAGTTAAAGGTCAGTTCTCGGTCCCAATGAAAGCTCCAAACTCCTGACTCTCACCCCGCTCTGTCTGCCGACCATGTGTTTTCTTTCCACAGACACATTGAAAACATGCGAGAAATCGTGACTGGCGAAGCTTTCGTGTTGCACTGATACCAGTCTGCCTAAGTTTAAAGGCCATCTTCATGAAAAAGATCTTGAAAAACTTTTCTTTTTCTAAATAAAGTTCAGGAAGAAGAGCAAGGTGCCGGCGAGGCAAGTGGCCTGAAACTCATCTACTTAAACGGCCGAGCTGCCTGTGGAGGTGTGACAGGAGCCAGCAGCTCACCCACTTGGGGCCCCCGAGGCCCAATATTGGGCCAGGCTTGGGCCTCCCGGTTCAGGCGCATGCTGACTGCACGCCACTGGTTGTGTGCCAGAAAACGAACCATAACCAGGTTTTTAACCCATACCTCTCTCGCTGTCCACCCAACACAATCTCAACCTTGCAATTACCCTCTCTCCCTCTCTCCACCTTTTCTACGCACCCATCTGGGTCCTCGGCTCTTAATGTTAAAGCACAAAAACTGACCATTCTATCAAGTCTGCGGCAACATTTTTCTCTTCATACGTCACCTAGTGTAATCCCACTCTACGGCTCGCCCCCCCATACCCTTTGATATCTCTCTTCATGAAGCAACTATTGGGGAAAAGGGGCGGCGAACAATTTACCCTGATGTTTTCTTTTGCGCTTCAAGCTAAACTATATATTTTTTTATATAAAGAGAAGCCTCAACAGTTTAGATAACTGGTTAAATTTGAACTCATGGAGCGAGCAAAGAAATCATGGGCTTTCTTTGAGATCTCCCTCACTCCGACCCAGCCCCCGCCACCCCAGTCACCACTTCAAGTGTCTTTTTAAATTGGGACTTGTGTGTGTGAAGCCTTGAACTCGATTATCAGACCCGCACCTTCAGGGCAACACATTGTGTACAGGCGGCAAAACTGCTCAACAAAAGTGAATCCAATTAATCTCAACCCGCTGCTACATGGCAGCTCCTCGCACTGCCACAGATTGGTTGCACCCACAATCTTCACCCGTGATAAACCAGAGTTAAATTCTAATGTGTGCGTTGGGCTTGGCTGGGTTGTCTTAACCGGGCTGCGTCGTACTTTAAAAAAAAAAAACGGGATATAAAGATTTAATTGTCATCGCCATTACCAATCAGCTGTGATAAGAACCTGGTTAGCAAACTATATCTCGCCTCCGAGTCAGAAGTTTATGGATTCAAGTCCCACTCAAGAGACTTGAGCACAAAATCTCCGCTGACAGTCCAGCGCAGTACTGAGGGAGTGCTGCACTGTCGGAGGTGCTGTCTTTTGGACGAGACGTTAAACCGAGGTCCCGTCTGCCCTCTAAGGTGGAAAGATACCAAGGCACAATTTCAAAGAAGAGCATGTGAATTCTTCTCAGTGTCCAGGCCAATATTTATCCCTCAACCAACATCACTAAAACAGATAATCTGGTCATTGTTACATTGCTGTTTTTGGGAGCTTGCTGTGTGCAAATTGGCTACTGCACTTCCTACATTACAACAGTGACTATACTTCAAAAGTACTTCATTAGCTGAAAAGAGCTTTGGGACATGCTGAGGTTACGAAAGGCACTATAGAAATTCAAGTTCTTTCTTTACTGATCTATCCTCGGGGGGTTCTCTACCGGGGGTCTGCGGCTCCCTAGGGGTCCACGAGAAGGTTTTGAGAGGTCCACCAACCAATCAGGATGAGGAGAAGGCGGAGCCTCTCAATGCACGTCCATGGTGGACAGGCCTGCTAATCACACGGTTGCCATCAAGGTTAGGTCACAGTGCAGCTGCTTGCCGGGAGTCAGAGTCGCTGGGGCCAAGGTGCGGTGGAGTGTTTATCAGCATGCAATCCTGCCCAGTAACAAGCATAGTTTCAATTATTCAGGTTAACCTTCCACCTGGCAGCCTGATTGTACTGTTATCAAGCTCTGAACTTCAGTAATCTTCTGATTACAGTATTGGAAAGGCACAGTAACAACATTCTCTTTAAACCATAGTCATTGAATTATTTTAGTTACAATCCATTACTGTCTATTTCCCACAGGGGCTTTGCTGAAAGTACAGTGCTACCCGACTTGTACCAACTAGAAATTCTAGGTCGTAAATAATGCCTACCCCTGATCATTTTTCTTAGTTTAAATATTGCAGATGCATACTTAACCAACTGAATATATTAATCCAGTAATTATTAAAACATGAAAGAAGGAGCATGCATGCATTAAACTGAATGTTATCCAGGATTTGAATAAAAATAACCACCTCATCCCCCACCACCAACCCCCTACCCAGCAATTATATAATTTGGTGAACTCGGGATTGGTTTCTGCTTGAGATGGTTTCCTGCTTGGCTCACAAACAGCTCACTGGTAAATTTTCCGGGGGTTGCATACTTGGATTTCAGGAAAATGCCCCATTTGTGTAACCTCTGGGCCTTAGTTGATTCCAGTCTCTCCTGTGATTATTTCACCTTTTAAAACCTAACTAAAGACCTTGCACTCGCTTATACAGAAAAAAATGTGTGTTGATGTTACGGGGGTTCATGGAATCTTTATAACATGGGAGGGAGGGCCTCAGAAGCAGAAAAGTTGAGAACCCCTGCTCTAGATGGAACACTTCATGAGAGAGAGAAAAAAAGGAGGTAGATCTAACAAATTACCTAGAAAGACAAACAGCAGTACCCGGGCCAGCAGTGGGATCAGTGTTGCTATGGAAACTAGCTATATACACATAAAATTAACTAACAAGGCTTTATAACTTGGGTGTAAAGGTTGGATAAACACCAAGGAGCACATCGTCCTTTAAACCCAGAGACTGCTACTGTTCACTCAGTCATGACAGACAGACTGCATTTAACTGGCTTTCATTTCAGCACAGCACATTCTTTCCAACACTCGGTCTGCATAGTGTTTTTTTTATTAAAAAGGAACACAGTTTATTATCTCTGATAATGGCTGATGGCTAGCTGGGCTGGGCTTCCTTGTCCTGTGAGTGAGTGATAAAACAATGCATAGGATTATTGTAGATAAGCTGTTTGATAAGGTTTCTTTTATGTGCCATTACGAGGCGTGTTCTGTTGAGGGTAAAAAAAATTGGATTACTTTTTTTGACGCGAGCAGTTCTGCAGCATGCACACAATGTGCAGCCCTAAAGGCGCGGGGTCCAATAATCAAGTCTGAGTCTTCACACACACAAAAGCCCCAATCTAAAAAGAAACTTAAAATGGTGACTGGGTGGGGAGAGATCTCAAAGAAGTCCCCATGATTGATAAGCGTACCCCTGCAAGGGTCACATTCTCACACTGCCTGTGACGACAGCTCTCGGGATCCACAACAACTTATATTTATTCAGCGCCTTTAACGTAGTAAATCGTTCCAAGGCGCTTCACAGGAGCTTTATCAGACAAAATTTGACACCGAGCCTTATAAGGAGATTAGGACAGGTGACCAAAAGTTTGGTCAAAGCGGTAAGTTTTAAGGAAGGTCTTAAAGGAGAAGGGAAGAGGTAGAGAGGCGGCGAGGTTTAGGGAGGGAATTCCAGAGCTTAGGGGTCAGGCAGCTGAAGGCTCGGCCGCCAATGGTGAGGCGATGGAAATCGGGGCTGCGCAAGAGGTCAAATTGGAGGAGCGCAGAGATCTCGGAGGGTTGTAGGGATGAAGGAGGTTACAGAGATAGGGAGGGGGGGGGGGGCGAAGGATTTGAACAAGGATGAGAATTTTAAATTGGAGGACACAGAATTCACCCTATACACTGGTAGGTGCCAGCAGGAGAGGGAGCACCACGGACATTGCAGCTGGACGGAAAGACTCACTGGTAAAAGCACCAGAAGCAATGTGTGACTGGAGTCATTGTATTTCATTTCTAATTGGACTTGACATGAGGAGTCGAGCAGTTTGTGGGACAGACCCTGCGGCTCTGTGTTTGGTGATTAGTGGGGACTCGGGTTTTCCCCTTTGGTGCATTTCTTAGTGGAGCCTTTTGCCCGAAGGAAATAGAGCGTGGGATACTGTGCTTTACAGCAGCTGATTCAGGGCCACCATTCAACTCACTCCAAATGCTGGCATTTTAAGCTAGTTACCAGTTCAATGCCTTTCGGCTCATCAAACATGGGCCCAGATCCAATAAGTGCACAGTCTGCTTAACTCTCTTAATGGGCTGGTAAAAGAGGCTGAAGAACTTTCTGAAACAGTGGCCCAGGTCACCTGGTTATGTGATCAGACAGCCCTCCTTAAGGGGGCATGGCAGCCGTTAACAGCAGCCTCAGAGCAAATTGCCTTACTGCCCACTCATTTTTTTGGTCGTCTTCTTATCGTGTCCACGGACAGTCTATACATAGCCCAGCCAGAACTGGACGCATTTTTGCGCCTTGTTGTTGAATTCGGCAAGATCTGCAACAGTGCCGGGTTCCTCTAACGATGGGCATTGCAGGAGATGTTGCATAGTCTGTGCCTCAGTTCCACATTCACAAGTTGTCGGGCTGGTTGAATATCCCCATTTGCTTCGTGACACCTTTGAGCAGCCTACACCGGTCCTAAGTCTGTTAAGGCACTTCCAGGTTGCCCAGTTGCAATTAGCTCCTGGAGGAAGGCTTTCATCAAGTAAAATTTCCATCGCTGGGGGTTGTTCAAGACTGGCGAGCCGGTCTTTCCACAAGGCGATGCGGGCTTCAGATGAGGTTGATTGTAATGGAACAACACTGTTCATGAAGCTCTTTCTTGACTTTAGGCGGCTGGGTGTAGGTGTATGACAATGCAGAGGGTGTCTCTCATCTGATGTTTGACGGAGTCGCTCTTTCTTGCTGGCTACCGTTCTTCTTATATCAGGGGGAGCGATACCCGCCAGGATATATAGGCTGTTGGTGTATGTTGGTTTTAAGCAACCTGTAATAAATCGGCAATAACAACAGAAAATGCTGGAAAAACTCAGCAGGTCAGGCAACATCCGTGGAGAGAAATTTGAGTTGACGTTTCGGGTTGGACCCTTCTTCAAAACTGGAAAGAAAAGAAACTAGATCGGAGGCAGGGCTGCGATCGGACAAAAGAATAAAAGAGATTAGAAGCTAGACGAGATGGTAATAGGCTGGGATTAGGTGTAAAGTGTACTGGCAGGGCAAAAGATAGCTGCCAGGTGTGGGAGAGAAACAAAAGGAAAGGGGGGGGGGGGGGGGGGAAAGGAGTGGAACAATTACAAGAGAAAATGAAATGGGGGCCGAGCTTATGATCTGAAATTGTTGAACTCGATATTGAGTCCGGAAGGCTGCAGACTGCCTAATCGGAAGATGAGGTGCTGTTCCTCGAGTTTACGTTGAGCTTCCGTGGAACAATACAAGAGGCCAAGGACGGTGAGGTCCGAGTGGGAATGGAGCGGTGAATTAAAATGACAGGCGACCGGAAGCTCGGGGTCACCCTTACGGACTGAACGGAGGTGTTCCGCAAAGCGGTCACCCAATCTGCGTTTGGTCTCCCCAATGTAGAGGAGACCGCATCGTGAGCAGCGAATACAGTATACTAGATTGCGAGAAGTACAAGTAAATCGCTGTTTCACCTGGAAGGGGTGTTTGGGGCCCTGGACAGTGGGAAGGGGGGAGGTATAGGGGCAGGTGTTACATCTCCTCCGCTTGCAGGGAAGGTGCCAGGCGAAGAGGAAGGGCTGTTTGGGGTGATAGAGGAGTGGACTAGGGTGTCTCGGAGGGAGCGGTCCCTGCGGAATGCTGAAAGGGGAGGGGAGGGGAAGATACGTTTGGTGGTGGGATCACTTTGGAGGTAGCGGAAGTGCCGGAGGATGATCCGTTGAATGTGGAGGCTGGTGGGGTGAAAGGTGAGGACAAGGGGAACCCTATCGTGGTTCCGGGAGGGAGGGGCAGGGGTGAGGGCAGAAGTGCGGGAGATAGAACTGACACGGTCGAGGGCAGTGTCAACCACAGTAGAGGGGAATCCTCGGTTGCGGAAAAAGGAAGACATGTCTGAAGCACTGGTGTGGAAGGTGGCGTCGTCAGAGCAGATACGGCGGAGGCGGAGAAACTGGGAGAATGGAATAGAGTCCTTACAGGAAGCGGGGTGGGAGGAAGTGTAGTCCAGGTAGCTGTGGGAGTCAGTGGGCTTGTAGTAAATATTGGTCGATAACCTATCCCCAGAGATGGAGACGGAGAAGTCGAGGAAGGGAAGGGAAGAGTCCGAGATGGACCATGTGAAGGTGAGGGAAGGGTGGAAATTGGAGGCAAAGTGAATGAAATTGTCAAGTTCGGGGCGAGAGCAGGAAACTGCACCGATACAGTCATCACTGTATCGGAAAAAGAGGTGAGGGAGGGGACCCGAGTAGGACTGGAACAAAGATTGTTCCACATAGCCCACGAAAAGGCAGGCATAGCTAGGACCCATGCGGGTACCCATGGCAACACCTTTGATTTGGAGGAAATGAGTGGAGTTAAAGGAGAAGTTGTTCAATGTGAGAACAAGTTCAGCCAGGCGGAGGAGGGTCGTGGTGGATGGGGACTGGTCGGGCCTCTGTTCAAGGAAGAAGCGGAGCGCCCTCAGGCCATCCGGGTGGGGGATGGAGGTGTAGAGGGATTGTACGTCCATGGTGAAAAGGAAGCGGTTGGGGCCAGGAAACTGGAAACTGTTAAAGTGGCGGAGGGCGTCCGAAGAGTCGCGGATGTAGGTGGGAAGAGACTGGACAAGGGGAGAAAAGATAGAGTCAAGATAGGAAGAGATAAGTTCTGTAGGGCAAGAACAGGCTGAAACGATGGGTCTACCAGGGCAGTCCTGTTTGTGGATCTTGGGAAGGAGGTAGAAGCGGGCTGTGCGGGGTTGGGGAACTATGAGGTTGGTGGCAGCGGGGGGAAGATCTCCAGAGGAGATGAGGTCAGTGACAGTCTTGGAAACGGTGGTTTGATGTTCGGTAGTGGGGTCATGGTCCAGGTGGAGGTAGGAGGAGGTGTCGGAGAGTTGGCGTTCAGCTTCCGCTAGGTAGAGGTCAGTACGCCAAACAACAACAACAGCACCACCCTTGTCAGCGGGTTTAATGACAATGTCAGGGTTGGATCTAAGAGAATGGAGTGCTGCAAGTTCAGAGGGAGGTAGGTTGGAGTGAGTGAGGGGAGCAGAGAAATGGAGACGGCCGATGTCACGGCGGCAGTTAGCGATGAAAAGATCTAGAGAGGGTAAGAGGCCAGGGGGAGGGGTCCAGGTAGAATGGGAATTCTGCAAGCGGGAGAAAGGGTCAGTTGTGCGGGGGGAAGACTCCTGGCCAGTGAAGTGGGCACGGAGACGAAGGCGGCGGAAAAAGAGCGCAACATCGTGCCGAGCTCGAAATTCGTTGAGGTGGGGGCGTAAGGGGATGAAGCTCAGGCCTTTGCTGAGGACTGATCGTTCAGGGTCAGAGAGTGGAAGGTCAGAGGGGATAGTGAAAACGCGGCAGGGCGTGGGATTGGGAGAAGGGGGGTCAGAGGAAAGTGAAGGGGAAGAAGGTTCCGGAGGGGCGTTGGTGTCCAAGAGTTGATGAAGCTTGCGATCCTTGACATCGGAAAAGGAAGAAGAAAAGTTTTTTGTTGAAGCGTCGGATGAGTCGAAGGATGAAATGGAACTGTGGACCCGGACAGCTTTGAGATAGAGTGCGCCGGTGTTGCTAAAGAGAGAAGTCGAGTGTGTTCATGTGGCGCCGCATGGCGTTGAGCGTGGATCTCAGGATGCGGCGAGAGCAGTAGTTCGAGGAACGATGAATATCTTGGAGATATTTGTATAAAATCGGCAGCTTGCATTCAGAACTGCATCCATCTTCTTGGCATTTTTTTGGTGATTCTGTCAATCACTTGAAATAAAGGCATCCAGTCTAGCTAGGGACGTTCAGCAAAAAAAACCTGCAAACCCAATGGCTTAGTAGGTAAGGGCACCGCCCAGGCTAACACTGAGTCGTACATGCCAGAAAGACCATGATTTGATTCCTGGTCCATGCTGAGTTAATCGATAGATGGGGAGGTAGTAGTTGTGCTTGAAGGCAGCATACGAGAGGTTTAACAGTAAAGAAGGAATCCATGCATGTACACATAGCTTGGCTCAGTTGGTAGCATTCTCGTCTCTGAGCCAGAGGGTCGTGGGTTCAAGCCCCACTCCTAGACTTAAGTGTCTGGGCTGACACTTCAGTGCAGTACTGAGGGAGTGCTGCCTTATCAGATGAGATGTTAAACCTGGTTTAGATGGAAGTTTGAGAACCCACAGCACTATCTGAAGAGGAGCAGGGAGTTATCCCACAGTCCTGGTCAACATTCCTCCCTCAACCAACACGCTACCTGGTCATTCATTTGCTTCTTGTGGGACTTTGCTCTGCGCAATAGGCTAAAAATGTTACTAAGTAACAGTGACTGCATTTCAGAGGTAATCCATGCTTTATAAAGTGCTTGGGGAGGGAGGGGCAGAAGGCATGATAAGCAGCTATATAAATGCAAGTTCTTTCTGTCACACACTGCTGGGAGATCTTTGGTCTTTCTAGGTCATTTGGGCGCTTGGTAGATACACACACACTCGGTTGAGCTGCAATAAAACCGGCCGCACATAGACATACCTCTGCGCCGTGGTCGTTATGGCGTCAATCACCTCCATGATCCTGTGCAGGGCGGAATCTGTACCAATAGTCATGTCTGTCCCACAGAAGTCATTGTCAATCGAACCCACCATCCCAACAATGTTCAGGTGGGAGAACTGCTGGGAAATATCTTCGGTGATTTTATCTGAAGGCCAAACAGAAAATATGAGAGTGCTAACTTTTTAATTGTGTATCCAATGGGGCAAAGTCTTATAACCATTTGCAGTTCCTGGTTATTCAGCAGGGTCAGGGTTACTCAGTGTAACTGTGTGGAGTTCCTGGTTATTCAGCAGGGTCAGGGTTACTCAGTGTAACTGTGGGGAGTTCCTGGTTGTTCAGCAGGGTCAGGGTTACTCACTGTGTAACTGTGTGGAGTTCCTGGTTATTCAGCAGGGTCAGGGTTACTCACAGTGTAACTGTGGGGAGTTCCTGGTTATTCAGCAGGGTCAGGGTTACTCACAGTGTAACTGTGTGGAGTTCCTGGTTATTCAGCAGGGTCAGGGTTACTCACAGTGTAACTGTGGGGAGTTCCTGGTTGTTCAGCAGGGTCAGGGTTACTCACTGTGTAACTGTGTGGAGTTCCTGGTTATTCAGCAGGGTCAGGGTTACTCACAGTGTAACTGTGGGGAGTTCCTGGTTATTCAGCAGGGTAAGAGTTACTCACAGTGTAACTGTGGGGAGTTCCTGGTTGTTCAGCAGGGTCAGGGTTACTCACTGTGTAACTGTGTGGAGTTCCTGGTTATTCAGCAGGGTCAGGGTTACTCACAGTGTAACTGTGGGGAGTTCCTGGTTGTTCAGCAGGGTCAGGGTTACTCACTGTGTAACTGTGTGGAGTTCCTGGTTATTCAGCAGGGTAAGGGTTACTCACTGTGTAACTGTGGGGAGTTCCTGGTTAATCAGCAGGGTAAGAGTTACTCACAGTGTAACTGTGTGGAGTTCCTGGTTATTCAGCAGGGTCAGGGTTACTCACTGTGTAACTATGTGGAGTTCCTGGTTATTCAGCAGGGTAAGGGTTACTCACTGTGTAACTGTGGGGAGTTCCTGGTTAATCAGCAGGGTAAGAGTTACTCACAGTGTAACTGTGTGGAGTTCCTGGTTATTCAGCAGGGTAAGGATTACTTAGTGTAACTATGTGGAGTTCCTGGTTAACAACAGAAAATGCTGGAAAAACTCAGCAAGCCAGGCAACATCTGTGGAGAGAGAAATAGAGTCAACGTTTCAGGTCTTGACAAAGGGTTTCGACCTGAAACGTTGGCCCCGATTTTCAGCTTGTGTGGGAAATGGTCGGGTTTCCCCGAATGTGGGGTTTCTGACACATGTAAAAAAGTGGCCAATTATTTCCCAGCTTGTGGGAAGCCTCACTAATTGTCCAATTCGAGTCAGAAATCCCCACAGTGTGATGTCATCATTTGTGGTGCTTTCAAGGTCCATAGCAAGCACTGCATCCTCTGAAGGCTTCCAAATGAACCATACAGGATGGCAGAGGAGCCTGCAGCAGCTGTGGCCAGTGCCAGACCCCGAGCTGCCTCCAGATTCGACGAGGCTTCACTGCAGGCATTATTGGATGGGTTTAGGGCCCACAGGGAGGTCCTCTTCCCTAGGTCAGGGAGGAAGAGGCCTCCCACTGAGAACAATGCTGCATGAATGCTGGTGTCAGCAGATGCCAACTCGCTGGGAGTCATCAAAAGAACCTTGGCATTACATCTCTAACTCCTTCCTTTACTCCCCCACAGTACCATCCAGAGCCCCCGTCCTCACTGTGGTGGAGGAAGAGGCTGTGCAGCCAGACTCCTCAGAGGAAGCTCCAACCTCTGAGGGCGCAGCGTCAGCAGAAGTAAGTGCACCTAGCACCAGCGCAGACACTCACACCTCGGGGGGACCTTCGGGACATAGAGTAGTGTTGTCACCTGGTGTTTCACAGCTCACAAGTGAGCCTCAGCAGATTCTGGAGACAGGGACAGCAGTAGAGAGTCCTCGTCAGAGGGCGCAGGACTCTGCCAGCTCAGCTCAGCTGCATGTTGACCCTCTGCCTCTGGGTCCATCCGCAAGAGAAGAGGTGATGGATCTCCATGCACAGATGCAGGAGTCTCTGGCAGGTTGTCTCCAGGGTCGCTGCGAGTGTGGAGCGAATGGAGGAGTCCATAGCGACAAAAGGTAAATTGTGCTTGACTAATCTACTGGAATTTTTTGAGGATGTAACTGGGAAAATAGATAAGGGAGAACCAGTAGATGTGGTGTATTTGGACTTTCAAAAGGTTTTCGATAAGGTCCCATATAAGAGATTAGCGTGTAAAGTTAAGGCACATGGGATTGGGGGCAAGGTATTGACTTGGATAGAGAACTGGTTGGCGGACAGAAAGCAGAGAGTAGGAATTAACGGGTCTTTTTCCGAGTGGCAGGCAGTGACTAGTGGGGTACCGCAGGGATCGGTCCTGGGACCCCAGCTATTCACAATATACATTAATGATCTAGATAAGGGAACTAGATGTAATATCTCCAAGTTTGCAGACGACACAAAGCTGGGTGGGCGTGTGTGCTGCAAAGAGGATACCGAGAAACTCCAGGATGATTTGGACAGGTTGGGTGATTGGGCAGAAGCGTGGCAGATGCAATATAACGTGGATAAATGCGAGGTTATCCACTTTGGTGGCAAAAACAGAAAGGCAGACAATTATCTGAATGGCAATAGATTGGGAGAAGGGGAAGTGCAACGAGACCTGGGTGTCCTTGTGCACCAGTCGCTGAAGGTAAGCATGCAGGTGCAGCAGGCGGTGAAGAAGGCAAATGGTATGTTGGCCTTCATAGCGAAAGGGTTTGAGTACAGGAGCAAGGATGTCCTGCTGCAATTGTACAGGGCCCTTGGTGAGACCACACCTTACTGTGTGCAGTTTTGGTCGCCTTATCTGAGGAAGGATGTTCTTGCCATGGAAGGAGTTCAGCGAAGATTCACAAGGCTGATCCCTGGGATGGCAGGAATGACGTATGAGGAGAGATTGTGTCGATTGGGCTTATACTCGCTGGAGTTTAGAAGAATGAGAGGGGTTCTCATCGAAACTTATAAAATTCTGACAGGTCTGGACAAACTAGATGCAGGTAGAATGTTCCCGATGGTCGGAGAGTCCAGAACCAGGGGTCTTAGTCTAAGGATAAGGGGCAAGCCATTTAGGACAGAGATGAGGAAGAATTTCTTCACCCAGAGAGTGGTGAACCTGTGGAATTCTCTACCACAGAAGGCGGTTGAGGCCAAGTCTTTAAATATATTCAAGAAGGAGTTAGATATATTTCTTAGAGCTAAAGGTATCAAGGGATATGGGGAGAAGGCGACAGGGTACTGAGTTTGGATGATCAGCCATGATCACATCGAATGGCGGCGCAGGCTCGAGGGGCCGAATGGCCTACTCCTGCTCCTATCTTCTATGTTTCTATGAGCAGAGCCTTTGTGGAGTCATTGGCGCATGAATGCATCACCATGGAAAGGTTGGCAACCTCCATGGAGAAGATAACTTGCCAGGGTACGGAAAATATGGTGAGTGCTCATAAGAGAATGACATCTCTTGAGGAGCGTTGGCCATCTGTTGAACAGAGAAACCAGATCTTCATGGAAGTCCTTCCGAGTAGGACTGCCAGTGCAGAAACAGGTCCCCATGGCCCCCAAAAGCGCAGCAAGCTGCTCTCAAGCCACTTCCAAGCGCTGGCCCCTTCTGGCCTGTGCAGCTTCAGGTGAGTGAGCAGCAGCCTGGTGCTCCTGCTGCTGATCCTGGTTCTGCAGCTGCCGCCTCTGCTGCTGGAGATCCTCTAATGGCAAGAAGGGAAGGAAGAAAAGGCGTCCCATGCTTCTCGTAGATGCCTCCGCTGAGGAAGCGCTGAGTGAGGGTGGCGAGAGGGGCTTCCCAGGAGATCGCATTGGAGATGTGTGTGAGGCTCCAACCTTCCACAGCTGTGCCTAAGCCTTGAAGAAGTAGCCCCAAACCTACAACAACAAGGTCCTTCAACATACAAATGCTGTCCCTTTAAATCGCAGCTTCTCCGATTGACCTGCAGCTGACAGCAAGCAAGCCAACTGTTTTCACGCCAGGTCTCATCAGCGGGGTTCCCCGCAGGCGTGTTTCAGGTGGGGAAAGCCCCAAATTCGCAACGGCCCCGGAAAATCTACTTCAACAAGGTAATAATTGGTCATTAGTGTTCCGACGACCAGTCCTGCCAGCGGCGGCCGGGACTGAAGCGGGTCGCGGAGAAACGGCAGTCCGAAAGTCGGACGGGGTGGGGAATCAGGCGGGGGGGGGGGGGGGCGGCGGTCGCGACCCGCTTTTTCTGCGATTTTTGGCCCCCGGCCACCTGGAAAGCCGCCCGATGGCTGGCAGAAAAATCGACCCTGTTGACTCTATTTCTCTCTCCACGGATGTTGCCTGGCCTGCTGAGTTTTTCCAGCATTTTCTGTTGTTATTTCGGATTTCCAGCATCTGCAGTATTTTGCTATCGTACTGGAGTTCCTGGTTATTCAGTAGGGTAAGGACTACTCACAGTGTAACTGTGTAGAGTTCCTGGTTATTCAGCAGGGTCAGGGTTACTCACTGTGTAATTGTGTGGAGTTCCTGGTTATTCAGCAGGGTCAGGGTTACTCAAAGTGTAACTGTGGGGAATTTGTGGTTATTCAGCAGGGTAAGGTTACTCAATATCTTTAAATCAGCAGGGCAAGACCCCTGCACTTCTTAGCTAGTCCAACACATTTCTGTGAAAATGGAAGGGTTGCTAACATTCTTCCTGTGACTCCTGCTGGAAAGTACATGTGTGGAAGCCAGCACAGGATGGAGCTCAGTTGTAATGTCTCCTGTGCCCGAATAGTCTGTCAAGATTAATTCGTCACTTGAAGGAAGTATCCGAGGGCTGCCCGTACCACAGCAAGGGGTCGATGCCTTCAGAGAGGGGAGGGAATTGATGGAAAAAGAAAACAATAATGGGAGGACAACTATTGGTATAATAAGGAGGTGGGAGATATTAACTGGACTTCAATTGCACATTTTCCTCTCCACCATAACATTTTATTTACGTCTTGGAAGGAGTGGTTTCTTCCAGTCCACTCCCACTCTGAACATCATACAGCCATTCGGTGAAAACACCCAGCACTGAACCTTGTAACCCACAACGGTGCAGGGTCTGTTCCTAGTCTGTGCTGAGTTAGCTGATCGGATCAGGGCAACAGTTGTTTTCACCGAATAACTGGAGCCAAGAAGATGATTACGTTGACAGGTCACCTCAGGTGTACTTTTTTTTATAGATATAATCCTGTTCTCGATAGCCTGGGTTTTCCCACTGCTGCTGACAGCAGGCAGCACTCAAGGCATTTCATCTCATGCTGTCACCAGCCATGAAGATATGGGGAGGGAGGAGGAATGTACCAGTGATCATTCTTTGCATGTGTGCCTAAATAGTGAGCACCAGTAGGCTATTTGACTGTGGAGGCCATCGCGCCCAAGCCTGTCCTCACTCGACATGTGATATTCTCTGCCAGAAACTGTGGTTCAAGCAAGAGTCTTTAAATTATTATAAAATAAAATTAAAATACTTGCTTGAGAAAGAGGAATATTAAAAAGAGTAATGAAGAGCGAGCAGGAGAGTGGGGATTAGATTAAGTTGCTCAAGTGAGGAAAACCTCCAGCACAGAGCTGATGAGCCAAATGGCCTGTTTCTGTGCTGTAACCTTTCAGCTTGGTCATTGGATAGTGATCAGGAGAAGGAACCTGTAGTATCTCAACTGTTGCCCTGATCCGATCAGCTAACTCAGCACAGACTAGGAACAGACCCTGCACCGTTGTGGGTTACAAGGTTCAGTGCTGGGTGTTTTCACCGAATAACTGGAGCCAAGAAGATTATATTGACAGGACACCTCAGATGTACTTTTATAGATATGTTTTAATAGTTCTTTACTCAGTGGTGAGAATGTGGGACTTGCTTCCACATGGAGTGGTTGAGGCGAACAGCATAGATGCATTTTAGGGGAAGCTAGATATGTACAGGCAGGAGAAAAGAATATAAGGATATGTAGATAGTGTGAGATGAAGTAGGGTGGGAGGAGGCTCGTGTGCATAAGAACATAAGAAATAAGAGCTGCAGTAGGCCATTTAGCCCTTCGAGCCTGCGCCGCCATTCAATAAGGTCATGGCTAATCTTCTACCTCAACTCCACCTTCCTGCACTACCCTCATATCGCTTAATTCCCTTGGTTCCAAAAACTGTATCGACCTCTGTCCTGAATATACTCAACGACTTAGCATCCTCAGCTCTCTGGGGTCGAGAATTCCAAAGATTCACAACCCTTTGAGTGAAGAAATTTCTCCTCATCTCAGTCCTAAATGGCTGACCCCTTATTCTGACACTGTGACCCCGTGTTCTAGATTCCCCAGCCAGGGGGAACATTTTCTCAGCATTAACACTGTCAAGCCCCTTAAGAATTGTATATGTTTCAATTAGATCACCTCGCATTCTTCTAAACTCTATGGAGTATAGGTCTAGTCTACTCAATCTCTCCTCATAGGGCAACCCCCTCATCCCAGGAACCAGTCTACTGAACCTTCGTTGCACTCCCTCTAAGGCAAGTATGTCTTTCCTTAGGTAAAGCGACCAGAACTGTACACAGTACTCAAGGTGTGGCCTCACCAATGCCCTGTATAATTGTAGTAAGACTTCTTCACTCTTATACTCTAATCCCTTTGCAAAAAAAGCTAACATACCATTTGCTTTCTTTATTGCTTGCTGTACCTGCAGGTTAACTTTCTGTGATTCATGTACAAGGACACCCAGGTCCCTCTGAATGCAAACATTTCCCAGTCTCTCACCATTCAAAAAATATTCTGCTTTTTTGTTTTTCCTACCAAAGTGGATAACTTTACACTTCCCCACATTGTATTCCATTTGCCATGTTCTTGCCCAGTCAACCTTTCTATATCTCTTTGCAGCCTCTTTGCGTCCTCCTCACATCTTACTTTCCCACCTAACTTTGTATCATCAGCAAACTTGGATACGTTACACTCAGTCCCTTCATCCAAGTCATTAATATAGATTGTAAATAGCTGAGGCCCAAGCACTGATCCTTGCGTACCCCACTAGTTACAGCCTGCCTACCCAAAAAAGTCCCATTTATTCCTACACTCTGTTTTCTGTCAATTAACCAATCCTCAATCTATGCTAATAGAAAACTCAATCCTATGAGTCCTGATTTTGTGTAATAACCTCTTGTGTGGCACCTTATTGAATGCTTTTTGAAAATCCAAATACTCTACATCCACTGGTTCCCCCTTATCCATCCTACTAGTTACATCTTCAAAAAACTCTTAACAGATTTGTCAAACACGATTTTCCTTTCATAAAACCATATTGATTCTGCCTGATCATATTATGATTTTCTAAGTGCCCTGTTACCACATCCCTAATAATAGATTCTAGCATTTTGCCTACTACTGATGTCAGGCCAACTGACCTATAGTTCCCTGTTTTTTCTCTTCCTCCTTTCTTAAATAGCGGGGTTATGTTTGCTACCTTCCAATCCTTGGGGACTGTTCTAGAATCTAGGGAATTCTGGAAGATTAATACCAGTACATCCACTATCTCTGCAGCTACCTCTTAAAACCCTAGGATGCAGATCATCAGGTCCAGGGGATTTGTTGCCACTTAGTCCCATTAATTTCTCCAGTACTATGTCTTTACTTATATTGATATTAAGTTCCTCATTCTCTCTAGACCCTTGGTTCTCCATTATTTCCAGAATTTTTTTGTGTCTTCTACCGTAAAGACAGATACAAAGTATTTGTTTAATGTCTCTGCCATTTCCTTATTGCCCATTATAATTTCTCCTGTCTGTCTCTAATGGGCCCACATTTACTTTCATTAATCTCTTCCTATAAAAACATTTACAATCTGTTTTTATGTCTCTTGCTAATTTACTCTTATATTCTATTTTCCCTTTCGTTATCAATTTCTTGGTCCTCCCTTGCTGAATTCTAAAATCCTCCCAATCCTCAGGCTTACTACTCTTTTTGGCAGCAGTATAAGTCTCTTCCTTTGATCTAATAATATCTTTAACTTCTCCTGTTGGCCATGGTTGAACCACTTTTCCTGTGGGGTTTAAGCCTTAAAAGGAATGTATATTTGTTGTAAATTATATATTAATTCTTTAAATGCTTACCATTGCTTGTCTACATGATATACCTATCAATTCATCCAATGAAAAGCGACGAGTTAGGAAAGTAACTATAGATTTTTATTGGCTAAATAACAGAGCCCACCCTCGTGGGTGATCGGATACAACAAGGAGGAATGCCAGCCAGTCGACTACCTTTATACCTGGGCAGGTAGGTGGAGTCATGGGCGAAGTCAGCAGTGGTCAGCCCAGGTATATCAGCGTGACAAGAGGCGACCTCGTATAGTGATACAACAGTGTGAACAGTGATAACCATAGAGTAACGATATAACAGTGATAACTATAGTGTAACGATAAAAGTGGTTTACCACATTCACCCCTTGTTTAGATTTGAGTCCGGCGGGGTGAAGTGTACTATCAGTTCTGGTAGGTCAGTCTGTCCGGAGGCCTCGTAAGCCTTTCTGATCGTCGCAGCGGCGGTGTTGCATTATCCGGTGTTAATGCTGGTGTCTGCGTGGTCGGCGAAGGCTCGTGGGGTTCCGGCATGCCGTCTACCTTGGCTGGATTTGGGGGGGTGAAGGTGGTGTCTCCGGAGTGCCCGAGGTCTCGTAAGGAGACTGTGTCCTCCCGCCCGTCTGGGTATGCCACATAGGCGTACTGGGGGTTGGCGTGCAGGAGGTCCACCCTCTCGACCAGGGGGTCCGTTTTATGGGCCCTCACGTGCTTTCGCAGCAAGACGGGCCCCGGAGAGGTCAGCCAGGTTGGTAGCGTGGTTCCCGTAGTCGACTTCCTGGGGAAAACAAACATTCGTTCATGGGGGGTGGCGTTGATGGCAGTGCAAAGTAGTGACCGGGTGGAATGCAGCGCTGCCGGGAGGACTTCCTGCCAGCGGGAGGTTGGGAGGCCCTTAGACTTTAAGGCTAAGAGGACGGCCTTCCATACCGTCGTGTTCTCTCTTTCCACCTGGCCGTTCCCTCGGGGGTTGTAGCTGGTGGTCCTGCTTGCAGCAATACCTCTCGCTAGTAGGAACTGACAGAGTTCCTCGCTCATGAAGGAGGAGCCCTGGTCACTATGTATATAGTTTGGGAACCCGAACAAGGCGAAGAGGTCGTTCAGGCATTTAATGACCGTGGTACTGGTCATGTCTGGGCAGGGGAAGGCAAAGGGGAAACGGGAGTACTCATCAACAATGTTGAGGAAGTACACATTACGGTCAGAGGACGGGAGGGGCCCCTTAAAGTCGATGCTCAGGCGCTCGAAGGGGCGGGTGGCCTTGATCAGGCTTGCTCTGTCCGGCCTAAAGAAGTGCGGTTTGCACTCGGCACAGGTCTGGCAGTTCCTGGTCGTGGTCCTGACCTCCTCGATGGAGTAGGGCAGGTTGCGGGCCTTAATGAAGTGGTAAAGTCTGGTGACCCCGGGGTGGCAGAGGTCGTTGTGGAGGGTCTGAAGTCTATCACTTTGCGCGCTGGCGCATGTAATTCGTGACAGAGCATCGGGGGGTTCGTTCAGCTTACCTGGCCGGTACAAGATATCATAATCGTAGGTGGAGAGCTCGATTCTCCACCTCAAGATCTTGTCATTCTTGATTTTGCCCCTCAGCTTGTTATTAAACATAAAAGCGACCGAACGTTGGTCGGTGAGGAGGGTAAATCATTTGCCTGCCAGGTAGTGCCTCCAGCGTCGTACCGCCTCCACAATCGCCTGGGCCTCCTTCTCGACCGACGAGTGTCGGATCTCAGGGCCCTGTAGGGTCCTTGAGAAGAAGGCCACCGGTCTCCCCTCCTGGTTAAGGGTGGCGGCTAGGGCGAAGTCGGATGCATCGCTCTCGACTTGGAAGGGGATGGACTCATCCACTGCGTGCATTGTGGCCTTGGCAATGTCTCCCTTAATGAGGGAGAAGGCTGCGCACGCTTCCTCCGTAAGGGGGAAGGATGTGGACTTCATGAGGGGTCTGGCTTTGTCCGCATAATTGGGCACCCATTGGGCATAGTAGGCGAAGAGCCCCAGGGTTCTCTTCAGTGCCTTTGGACAGTGGGGGAGGGGTAGCTCCATGAGGGGGCGCATTCTTTCGGGGTCGGGGCCGATGACTCCGTTCTCTACTACACAGCCGAGGATGGCAAGGCGCGAGGTGTTAAACACACATTTATCCTTATTGTAAGGAGAGGTTCAGCCGTTGGGCCGTACGGAGGAATCTCTCCAGATTAACATCGTGGTCCTGCCGGTCGCGGCCGCAGATGGTGACGTTATCTAGATAGGGGAACGTGGCGTGCAGCCCGTTCTGGTCAACCATCCGGTCCATCTCCCTTTGGAAGACCGAAACCCCGTTGGTGACGCCGAAGGGAACCCTAAGGAAGTGGTAGAGGCGGCCGTTCGCCTCGAAGGCTGTATACTGGCGGTCCTCAGGGCGGATAGGGAGTTGGTGATAGGCCGACTTAAGGTCGATGGTGGAGAATACCCGGTACTGCGCAATCTGATTGACCATATCAGATATGCGGGGAAGGGGGTATGCGTCCAGCTGGGTGTACCTGTTTATGGTCTGGCTGTAGTCGATGACCAGGCGGTTTTTATTGCCGGTCTTAACGACTACGACCTGGGCACGCCAGGGGCTGGTGCTCCCCTCGATGATGCCCTCCTTCAGGAGACGCTGCACCTCAGAGCTAATGAAAGCTCTGTCCCCGGTGCTGTACCGCCTGCTCTTGGTAGCGACGGGTTTGCAGTTGGGGGTGAGGTTAGCGAACAGGGAAGGTGGCGGGACCTTGAGGGTGGATAGGCCGCAGGTGTTACGCGGTGGGCGGTTTAAAATCTGCTGGTTGTCGACTGTGAGTGGGGGGGGAGGGGTCCGCCGTATGCTAGCGTGACGCTTTGGAGGTGGGATTGGAAGTCTAGGCCTAGTAGGACGGCAGCGCATAGCTGGGGCAGGACGAGGAGTTTAAAATTTTTATACTCCGTACCCTTAACCGACAGGGTCACAACACAGTAGCCGCTGATGTCTGTGGCGTGTGACCTCGATGCCATCGAGATCCGGTTGCGCGTTGGCAGGACAGGGAGGGAGTAATGGCTCACCGTGTCTGGGTGGATGAAGCTCTCCGTGCTTCCGCTGTCGAACAGGCAAGTCGTGGCGTGGCCGTTTACTTTGATGTCCATCATCGACTTGGACAGGTGATGCGGGCGGGCCTGGTCCAGTGTGACGGAGGCTAGTGTATAGCTGAGCGAGTTGTTGTAGTCTGCGGTTGAGGCGGTAGTCGGGTCTAGAGGCACGGTGGCGGTCGGGCGTGGTGGGTAAAATGGCGTCTCCCACGAGGTTGGACAAAATGGCGGAGAAGATGGCTGCCCCCATAACTCACATGAGGCACTGCTGGTGTCGGTTGCCTGGATCAAAGATGGCCGCCCCCATGACTCACATGTGGGGATGCTGGCCTCTGTGGCCTTGATGGAAGATGGCCGCCCCCACAGCTCGCATGAGGCGCTGCTGGCCTCTGATGATCCACCTCTGCAGGCCTTGGCGAAGTGGCCTTTCTTCATGCAGCTTGAGCAGGTAGAGTTCCTGGCTGGGCAGCGCGCCCTCGGGTGTTTCGCCTGGCCGCAGAAGCAGCAGCCGGCGGCCCGATCGCGGGGGTCAGAGGTCGCAGCCGGTACCGGGGGTGGCGGTCCCGATCGGCTCCGGGACGCCAACGCCGAGGTAGGTCCCGGGGGGGGGGGGGGTATTGGGGTCGGTCCAGAGTCCCAGGGTCGCAGGTTACAGTACCTTGAGTATGCCTCGAGGTCCCGATGGGCCACTTCTAGGGAGCGAGCGAGGGCTGCAGCTTTGTCCAGGTCGAGGTCCTTTGCTTCCAGTAGTCTTTGCCGTGAGTAGTCGGACCGCAGGCCTTTCACGAAGGCATCGCGGACATTGTCTTCAGTATTTTCTGCCGCCGTTACCGCTTTAAAGTTACAGTCTCTGCCGAGTGCTTGCAGCACCTGTAAAAATTCATCCACAGTCTCTCCTGGCTGTTGCAGGCGGGATCTTAGGTGTCTGGCATACATGGAATTTACCGGGCTCAGGTATTGTCTTTTCAGCCGGTTGATGGCGTCCTCGTATGTTTTAAGGTCCCGGATGAGTGCGAATACTTTAGGGCTCAGTTGGGCGGTCAGAACTCTTAGCTTGGATCTCTGAGGCACGCCGGATTCTCCCAGGTAGGACTCGAAACAGCTCAGCCAGTGTTCGAAGTCGAGGGCTGAGTTTGCTGCCTGTGGGTTTAGATCCAGGTACGGTGGTCTGAGGGCTCGCAGCCAAGCTGGCTGCTGTGGCTGTTGTAGCTCGGCGTCTGGCTGGTCGTTTGACTGCTTGCTTTGCTGCTCAGGGAACGACATTTTAAAATTTAGCCAATAAAATTGATATACCTATCAATTCATCCAATGAAAAGCGACGAGTTAGGAAAGTAACTATAGGTTTTTATTGGCTAAATAACAGAGCCCACCCTCGTGGGTGATCGGATACAACAAGGAGGAATGCCAGCCAGTCGACTACCTTTATACCTGGGCAGGTAGGTGGAGTCATGGGCGGAGTCAGCAGTGGTCAGCCCAGGTATATCAGCGTGACAAGAGGTGACCTCGTATAGTGATACAACAGTGTGAACAGTGATAACCAGAGTAACGATATAACAGTGATAACTATAGTGTAACGATAGTGAACGATAAAAGTGGTTTACCACACTACAGTCATACCTTTTAATATAGTTTCCCAATCTACCTTAGCCAACTCGCCCCTCATACCTACGTAGTTTGCTTTATTTAGATTTAAGAGCCTAGTTTCGGACTTAACTAAATCACTTTCAAACTCAATATAAAATGCCATCATATTATGGTCACTCTTCCCTAAAGGCCCCTTTACTACAAGGTTATTAATTAACCCTTTCTCATTGCACAATACTAGATCTAAAATAGCCTGTTCCCTAGTTGGTTCCTCAACATTCTGATCTAGAAAACTCTCTTGTATACATTCCATGAACTCGTCCTCCACACTATTACTGCAAATTTGGTTTGCCCAGTCTATATGTAGATTAAAGTCCCCCATGATTACTGTATTACCCTGGTTACATGCGCCTCCAATTTCATGATTTATACTCTGCCCTACATTACAACTACTGTTTGTGGGCCTATAAACAACTCCCACCAATGTTTTCTGCCCCTTGCTGTTTCTTAGCTCCACCCAAACTGATTCTACTTCTTGATTTTCCGAGCCAAGATCCTTTCTCTCTATTGTCTTTATCCCATCCTTTATTATCAGGGCTACCCCGCCTCCTTTTCCATTTGTCTATCTCTAAAAGTTAAGCATCCTGGAACATTTAGTCACTTTGCAACCACATCTCCGCAATGGCTATTAGATTAAACCTGTTCATTTCTATCTGCGCTTTTAATTCATCTATTTTGTTGTGAATGCTTTGCACAGATATAGTGCCTTTAGCTTTGACTTATTTCTAATTTTCCCTGATGTCACCGTAGTCACTGATGCCCTACTACCTTTGTTACTCTCTCTGTCCCTTCCTGATCCACTCTGCTTATTTTTAACCCAAAACTCTGCTCTGCTCCAGAGCCTTGACCCTTACTGCTTTTAAATTTACTCTTTCCTGAATCCTCCCACCCCCTCTTCATTAGTTTAAAGCCCTGTCTACTGCCCTAGTTATTCGACTCGCTAGGACACTGGTTCCAGCCATAAACTGGCCATTTAGAGCATAAACACCAGGCCGAATGGCCTGTTTTAGTGCTGTAAATTCTATTTAATACATATTTATATATACACACATCTTAAGTTCTGATTTCCCCCTGATCCCCCAGTAGTGCTACACTGGACGGGGTCATTATTGACTTGGTGCAGATAATTTGACTCCCTAAAAATGACAGAATGCCCAATAAAATATTAATTGTGTGACCAATGTTCCCTCTAATTTTTTTTGTGGGGTGCGGCCCATTCTGCGCGTGCGCGGTTTTTCCATTTAAAAGCCGCTGAGCGGCCTGCGCGGGACCTCCAGACCACTGCACGGCCCCGCAGCTTAGTGGGAACATTGTGTGCAACTACCTTTATTGTATTTTCATTGATATATATATTTTGCAGGTGCTTGCAGGAGTAGGTCAATACGTTAAGGCACATACCCTGTTCAACAAGACCAGCCAGCAGGTCACTCCACTCTGTCCGGAAGATGTTGGCCCCAGTTAGACTGCCGTCTCCCCCGATCACGCACAGGTTGTTGATACCATGCTGCACCAGGTTGTAAGCGGCTGCCAGCCGACCTTCACGGGTGCAGAAACTCTTGCACCGGGCACTGCCAATGATCGTTCCACCCTGCCCACCAGACGAAAGAAAGATTCCATTGAAAACAGTGACCAACACCTGCCCGTATTGAAGCCCCGAACATGGATGTTCATTTGCAGAAGGTGCTTTGCAAGCTGATCAGATACATGCAAAAGAAAAACAAGAGATGCAACAAGCTGCTCTTGCTCCAGATTGGAGTGAGCCTAGCTCTCTATGACCTTACAAGTTACAGAGGGCCATCCCAGATCACCCGTGCCTGCAAATTCAGGAGCCTAAACAGTTGATATGGGATCATTATGGGTTGACTGGAAGGCCAGTTCTGACGAAGGGTCATCGACCTGAAATGTTAACTCTGTTTCTCTCTCCACAGATGCTGGCTGACCTGCTGAGTGTTTTCAGCATTTTATGTTTTTACTTCTGTCCGGTATCCTCTGACTTCCAATTTTCTTAATCCACATTAAGGCATGTCTCGTAGCATCTACTTGCTCTTTCTGATTCAATTTTTTTCTCTTTAATGAACATAAATCCTTAATGTAAAAAAATCTAATATAGATAAATGATGATTTCCCATTTCTCTCTCTCTCTCTCTCTCTCTCTCTCGTTGTTGATTGTAGAGGCTTTTGTCAGGCCATTAACAGCTGCATTCCCACTGCACACCTCCCTCCACTATTCCAGTATTTAACAAAGGGCTCAAAGCTCACTGTATTTTCACTAACCATCACATTATCACAATATTTTACCTTTCTTAAATGAAGGAGAGTTTTGAAGCCAGCCTTTTAGTTAACGCGCAGCCCATTTGTGACAGATAGCAGCAGATTTTATTCACCATCCTTAAATTGCCCTATTTTGCAGGTGTGCTCCATGACTCCTCAACCTTGTTGCCAGGCACCTTATGGACCAGTTTGAACTTGACAATAGATGTTGCGCTGTCCATGCGGTCCCTTTAAATGGACGCCAGCATCGACTTGAAGCCTTTTCAGATATGTCAGTGCGAACCAGCATTCTTAGAGGCAGCTCACCGGATCGTGCAGGGGGTGGGGATCAGATGTCGATCCACACTCCATTTCAAACACATACACATCGTTAATCTGATCCTCGAGATGTCCACAGACAGAGCTTTCAGCCGTTCAATCTCAAATGCATTGCAACAAAAGCAATCGGTCCAACACCCCCCCTCACACAATGGATTCCTCCAGCCGACCACTGAATTACACTGTGCCACAATGACTCTTTACTGAAATGGAGGCCACCAGCGTCTCCATGGCGATGCAAATTGTCTCAATTGGTTTAGGTTCTAATGAAGGGCATTGGACGTCATTCTACAATGAACAGAGTTTCCAAATTATGAAATGAAGAGCCATTCGCACCCAGTTCATGGAAGCATGCAATCAAAAACTCAGCCTCAACCTACCAGCTCTTCTATCAGAGATGGAGGCTGGAGCTGTGGGGTGCAGCCACATTCGACATGTCAGACAAGCAGCACCACTCCTTTCCCAACCAACCCTGCAATGGCACAAAGCAACTAATGCCAGAAACAGAACAACCTTACCACAGACGGGACTCCCTCATTACAAGGGAGAATGACTCAATCTCATTGTGAAGGCAACCTGAGGCAAAGATAGATTACAAGATGTACAGAAAGAGGCAGAAATACACAAGTGGGCAAGAAGACATACACATGAATGAGTGCACTCAAAGGGAGATAAAGTCACTCAAAAAGCTGACCATCTAATTCCTGACCTGAGGTTTAGGCTCAACCCTCGCTCGGCCTTTTTTCCGACTCCCTTCACCATTTAGTTGGGCAAGATTCACCAACTGTTAACCAGATAGACCATATTAATTGTGACTACTCCGTATCTAGGGCAAGGAGGTGGATTGTGCTGCTGTGCCCATCACAGGTCATGCCACCCAATGGCCACTGTGCCCATCACAGGTTGTGCCACCCAATGGCCACTGTGCCCATCACAGGTCATTCCACCCAATGGCCACTGCCCATCACAGGTCATTCCACCTAATGGCCACTGTGCCCATCACAGGTCATTCCACCCAACGGCCAGTGTGCCCATCACAGGTCATTCCACCCAACGGCCACTGTGCCCATCAAAGGTCATTCCACCAATGGCCACTGTGCCCATCATAGGTCATTCCACCCAATGGCCAGTGTGCCCACAGGTCATTCCACCCAATGGCCACTGTGCCCATCACCGGTCATTCCACCCAATGGCCACTGTGCCCATCACAGGTCATTCCACCCAACGGCCACTGTGCCCATCACAGGTAATTCCACCCAATGGCCACTGTGCCCATCACAGGTCATTCCACCCAACGGCCACTGTGCCCATCACAGGTAATTCCACCCAATGGCCACTGTGCCCAAAGGTCATTCACCTGACAGCCACTGTGCCCATCACAGGTTGTGCAGGTGAAAGTATTAGTTTACTGGAGAATGGTATACAGATTGTTCTATCTGCACGATGCCCAAAGATGGGCAGTATATAGGGCAACATGGCCTGCAGCAGTTTGATTTGAAACAAATATGTTTTTGTCCCCCCCATTTCCCTTCTTTGATGCAGGCTGCCATTGCAAGCATCTAACGCTGCGTACCACGGTTAGGACCCATGCAATTCTCTAACACGGTGTGTTCCTGCTCTCAGCTGGGTGGTTGTGGAGAGAAAGAGATGCTAAGTAGAGATGAAATCACTTTCTGGGGAGGTGCAGGGGAAGGCAGAGGGTGGTCAGCGTTCATACCTTCGAATGATCAACTCGAACAGGTCTGGAAATCATGTTTCACCAATAAAGGTAGTCCTTGGTTGTAGCAAGACTGGTACACTTGGCCCTAGGGTTTAAAATGTCCCTTAATTTTGAATCTGGGTTTCTCAGTCATGGGCCCAGTGTTGCAGCTATGGGGCTGCTCACTGCTTTATCTTAAGCACACTTCCTATTGCAGAGGTTAAAAGTAATCAATGAATATACAAAGCAATTAAAAAACGCTCACTCACAGAGATGATCTTAAACTTCTTTTTCTAAATCAGGGCCTTTGTGCGCAAGGTCTGAAGAGAAATAGAACAAAGAGAAGCCTACAGCTTACCAGTTGGATGATATTCGAAACGCTGTCCCAGTCTGCCAACTTCAAGTACTCCGCACCGCCAACCAGCCCTTCGTAACCCTGCAGAAGGAAAGACATGCCCGTTACAACACTGAGCATCCCTGATTTTATTCGCCCTTCCATTGGTAGCCGTGCCGTCAGCTGTCCAGGTCCTAAGCTCTGGAATTCCCTCCCTAAACCTCGCCACCTTTCTCTCCTCCTTTAAGAAGCTCCTTAAAAGCTATCTCTCACCTGTCCTAATATCCTTATGTGGCTCGGTGTCAAATTCTGTTTGATAATGCTCCTGTGAAGTTCCTTGGGAGATTTTGCTACGTTAAAGGTGCTATGTAAATGCAAATTGTTGCTGTCGCTCCCAGTAAGCAGCAAGTGGCAATTCATAGAAATTAACAGTTCAGAACAAGGCCATTCAGCCCGTCGTGCCTGTGCTGGAACTTTGAAAGAGCAGTCGTGCTCAGTCCCACATCCCTGCTTTTTGTCCGTAACCCTGTAAGCTCCACATCCTCCAGTACCCGTCCAACTCCCTTTTCAAATTATTTATGGAATCAGCTTCCACCACCTTTTCAAGTAGAGCGTTCCAGATCCCCACAACACAGTGAAAACATTTCTCCTCATCTCCCCTCTCGATCTTTTGCCAATGATTTTGAATCTGTGACCTCTGGTTATTGACCCACTCGCCAGAGGGAGTATTTTTTCCCTATTTACTCTATCAAAACCTCTCATCATCTTGAAAACCTCCATTAGGTCACCTCTTAACCTTCTCTGCTCCAAGAAGAACAGTCCTAACTTTTCCAACCTCTCCTCATAACTGAAATCCCTCATCCCTGGTAACATCCTGGTAAACCTCCTCTGTACCCTTTCTAAGGCCTTTACATCTCTCCTGAAGTGTGGTGCCCAGAATTTTCCACAATACTCCAGCTAAGGCCTAATGAGTGGTTTATAAAGTTCTAGCATGATCTCTTGGCGATTTATATTCTATTCCTCTATTTATAAACCCAAGTAACCCACATATTATTTTAATCAACTTATCAAGATGCTCTACCACCTTTAAGGATTTGTGTATATGGACACCAAGGTCTCTCTGCTCATCTACACTTTTCAAAATCGTGACATTTATATTACACTGTCTTTCCATATTAGTCCTCCCAAAGTGCATCACTTCACACTTCTCCCCATTGAACTCCATCTGCCATGCTTCTGCCCATTTCACCATCCTGTCTATGTCATCCTGACGCCTATAACTATCCTTATTATGATCTACTACTTTGCGAAGTTTTGTATCATCTGCAAACTTTATAATGCTGCTCCTTACACGCGAGTCTAGGTCATTAATAAATATTGAAAAGAGTAATGGACCCAAAACTGACCCTTGGGGAACACCACTGCAAACCACCCCCCAGTCTGAAAAACATCCATCCACCACCACCCTCTGCTTCCTGTCAGAGCCAATTTGGTATCCATACCACCACGTTCCCCTTAATTCCATGTGCTTCCATCTTATTAATAAGTCTCCCGTATGGCACTTTGTCGAATGCCTTCCGAAAGTCCATATATACAACATCTACTGCACTACCTTGATCAACCTTCTCTGTTACCTCATCAAAGAATTCAATCAAGTTCGTCAGACATGATTTACCTTTAACAAATCCATGATGGCTCTCCTTGATTAACCCAAGCCTTTCCAAATAAAAGTTTGTCTTGTCCCTGATAAGTTTCCAATAGCTTCCCCACCACCAATGTTAGGCTGACTGGCCTGTAGTTTCCTGGTTTATCCCTCTTCCATTTCTTGAATAGTATTATCAACCCTCCAGTCCTCCTGTATCCAATGAGGATTGAAAGATTGTGATCAATACCTCTACTATTTCTACCTTTGCCTCTTTCGGCAACCTAGGATGCATTCCATCTGGACCAGGTGACTTACCAACTTTCAGTAATGATAATCTTTTTAGTAGGTCTTTTCTATCTATTATTAGCCTGTCTATAACTTTCCTCTCCTCTTTTAGTGTAACCTTCACATCATCCGCTTCCTTTGTGAAGACAGATGCAAAGTACTCGTTTAATACTTTTGCCATGTCCTCTGCTTCTACATGAAGATTTCCTTTTGGGTCCTTAATAGGCCCAACCTTCTCCCTCACAAACCGCTTACACTTTATATGTTTATAAAATGTTTTAGGGTTCAATTTAATGTTGCCTGCTAATCTTTTCTCCTAACCTCTGTCTCCCGTATTAACTTTTCAATTCCCTCCTGTACTTTCCATAATCTTCCTGGTTATTAACTGAACATTTATCATAAGCCTCCTTTTTCTGTTTTATTTTAACTTTTATTTCCTTTGTCATCCAGGGCACATTAGCTTTGGATGCTCTACCTTGTCCTTTCAAAGGAATATACTGAGTTTATACCTGAACTATCTCTCCCCTAAATACCTTCCATTGCTCTGTTACTGCTTTACCCTGCAATCGCCTTTCCAATCTACTTGTGCTAGGTCCCTTCTTAAATCACTGAAATGAGCTCTTCCCCAGTTGAGCATTTTTACCTTCAATATTTTGATGGTCTCTTTCCATAATTACTCTGAACCGAATTATGTTGTGGTCACTTTAGCTAGATGACCTCCTAAAGTAACACACACCACTTGCTCTACTTCATTTCCCAGAACCAGATCCAACACTGGTTGGACTGGAGACATATTGATCGAGAAAGTTCTCCTGTGCATATATCATAAATTCTTCTCCTTCCCTACCCTTAGCACTAGAAAAGAAAGACTTGCATTTATATAGCGCCTTTCACAACCACCGGACGTCTCAAAGCGCTTTACAGCCAATGAAGTACTTTTGAAGTGGAGCCACTGTTGTAATGTGGGAAACGCAGCAGACAATTTGCACACAGCAAGCTCCCACAAACAGCAATGTGATAATGACCAGATAATCTGGTTTTATTTGTTATGTTGGTTGAGGGATAAATATTGGCTCTTCTTAGCACTATGTTATTCCCAGTTTATATTAGGGTAATTAAGGTCTCTAGTATTACTTCTCTATTTTTGTTACATGCCTTTGAAATTTGCCGACAAATTTGCTCAGCTATCTCCTTCTCGATGTTTGGAGCTCTATAAAAACTCCCAACAATGTTACTCTGTTCCTCAACTTGAGCCAAATAGATTCAGTCCTAGAACCATCTAGTAAATAATTTCTATTTAGAACTGCACCATCATGCTTCATCAATACTGCCACATCCTCTCCACTTTTTTCCTTCTCTATCATTCCTGAATACTTGGTAAACAGGAATATTAAGAACCCATTCCTGGCCTTGTTTGAGCCATATCTCTAGTAATGCAACCACATCATAATCCCATGTAGCAATTTGTGCCTGCAGCTCACCAACCTTATTAATTACACTACAGACATTGACGTACATACAATTTAATACCTCCTTCATCACTTTTGCTATTTTCATCAATCTGGCCCCTGCAATTTTTGGGATATTTCTAATTTCACTGCTATTTATATCGCTCTTGTAGTGTCCGTGTGTAGATAAAGACACTGAAGACAGGAGTTGGTTCATAGGTATTTACTAAGCAAGTCGGGGGGGGGGGTCTCTAAAGGATATACACAATACACAGGCTTATATAGCCCAAGTGGCAATTACTGGCATTACGCACACCTGGGGCTCTTAAAGGCACATACACCACCATTGCTCTTAAAGGCACATACACCACAGCTCTGTCCTCTGATCTCATTTCTGCTCCCCTCTGCTATTTTCTGATTCCCCTCCCCCGCCAAATTAGTTTACATAGGATTACATTACATAGGATATACGGCACAGACACAGGCCATTTGGCCCAACCAGTCCATGTCAGCGTTTATGCTTCACTCGAGCCTCCTCCCGTCTTTCCTCATCTAATTATCAGCATAACCCTCTATTCCCTTCTCCCTCATATGCTTGTCTAGCCTCCCCTTAAATTAATCTATATTATTCACTTCAACCACTCCCTGTGGTAGCGAGATCCACATTCTCACCACTCTCTGGGTAAAGAAGTTTCTTCTGAATTCCCTATTGGATTTCTTGGTGACTATCTTATATTAATGGCCTCTAGTTATGCTCTTCCCCACAAGTGGAAACATTCTCTCTGTATCCACTCTATCAAAACCTTTCATAATTTTAAAGACCTCTATTAGGTCACCCCGTCTTCTTTTTTCAAGAGGAAAGAGACCCAGCCTGTTCATCCTTTCCTGATAGGTATACCCTCGCATTTCTGGTATCATCCTTCTAAATCTTCTCTGCACCCTTTCCAGTGCCTCTAATTCCTGCATTTAACCCATGAGCCAGGCCACAGCTTCATGGCAACTGAATAAATAAGCTTCTGGTTTTTTTTTCATGGGATTCTGGGATTTCTACGCACACTGAGGAGTGTGATCTGTTTGTCGATGAAAATGGAGAACCAGCCCTTGATCGTAACCCACACAATCTGCACCACGGTTTTCTGTGGGGAGCAGCACAAGGAGAGACTGCAAATAAGATGGAGGTGTGGAGAGGTGGTGAGGGGAAGCAAAATGCAGCCAGACACCAGACCTATACGAGATTAGAAACAATAAAGAGTGGCCCCACTGTGTGATTTTCCCCACAGCAAGAGCTTAGTTAAATTCAATTTTTTAAGGCATCATTTTATAAGTAATAAAAGGCAATCCAAATAATGAGCAATAGTGCCATCAGATTCCGAAGGAGTTTGGGTCTTTCAGCAAACCAGACCAAGATATTGGGTCGGATCCTGCTGGAATGAAGCATCTCACGGTGTATGGCATTAGTGAGACTTTTTCTGCACCCTTCAGCTCATTGGCACCATAAATAGTTGGAATTGTGAGCTGATAACGGCCTGGCGAAGGCAACTTGGGCATCTAGAACCTCTGACTGGCGGGACCAGCAGTCTATCTCCTTAACCAATGAGGTTTAAGGATTGAGAAAGAAACAAAGGAACAATGGAGAAGGAAATAAGGAAAGGCATAGGAAATAGAATTAGAGTCAAATCAGATGCAAAAAGAGGGAAAGAAAGATTGGATTACAAGAGAGAAAAAAAAGACAGAATGGAAAAGTTTAAAAAAATTAATTTGACATTTAAAAAATAATCTCTAACTATAATTTACTACTTGCAGGAATGAGATTGAACTGTTTAAATTGGTGTCTTTCTGGTTCAGAGGGGTTGATTGGCATTGCATTAACAATTATCATGTTGTTTAGTAGGTACTTACGCTGTTATGCTCCAGCCCTAACTTTTTGCGATGAGTTTAATGGGCAATTAATGTGCAAATGCAGCACGGGGAGGCTATGGGCAAGATGCTACTTGTGCGAAGCAAACAGCGGAGTGACGCAAATCAACCAGAAAGCTCTGGAGATTCGCAACTCATGGCGTATCTCTTAATCCCCTGAACTTGCTGGCCGTTTTGCGCATTAATAACTGTGTGCATCGTTAACACACTGTTAGTTTCCAGCAAGAGCTGGCCCTAGATAATTAGTTATGGGAGTAAGGAATCAAAAGTGGGAGAATGTGTCGATTTATCATATACATACTCTCTCAGGAAGAGAGATCTGGGAGTTATAATGGATAACTGTTTGAAACCATCAGTCCAACGCTTAGCTGCAGGTTAAAAACAAACGGAAATTAGGTTGCATTAGCAGAGGGATAGAGTGCAAATCCGAAGAGCTTGTATTGTTGCTGTATTGGGCATTGGTCAGACCCATGTGAAGTGGTCAGTGACATCATTAGGAAGGGTGAAACTGTGCTCCAGGGGGGACAAAGGCAAAAAGCCAAGATGATTCCGGGGATCAGGAATTTGTTGCAAGGCAGGTGTCAAGGTCACCTAATTGAAGTTTTCAAACTTAGGAAGGGATTAAGAATATAGAGTGGGAGAGCAATAGTGGTAGGGGATTCTATCGTAAGGGGAACAGATAGGCGTTTCTGTGGCCGTAGACGTGACTCCAGGATGGTTTGTTGCCTCCCTGGTGCCAGGGTCAAGGATGTCACTGAACGGCTGCAGGACGCTTTCTGAAGGGGGAGGGTGAACAGGCAGAGGTCGTGGTTCACATTGGGACCAACGACATAGGTAGGAAGAGGGATGAGGTCCTGCAGCAAGAATTTAGGGAGCTAGGTAGCAGATTAAAAAGAGTAGGACCTCAAAGGCTGTAATCTCTGGATTACTCCCGGTGCCACGTTCTAGTGAGTATAGGAATAGGAGGATAGAGCAGATGAATGCGTGGCTAAAGAGTTGGTGCAGGAGGGAGGGCTTTAGTTTCCTGGAGCACTGGGCCTGCTTCTGGGGAAGGTGGGACTTGTACAAGTTGGACGGGTTGCACCTGAACCAGAGCAGGACAAATATCCTTGCGGGGAGGTTTGCTAGCACTGTTCGGGGGGGGGGGGGGGGGTTTAAACTAAAATGGCAGGGGGTTGGGAACCTGAGCAAGGAGAGAGAGAGGAAAGGAAAACAGGGATAAAAGCAAAAGATAGGAAGCAGAAAAAAAAAAGTGGCAGTCAGAGAAATCAACAGTTTAAATCAAACGTGGCCACAGTAAATAATAATTCTAATAGGTCGAAGAGCATTAAAAAAAACAAGCCTGAAGGCTTTGTGTCTTAATGCGAGGAGCATTTGTAATAAGGTGGATGAATTGGCTGCGCAAATAGAGGTAAACGAATATGATTTGGTTGGGATTACGGAAACATGGCTCAAGGATGGCCAAGACTGGGAACTCAACATCCAGGGGTATTCGATATTCAGGAAAGATAGGCAAAAAGGAAAGGGAGGTGGGTTAGCATTACTGGTTAAAGAAGGGATTAATACAATTGTAATGAAGGATATTAGCTCTGATGATGTGGAATCTGTATGGGTAGAATTGAGAAATACTAATGGGAAAAAAAATTAGTGGGAGTGGTATATAGACCTCCAAACAGTAAGGCGGAGGTTGGGGAACAGCATTAAAAAGGGAAATTAAAGAAGCGTGCAATAAGGGCACAGCAGTCATTATGGGGGACTTTAATCTACATATAGATTGGGCCAACCAAATTAGTAACAATGCTGTGGAGGAGGAATTCCTGGAGTGTTTACGGGATGGTTTCCTGGACCAGTATGTCGAGGAACCAACCAGAGATCAGGCCATCTTAGACTGGGTATTATGTAACGAGAAAGGATTAATTAGCAATCTTGTTGTACGAGGCTCCTTAGGTCGGAGCGATCATAATATGATCGAATTCTTCATTAAGATGGAAAATGAAGTAGTTGACTCAGAGACAAGGGTCCTCAATTTAAATAAAGGAAACAACGATGGTCTGAGGAGCGACCTGAAACGTTGACTGTTTCTCTCTCCACGATGCTGCCTGACCTGCTGAGTGTTTCCAGCATTTTCTGTTATTAAGAATATTGATCCAGGTAAATTGTTCACTAGCATGAAAGCTCAAACACTAGGGAATGCGAATTTAAAAAACTAGGCAATTAGGAGCAAGGAAGGCAGAAAAGCAAGAACTTGTATTTCTGTAGCACCTTTCATGCCCTCAGGACCTCCTAAAGCACTTCACAGCCAATGAATGACATTAATTGTGGTCACTGTTCTACAGGTAAACGCGAGATGCTGTTCCTGATCGTTACATCAGCTCCTCTGCCAGAAGAGCACGCGTGGCTTTGCACAAGGCCGGGATCAGGCTTGGCCGTTATACCCTCCACAGGTCGACAGTCTGTTGGCATTCGCTTTCTAGGCTCCTCTACGAAGAATGGCCATTTGGTCAAGATGCTGGAGGGTGACTGGCACCTGGGAAGCCGCTCCCTCATGAGGGAGGACGGCAGGAGGGAAAGGGACTGAAATATCTGATCAGGATCAGAAGCGTTGCTATAGCTGAACTGTTTACGGTGTATTTAACTTTTGATTTAGAAGTTTCCTGAAGTGCCTCTCCTCTCAGGTTTAAACTGTTCTTTTACCTTATATAGACAAAATGTCACGACAGACCGGGGAGATAAAGAGACCAAGGCCAGGCCACCCGTATTCATTGCAAACAAATACGCAGACAGATAGAACGAGTTAATTATAGGACTTTGTCCTTTGGTCATTCGATCTTCGGTATTAGATAACTAGGACAAAAAAGACACTAACCTCATACACAAAATAAACATCAGCTCCCACATAGATCCCCATCCGTACCACAGCTCGCACCGCAGCATTCATACCTGTAGATTACAAGAAGTACAATTAGTTAGAGCAGAGAAGATTAAGGGGAGAATTAATAGGAGGTGTTGAAAATTCTGAAGTGTTTTGATCAGAGTAACTAAAAAGAAACTGTTTCCACTGGCAGGAGGGTCGGCCACCAGAGGACACAGATTTAGCGTAATTGGCAAAAGGATGAGGGGCGATGAGGAGAATATTTTTTACTCAGCAAGTTATGATGATCAGGAACGCACTGCCTGAAAGGGTGGTGGAAGCAGATTCAATAGTAACTTTCAAATGGATAAATACTTGAAAAGGAAAAATGTGCAGGGCTACGAGGGAAAAAGTAGGGGGGCAGAGAGATTAAATCGGATAGCTCTTTCAAAGAGCCAGCACAGGCACGATGGGCCGAATGGCCTCCTTCTGTGCTATATGATTCTATACGAGTTAACTATTATGTTCATTGTTATTACTAGGCTTGTATTGGTACCAATAAGATACAGGAAAACTCCATTTAAGTCAATATATTTTAACGTGCTTCCTACGCAATGCTTTTAAGTCATGGTCTCAAATGGCATCCGGCACCAGCAACAGGCCTGCCCCTATTAGTACTTCACCTGATGTTATACAGTTCAAAATGCTCTCTCCAGACAGAATCCACACCCGGAAGGTTAAATCTATCATTGTACTGTTGGCAGCTATAAAACCAAAGTACAGCAAGAAGGAAACAGTGCTTTAACGCACCTCTTAGAAGCATTCCAATATACAAAGAATTACTTTCAAGTAAAATGACTGTTATGTAGACAAGCACTGCCATTTTTGTGCACAGCCAGATCCCACAAACCGCAACAAAATGAACGGCCACCAAATCTGTTTTGGTGTTGTTGGCTGAGGGAGGAATATTGGTCAGGACACCGAGCAACTCCCTGCTCATCTTCGAATAGTGTCGTGGGATCTTTAATATCCATCTGAATCACCACCAGTAAACAAGGCTTCAGTTTAATATCGCATCCTAAGGACAGCACCTGCAACATCGCAGCACTCCAATATGGAGTGTCAGCCCAGATTATGTGGGGTTAAATAAAACACAGGGTAATAGATAATATGCAGTAAATGCCCGGTCATGATCTGTGGAGACCAATAGAACAGCAACTGAACTAATTCTAGCGTGTCTGACATTTGGGTTCACAGGTCAAAAAGGACAGCGTACAAAAATTTGACATCCCACCACTCCAATGAAATCCTAGCGACAACACCATGTGTGCTTTATTCTGACAGTTAGCGTTTTCTGACAAAAATCAGCGTAGCCATTGCTCCCTCGCCCAGTCCAATCCTCGTTTCCTCTTTGAGCCAGCCGCTGAGTTTGTGACCTCAGTGTATTGTGGGCAGGAACTCCCGTTCCCGAGAGAGTTCCTGCATACAGTAAGCAGGGACAACAACCATTAGCGCCGAGAATGGCACAGAGGGAAGACCCGTTTCAGTGTATTAGCCATCACACTCGGATAGGAGTGGGTGAAAGGTGGGAAATGGAGAGCAATGAAGGTGAGGAAAACGGATGGCAACAGAGGGAAGGAGAATGGATGGTAACAAAGAATAAGGGAAGAGGGTAGAAGCTGGCACTAGAGCCTTGATCTTCCCTTTTGTTCGCCCACCCCCCCAGCCCCCTCTTTCTTTGCCTCTAATTTCTTAAAATCTGTTACATCTCTAATTTTTTCCAGTTCTGATGCAAGGTCATCGATCTGAAACATTAACTCTGTTTCTCTCTCCTCAGATGCTGCTCAGCGTTTCCAGTATTTTCTGTTTTTATTACAGATTTCCAGCACCCGCAGTATTTTGCTTTTGGAGAAGAGTATCATGCTGAATTGACAGAAGAGAGCAAGGGGATTATCAGTGTGAAGTGGGAGGATTGGAGAAGAGAGTGATTCGGTGAAAGGATGTAGTGTTGGATAGGGTGTAGCATCTCTGTGAACTGAGTCCAGAGTTGGTAGAGTGTCTTTGTGAATTGGGGCGATTGGGGGGGGGGGGGGTTGGATACGAGAGTGGGCCTGTTGAGGTAACGTTTGGGTAAGTGATGAGCTGGTTGGTCTGTTGGCAATCCAAATGTTACTTTGCTTTTCTCAATCTATTAAGACCTGACGAAGGAGCAGCGCTCCAAAAGCTTGTGATTTCAAATAAAGCTGTTGGACTATAACCTGGTGTTGTGTGACTTCTCATATTAATTGTAAAGCACAAAACTAACCAGAATGCATAATTTTAATGTAAAATGCTCCTGGACCCTTCTAGTAAGGTTCCAGCAAATTTGTGCCTTCAAAATTTGAATCTTCCCTACTTATGTTTTTTTTGTCCTCCATTATAATGCTGAAAATGGGAAAAGAGAACAAGTGGACAAAGGAGAAAGAAGAACACGTGGACCTTGCAACAGATGCAGGTGGTTGATTTTAGTCTCAGTTTTATTATGACTGGATACCTCAAATATATGGTTCACAAGTCAAAATCTCATAACGTGGTACTTTTCAATGCTAACAGCCTGAGTCACACTTTATTATCCGAACATTGAGGTATTTCCCATCTTGCAATACACTGTAACCCGTGCATTACCCTATAGCTAGCATTTTCAGTAGGTCTTTAATTTAGGAAAATTTTTGTTGAGGAATTATAAAAAGAATGAGTTTTTTTTGATTAAGTAATGTAGAGAAGGGCCAGGGCTCGGAGCTAAAACAATGTTATTACTGTAGGAACGGAGGTTCCTATCAAAAAGACTGAGTTCGCCTCAGGCAATTAAAACAATGAACTTTAATGAAACGAAACAAGTTTAAACTGGAAACTGCTAGAACACATCAATTACAGGTCTACTCTCCTTGAGGGCTCCACGAGGACTGATCCTCTGGTCAAAAGACTGACGTCATCACGTTCTTCCCGCCATTGGGGCATCACGTGACTAACGGCATGACGTCATCACATTGAAACCGCGCTGTAAAGGTAAACAGACATTGTACAGTCAAACAGTGTAATTAAAAGTACAGGCACAGACAGTAACTACATTGCTGTTAAAGGAATTATGTACAACTGCTCTGAGTCCTTTGGTGGCTCCGCCACATGCGCCCCCCAGAATTGTCTTCAACAGAAAAGGTGAGGCGAGGAGGAGGCCTGACAAGCCGGTCCGATCGACTTCGATACCCTGGTAGAGGAAGTTGATGGCCGGTGGTCGAGTTGGCAGTTGGTTGAGCAGGTGCGGCGAGCGCGGTCGAGTTGGCAGGCGGCTTTGGTTGATCTGGTGCGGCGGCTGCTGGCGGTCGGCCACGTTTGGGTGGTTGAGCGACTACGACAGGGTGGTCCAGGTCCAGGTGAGCCGGCTTCAAGCGGTCCGAGATGGGATCCGGCTTCCCTCCGACGTCAACCGAAAAGGATTTGTCTCCTGGTTCGATAAAGTGGAAAGGACCAGTGCAAGGGGGCTCGAGCGGATCCCGGTGAGCGTCGTGGCGGATGAATATATGCTCTGCATTCTTCAGTCCCGGTGGCACGTAGGAGTTCTGCAAACCGTGATTGGACGTAGGTACCGGAGCGAAGCATCTGGCCGCTCCCTGGTGGCGAACGAGTTGCTGGGAGGCGGACCATGGCTCCGTGGGAGAAGGGAGGAAATCCCCTGGTACTCGGAGCGGCTGGCCATAGACGAGTTCAGCTGAAGACGATTGTAGGTCATCTTTGGGCGCTGTACGAAGACCCAAAAGGACCCATGGAAGTCTGTCCACCCATCCTGCACCTTGAAGACTGGCCCGAAGAGAGGCTTTAAGCGGCCTGTGGAATCGCTCGCAAAGGCCGTTTGCCTGTGGATGATAGGCGGTGGTGCGATGAAGTTTGGTGCCGAGCCCCTGAGCCACAGCGTTCCAAAGCTCCGAGGAAAATTGTGGCCCGCGGTCAGAAGAGATGTCCGCCGGTACCCCGAAACGGGCAACCCAACAGGAGATGAAAGCTCTAGCGACGTCTGCCGAAGTGGTGGAAACCAAAGGAATTGCCTCTGGCCACCTAGTGGTGCGGTCCACCATGGTGAGGAGATGAGTATAACCCTGGGAAGGCGGAAGCGGCCCCACAAGGTCCACATGCACGTGATCGAAACGACGCTCTGGAACAGTGAACGCAGCCACTGGAGCTTTAACATGGCGCTGGACTTTGGCCTTCCGGCAGACAACGCAGGTATTAGCCCAGTCACGGACATAGAGGTGCATACCTTTCCAGACGAACTTCGCCGACATAAGCCGTTGCGAAGCCTTCATCCCAGGGTGCGACAACCCATGTATGGCATCAAAAACCTTCCGGCGCCATGCGACTGGCACGATAGGTCGAGGAAAGCCCATGGAGACGTTGCGAAAGAGCGTGGCGCCTGCGGCCTGGAAAGTGACATCGGTTGCTTGGAAGCTAGAAGGAACAGTTCTATATGATTGGACCTCAGAGTCCGAGGCCTGATCTGCAGCCATGAGGGCGTAGTCGATCCCCAGGTGCACCGTCGCACGGGAGAGGCAATCCGCCACCAGGTTGTCCTTACTAGACACATGCTGAATGTCCATGGTAAATTCGGAAATGAACGTCAAGTGACGTTGTTGACGAGCAGACCACGGTTCGGCGGTCTTGGCCATGGCGAACATAAGGGGTTTGTGGTCGACAAAAGCCGTGAAGGGACGCCCCTCCAATAAAAACCGAAAATGGCGAAGTGACAGTAGCTCCCGATCGAAGGTGCTGTACTTTTTTTCATTCTTCCGTAGTTGACAGCTGAAAAACGCCAGCGGTTGCCACGTGCCGTTGACCCACCGTTCTTGCACTGCACCGATGGCGTAGTCTGACGCGTCGGTGGTAAGGGCGATGGTGGTACCTGGAAGCGGGTGCGCCAGCATGGTTGCGTTGGCCAAAGCGTTCTTGGTGTCGCCGAACGCCTGGATCATTTCAGCTGTCCAGCTGATAAGGGCAAATCCGGTAAAGACCCAGAGGGCCCCGAACAAAGGTTACATGAGTTGAGCCGCCTTGGGGACAAAGCGGTGGTAGAAGTTGACCATCCCCAGGAACTCCTGCAAGGCCTTGAATGTCGACGGCCGCGGGAAAGAGGTAACCGCTTCAACCTTCGTCAAAGGGACGGCGCCGTCCGATGTTATGCCATGTCCCAGGAAATCGATCTGTTGCAGGCCGAACTGGCACTTGGCCGGGTTGATGATTAAACCATGTTGGCTGAGGCGCGTAAAGAGGGAACGCAAATGGGAGATGTGCTCCTCCTTGCTGGCACTGGCGATGAGAATGTAGTCAAGGTAGACGAAGATGAAACGCAGGTCTCGAAGAACGGAGTCCATTAAACGCTGGAACGCCTGTGCTGCGTTAAGCCAAACGGCATCTGCAGGAACTCAGAGGCCAAAAGGGGTGATGACTGCGGTTTTCAGGACATCTTGTGGGTGCACTGGAACCTGGTGATATCCATGGACGAGGTTGACTTTAGAGAAGATAGAATTTCCTGCCAAATGGGCAGAGAAATCCTGGATGTGCGGGATTGGGTATCGATCCGGAGTGGTGGCGTCGTTGAGGCGTCGGTAGTCACCGCATGACCGCCAGCCGCTGCCTGGTTTCGGCACAATGTGGAGGGGCGAGGACCAGGGACTCTTGGATCGCCGAATGATCCCGAGCCGCTCCAGTGTCGAACTCCGCCTTCGCAGGCGCGAGCTTGCCAGGTTCAAGCCTTCTAGCCCACGCATAAGTCGGGGAGCCAGTAGTTGTGATGTTCAACACCATGCTTCGTTTCCGAAGAGGAGAAGGTGGGCCTTGTCAGCTCCGGAAACTCCGAGGAGCCGCGTGAAGTCATCCACAGGAGGGAAAGCACAGGCAATGGAGCGCGACACGAAGGTACCGTGGTAGCACGGAATCGAGTGGAAGGTGGCCGCATTGATCAGCCGGCGGTGCCGGACATCAACAAGTAGGCTGTTGGCACACAGAAAATCCGCCCCTAGGATAGCCTGAGAGACTGTGGCCGTGACAATTTCCCAAAAGAAGCGCTGACCGCCGAAACAGACTACGACCCACCGCTTTCAGAACGTTCGAATTGCTGCGCCATTAGCCGCTACGACGGAAAAACCGAGGTACCCAGTCTGCATGTCGAGCTTCGACACAGGTAGAATGCTACACTGCGCCCCGGTGTCAAAGAAAATGGCAGCCCGAGAGGGAATCGGTGATATAAAAAGGAGTTTCCCCGTAGATCCGATGGCCATCGCCACCGCGGAACGTCCGTTAGACTTGGTCATCTGTCGCCAGGGACGCCACATGTGCTTTCTTGGGTTTTTTTGGGGCGAAAAACTGCAGTGGGAACGGCAGCATCGTGCTTTCGCACCAAAACGGGTGTGGTAGGAGCACCAGCCCACTGTAGGAGGAGCTGGAACCGCGTCTGGGGGATGGGCGCCTCATGGCCGCGCAGCACTGCTGGGTAACCGTGAAAATCTTATCGGCTTCGGCCGCAAGCTCGGCGCAGTCTGTAATGTCGGATCTGGCTAGGGCAGCCTGAACCTGTTCAGGCATTTGATAGAGGAAAAGCTCCCGGAAGAGGAAACATTCCGGTTCGGCACCCAAGAGCGTGAGCATTTGGCTCATGAGCTCGGACGGTTTGAAGTCCCTGAGGCCAGGCAGCGTGATGAGCCGGCGAGCGCGCTCTGACTTTGAGAGCCCGAAAACCTGAAGCAACTGCGCCTTAATTGCATCATACTTGCTGTCAGTAGGAGGACTGATGATCCGTGATGCAGTTGCGCTGTCAAGGGCGGAGACCACGTAATAATAACGGGTCTGATCTGCGACGATGTTCCTAATGGCGAATTGGGCTTCAGCCTGGATAAACCAGGTGTCTAGTTGTTGCTCCCAGAACTGTGGCAGTTTCAGCGTGACGGCGTTCGTGTCCATGTTGAATCTTCCACGAAAATCGTTCATAGAATTCGGGGTCACCAATGTAGGAACGGAGGTTCCTATCAAAAAGACTGAGTTCGACTCAGGCAATTAAGACAATGAACTTTAATGAAACGAAACAAGTTTAAACTGGAAACTGCTAGAACAGATCAATTACAGGTCTACTCTCCTTGAGGGCTCCACGAGGACTGATCCTCTGGTCAGAAGACTGACGTCATCGCGTTCTTCCCGCCATTGGGGCATCACGTGACTAACGGCATGACGTCATCACGTTGAAACCGCGCTGTAAAGGTAACTAGACATTGTACAGTCAAACAGTGTAATTAAAGGTACAGGCACAGACAGTAACTACATTGCTGTTAAAGGAATTATGTACAACCGCTCTGAGTCCTTTGGTGGCTCTGCCACATGACCATAATTTCCGAAATGTGCAATGGATTTGGTCCTTCAGACCTTAGAGTATGGCCCAGAATTTGCGATCAGCGACGGCGCTCGCCGCTGACCTCGAAGAAAGTTGCCCACAAAAGATCTCGTGATCTCTGTGGCAACTTCAGCTTTCTCGATAGTAAAATTGATTGTAGCGCTGTCAAAAGGGAATCCCCAGTGCAGAACGGCAGTGATGTCATCAAGCTGTCTAAGCAGCCAATCACATTGAAGAATTTTCACAGACAGCAAACCAGGAAATAAAAGGCATTGATTCAATTCACTTTTTAAAAATTTTACAGAGAGCAAAATAAAGATTGGGGCATACTCATGGGGTTAAGGTAGAAGCTGAAATATCATAAACAAACTTTAAGAGAAAATTTGAAAAAATATTTATTATTTAAAAAATTGAGTAATTTCCTATCATAATGGAGAAATTTGACATTCTACAAATATAAAATTAATTTTTCAGGGTCAGAACTGTTGTTTAGCAGTCAATATGCCATTAAAACCCCAGTTACACCTATTCCAACAAGGCATAAGTTTTTATGGGGTGTTTACCAGCCATATTACAACGGAAAAGCTTACGTTTTCGTCAGTTCAACTGATTTCCCCGATTGCTGGCTTTGGGGATTTCAACAGTGCAACTTGTGGCAGAGCAGGGAATGACTGACTGCAACTTCAGGATTTCTCCATTTAGCTGTGCATGTGCTAAATCCTGAAGTTACGGTCAGTTTGAGAGGGGTAATGACGGCAAACGCTGACAGTTTCGCCGTCATTACCACCGCAAAATCCGGGCCCATGTCTGCAGCAAGGTTTGTAACATGGGGCAAGGTACCGTTACAGGACTGTCACTGGTGGTGCTTGTAGTGATGGGAACAATTTGAACTGATGAAATAAAAAGCAGAATGGCACAACAGATACAGTAGCATAGTGGTTATGTTACTGGACTAGTGATCCAGAGGCCTGGAGTAATGATCCGGAGACGCAAATTCAAATTCCACGCCGGCAGCAGGGGAACTTAAATTCAATTAAATAAATCTGGAATAAAAAGCTAGTATCAGTAATGGTGATGATGAAACTACCGGATTGTCGTAAAAACCCATCTGGCTCACTAATGTCCTTTAGGGAAGGAAATCGGCTGTCCCTTACCCGGTCTGGCCTACATGTGACTCCAGACCCACACCAATGTGGTTGACTCTTAACTGCCCTCTGAAATAGCCCAGCAAGCCACTCAGTTGTATTCAAGAAGGTGGCTCACCCCCACCTTCTTGAGGGAAATTAGGGATGGGCAATAAGTGCTGGCCTTACTAGCATTGTCCACATCCCATGAATGAAAAGAAAATTAAAGCGTACATGTGATTTTTTGTATACTTCCATTTTCTTTCCACATATTATATTGGTACAATATGGTACTAAATGAGCCTAATCACCAATTAGATGACACCAAGTTTGGGTTTTTAAAAAGCCCACTGATCTAGGAGGAAGATTTTAGACTCCAGTCCATACAAACCTCTCCCCAACGTTTCCAAGCCAACCTCCTATCCAGTCCTTATTGTTGGGCTTATGTTAAGAAGTGCACAACAGCAGGTTGCCACAACAACCACTAAACTTGTAATATCAATTGCTTTTCAGAAGCTCAGCAGTTTTAATTCTATAATAAGTGCTAGTTTTGGGTCTTTTCCTTGCTATTAACACTGGTACTACGTGGACATCAACTTCTGCTTCACAACTGATTACTGCAAAACAGTAACCTTTTTTTTTTTTTTTATCCGGCACCGACGGGACCGGAGTGGTGCCGGTTGATCAAAAAGTCCGGATTACAGAGCGGTATACTTACTAAGGTACAAGAGCCCTGTACACAGCCACCGATCCAGGAGTCCCTGTTGCATAGCAACAGGTGCAGGAGTCCCGGTTACACGGCCACCGATCCAGGAGTCCCTGTTGCATGGCAACAAGTGCAGGAACCCCGGGTACACGGCCACAGATCCAGGAACTCCGGTTACATGGCCACTAATATGAAGTAAAACTTACCTGAACCTACTCCTGAATTTTGCCGGTTAAGAGAGATTTCTGGTTATTTAGGTGCCGGTAAAAAAAGAGAGTTTCCTGTACTTGAACTAACTTCTGTTTTTCTAAATTTTTCTAATATCGTGTTTGTGACCTCATCTGGTGAGTGGAGAAATGGTTGCCTCTATTCAGAGAATTTTCTCCCAATGAACACAACACTCAATTTAATGCTTCTTTTGCATTACAATTTAGCCCAGGATGCAAGTGAAGGCCACAATCTTCACTGTGCCAGGGGCCTGCAATCCACTTTTACTGTTACTTGCCTGCATAGAAATCCGATCAAAGATAGAGAAGGTCGTGACCAATTTGTAAAAGTATCAAATGAAAGAGAAAGTCAAGGATTTAAAATTTAATGTACTGGGGGACAGGGAGCCAGTGTAGTATCATCTGTGGCTCAGTGGGTAGCACTCTGAGTGAGAGGTCGTGGGTTCAAGTCCCACTCCAGAGACTTGTGCACAAAATCTAGACAGACACTCTGGGGAGAATTTTCCGGGGGATCAGCGGGTGTGATCGGTGGCGGGTCGGGTGGGAAAGTTTTTTTGACAGCAGGTCGGGACCCTTCTGTCACGCGCCATTCCCAAATGTCAGGTCTGTCAGTGCTGAGCAGACCCGACACGCAGCGGCGGGGGAGGCAATTCAGGTCATTATGACCTTGTTAATGGGCAAGAGGATGAAGAACTATTTTCAGCTCACCTTCAGAGTTTACCAGGTCGCCTACGGGGTACACGCTGCTCCGGGAGTTGAATGGCCATGGAATCATCTCATTACTTGACAGCTGCAAATGTGCTATAAAAGCCCCCATCTCACAGCTGTTCACTTTCCAAGCTCAGAAGCTGTTGCTTACTGCATTTGGAAGACAGATTGAGCTTTATGCAGGTTGCAAGTGTTTGGAGCAAACTCTCTATCCAGTGTCACCTCATTGGAACAACCTCTCACATTGACAGATTGCTTCTGTCACCTCAACTTCACGTGCCATCTATTACATCAGAATGGGGACGGTTTATACTATCTCACCTTGGTCCTCAGAATCTGACCACGAGCAGCCTCAACACCAGCAGTATCAGGCACACCAGCAGCACCAAACCAACACCAACCTTCTCCACAATCAACTGATGCTGCACGAGCAGCTGACCACATTGCTGCCTGGAAGGCCAGGGATGGCCTCACCATGGCCAGATTTACTTTACTTGATGCTGTACACCCTGTCTGCCAGGTTGGCACCACCCCACACCAGCACCATAAAGCATCCCTACAATGCCCAAGCCATTCTTTTCACACTCATCACCATTGCGGGGGGTACTGTTATGTCTCCACCATTCATTGCAACTCACTAAGCCACTTCCAAAGGCACACACAAATCTGTCCAAGAATGCAAATTGTTCAAAATAAAGGTTTCAATGTTTGGCACCACATTAACAGAAACTTTACATGAACATTGCTTAAAACACCCAAGTACCTACCCTTGTGTGTTGTTAGTCGGTATGATTTGGCTAGGATGAGGGTGAGTGAGAGGGGTGGCTAGTGAGATGGGGATACGATAATGTAGATAGAGAGGGATGGGTGGAGGTACAAGGTAAGTAGATGTGAGTAAGGATGTGCTTTATAAATGCAAGCTTTTTTTCTTTCTTTAGGTCACCGGGGATGGGATTGGTGAGCAAGACTTAGTGCACACAGGATACAGGGTAGGGAAGGCAGAGTGATGGGGATGTGATGGGAGGCACAGCAGGATGAGGTAGAGTGTGGCTTTGTACTAATGTTTCGTGATCTACTGAGATCATTGAAAGGTTTGCGCCACTGCAGCCTGGTCCTCCTGATGACATCCCTGCTGGTGTCCTCTTGTGCAATGCACAACCAGGCTGCATTGGTCTCCTGGGGAGGTTTCTTCTGCCGATTGGAAGGAAAGAGGACTTTCCTGTGTGCTGTGACTCCCTCCATAAGCATATGGAGGGAGTCCTGGGAGAGCCTGGGTACAGCCGTGCACCTCTGTGCAGTGATTGTCAGTGTTTGCAGCGCCTCAATGCTGTAGAATACTGACAGCACAACTGTCAAAATCAATTTGTGCATGGTCCCTTTAAGGAAACCGCTGATGACGTGTCTTCAAATGGCGTCATCAGACCCGCTTCCTTCAATTGGCCAGCAAACACACTGGGCGGGCTTAACAAGCCCAATCAGGGGAAAATCATTTTGGGATGGAGCTGGCAGTGAGGCCGGGATCCACCACCGACACTACCTGCCACGGTTAGTAAAATCCAGCCCTCTAGTGTAGTACTGAGGGAGTGCTGCACTGGCAGATGTGCCATCCTTCGAATGAGATGTTAAATCGAGGCCCCATCTTCCCCCTCAGGTGGATGTAAAAGATCCCACAGCACCCCATATTCGAAGAAGAACAAAGGTGTTCTCCCCAGTGTCCTGGCCAATATTTATCCCTCAACCAATATTACTAAAACAGATGATCTGGTCATTTATCTCATTGCTGTTTGTGGAATCTTGCAGTGCACAAATTGGTTGCCACATTCCTTACATTACAACAGTGACTACATTTCAAAAGTTCTTAGTTGGCTGTAAAGTGTTCTGGGATGTCCTGATGTTGTGAAAGGCACTTTATAAATGCAAGCTTTTTTTCTCTCTTTAGGTCAACGGGGATGGGATTGGTGAGCAAGACTTAGTGCACACAGGATACAGGCAGCTAGGCAAGTTTAGAAAGGGTGGAAGATAGGAGGCCGGCAGAGGGTGGCAAGGGTTTCATTGGCAATGGATGTGAAGTAGGGGCGGAGGTGGGGATACAATGATTTTTGAAGAGTAGGTCATCTCTGACTAGTCTATTGAATTTTTTTGAGCAGGTCATTGACATGGTGGATAAGGAGTGTCTATGGATGTTGTCTATATGGACTTTCAGAAAGCATTTGATAAGGTTCCACATAAGAGTTTATTTAAAATGAAAGCACACAGAATTGGAGGTAACTTTATGACATGGGTTAGAAATGTACACTGATTGGTGGGATGTGACAAGTGGTTTTCCCCAGGGATCTGTACCAGAGCCTCAGCTTTTCACCGTATATATTAACGACTTGGATGAAGGAATACAGTCATATATTCAAGATTGATGATGGCACTAAGTTGGGAGACAGTAAGTTGTGTAGATGGGAGTAGGAAGTTACAAAGAAATATAGATACTATAAGGGCTCGATTTTAGTTCAGGTGTGGGGAATTGGCGGGTTCCCCAAATTTAGCGATTCCGACACGATTGTAAATGGGTCTGTGAGATTGATGCAAATTTAACTCAATTGGCCAATTGATTTCCAGCGTGTGGGAAGCCTTGGCAATTGAGTATTTCCAGTCAGAAAGTCACAGAATATGACGTCATCACTGCTGCTGCTTCTAAGGTCCACAGCAAGCCTTGCTTCCTCTGCAGGCTCCCAAACTTCACCATTAAGATGGCACAGGAGCCTGCAGGAGCAACGGCCAGCGGGAGGGCCAGATCTGCCACCAAATTTGATGAGGCTTCACCAGGCATTACCGGATGGTGCTAGGGCCCACAGGGAGGCCCTGTTCCCTTCAGGGAGGAAGAGGCCTCCCAGTCAGACCAAGGCTGTGTGGCTACAGGTGGCAGGTCAAGTCAATTCCTTGGGGCTCACACGAAGAACGTGGTTGCAGTGCAGGAAAAGAGAGCTCACAATAAAAGAGAACAAGCGAGGACCGGAGGAGGGCCACCATCAGTAGCCCACCTCACCCCCTGGGAGGAGGCGATCCTGGAGATCGTAGGACTGGAGGATGAGGCGCTAGTGGGGGACGGACAGACGGGTGCATCACAGCAATCTGGTGGCAGAATAGTTTTCCATCTCTCTCACTGACATTGCATGAGTCGCTGATAATGATTCTGAAGCTACAACAGATGGACCTATGCTCATCTGCAATATGCATATAACCTTGACCTCACATCGCCAACTCTTTCCTTCACTCCCCCACAGGACCATCAAGAGCCCCCGTCCCCACTGTCCAGGAGGAAGAGCCTGAGCTTCCAGACTCCTCAGAGGAATCTGCAACCTCTGAGGGCACAGCGTCATCAGAATTCAGCGCACCCACTCACACCTCGGTGGGACCTTTGGGACATAGAGTACTGTTGTCACCTGGTGTATCACAGCTCACAAGTGAGCATCAGCAGATTGTGGAGACAGGGACAGCAGTGGAGAGTCCTAGTCAGAGGGCGCAGGACTCTGCCAGCTCGGCTCAGCTGCATGTTGACCCTCTGCCTCTGGGTTCATCCATAAGATCAGTGGTGCTGGAACTCCAGGAACAGATGCAGGAGTCGCTGGCAGGTTTTGTCTCCAGGGTAGAAGCGAGTGTGGAGCAAATGGAGGAGTCCATCGCAAACATGAGCAGAGCCTTTGTGGAGTCATTGGCGCATGAATGCATCACCATGGAAAGGATGGCAACCTCCATGGAGGAGATAAGTCGCCAGGCTATAGAAAACATGGTGAGTGTTCAGAATAGAATGACACCTCTGGAGGAGCGATGGTCATCTATTGAACAGAGAAATCAGACCTTCATGGAAGTCCTTCTGAGTAGGACTGCCAGTGCAGATATGGGTCCCCATGGCCCCCCCTGATGTGCAAGGTGCTCTCAAGCCACTTGCAAGCACTGGCCCCTTCTGGCCTGTGCAGCTTCAGGTGGGTGAGCAGCAGCCTGGTGCTCCTGTTGCTGTTGTTCCTGGTTCTGCTGGTGCCGCAGCTGGTGTTCGAGCTCATCTAATGCCCAGAAGGGAAGGAAATAAATGGCTCCCATGCTTCTGGTGTATGATTCCATTGAGGAAGCGCTGAGTGAAGGTGGCGAGCAGGGTTTCCCCAGGAGGTCACACTGGAGATGGGTGTGAGGCTCCAACCTTCCACAGGTGTGGTTAGGCCTGGTAAAAGTTGCCCCAGGCCTGAAACAACAAAGTCCTGCCACCTGCAAATGATGACTGATCAAATATCCTCTTTAATGTTGGACCTGCAGCTGGTAGTCAGCAAGCCAATAGTGTTCACGCCAGGTTTCACAGGCGTCATCCCCACCAGGCGCGTTTTACGTGGGAAAAGGGTTAAACAGGCAAGGGCCTGTTAAAATGGGATTATAAAGGCCAATCAATGCTGTTTAAGGGCCCTAAAGACCAGTCCCACCTGTTGCAGGCGGGACTGATTTGGGTCAATCAGACACACCTAGGTTAAAAAGGCATGGAGGCGGGAACCAGGCGGGGGGGGTGTCGCGACCCCTAGGTTTTGCGATTTTAACCCCCCGCACGCCTAAAAGCCCGCCTCACGGCCCAATGAAAATAGAGGCCTAAGTGTGTGGGCAAAACTGTGACATGGAGTTCAATGTGTGGAAGTGTGAGGTCATCCACTTTGAATACAGGGAGAGACAGGGAGTTGTGGAGGAGCAAAGAAATGTAGGGGTTCATGTACACATCACTAAAAGCTAGTGCACAGGTACAAGAAGAAATGAAAAAGGTAAATGGACTGTTGGCCTTTATCTCAAGAGGGTTGAATACAAAGGGGAGGAAGTTATGCTTCAGCTGTACAAAGCCTTGGTCAGACCCCATCTGGAGCACTGTGTTCAGTTTTGGGCACCACACCTCAGGAAAGATAAACTGGCCTTGGAGGGGGTGCAGTGCAGATTCACCAGAATGATACCGGGGCTTAAAAAGGGCTACATTAGGAGGATAACTTGCATAAACTTGGTTTGTACTCCCTTCAGTTGAGAAGGTTGATGGGTTGCCTCATTGAGGTGTTTAAAATTAAAGGGTTTTGATATAGTAGCTGCAGAGAAATGATTTCCTCTGGTGGGGGAAACCACAAGGGGCATAATCTTAAGATTAGGGCTAGGCCATTTAGGAGTGAAATCAGAAGGCATTTTTTTCACACAAATGTTAGTGGAAATCTGGAACTCCATGCCCCCAAAGGCTGTGGGTATTGGGACAATTGAAATTTTCAAGACCAAGATCAATCGAATTTTTGTTAGGTAAGGGTATGGAGGGATAAGGAGAAAAGGTGGGTAAATGGAGTTGAGGTGCAGATCTTACATTAAAGATGCTATAAAATGCAAATTATTGTTGTTAAGAGTTCATTCTATTTCTTTATAACAAAGCAGGGCACTGATGGCAAGTCTCTCTTTAAAGAGCTCTGAAATTGCTGGTTATGCAGCCTCAGCCTGCAAAACTTTCTGAAAGGAACATCAACACGGTTGAGAAATGGCATCAAAAACTTGTTTTGTAAAAGGTGCATAACTCCTGTATATAAAACAATTATATTAAAGAGAAGTGACAAGAACTGTCATGTGCACAAAATAAATGCACTGACTTGTTAAAAGGATACCCATTAATAGGATATCTGGGAGCACAAAAGAGACTCCAATCATGTCTGCTTTTATAGAACTCACCCTAGGGTTCGCCACCTATTCCCAAGCCCAAAACCGAATACAGAACAGGGAATGGGCAATGCATGGCTCAGTGGGTAGCACTTTCACCTCTGAGTCAATAGGTTGTGGGTTCAATTCCCACTCTAGAGACTGGAACACAAAATCTAGGCTCCAATGATGGAGGTGCTGTCTTTTGGAAGTGAAGTTAAACCAAGGTCCCATCTGCCCTCTCAGGTGGACGTAAAAGATCCCATGGCACTCCATATTCGAAGAAGCGCAGAAGAGTTCTCCCCAGTGTCCTGGCCAATATTTATTCCTCAACCAGTATCACAAACAGATTATCTGGTTATTTTCACGTTTCTGTTTGTGGGAGCTTTTTGTGCGCAAATTGGCTCCTGCATTTCCTACATTACAACCATGGCTACATTTCAAAAGTACTTCATTGGCTGTAAAGCACTTTGGGATATACCTAGGCTGTGAAAGGCACTATAGAAATGCAGTTCTTTCTCTTTATCCGCAACAAGTGTAAAAACATTGAATGAATTGGTGTTACATATTGTGCCTTGCCGCATTACTTGACCCATCAATAACTAATGCAAAAGACTGTTCTGAGAATGTCTGCTTTGCATTTCAGAAGCTTCTGGATAGCTTGCTCAGAAACTGGACAGGTGGAGCCCAAGGTCAAGCCCGTAATTTATGCCACAGTATTCACGCACTTGTCATTTAAAAGCATTGAGATCTGTTGGGGAAAGTCCAAAAGATATGTTGGAAATGCAACAGACTGAATGGAGCTCAGTGGGCATAAGGAATTAACATTAGTGTTGCCTCTCGTCATATGCAGACTCAAGACCAGAGCAGAACTGATGCAGGGATGAGCCAAGATTACAGCTCGAGTCCCAATTAGAGCGATCAACCTCAAAGAAATGTTAGGAATGAGGCGGACCTCGAAATGAGCTGCGTCTGTGGCACACAGTTATGTGAAAATGAGTTTGCATTAAAAAAAGACACTTTTGACATCAGGTACCCTATTTTAGAAATTTTCAGATACGCCACTCAAAAAACAGACAGCTATCCACAGTAGGGGAATGACAGGAGGCAATATAAATTGCAATTGCATTTAAACAGATCAAACTTGGGACTACAATAGGCTAAAAAAAATGAAAGCAAGATAAATGGAACATTACATGCCTGGGCAGGCAGTAACCTTGCATAAAATCTTTAGGACAGTAGAGAAGTGGGGCCCCTACTGATTTGCATTCTCTCTCGTCTCCCACTCCCCTCCTAGGCAGAGAGAGAGAGTGAATGTCGCAGAGACTGACGCCCACTCCTCTGGACTCGGGGACAACCTGCCAGGCAGCACGTCCGCACCACCTGACCGCCATCATTCAGACTGGCGCATCGGAAAACTATAAACAACATTTTCGAAACGTCAGAATCCGTTAAAACACTAACTTTATTGTTTATGTTTAAATTAAAAACTAAGTCGTTTTTTTAGGTTATGAATCTTAAAAAACATTTTTTTTTAAACACACACATTGTGCCCATATCAATGATGGCGACGAGTAACAGCAGTATTTGGCGGTTGGGCTCGAGAAATGTCCATTAGAGAAAGAACACCGGAGTCTGGGTCAATCCGACAGTACACATTCTTCACGGTGTTTAAAAATGAGATTAAATAATTAACATTAAATAAAATTCACATGCAAAGTGGAAAAGGGCCAGCAAGGTGGAGGCGTGTCTGAGGGGGAATGGGCCATTCTTTACTAAGTATTTGAATCAGATATTCCGCACAGAGCCATAACTTCGTGCCTGGCGGTGGGAAAATAACTCAACACGCCTTTCACTGACAGGATGAATCGCTTTAGTGATGGCCACTTTATTTTTCCCACCCGCAGAACCAGCTCTTTTTCGATTATTTAAACATTTTCCATCCCTTTAATCGCTGATTTGAGTCGTAATCCAGCTGCTGTTTTAGCTGGAGATTAATCCGCTCATCTTTCCGCCTCATTTATTAATGGGGTGGGGAGAAAGAGGTTGAAATGCTGCAATATTGCTCTTCATGTCCAGCTCTGACGATCTTTATCGCTTTTTAAAAATCGTTATGTGAATGATTTGGGGGGGGGGTTGGAAAATGTTACCTTGAGCATCTCCCCCGCTGGTCAGCACCGCTATGGATTTCCCAGCTCCTCTGCTCCTCAGCTGCTCCATGTCCAATTGAGCCATGATGTCCACTTCTCTCTAACTGTGGTTACAACTGGATTCGATTCCCTTCCCTTCCCTTCTTTGCAAGCTGGTCGGTTTTCCTTTGCCCAGATCACTGTATCCGACTACACGAGTAAAGTCCCTTCCAACAACTTATTGCAAATGACCCCAGCTAAGGCACGCCCACATCAAATGTGTGTTTCATATCTCCGCCCTCGTGTCTCTTTTTTAAAAAATACATATATTTTACGAAACAAACACCTTATGCAGCTTTAAGCTAGAATCATGACACAATTTGCATTTCCTTGGTGAAAATGCGGATTTATTTTAGAGTTGATTTATTTCTTTTGGTGTAGTACTTTTGCCCTCCTCCTTGCAAAACCAGAAACTAGTCTGATGCTAAACACAGATCTGAAGTAGATCTGAAGTATTTTGTTATGCATAACCCCGCCTTTGGTTTAGGATTGACATGACCGGTTCTAGCATTTGCCCTTGACAAATTGAGCCCATAACGCTCTGATTTTGTTTCAGGGATAAGAATTAAGGATCACGCTAAATTTTCAAATAAATGACAATTCACCGCTTAATATATATTAAATTAATAATAAGAAACAACTTGTATTTATATAGTGCCACGGCATGTCTCAAACATTACAAATGAATTACTTTGAAGCACATTCATTGCTGTTATGTAGGTGAACATGGCAGTTGTTTTGCACACAGCACAATCCTACAAAGAGCACTGAGATGAATGATCAGTTAATCTTTGTTGGTGTGTTGATTGAGTGAGGAATGTTGGTTAAGAGAACATAAGGGAAACAAATGGTATGGCTCTTGGGAAAAAATATACTAAGAAGGGGGGAGAGTAGGGGAATGAGGGGAGTAAGGAGGGAAAGAGTGGAGGGGAAGGGGTGAGCTCTGAGGGAGAAGGGGGGGAGTTTATACACATGTAGTGGCCATTCTGGCCATTTAAACACGAAGCAGCCATTGAAAATCTTGGCATTTCCACTTTTCCGAGCAGACTTTTAGGTTTTCATTCAGATTAAGGTAGGGCAAAGATCAGAGTTTGCACATCGAGGCATTATTTAGAATTCATGCCACTTTTTTGATTGCTTGGAGGGGGCAGGAAGGCACAGCAATCCATCACATCATAGGAGGAGCCTCATTTAAGTTAATGAGTGACATAATGTGACCTTTACAGGGCTACTTACAGGCACAATGTCATTAGAATGTTGCGGCCACTCTGTTTCTAATATATAATAGGTAAGGCATTACTGGGACCATTATATACGCTGCTTTTATCCAACTGCCACTTGTTGAGGAATATTTTTTTCACAATATATCTTAATTTCACTTTTTTTGCTGCTGTTGTTGGATAATGGTGCAGAATCTTGGAATATTGACTCGGCGATACAAACTGATAATGTACAACCCCACAAAATACTGGTATGATAGCAAAATACGGCAGATGCTGGAAATCCGAAACAACAACAGAAAATGCTGGTAAAACTCAGCAGGCCACGCAACATCCGTGGAGAGAGAAATAGCGTCAACGTTTCAGGTCGAAACCCTTCGTCAAGACTGAAGAAGCACAGGAAATGAAACAAATTAAAAGGCCAGTTTGGGGGCTGGGAGAGAACAAAAGAGAAGTGAAGAGACATTAAGAGGTATTCAAAACGAGACGAGATGGTGATAGGACTAGTGGAGACAGAAGACGGCTCTAGATTAGGTGTGAAATGCGCTGGCAGAATGTGAGACAGCTGCCATGTGGGAGAGAAAAAAAGGGGGGGGCCAAAACAAAGGTGTGGATAAAAAATATGAGTAAAAATGTAATGGGGGCCGAGGTTATGATCTGAAATTGTTGAACTCGATATTGAGTCCGGAAGGCTGTAAAATGCCTAATTGGAAGATGAGGTGCTGTTCCTCGAGCTTACGCTGAGCTTCCGTGGAACAATGCAAGAGCCCGAGTACAGTCTGAGTGGGAATGGGGTGGTGAATGACAGGCGACCGGAAGCTCGGGGTCATCCTTACGGACTGAACGGAGGTGTTCCGCAAAGCGGTCACCTAATCTGCGTTTGGTCTCCCCAATGTAGAGGAGACCACATCGTGAGCAGTGAATACAGTATACTACATTGCAAGAAGTACAAGTAAATCGCTGTTTCACCTGGAAGGGGTGTTTGGGGCCCTGGACAGTGGGAAGGGGGGAGGTATAAGGGCAGGTGCTACATCTCCTGCGCTTGCACGGGAAGGTGCCGGGCGAAGGGGAAGGGGTGCTGGGGGTGATAGAGGAGTGGACTAGGGTGTCTCGGAGTGAGCGGTCCCTACGGAATGCTGAAAGGGGAGGGGAGGGGAAGATGCGTTTGGTGTTGGGATCACGTTGGAGGTGGCAGAAATGGCGGAGGATAATCCGTTGAATGTGGAGGCTGGTGGGGTGAAAGGTGAGGACAAGGGGAACCCTATCGTGGTTCCGGGAGGGAGGGGCAGGGGTGAAGGCAGAAGTGCGGGAGATAAAACGGACACGGTCGAGGGCCGTGTCAACCACGGTAGAGGGGAATCCTTGGTTGAGGAAAAAGGAAGACATGTCGGAAGCACTGGTGTGGAAGGTGGCATCATCGGAGCAGATGTGGCGGAGACGGAGAAACTGGGAGAATGGAATAGAGTCCTTACAGGAGGTGGGGTGGGAGGAAGTGTAGTCCAGGTAGCTGTGGGAGTCAGTGGGCTTGTAGTGAATGTTGGTCAATAACCTATCCCCAGAGATGGAGACGGAGAAGTCGAGGAAGGGAAGGGAAGGGAAGAGTCGGAGATAGACCATGTGAAGGTGAAGGAAGGGTGGAAATTGGAGGCAAAGTGAATGAAATTGTCTAGTTCAGGGCGAGAGCAGGAAACGGCACCGATACAGTCATCAATGTACCGGAAAAAGAGGTGAGGGAGAGGACCTGAGTAGGACTGGAACAAAGAGTGTTCCACATATCCCACGAAAAGGCAGGCATAGCTAGGACCCATGCAGGCACCCATAGCAACACCTTTGATTTGGAGGAAATGAGTGGAGTCAAAGGAGAAGTTGTTCAATGTGAGAACAAGTTCAGCCAGGTGGAGGAGGGTGGTGGTGGATGGGGACTGGTCAGGCCTCTGTTCAAGGAAGAAGCGGAGCGCCCTCAGGCCATCCTGATGGGGGATGGAGGTGTAGAGGGATTGTACGTCCATGGTGAAAAGGAGGCAGTTGGGGCCAGGAAACTGTTAAAGTGGCAGAGGGCGTCCAAAGAGTCGCGGATGTAGGTGGGAAGAGACTGGACAAGGGGAGAAAAGATAGAGTTGAGATAGGAAGAGATAAGTTCCGTGGGGCAAGAACAAGCTGAAACGATGGGTCTACCAGGGCAGTCCTGTTTGTGGATCTTGGGAAGGAGTTAGAAGCGGGCTGTGCGGGGTTGGGAAACTATGAGGTTGGTGGCCGCGGGGGGAAGATCTCCAGAGGAGATGAGGTCAGTGACAGTCTTGGAAACGGTGGTTTGATGTTCGGTAGTGGGGTCATGGTCCAGGTGGAGGTAGGAGGAGGTGTCGGAGAGTTGGCGTTCAGCTTCCACTAGGTAGAGGTCAGTTTGCCAAACAACAACAGCACCACCCTTGTCAGCAGGTTTAATGAAAATGTCAGGGTTGGATCTGAGAGAACGGAGTGCTGCAAGTTCAGAGGGAGGTTGGTTGGAGTGAGTGAGGGGAGCAGAGAAATGGAGATGGCCGATGTCACGGCGGCAGTTAGCGATGGAAAGATCTAAAGAGCGTAAGAGGCCAGGGGGAGGGGTCCAAGTAGAACGAGAATTTTGAAAGCGGGAGAAAGGGTCAGCTGTGCGAGGGGAAGGCTCCTGGCCAGAGAAGTGGGCATGGAGACGAAGGCGGCGGAAAAAGAGCTCAACATCGTGCCGAGCTCGAAATTCATTGAATACTGGGTTCACAAAATACTGGGTTCCTCCTTGTTGGCAAATTATTATTTGCTTGTTTGCAGTGTAATCTGGTGTCTGATTTGGAATGCGATACTGCATACAAGTTTTTTATGGTTTTCATTTTTCCAATTTTGAGGCATTTTCATATTCCACGAGGCCTTTGTTTCTTCAATGTATTTTTGTTTTATTTCTTCCGTGTGCCTTTCTATTATTTGATTGAGATGATCTGTTACTTCACCCAACAATCCATCCACTGATACTTCTTTCCTGTGTTTGCTTGTCTGCTTGCTATTTCCCCCCTCCTTTTTATGATTCATAGAATCATAGAATGGTTACAGCACAGAAGGAGGCTATTCGGCCCGTGCTGGCTCTCTGCAAGAGCACTTCAGCTAGTCCCACTCCCCCGCCCTTTCCCCGTAAAGGTGAAAGATCCGTCCCTGGGTGGGATCGAACCACGAACTTTTTCATTAACAGCCGATTCTATTAAGATGATTTCTTCGTCTCTTACTCCGTCTCAGTACTGAAGAAGGGAACGCATCAGAAACGCCAACTCTCTGCTCCACAGATGGTGACTGACTTGCTGTGTGTTCCAGTTTTTTCTGTTTTTGTTTCAGATCACCAGCCTTTTATTGATGAAATCTTGTGCTTGCAAGGAAATTATGAGAGGGATAACTTGTCAGAAACAATTTTCGCCCATTTTTTTCCACATCTGGTAGTGTTTACTGATTGTCAGCTGTGCTCCAGTGGTCATTCTTTGTGTAATCCTGGGCAGTGAGTGCATCTGGGTATCAGGAGGCTGGGGGCGGTTAGTAGTCAGGACTATGCTCAAAGCAGAAGTACAGTAAAAGCAAAAAATAGATATCATGTTTGTAGTCGAGTAGCCAAAGTTAGATTGTTGCCAGTAGTGACATTTTGTGACAGAAACAATGAAGCAAAATGCAACAAAAGCATAGAAAGTAATAGAGGGATTTTTTAAAACTGTGAAACAAATAGGTTACATTTTATTTCTTGCAGTATCAGTGAGACCATGCCAGATCTGAGGAAGTAGGGAGTGAGAGTAATTAAAAGATAAATGAAACAATTAATAGACCTGTAAGCTAAAGGCTGTAGGTGGTTTGCCTTGGTGGTTCGAATCACCTCCCCTACTTAGTTCTAGACAACAGGAATTACGGTGAACAGGATTGGAACACAGACAAGCTTTTCAGACTCAACCGTACGGTGTTTAATAAGGTTAACACACACACCCGCCTCCAGTACGTAAAATGCCTGGTGGCGTAAAACAAACAGTACAACAATGCAACTTGGCCCGTCGAACAGGCCCCTGTCTCGAATTAAGACACCTAAAATCACACTGTTGCAATACAGAGTATAACATGGACCTGTCCCACAAACCCCGGAACATACACTATATAATACACACAGAACCTCCCCACTGAACCCCTCTGGATTGGTTGGGACACACAACACCCCCTCACACAGTACCGGTGGTCTTAAGGATGCGTGGGCTTGGACAATGCTCACCCCGATTGTCTGTTTTCTTGCTCGCTGCTTCCCTGTGTAGAGCGTGTCTCCTGGTTCCGTATCGCAGATGCAGTATCCAAGTCCCAGTTTCGAGATTTGTTCCTACAGTCGAAGAGCAAGGCGAGGCTCTTGTCACTCGTGGTGGTTTCTTCTCTCCGTCTCGGACGGAGTGCTCAGTTCTTGGTTCAGAGAATGAGGGCACGTGAAGGCGAGAGCAAGCGAGAGGGAGAGAATGGCCAAAGCTGCCTTCTCTGTATACCCTAAAAGTTCATTAAGGTCTGTGTATTGCAGTGATGTCTTTTAAATCACCCTCCTTTGTCTGGTTCCCACCTTTGAGAGCCTGGGCCTTCCCCCAACTCTTGTATTCCAATAAACACCCAGTAACCCAAACCACAGGACGTGTACAGGGCTGGGGGATGGAAGACAATTCCTTATCTTGTCTCCCCCTCCCTGTGGTACATATTTGATGTGATTTAGTCGTACTGCTGATGTGTTTTGCCCAAGGTTAAGGTGTTTTCATTGAGGCCAGGAAGTCCATTGTTCCAGCAAAACTGGCATCGTTGTCTTATCCAATTGAAGATCCATCGAAACCCATTAAAACACGAAGTCTCATCATCTATCGAGATGCTCATTGTCCAAAGTTAAATTATCTATTCACCATTAAATTGAAACTCACAGGTGTGTCTGTGCTTCTAGGTCCAACTGCACCACACCCCTACCACTGGGCCAAACAGGCTGCTGGTCGATCAGCTGTAACAATCATACAAAATGTCCGATACAAAAAAAAATCCTTGGGACCTGCGCCGATGCTTACAGGCCAGCCTATGCCCCTGTTTTTGGATAAGCAAGTGTTCAATGAGCAATACAGACGTACCTTTATTTATGCAATTTATTAGACTTCATCTCTGTGACTGCTATTCTTCTTCTTTCATATGGTAGTAGCAAAGCAAATCAAATGCTAATATCTAAGTCAGATATCCAGGCCAAAGCATCCGGCATAACAGCGTGAATATTTTGTAGGCTGCCTGCGAATTTCCTCTGAGGGCAGTGCTCCAGGGTCTGATTAGGAGCTCCACAGTTGCATGATGGGGATACTTTAATCTTCCATCTATGGAGAAGGTGGCAGCATCTACCATGACTGGTTCTGAGGCGGTTGATGATTGTCCACTGTTTGCGAGGAAGATTTGATCCTTCAGGTTGTACTGTGGGGTCCTCTTTCAGGAATCCATTCCGTATGTCACAGTTCTTCCAAGCATTTCAGTATCGGTCATCAAGGCTGAGGGAAGATCGCTGAAGGGCTTTGGTGACGGTCTAAAATGGCCTAGATTTGAGACGGGTTGGTGGTAGGTTGTTCAAGTCAGCCTGGATCGGCAGGTCTTTGCTGGTGTAACAGTTGTATTCTCTGGAGACTGCATATTCGTGGTGTAGGTGTGGTGGTGCGATGTTTGCAAGCACGGGCAGCCAAGGTATTGGTGTCGATAAAAGCGCACCGGGGATAATTCTCAAAGTAGAATTCAGCTGGACATCAATGGATTTGACATGCGGACTTGATAGCCATGCCGGAGAGCAGTACTCCGCTGCAGAGTACACCAGGGCGAGCGCTGCCGTATGGAAGGTTTGAGCATCTGCTCCCCATGTAGATCTGGCAAGTTTCTGGATGAAGTTGACCCTACTCTTCAGTTTCTTCCCAAGGTTCTGGAGATGCTGTCTATACGACAGGGTGCGATCGAGTGTGACTCCTAAATAGGAGGGTATTTTTGGCGGTTTACCTCTGCGCTGTAAAAGGAGACTTTCAAAGCTTAGTTTGCTTGATGGGTGTTGAGGTGGAATGTCGAGGTGATGGTCTTTTGCGGGTTTGGCCGAAGTAGCCATCGGCGGAAGTAGATCTCCATCCTCTGTAAATCACTGGTCAGGATCTCCTCGGCGATGGGCAGATTCATGTTTTGTGTGGCCAAGGCAATATCATCAGCGTATACGAACTTGCGGGACTCTGTATTGGGCAGGTCACTGGTGTAAACTTTGAATAACATGGTGTTGTGTATGTAACCTGTTCCACCTTAAGAGAGCTTAAGCCTGTTCCACCTTAAGAGATGTACTACTTTCTCAGGCTGCTGTAGACGTAATACCGGGGGTGAACACACCGGTATATAAGCACTGTGCAGTAATCTTGTATTCAGAATAGTCCCTACCTCCAACCAGTAAAGACCTGTTTTATTGTTACTGATTAAGTCTCAGTATTAATTACTTGAACAACTCACAGACTTAACACATGGGTGCCAGGACAGAACCCTGTGGGAGTCCGTTGTTCAATGCCCTATATCTGCTCTTCTGGGTGCTAGTGTACACATGGAAATGTCGGTTCTAAGCATGGAGTTGAGAAGGTGGATCGTTGTTCTGCAGGGTAAAATGGTGGCGAGCTTGAAAAGCAGTCCATACTTCCATACTGTGTCATACGCCACTGACAGGTCCACAAGTGCTACGGTGGTCTTGAGCTGGCACTGGAAGTCTGCTTCGATGTGCGTTGTTAAAGCTATCACTGAGCCGCAGCAGTTACGGCCGCTCTGGAAGCCCGCTTGCTCCTTAGGGATGGTTGGCTTGATGATAGGGACTAGTCTGTGGAGTAGTTGCTTCTCCAGCACTTTATAACAATTGCAAAGTAAAGAGATCAGGCAGCAGCTGGAGGCTTCACAAGCATTCTTCCCCTGCTTCAGGAGGGCAATTATTTTAGTCTCCCTCCAAATAGGTGGAATTTTACCAGTTGCCAGTACCTCAGAGAAGGAGGTCAACCATCTCTTTGCTTTGGGTCCCAGTGCTTTTAGGAATTCTGGGTAAACACAATCTGGACCAGCAGCTTTTCCAGATTTGGTTGTCAGCAGGGCTGCATTTAGTGCATCCAAGGTGAATGGATCAGACATAGTTGACGATCTTGGTGCCGCCATCAAGTTTTCGAAAGTTGCCGCTTCACCTGACGTCGAAATTCTTTGTCCACCGGAGCCTTTGATGTTTGTATCAAGCGAAATGCAACGGCGTCTGCTTTGATGGTCGTCTTGTGTTTATAGGCAGGGTTTGTCCCACCAAGTTGACGGAGCAGGGCCCATGCTTTCCTGCTGGAGTGAGTGAAGGCTCCTCTGCCTTTCACATCTCGCCGAGTTCAAGGACTCCAGCATTGCGGTGGCTGTGGCTGGGTTCTTGTTCAGCGAATACGCCTGGCAGAGAGCCTCGCTTTCTTCTGTCCAACAAGGAATATATGTCTTTCTAAACCCCGAGGTATACTGCATTTTATGGCAGCTTTAATAATTCCTATAAATCTGTTGAAGGCATTGGTGGTTGGCAGACTCTACCTGATGTTGGTGTCAACTGACCTTTGGAAGGTTTCTCAGTCTGTTTTCTTGAAGTTCCATTGTGTTTCCAGTGTTGATGTAATGACGGGAATTTCGAGGCCAATGTTGATGATCGAGGGCCTGTGTTGGCTGTTGGGGAAATCATCAGGAATGGTTCTGGAGGCGATAATTGGGTTTCCTTTGCTGTCTTTAGAGAGGAAACATAGTTCTGGGTTATGTTCTCTCTGCCACCTTGACGAATGAAATGTACCTCGACCTTTGGCATCAAAAAGGAGGAATTTATTCTCTAGTGAAGCCCACTATACATACAATTGCTTCTCCATCATAGTTGACGTCTGCATAGCCCCACATTGTGTGGTGGCTTGAAACGTCTCCGAGATGAATGAATGGATGGATGTTGACTAGGAGGGAGCGGTGGGTCAGGCCACTGTACGAGTGGTGGTTTGTAGACATTGGAGATTGTTAGCTCTCCTACGCATATTGCTGTAGTGAAAACTCCGGCAATACTGGTATGCTTGAGTTCAGTGTAGCTTTTGATGCCTTGTTTGACATAGCACGCCAGGCCATATTTGGGATGGTTATTGAAAGCGATTAGGTCAAAACCTGTGATCCGTCCTCTTGTGTCGAACTGGTAGATGTGTTTCTTCAAGAACCAGGACATCAACGCTGTGTGTGACTGCTATTGTAGCCTACAGTTCCCAATAGTTTGCCATTAATTGGGATTGCTCTCCTTGGAGTAGAGAAGGTTAAGGGGAGATTTAATAGATTATGAAGGGTTTACATAGAGTAGATAGGGAGAAACTGTTTCCACTGGCAGGAGGGTCGATAACCAGAGGACACAGATTTAAAATAATTGCCAAAAGAACCAGAGGGGAGATGAGGAGAATTTTTTTATGCCGCGAGTTATGATGATCTGGAATGCGCTGCTTGAAAGTGTGGCGGAAACAGATTCAGTAGTAACTTGCAAAAGGGGACTGGATAAATACTGAAAAGGAAAAATTTGCAGAGCTGTGGGGAAAGAGCAGAGAAGTGGGCTGAGTTCCAAGTGATATCAAGAAACGGCTGAGCGCACTGGATACAGCAAAGGCTATGGGCCCCGACAACATCCAGGCTATCGTGCTGAAGACTTGTGCTCCAGAACTAGCCGTGCCTCTAACCAAGCTGTTCCAGTACAGCTACAACACTGGCATCTATCCGACAATGTGGAAAACTGCCCAGGTATGTCCTGTCCACAAAAAGCAGGACAAATCCAACCCGGCCAATTACCGCCCCATCAGTCTACTCGCAATCATCAGCAAAGTGATGGAAGGTGTCATCGACAGTGCTATCAAGTGGCACCTACTCACCAATAACCTGCTCACTGATGCCCAGTTTGGGTTCCGCCAAGACCACTCAGCTCCCGACCTCATTACAGCCTTGGTCCAAACATGGACAAAAGAGCTGAATTCCAGAGGTGAGGTGAGAGTGACTGCCCTTGACATCAAGGCAGCATTTGACCGAATGTGGCATCAAGGAGCCCTAGTAAAACTGAAGTCAATGGGAATCAGGGGGAAAATGCTCCACTGGCTGGAGTCATACCTAGCACAAAGAAAGATGGTTGTAGTGGTTGAAGGTCAATCATCACAACCCCAGGACATCGCTGCAGGAGTTCCTCAGGGCAGTGTCCTAGGCCCAACTATCTTCAGCTGCTTTATCAATGACCTTCCGTCCAACATAAGGTCAGAAATGGGGATGTTCGCTGATGACTGCACAGTGTTCAGCAGCATTCACAACTCCTCAGATAATGAAGCAGTCATTGCCCGCATGCAACAAGACCTGGACAACATTCAGGCTTGGGCTGATAAGTGGCAAGTAACATTCGCATCACAGAAGTGCCAGGCAGTGACTATCTCCAACAAGCAAGAGTCTAACCACCTTCCCTTGACATTCAATGGCATTACCATCGCCGAATCCCCCACTATCAACATCTTGGGGGTAACCCTTGACCAGAAACTTAACTGGACCAGCCACATAAATGCTGTGGCAACAAGAGCAGGTCAGAGGCTAGGTATTCTGTGGTGAGTATCTCACCTCCTGACTCCCCAAAGCCTTTCCACCATCTACAAGGCACAAGTAAGGAGTGTGATGGAATACTCTTGCCTGGACGAGTGCAGCTCCAACAACACTCAAGAAGCTCGACACCATCCAGGACAAAGCAGCCCGCTTGATTGGCACACCATCCACCACCTTAAACATTCACTCCCTCCACCACTGGCATACCGTGGCTGCAGTGTGTACCATCTACAAGATGCACTGCAGCAACTCGCCAAGGTTTCTTCGACAGCACCTCCCAAACCCACGACTTCTTCCACCTAGAAGGACAAGGGCAGCAGTCGCATGGGAACACCACCACCTCCAAGTTCCCCTCCAAGTCACACACCATCCTGACTTAGAAATATATCGCCGATTCTTCATCATCGCTGGGTCAAAATCCTGGAACTCCCTACCTAACAGCACTGTGGGAGTACCATCACCACACGGACTGCAGTGGTTCAAGAAGGCGGCTCACCACCACCTTCTCAAGGGCAATTAGGGATGGGCAATAAATGCTGGCCTTGCCAGCGACGCCCAGATCCCATAAACGAAAAAAAAATGTTCGAAATATCTTTCAAAGAGTCAGCACAGGCACGATGGGCCAAATGGCCTCCTAAGCTGTAAGATTCTATAGGTGACCAGATTGTGTGATTCAAATGCAGGTTTCCATGTGCCCACTTTTTGAGTGGGTTAATTGGAAATGTCTAAGAGTACTTTTTTTTTGAACAAGTATCATTTTTTCCATTTGCTTCTGTGCTTCCTAATGTGGAAGATTTCATTATTGAGGTGCTTGCGACTTTTTGGTGGATTTTAATCCGTGGTAAAACACATTTAAGAATTCAAGGGCTAATCTGCCCACCTGCTGTGTCCTTGACCATGCTTTTGGACTTAATAATTGACAGCCAGATTTTAAATGAATTCCCCAGACTCGATGCCACATTATACAACAACAACTTGTATATATAAAGCGCATTTAACGTAGAAAAACATTCCAAGGCACACAGGAGTATAAGACAAAAACTTTGGCTATGACTTGACTTGAATTTGTTTTTACCTTAAAGAAACAGCACAAAAATGTTTTGTTAAACAACCCCCAAAAACAAAACGTACAACTGAAATTTAGTTAATTAAATAAATCTGGAATAAAAAGCTAATATCAGTAATGGTGACCATGAAACTTCCATATTGTCGTAAAAACCCATCTGGTTCACTAATGACCTTTAGGGAAGGAAATCTGCCGTCCTTACCTGGTCTGGCCTATACGTGACTCCAGACCCACAGCAATGTGGTTGACTCTCAACTGCCTTCTGAAATGGCCAAGCAAGCTACAAGAAACAATATGAAGAATAAAACCGGATGGACCACCCGGCATTGACCTCGGCACCGGCTTCAGACACAACAAAGGCACACCCAGCCCAGTCGACCCTGCAAAGTCCTCCTCACCAACATCTGGGGACTTGTGCCAAAATTAGGAGAGTTGTCCCACAGACTAGTCAAGCAACAGTCTGACATAGTCATACTCACAGTATCATACCTTTCAGCCAATGTCCCAAACTCCTCCATCACCATCCCTGGGTATGTCCTGCCCCACCAGCAGGACGGACCCACCAGGGGTGGCGGCACCGTGGTATACAGTTGGGAGGGCGTGGCCCTGGGAGTGCTCAGCATTGACTCTGGACCCCATGAAGTCTCATGGCGTAGGTCAAACACGGGCAAGGAAACCTCCTGCTGATTACCACCTACTGCCTTCCCTAAGCTACGGCGCAACGTGGCTGTAGTGTATACCATCTATAAGATTCATTGCAGCAACTTACCAAGGCTTCTTTGGCAGCACCTCCCAAACCCACGACCTCTACTACCTAGAAAGGCAAGGGCAGCAGGCACATGGGAACGCCATCACCTCCAAGTCACACACCATCCTGACTTGGAAATATATTGCGTTCGCTTATAGTCGCTGGTTTAAAATCCCGGAACTCGCTCCCTAACCGCACTGTGGGAGTACCTTCACCACGCGGACTGCAGCGGTTCAAGAAGGTGGCTAACCACCACCTTCTCAAGGGCAATTAGGGATGGGCAATAAATGCTGGCCTTGCCTGCAACACCCACATCCCAGCGACAAATAAAGAAAACCAGCTGAGGATAAAGGCCACAATCAAGGCAGCTGAAAAAATCAAATTCCTTTTCATTACACTGGGTTTCAGGATTTTTATTGGTGTTTCGGGGATCATGTTCAATAATTCAATTTGTTTGAAAACTGAAAATCATTGACCTCACAAATGACATATGAAAAAAAAAGTACAGTAGTTACAATGGGAGTGCAGTGGGACATGAATTGATGCGACTTAAGCTGCAGTTATATTATAGGAAGAAAAAAACTCAAGTACACAAATGTTTTTGTTGTAATAGATTTAAAAATTTTTGCAGGGAGAAGTGAGCTGAATGTATTTTCTGCAACGGTCTGGGGGCATGCACTCCCTCCAGAAATGTTGATTTTTGAACAATTTCTATGTCTTTTTTTTCCAGCATTTTGAAATATAATCTCATTCAGCATTTGAAGCCAAAACTATTTGAATCTGGACTATCAGACGGTAGTACTCGGGGAGTGAAACATAGCAGGCCTACATTTGTGCAGATGCTATAACTGAATGAGAACATGTAAATAATAATTAGAAGATTATAAAATTATTGTAAAAGAAATTATAGAATATTTAAAAATCGAAAAGCATTGACATAAAAAACATGAAACTTGTATTTTATATTGCTTCTCAAGAATAGGAAGACATAGGTAAATCAAGGACAGCCAGCACAGATTTCTTAAAGGCAAGATGTATTTGACAAATTCAGTAGAGTTTTTTGAAGAAGTTGCTGATTGTATAGATAAAGCGAATTCAAAAGATGTAGTCCATCTAGTTATTCAGAACATAGGAACAGAAGTAGGCCATTCAGCCCCTCGAACCTTTTCCACTAGTCAATGAGATCATGGCTGATCTGTATCCTAACTCCATCCACCCATCTTGCCTCCATAGTCCATAATGCTAGCAAAAATCTAACGATCTTAGATTTAAAATTATGAATAGAGCTAGCATCTACTGCTTTTTGTGGGAGAGAGTTCCACACTTCTACCACCCTTTGTGTGTAGAAGTGATTCTGAACTTTTCTCCTGAATGGCCTGGCTCTGATTTTAAGGTTTTGTCCCCTTGTCCTAGACTCCCCCCAACAGCAGAAAAAGTTTCTCTCTATCTACCCTATCAATTCCTTTCAAAATCTAGTCACTCCCTTCTAATTTGAGTACATACCCATTATCCCTAATCTCTGTCTTCTACCACCTAACCAATCTCCTTACCAGGCCAATAAGTTGCCTTCAATTCCATGAGCTTTATTTTTAACTAACAGTCTCTTATTTGGAACCTTATCAAATGCCTTCTGAAAGTCAATATAAACTTCATCCATAGATATTTCCCTGTCTACTACTTTAGTTACTTCCTCAAAAGATTCTATTAGGTTCGTTAGACATGACCTACCATTTACAAATCCATGTTGGCTCTCTCTGATCAGCTCAATATTCTCCAAGTGTTCAGTCACTCTTTCCTTAATTATAGATTCCAATGTCTTTCCCCAACAGATGTTCGACTAACAGGTCTATAATTTCCTGGTTTCTCTCTCTCACTTTTCTTAAAGAATGGAGTTACATTTGCCATTTCCCAATCTAAATGGACAATTCCTGAATCGAGAGAGTTTTAGAAGATATGGCTAAAGCCAGAAGGTGTTCAATAAGTTATCTCACAAGTGGTTTGTGAGAAAAAAATCATGAAGGGAATTTTAACCCCCAAAAATGGGTGGGTTTGGGTCAGGTGGGATGTAAAAATTATTAAAAATCTCAAACCTGAACCCAACCCGCCTCGAACCCGCCCACTTCCATTTTTAACGGAGGCGTGATGGGGTGTGGGCAATCAACCTGCTCCCAGGAGGCGAGTTGTTCATTTAACTATTTTAATAAGGCTGCGTGCCTTACATTTCAGCTCCATTTTAAATTTAACCTTGGCCGGCCGTGTTTCCCAAGCCTTGGAAAACCTGGAAGCTAAAGGGAGGCGAGGACTGCTGCGTGGAAGAGGTAAGTGCCTTTCCAGCATTCTTGTGAGCCAGGAGGAGCAGGAGTGCTTCCTCCCAGCCCCCCAAGCTAACCTGCTTCCCTCCCCGTGAACAGAACCCCCCCACCCCCGATATCAACAACCACCCCCACGATGACTGACCCCCTCCCCTTCTGTCTCTGACCCCCCACAATCACACCCGACCCTCAAAATCACTCTGTACCCAGCCCCCTCCCCCACGATTTCTAAGCAGCAGAAAACCTAACTGTCAATCAGGCTGGCTTCCAGATGGGGTACCTGCTAAAAAAAACTCCACAAGGTGCGGGTCGACCAGAACCCCTCCCCCTGCTTAGAAATCCCGCCCCAGTAAAAATCAGGCCCACGTGTCTGGAATAGAGAAAAGGTAGCAGCAGAGGTAGAAAGTTGGTTTAGCGTTAGGAAGCTAAGGGTTAGGGTACAATGATGTTGCTCAGATTGAAGGAGAGCTGTAAGTGGTGTACCTCAGAAGTTAGTGCTGTGTCTACTTGTTCTCACCTTATATATTTTGATTTGGGTATTGGGAGCACAATCATGAAATTTGCCAACAACAGAAAAATATAAGGTCTGGCAAATAGTGAGGACGACTTTAAAAAAAATCAGGAAGACATAGATAGGTTAATGGAATGGGCAGACAGGCGGCAATCTAATGTGAATATATGTGAGATGATGAGCCGTTAACCTGAAGCCCCGTCTGCCCTCTCAGGTGGATGTAAAAGATCCCATGGCACTATTTTGAAGTAGAGCTGGGGATTTCTGCCCTGTGTCCTGGCGAATATTTATCCCTCAACAAACATCACTAAAACAGATTATCTGGTGATTATCACATTGCCGTTTGTGGGATCTTGCTGTGCACAAATTGACTGCCGCATTTCCTACATTACAACAGTGACTACACTTCAGAAGTACTTAATTGGTTGTAAAGCACTTTGGGACGTCCTGAGGTGGTGAAAGGCGCTATAGAAATGCAAGTTTTTTTTTCTATAAAAAACAAGGGATAGAAAGACACTGAAGGGTGTGGATGAACAGAGGGTCCTTGAAGTTCAAATACACAATTCCTTGAAAATACAGGGAGACTAATTCCAATAAATGCTCAACAGCGTTTGGCTTTTATAAATAGGATCATAGAGTACAAGGGTACAGAAGTGATGATAAATTTGTGCAAGACACTGGTTAGGCTACAATTAGCAAACTGGGTGCAGTTTTGAGTGCTCCATTTATTATCCCATAAAGGATAGAGGACCCTGGTCAGGTTTGTTAGCAGCTGGTCTTTTATTTGATGGTGTTTCCAGTATGTTAGAGTCTATAGTTGATCAGCCACATTGCTCCTTTCCTCTTGGAGCCCCCTCCTCAATCTTCCTATGTAGTTATATTATTATGAATAAATAATTATTAACAAATAACATTTAAACATTTTTTTTAATTACATTTCTAAAGTAAAAAAACCTAAAAGCAAAAAAAACCTGAGGTACAAGCAGTTTTTGCTCTTTTTCCAATCCTTTTGTTACAATGTCCAGTCAGTCTGATTAGATGTTGCAGAATAATATAAAAAAATATTGGCTCGAATGTTTTTCACTGATGGATGGAGTGTGCAACTGGATTACCTCTCCTCCTCTCTTACCATCCTGTCTGTGCTAGATGCTCAGGGAGGACTTGCAGCCTGGGAAGGTCTGTGATAGGGTGGAAGGCAGGAGAGATTAAAAGACAAAAGAGATGATGGTGCGATGGTAATGGGACAAGTAAAGAAACAAAAGATGGGTCTAGAAGAGGTGTAATTGGGAATAGCAGAATCATCAACAGCTGCTGTCCGAAAAAATGGGGGCAGAGGTTATGATCTGAAATTGTTGAACTCAATGTTAACTCCGGAAGGCTGTAAAATGCCTAATTGAAAGATGAGGTGCTGTTCCTCGAGTTAACATTGAGCTTCATTGGAACAGTGTAGGAGGCTGAGGACAGAGGTCAGAGTAGGAGTGGAGCGGTGAATTAAAGTGACAGGCGACCGGAAGCTCATGCTAGCGGACTGAACAGAGGTGTTCTGCAAAGCAGTCACCCAATCTGTGTTTGGTCTCCCCAATGTAGAGGAGACTACATCGTGAGCAGCGAATACATTACACTAAATTGAAAGAAGTACAAGTAAATCGCTGTTTCACCTGGACGGAGTGTTTGCGCCCCTGGATGGTAGTAAGGGAGGAAGTAAAAGGGCAGGTGTTGCATCTATTTTAGATCTTGTCTTGTGTAATGAGACAGGGTTAATTAGTAATCTCATAGTAAGGGTTCCTCTGGGGAAGAGTGATCATAATATGATAAAATTTCACATTGAGTTTGAGAGTGACGTACTTAAATCAGAAACTAGAGTTTTAAACTTAAATAAAGCCAGTTACAGAGGTATAAGGGTCGAGTTGGTTAAGGTAGATTGGGAAATTAGTTTAAGAGGTATAACGGTAGATAAGGAGTGGTGAACATTTAAAGAAATATTTGATAATTCTCAATTAAGATATATTCCATTGAGAAATTAAAAACTCCACGGCAAAAGTGATCCATCGGTGGCTAACTAAGGATAGTATTAGATTAAAAGAAGAGGCATATAATGTCGCTACCCACTGAGCTACAGCTGACACTATTAACAGATCTCAGTCACTGGGTTGGGATTTTGTTTCAGCTCAGTATCATCTCTAACTGGGGTTCGGAAGCTACAATATGGTATAAAAGCATCTGCAGGTTTCTGACAGTTATTCAGATAAAGCACAGCTGTTGATTGTAGAGCAGTAAAGGTCACTTGTCGACGACAGAGCAAATTTTCCATTGTTATTTTTCTGGATTCACCTTGTCTTAGTAACCGATTACTATTTTTCCACAGGCAAAACAAACACAATCACTGCACTCAATAATTCTTGCCATGCTTCTCAACATCAACAAAGCACAAGGCTTGACTAACACTGCTGCAATTTTAAGTATTGATCGTGGGTACTTTAATTAACTAGTAAATCCATTGTCTGACATTTGTGTCTAGGCCTAATGTATTTCATGATGACCTTCTGTAAAGGTCATTGCATAACCTCCACTGTTTGGCAATGGAATTCTAGGTGCTGTGTAATACTGCAGCGTATTGCTGTGATATTTATTTATAGGGTACAGAAATGCATGAAAAAATATTGGGAAGATTGCAATCCGGATTCAATACTGATGCAGCACAGTAATAAGAAAATAAAGAACTATATATAATAACACTAATAACAGTGATTACATTTTTTTAAAAAGCAAAGTAAAAATGTATTATTTCTTGTGCTTGTGTCATAATTATCGTCATCAAAACGCATATGTTTCCACTTTTTTTCTCCTCATTGATATAGCCATGTATTTACTTACAAGCCATATTAGTAATAGAATGGTTATCAGATGTATTGAAATAAAAGCTAAATACTGCGGATGCTGGAAATCTGAAATAAAAAATCAGATGTATTGAATTGTTAATAATATAGTGGAGAGCCATTTACTAACATTCGGTCAAACATGGATGATCTATTTCCTCATTTTACCTTATTGTATGAAAATGTTTAATTACTTATGAAATCCTTCTATAATCTGACTGTCAATGCTATAAACTGCAAATATCATTGAATAAATATCAGGAAACTTTAGCAGCGTGAGGTGGCATTATTAAAGGTTATGCAGTTAATAATCTGTTGTTAGTTAATAATCTGTTAAGTAGAGGCATGACAGGGCACCTCAGTCCCATGGAATGCACATCTTGTGCCATGTGGGAACTCCAGGATGCTTTCCGTGTCCTGGACAGCCACACATGCAGGAAGTGTCGTCGGCTGGAGGAGCTCCAGCTCCAGGTTTTGGAGCTTGAACAGCACTTAGCGTCACTGCAATGCATCCGTGAGACTGAGAGCTACGTGGATAGCACGTTTCAGGAGCTGGCCACCCCGCAGCGTAAGTGTGTGCAGACAGAGAGGAAATGGGTGAACGCCAGACAGACAAAGGGGACCAGACCGGTAGTGCAGGAGTCCCCTGAGTGCATCTCGCTATCCAACCAGTGAATATTGGTGAAGGCGATGGTTCCTCTGGGGAGTACAACCACAGCCAAGTCCAAGGCACCACGGATGGCTCAGCTGTACAGAGAGCGAGGAGGAAGATCGGGAAAGCAATAGTGGTGGGGGATTCGATAGGGGAACAGACAGGCATTTCTGGGGCTGCAGACGTGATTCCAGGATGCTATGTTGCCTCCCTGGTGCCAGGGTTAGGGATGTCTCTGAGCGGCTGCAGAACATTTTGAGGGGGGAGTGTGAACAGACGGAGGACATGGTCTATATCGGTACCAACGACATAGGTAGAAAGAGGGATGAGGTCCTGCAGGCAGATTTTAGAGAGCTAGGAAAGAGATTAAAAAGTAGGACCTCAAAGGTAGTAATCTCTGGATTACTCCCGGTGCCACGAGCTAGTGAGTATAGAAATAGGAGGATAGAGCAGGTGAATGCGTGGCTGGAGAGATGGTGCAGGAGGGAGGGCTTTAGATTCCTGGAGCATTGGGGCTGGTTCTGGGGGAGGTGGGACCTGCACAGGCCGGATGGGTTGCATCTCAACAGAGCTGGAACCAATATCCTCGCAGGGGGGTGGGTTTGCTAATGCTGTTGGGGAGGGTTTAAACTAATTTGGCAGCGGGATGGGCACCACGATGTAGCATTAGAAAGGGGAAACAAAGTGCACAAAGGATTGGGAGAGACAGATAGCACTAGAGTAAGAAATAGTAAGGTATTAGGTGGGGTCAGACTAAGAGAGAATACAAGCAGGTCTAAGATAGGTTTACAGTGCATGTGTGTAAATACACGAAGTATAGTAAATAAGGTTGGTGAGCTGCAGGCGCAAATAGACACATGGGAATATGATGTCATAGCAATAACGGAGACCTGACTCAAAAAAGGGTACGATTGGTTTTAAATATTCCTGGATATAAGGTGTTCAGGAAAGATAGGGAAGGAAAGAAAGGAAGTGGGGTGGCAGTATTGATTAAGGAGAATGTTACAGTGCCGGAGAGAGAGGATGTCCTGGAGGGGTCAAGGAGAGAATTTATTTGGTTAGTGTTAAGAAACAATAGGCCAGCTATTATACTACAGCTGTACTAGGTGTATTCTATAGGCCATCAACTAGTGGGAAAGATATAGAGGAGCAAATTTGCAGGGAAATTACAGAGAGGTGCAAGAACTATAGAGTAGTGATAATAGGGGATTTCAATTATCCTAATATAGACAGGGATAGTGATAGTGTAAAGGGCAGAGAGGGGGGAAGAATTTCTGAAGTGTGTTCAGGAGAACTTTCTTGATCAGTACATTTCCAGCCTGATGAGGAAGGAGGCATTGCTGGATCTGGTTCTGGGGAATGAGGTGGGTCAAGTAGAGCAAGTGTCAGTAGGGGAACATTTAGGGAACAGTGATCATAGTATCATAAGGTTTAGATTAGCTATGGAAAAGGGCAGGGAGCAATGTAGAGTAAAAATACTTAATTGGAGGAAGGCCAATTTCAGTGGGTTGAGAACAGATCTGGCCCGGGGAAATTGGAGTCAAAGATTGACAGGCAAAACTGCAATTGAACAATGGGCTACCTTTGAAGAGGAGATGGTTTGGGTACTGTCGAGGTATTCCCATGAGGGGAAAAGGTAGGGCAACTAAAGCCAGAGCTCCATGGATGATGAAAGAGATAGAACATAAGAAATAGGAGCAGGAGTAGGCCATTTGGCCCTTTGAGCCTGCTCCGCCATTCAATTCTGTATCTAACCCATGCTGTACCTGCCTGGGGATAAAGTACAGAGACAGGGCTCCTTGTGTTCATTGACAGCCCATTGACCTCCAGCAGTGTGTGCCCTGTGCCGATGTGATCACTGTACATAAGAACTTAAGAAATATGAGCAGGAGTAGGCCATTTGGCCCTTCAAGCCTGCTCCACCATTCAATAATATCATGGCTGATCTTCTACCTCATCTCCACTTTCCCGAATTATCCCCATATCCCTTGATTCCCTTAATATTCAAAAATCTATTGATCTCTGTCATCAATATACTCAACGACTGAGCCTCTGTGAAGGAATGAGCCATACCTATTCAGAAAAATACACCATCCTATGAACAGAATTTTGACTTTATTAAAACATGACAAACTGGACTTAAAAATCTAAAAGCCTCAACAATCTAAAGCTGTAAACGGCATACAGGCTTTTGAGATAAGATAAGTTGTTGACACTGAGCTGTAAACAGCATACAGGCTTTTGAGGTAAGATAACTTGTTGACACTGAGACAATAGCCCTATTGAAGTAGAAAGTTAAAGGTTCCTAAAAGTCTGCAGCATTGGAAAGAATACAATAGACATACTCAGTTTAAGTGTTATAAACCAGCACTTCAGAAAGAAACATAGAAAGATTAAAGAAACATGTGCCTTTGTAAAAATGACCTCAAGTAAAAGAAACACCTGACATCAAATGAAACACGGGAGGCACCAGCCATCACATTGCTTTTGTGTTGAACTTGGAACACCTAGGAGACACGAAGTCTGTGGTACAACCAGCTAAGGTGACTTAAGAATTGAATAGAAGACCTTCGTAAGAATGACATCAAATAGATGCAACTGTTACAACCGTTTTTTATGATAAGTTTTGAACACCTAAAGGAGGAGACATAATTTTTAATGCTACAGCTGAACTGACAGTAAGAATAGCAGAAGTCAATAGAAAAACGACAAGAGATAATTAGCTTACATCAGCAGAAAACTTCAAAGGATATACCACTGAAAAAAGGGTATAAATATAGAACTTTCAAATGGGAAGATAGATTTGCTGAAAGGGCAAAGCGATTCTCAGGTTTCAGAGGCAGGCTCTGTAAGTTTTCAACTCTTTGAGTCTCGGGTATCAAGGGTATTTGATTTTGGTGGATATCCTGGAATAAAGCTAAGAAATGTAAAAATGTAACGAAATTAAGATTTGAGAATAAGGATCTCTGATAATAGAATTGTAAGTTTTCTGTATTTGGAATTGTTAATGTTGCGACTGAATCACCAGCTGTAATTACATGTCGGTTCTTTAACAAATCTGTGTATTTTTAGAATTGTCTCACATAGTACTTCTGTATCAAACTCGCGAACTCAATCTCTGTACACTCTTTGGTGAGGAGTTGCAGAATTCTGGGGGAGTTTATCCAGAAGGTTACAGTCTAGCTAAACTTATTAAAAGTGCTATCTGGAGGATGGTAACATCTTCAGGTCGTTCCTTTCCTTTAGGGAGAGATAGTCTGGACCTTTAGACCGAATTAAGCATCTTCAGGATTCGGCTACCTCTAACTTTAGTTGAAGGTGAACGTCTGTGGAATACGCCTGATCTGGGGTAGCCCGAAAGTGGCTAGGACTAGTAATTATCCCTTCACCTCCACAGCCCTCTTGGGTAGAGAATTCCAAAGAGTCAGCACCCTCTGAGTGAAGAAATTTCTCCTCATCTCAGTCCTAAATAGCCGACCCCTTATTCTGAGACTCTGACCCCTGGTTCTAGACTCCCCAGCCAGGGGAAACATCCTCCCTGCATCTACCCTGTCAATGTTTCAATGAGATCACTTCTCATTCTTCTAAACTCTGGAGAATATAGGCCTAGTCTACTCAATCTCTCCTCATAGGACAATCCCCCCCCCATCCCAGGAATCAATCTGGCAAACCTTCATTGCACTCCCTCTATGGCAAGTACTTAGGTAAGGAGACCAAAACTGTACACAATGCTCCAGATGTGGTCTTACCATGGCCCTATATAATTGCAGTAAGACATCTTGGCCTAGAAATTCATTGTAGCCACTTTTGGGGCGGTAAAGTCGGGCGGCCGCTAAAGTTTGCGCCCGGCGCAAAATCGAGGCCACTTCTCCGATATTCATTTGCTTCGCCCTAAGAGTTTGCTCGAGCGCTAAAACTGGCGCTGCACGCCTCTCTTTAGGCGCTAAGCCGGAGGTGCTGAGCGAGAGCGCCGAGGCCGGGCGCAGCGCAGGTGCAGCCATCTCGTGATTGACAGCAGACACCCTGGCGCCGGCCAGCTCTTAAGGGGGAAGGGTCGACTTGGTCTGCTGCCACGCCCTGGATAGTGGAGCCCTCCAGCTAGGCCTGAACACTGCTGCTGGACCCAAATAGCGCCTGAAGCCATGCAGAAGGCCCGTGAACGAGCGCAGCGCTTCTCAGAGCTTGATCTGAGTGTGCTGGTTGGTGGTGTGGAGAAGAGGCGCCATATTTTGTACCCGGACAATGGCAGGAAGGCGCCGGTCCGCGTCTACCGGAGAGCCTGGAGGCATGTCGCCAGCAACGCGTCAGCCATCAGCGAGGTCCCCAGGACCGGTGTCCAATGCCGCAAAAAGTTTAATGACCGCACTCGGATTGTCAGGGTGAGTACCCTTTCCAGTGTCCTCCTCATCCTTGCATGTGCACCACACATTATGGGCAAAGGGACCTGAAAGCCCTAATGGCCAGCCCTCATCCAGCAGCTATGGGACAGGCATGAACATCAATTGCACATTCTGCACTTAACACACTGGCCAAGCTATTCCACCATGGGAGGCAGTGCACACAAGATCAGGGCGACACACTGGCCAGGCTATTCCACCATGGGAGGCAGTGCACACAAGATCAGGGCGACACACTGGCCAGGCTATTCCACCATGGGAGGCAGTGCACACAAGATCAGGGCTACACACTGTACTTAGAGGCCGTCCTTTCTCTTGCAGGCCAAGCTGGCCAATAATAAGAAGAGCCGGACTGCGACCGGGGGAGGCCGACCCCAGATCCAGCCGCTCACCGAGCTGCAACATCGCGTGGAGCGCATCATGGGTGGCCGGGTGATTGGCCCCGTTGCATGTGGAGATGCCGACCCTGTTCTGGGCACCAATGGTAAGGACATCACCTTTTGGACCTCTCTCGTCCCACTTGCGCATCAGATCTACATCCTTTGCCACTGTCCGACCAATGCGCTGAGTGCCACCACTCATGCATCCCTCGCTGACGCCCTCTCCTCACTCTAAAGCTACTCTTGTGCCTTCCTGCTTTCAGATGGTGAGGAGGAGGTCCCTGAACTTGCCAGTGACAGCCCCTCAGAAGAGGAGGAGGAGGAGGAGCAAGAGGAAGGCGGCCCATCAGGGGAACCCTCAGCCGCGGCAACCCATGCGAATGTAGGGGACACGTCTTCCCTGGAGGGGAGTGTGGGGGAAGTGTCGGAGGGGAGGGGAGCTCATGGGACCTGCGGCCTGCAGAAACGCGGGAGGGGGGTGGAAGCTCAGCGGCCTTCTCCCCAGAGGGGGGAAGGGTCGGAGGGGAGTCCAATTGCTGGGCCCAGCGGCGTCCAGCAACGCAGGAAGGGTCGGCCAGCTCGGCGGCCTTCTCCCCAGAGGGAGAGTCCGGCCTCCAGTCCAGAGATGGTCTTCGCCGAGGAGATGGAACACCTCGAGGACTTGTCCGCGGACTCGGAGCGCCGGCACACGGAGCTCATGGGGGTAGTGGCACGGTTGCCTGAGGCCATCGAGTCCCTCTCTCGGACTGTGACCGACGTCGGGGCCTCACAGGCCATCAGTTTGGCGGAATTTGGGGCAGAGCAGGCAGCGAGTCGGGCGGCATTCGGGGCAGCTCAGGCAGCGAGTGGGCAGCTGATCAGTGGTGCCGTCCAGTCACTGGGTGCTCTGATGAGGTCACTGAACAGGTCAACACGGGCACTCACTGCTGCCACACTCGCTGTGTCAGCCAGGCATCGCCAGGGCACCCGGCGCGCTGCAGCAGCACAGCGGTCTGTCCCTCGGCAGATTGGTGCGCATGCTGCAGTGCTGGCCCGGGCGAGTGCCAGTGTCTCAGGCGACCAGCGAGCGCCTGCCATCCGCCAGCTTGCCCCCATTCCTCCAGCCGCCACTGCCACTCCCCCAGTGGAGCTGCCAAGAGCTGCTGCAGCGACTGATGCTGGCCAGCCACAGCTGCAGCATTCAACAGCCGCCCGCTTGACGGCCAGACCTCGACTAGGCCGACCCCCAAGGGCATCTGCCGTCACGACATGTGCCCCTCTGGAGCCTGCCCCCAGCCTTGCAGCAGCCAATGGCCTTACTTTGAGGAGGAGCAGCAGGGCGGGCAGGGGCCACACAAAGATGGCCAAGGCATCGCCCTAGCGGGCCAAAAAGTCGATTGTGTGGCCAGTTGTGTTTGTTTTTTGAGGCCGAGAATTGGATGTTTGTTTTTTGAGGCCGAGAATTGGATGTTTGTTTTTTGAAGGCCGAGATTTGGATGTTTGTTATTTGAAGGCCGAGGATGTGATGTTTGTCTTTGACGAAGGCCGAGGATGACGGCCATTTTAGTTGCACTGTTTTGTTAATCCTCTCCAGGTTGTGGGAGCGAGTAATGTGTTTGAGTGTTTTTTGGGGGTTTCGTCTGTTTTTGGTTTCCATGTGGGAAGGGCCCTGAGTTTGTACAATAAAGCATTTTATTTATTAACATTGTCCATGTTTGATCTTTGAAGTGTTTGTTGCCTTAACCGGCTGAGGGCTTGCGGAGCGGCTGCAATCATGTTCTTTCATTGGCACAAGCCATTCCCTGACAGGGGGCCTAGAAGTGACGTTCAATAAGCCGCCGACGGGTGGCCCTTGGACCTTGTGCCTCCCTCCTGGGCTGGTACTCCTCGTCCTCCTCCTCCTCATGCTCCTCCTGCTCCTCCTCCTGAGATGGTGGTCCAACGTGAGGTGGCAGTGCCTGAGTCCTGCGGATAGCCAGGTTGTGCAGCATGCAGCAAACGACGACGAATTGGGAGACTCGCTCCTGCGAATACTGGAGGGCTCCCCCGGAGCGATCGAGACAGCGGAACCGTTGCTTGAGGACGCCGATTGTTTGTTCTATGATGTTCCTAGTCGCTTGATGGCTCTCGTTGTATGCCTCTTCAGCAGGGGTCGTGGGCGCGCGGAGCGGGGTCATGAGCCAGGTACACAAAGGATAGCCTTTGTCTCCGATAGGCCATCCTCTTGGGTGAGGCTGTGCCTGGAATGTGTCAGCCACAGTTGTCTGTCGCAGGATAAAGGCATCGTGGCTGCTGCCTGGAAAGTGGGCATTGACAGCTAGGATGCGCTGCCTGTGGTCACACACCAGCTGTACGTTGAGGGAATGGTAGCCCTTCCGGTTGCGGTAATCCTCGGCATGCTCCAGAGGTGCCCGCAAAGCCACATGCGTGCAGTCAATGGCGCCCTGCACCATGGGGAAGCCCGCTATTCTTGCAAATCCCACTGCACGCTGCTGCTGCTTGTCCAGGGTCATGGGGAAGGAGATGAATTGATGTCTCCTTCTGAAAAGGGCTTCGGTCACCTGGCGGATGCAGCAATGCACGGCGAACTGGGAGATGTTAGCGATGTCCCCAGCAGCGGATTGGAAGGAGCCGGTGGCATAGAAGTTGAGAGCCACCGTCACCTTCACTGCCACCGACAGAGACGTCCTGCGCATCAGCTGTGGCTGCAGATCTCTGTGAAGCAGTTGGCAGATGTCTGCAACCACCTCCCTTCTGAATCGCAGCCTCCTAACACACATTGCGGCAGACATGGTCAGATAGGAGGACTGCTGGCGGTATACCCTGGGTGGGTAAGGCCTCAGTTGGCGACGCCTGTTGCCCCCTCTGCATCTAGCCAGGGCTGCCACTCTCTCACGGCATCTGTAAGCCCCTCTGGCATAAGGCTGAAAGTCAGCGTTGGCACCCAATGCAGCCCCCATTATATGCTGGCAAACACTGAGCTCTCAATGAAGGCAAAGATAATTGCTAAGCTCTGGCCTGAGCCAAAAATACCTGTCCTAGTGTTGGTCCAAACCAGTAAGCTCTCCTCCTTGGTCTCTCTCCAAAAAACCGTTGCACAAGAGTGAATGCTGCAAAATGGCTGGCCTTTATAGTGCAGGGTAAGTGCCCTTTAATTAGCGCTCCCCGAGGCCCGCCTCGGCTGTGTACCGTTCCACTTCACAGTCGTTAGGGCCGCCCGGCGCACAATGGGCCGGCGCGAGTGAAGTTCCGGTTCGGGGCGCACAAAGGGCGTTGCACGACGCGCTAAGACTTTGCGCCGGCGCTAAATGTGTACTGAAGTTGGGGCGAGGCGCAGATCGCGCTGCGCCCGGGCGCTAAGCGCCTAGCGCTCGAGATCTACTCCTCCTAAGGCGCTAACGGCTGGCGCGCCCAACTGAATTTCTAGGCCCTTTACTCTTATACGCAAATCCTCTTGTAATAAAGGCCAACATACCATTTGCTTTCCTAATTGCTTGCTGTACCTTCATGTTAACCTTCAGTGATTCGTGTACAAGGACACCCAGGTCCCAGTGAACACCAACATTTCCCAATCTCTCACCATTTAAAAAATACTCTGCTTTTCTATTTTTCTTACCAAAGTGGATAACTTTACATTTCTCCACATTATATTCCATTTGCCGTGTTCTTGCCCACTCACTTAGCCTGTCTATATCTCCTTGAAGCCTCCTTGCATCCTCCTCACAACTTAAATTCCCACTCAGCGTTATATCATCAGCAAATTTGGATATATTACATTTGGTCCCCTCATCCAAATCATTGATGTAGATTTTGAATAGCTAAGGCCCAAGCACTGATCCTTGCAGTACCCGACTAGTTACAGCCTGCCAACCCGAAAATGACTCATTTATTCCTACTCTCTGTTTTCTGTCCATTAACCAATCCTCAATCCATGCTAGTATATTACCCCCAATCCCATGAGCCCTAATTTTGATTAATAACCTCTTGTGTGGCACCTTCTGAAAATCCAAATACACCACATCCACTGGTTTCCCCCTTATCTATTCAGCTAGTTACAACCTCAAAAAACTCTAACAGATTCATCAAACCCGATTTCCCTTTCATAAATCCGTGTTGACTCTGCCCAATCCTATTATTCTTTTCTAAGTGCCCTGTTACCACGTACTTAATAATAGATTCTAGCATTTTCCCCACTACTGATGTCAGGCTAACTGGTCTGTAGTTCCCCATTTTCTCTCTCCCTCTTTTTTTAAATAGTGGGGTTACATTTGCTACCTTCCAATCCACGGGAACCATTCCAGAATCTATGGAATTTTGGAAAATGACAACCAATGCATCCACTATCTCCATAGCCAACTCTTTCAAAACCCTAGGATGTAGGTCATCGGGTCCAGGGGATTTATCGGTACTCAGTCCCATTAATTTCTCCAGTACTACGCTTTTACTAATACTAATTTCTTTTAGTTCCCCATTCTCGCTAGACCCTTTGTGCTCCACTATTATATGTTTTTGCGTCTTCTTCCGTGAAGACGGACACAAAGGGCAGGATTTTCATTGGGCCGTGGAGGTGGGATTGGAGGCGTGTGGAGGGTTAAAATTGCAAAAACTGGCGTGGGGGCCCAACCCCACCTCCAAGCAATTTTCATTAATTTGTGTCTAATGGTCCTGTCTCTGTCCCGCCTCCAAGAGGCAGAATAGGCCGTTAAGGCCCTTAACAAGCACTAAATTGCCTCTATAATGCCATTTTGAAAGGCCTTTGCAATTTTAACCCTTTTCCCATGTAAAACACGCCTGTTCTGAAACACGACGGTGAAACCTGACGGGAGCACAATTGGATTGCTGACTATCAGCTGCAGCTCAACCATTAAAGAGGAGATTTGATCAGCCATCATTTGCAGGTGGCAGGACTTTGTAGTCTCAGGTCTGGGGGAACTTTTAGAAGGCATAACCACAGCTGTGGAAGTTTGGAGCCTGACACCCATCTCCAGTGTGACCTCCTGGGAAACCCCTCTCGCCACCTTCACTGAGCACTTCCTCAACTGAGGCATATACCAGAAGCATGGGAGCCATTTATTTCCTTCCCTCCTGGACATTAGATGAGTATGAAGACCAGCCGCGGCACCAGCAGAACCAGGAACAACAGCAGCAGCAACAACAGGAGCACCAACAACAGGCGTACCAAGCTGCTGCTCACCCACCTGAAGGTACACAGGCCAGAAGGGGCCAGCGCATGGAAGCCCGTCGGCGCAGGAGATACCCCCCAAACAGGGTCTACAGACACAGGGTCAGCTACCTCAACATGTCTGAGCAGCAGTGCCAAAGGCGGCTCCGACTTTCGCGAGAGGTAGCGGGTGACATCTGCGCAATGCTGCAACAAGACCTGCAGGCCAGATGACCAGGTGGACATCCCTTACCAGTGGCCGTCAAAGTCACCACTGCACTCAACTTTTTTGCCTTAGGCTCATTCCAGGGATCAGCAGCAGACATCAGCGTCATCTTCCAGGCAGCCGCACACACTTGCATCACGCAGGTAACCGATGCCCTCTTTGCCATCGCGCACAATCACATCCATTTCACCAAGGATCAAGCAAGTTTCAAGGCGCGTGCAATTGGATTAGCTAATCTGGCAGGCTTTCCAAGGGTGCAGGGCGTCGTTGACTGCACACATGTGGCCCTTAAGGCACCCCATCGCAATCCAGGTATTTTTGTCAACCGCAAGGGCTTCCACTCCCTTAACGTTCAGCTGGTGTGTGACCACAAGAAGGAAATTTTGCATGTTTGTGCCAAGTACCCTGGCAGTTGCCATGACTCCTTCATACTGCGCCAGTCTAGTGTGCCTCCGCTATTCAGTCCGCCAGACCAACTTAACGGATGGCTACTTGGAGACAAGGGCTATCCCCTGAAGACGTGGCTAATGACGCCATTGAGGAGCCCATCCAACGAAGCTGAGGAAAGCTACAACTCCAGCAACATGTCCACCAGAGCCATAATCGAGCAAACCATCGGCATGCTGAAGATGCGCTTCAGATGCCTGAATAGATCAGGTGGAGCCCTGCAGTACTCAGCAGCCAGGGTCTCCAGAATCATCGTGGTTTGTTGTGCACTTCACAACATGGCACAGCGTTGTGGCTTGCAGATTCCTGAGGACCAAGTGGCTCGTCACATATCCTCCTCAGATGAGGAGGAGGAAGAGGAGGAGGAGGCGGAGGAGGAGGAGGAGAGCGAAAACGAACATCTTGCATAGGCCCATCAACCAGTGGCAGCAGTACGCGAGAACATTGGCACTCATCTTGGCCAGATTTGCTTAGCCTAACCAATCAAGCAGTTTTGCCTCACAGCTTCTTACCCAAGCATCGACAATGGCCAAGGACCAGAGGATTCCTAGCAATTTGACCACCACACTGACAATTGCAAGTAATCCTAAGCCCTCAATGTGAAAGTCCCATTTGTAAAATGACACACGCCACAACTACAGCAATAGCCGTCAGATTTTTTATTTACATTATTCACCTGATGGCTTTTTCACAGAAAACATCAAATTTCACCCAAGTGACTACCCTTGTGACTATTTGTGCAGTATCTTTCTCTTACATGTGCTCCTACGTGGTGCTTCCCCTGAGGCCCCTTGCTCACTTTCCTGCTGCTCCTGTCTCGACACCTTTGGCGGGCGTACTCTTGGGTTGCGAACCTGTGAGGGCTCGGCATCAGTCTGCTGCTCCTTGGGCTGTGCAGGGGTTGAGACGTTGATCTCAGTTGGGTGTGGACTCTGGTGGGGCTCTGACCGAGGGCTCTGCAGTGGCATGGAAGTGTGAGCGCTTGGAGAGGAGCCCCCACTTCCTTGATGTCTGCCACCAACTTCCCTCTCATGGATCAGGTCCCCCTCAGCGCTTGCAAGTGGCTTGAGAGCACCTTGCTGCACATCAGGGGGGCCATGGGGACCCGTATCTACACTGGCAGTCCTACTCAGAAGGACTTCCATGAAGGTCTGGTTTCTGTGTTCAGTAGATGACCATCGCTCCACCAGAGATGTCATTCTATTCTGAATACTCACCATGTTTTCTGCACTCTGGTGACTTATCACCTCCATGGAGGTTGCCATCCTTTCCATGGTGATGCGTTCATGCGCCAATGACTCCACAAAGGCTCTGCTCATGTTCGCTATGGACTTCTCCATTCGCTCCACACTCGCAGCGACCCTGGAGACAAAACCTGCCAGAGACTCCTGCATCTGTTCCTGGAGTTCCAGTACCGCTGATCTTATGGATATGGATGGACCCAGAGGCAAAGGTTCAACATGCAGCTGAGCCGAGCTGGGAGAGTCCTGTGCCCTCCGACTAGGACTCTCCACTGCTGTCCCTGTCTCCACAATCTGCTGATGCTCACTTGTGAGCTGTGATACACCAGGTGACAACAGTACTCTATGTCCCGAAGGTCCCACCGAGGTGTGAGTGTCTGCGCTGGTGCTGGGTGTGCTGAATTCTGCTGACGCTGCGCCCTCAGAGGTTGCAGCTTCCTCTGAAGAGTCTTGAGGTTCAATCTGTTCCTCCTGGCTAGTGGGGATGGGTGCTTGCGATGGTCCTGTGGGGGAGTAAAGGAAAGAGTCAGTGATGTGATGCCAAGGTTACATGCACATTGCATATTGCAGATGATCATTAGTCCATCTGTTAGAGCTTCAGAATCATTATCAGCGACTCATGCAATGTCAACGAGAGAGATGGAAAACTATTTTGTCACCAGCTTGCTGTGATGCACACCTCTGTCTGTCCCCCACTTGCGCATCTTCCTCCACTCCTACGATCTCCAGGACCGCCTCCTCCCAGGGGGTGAGGTGGGCTACTGAGGGTGGCCCTCCTCCTGTCCTCGCTCTGTCTCGCTTATTGTGAGCTCTCTTTTCCTGCAATGAGGGAGACAAGGGGAGGTTGAGTGAGAATGAAGGAGTGAGTGTAGAGATTCCATAGCATAGATACTTAGAAGGAGACAAAGATGGAGTGAGGTTGCAAGACCAAGGGCCCTCCCTGTGTGTTGTCAGTTGTTTTTATAGCATCACAGTGATAGGGAGTGTGAGGGCTGCATAGTCGAATAGTTAGGTGAATGTGGCCATAGGGAGAGAGGGAACGGGTAAGGGTGCATGGATGTCAGTGTCAAGTGGGATGTGGAGGAAGAGATTGCTGAAGCTGAGTGCTGGTGAGGAAAGGCAATGGGGATCAGATTGAGGGTGATGGGAAATTCATACTCACTTTTCCAGTGCGCAGAAGGCCATGAAATCTCTTCCTGTATTGAATCCAGGTTCTGCGGGTTAATGATAATGAGTTGACCTCCTCTGCTCCCTGGACCCACACAGCCTTGGTCTGCTGGAGAGGCTTCTTCCTCCCTGAAGAAGGAAAGAGCACCTCTTTATGAGCTCTTGCTCCCTCAACTAAAGTCTGCAAGACAACGTCATCAAACCTCGAGCAGCCCTAGCTCTCTGGCTGGCCATTCTTCCTCCAGGTCCCTGTAGCATGAAAGGCCAAAAGGTTGGCAGTCTGTAGAAGAAGCCAGGCTTGTTGCAGACCTTAAATGCAGCAGCAATGATCAGAGGCGACTTTCAGATTGGAAAAACTCATTGGCCATGGGTTCCCACATGCTGGAACTCAATTGGCCAATTAAGTTAAAATCGCATCAATCTTCCACATTGATTTAGATTTGGTGGATAACACGAAATACGGATTACATGACCCCAGCCTGCCCCTGAATTAAAATCCAGCCCAAAGTATTTGTTTAATTCCTCTGCCATTTCCTTATTCCCCATTATAATTTCTCCTGTCTCAGCCTGAAAGGGACCACTTTGCAACCACGTCTCCATTATGACCATTAGATCAAACCCTGTTAATTTCTATCTGCGCTATTAATTCATCTATTTTGTTGTGAATGTTTCGCGCATTCAGATAAAGAGCCTTTAGCTTTGACTTATTTCTATTTTTCCCTGATGTCACCTTAGTCACTGATGCCTTATTACCTTTGTTACTCTCTCTGTCCCTTCCTGACCCACTCTGCTTATTTTTACCTAAAACTCTAAACTCTACTCTGCTCTAGAGCCTTGACATTTCTCTCGCTGCTTTTAAATTTACTCTTTCCTGAATCCTCTGGCCCCCCTCATTAGTTTAAAGCCCTGTCTATTGTCCTAATTATTCGGTTCACCAGGACACTGGTCCCAGCCCAGTTTAAGTGGAGCCCGTCCTAACGGAACAGCTCCCTCTTTTCCCCAGTACTGGTGCCAGTTGTTGTGTTGGTACCTTTCTACCTAGACACAATTTAGGACTCAGAACTCAGAGATTCAAACATGAAGTGCTTTATTGGAAGGAAAGAAAGTTCTGGAAAGTTCCAAACAAAGAGAGCTAAAACTTAACAGAGAACACCCAACCATTTATCTCCTGTGACAGCGCCACCACAGGTGGGAGGAGAACACACAATAGAACACACAATACATAACATTTCCTCCCCTCTTAAATGGAAGGTCCACATTATTCCTCAACAGGTAAGTTACTTTCAATGCACTCAACGAACCTAGGGTAGAGGTAGCCTGCCTCAAACCCTGACTTTACCCTGGGGTTTATTCTGCCCCAGTCTTGTGGGTAAGTCACTAAGCCTACAGATCCAAGCGTCTTGGAGGCCGCCGCTCTCTGACAGGATACCGGCGGTCATCGCTGGCTTCCACAGCAGTGGGCATTGACACAGGCCTGGATGGAGAAGGTGCCTGTGTCAGTTGAAAGTCAGGAGTTTGCACAGGTGGAACACTCTCTTTGACTTCCTGTGTTGGAGAAGAGCACTGTGGCAAAGGATGCTGGTTTGCGGTATCATCCGGAAACAGTTCAGGCCAACCAGCCATTGGAGCCTCTGTGGCTGTCTCTGCTCCTAGCAACAGTTGATCTGTGTGTCTTCTCCAGACGACGTCCTCAGCAGTCTCAACCGTGTAAGACACAGGGCCCGTCTGCGCGATCACCGTAGCAGGAACCCATTTCGGTCCAGTGTTGTAGTTTCGAGCTAGGACGTGCTCTCCCGGATGAAACCGTCTCTCCTTGGCTCTTTTCTCTCTCTTTTCAACTTGAGCTTGTTGTTGACAATGGACAACCTGTTCTGCCCTTGGAGGTTTGAGTAAGTCAAAACTTGTCCGCAACTGCCTCTTCATCATGAGCGAAGCGGGGGAAGTTTTGGTTGTGGCATGCGGCTCGTTCCTGTAGGACAACAGGAAGCTGTTCAGACATTGGTGGATTGAGCCCTGACCTTGCGATGCCTTCAAGGCGTGCTTCAAAGTTTGCACAAACCTTTCTGCCTGGCCATTAGTAGAGGGATGATAGGGCGCAGACCTGATGTGTTGGACACCATTCACATGCAGGAAGGTTGCAAACTCCTGTGATACAAATTGTGGACCGTTGTCACTTACGAGTTGTTCTGGTGAGCTATAACGGCTGAACATCTCACCAAGTTTCTCAATTGTTTTCTCTGCCATGGCAGACCTCATCTCAGCGACCTCCGGCCATTTGCTACGAGCGTCCACAACCACCATAAACATCTTCCCTTCGAAAGGACCGGCGAAGTCCACATGTACTCGCTGCCACACTTCTGCAGGCCAATCCCAGGGGTGTAGGGTTGCCAGCTGTGGAACATTCCGGACCCTTTGACACGGGGAACATGTTTTGGCTTTCTCCTCAATATTCCCATCGAGACCTGGCCACCAGAAGTAGCTTCTTGCCATTTCCTTCATCCAAACCATCCCACTGTGGCCTGTATGAAGTTGTTGCAGTATAGGTTCCCTCAGAGGTGGCGGAATGATGACACGGCGTCCCCAAAGAAGACAACCTGCCTGGACGGAGAGCTCATTTCTTTTTGAAACGTAAGGTTTCAAACTAGGAGAATCTCCTATCGCTCTCCCTCGAATGACATCGTCCATTACCTCAGACAGGACTGGATCATTGCGGGTGTACCTTCGCACCTGAACTGCAGTGACAGGTGCTCCCTCCACTTGTCTAAAGTAGAAGATGTCTATCTGACGAGGCTCTGGGGGAGTAACAGGCAAGGGTAGCCTCGAGAGACCGTCTGCGTTGCTGTGCAAGTCTGATTTGCGATATTTGATGTTGTATGTGTGTCCTGACAACAGTAAAGCCCACCTTTGCATCCTGCTTGCAGCGAGAGACGGAATTCCGGTGTGGGGCCCGAAGATTGAATTCAATGGACGGTGGTCCGTCAGGAGTGTGAACCTTCTCCCAAACAGGTACTGATGAAATTTTCGAATTCCAAAAACGATTCCCAAGGCCTTGCGCTCGATCTGCGCATAGTTACTCTCGGCCTTGTTCAAGGTGCGTGATGCGAAGGCGATAGGTTCCTCTTCACCCGAAGGCATGATGTGGGATATGACTGCTCCCACACCATATGGTGATGCATCACGTGCTAGCTGCACGGGTAGCTTTGGGTCGAAGTGTGTCAGGACCTCCAAATTCAGCAATGCTTTCTTTGCTTGGGCAAAAGCTTCGTTGCACAGTTCAGTCCATTTCCATGTTTTGGCCTTGACATAGCAACTGATGTAACGGCTTCAGCAATGTTGCTAAGCCTGGAATAAACTTCCCATAGTAGTTAAGTAGCCCCAGAAATGAACGTAACTGGCTCACATTCTGGGGTGCTGGGGCCTCCACGATCACCTTGACCTTTGACGGCGCCTTATGCAGGCCAGTAGCGTCAATCACATGCCCCAGGTACTCAACTGAAGACTGAAAGAATTCACATTTGTCTTTACGAACTCTGAGTCTGTAATCTTTCAGTCGTTGTAGTGTCGCATCCAAGTTCAGAAGATGATCCTCCTCATTTGTCCCAGTGACAAGGATGTCGTCCAGGTAGCACTGGACTCCTGGCAGTCCACTCAAAAGCTGATCCATTGCCCTTTGGAATAGAGCAGGGGCCGACGTAATTCCAAACGGAAGGCAGCAGTACCTGTATCGCCCCTTGTGTGTCACAATTGTCAGCAGCTCCTTTGATTTGTCATCGACATGCATTTGTAGATAAGCCTGGCATAAGTCTATTTTGCTGAACTTTTGCCCTCCGGCCAGGCCCGTAAAAAGATCATCAATGAGGGGAAGAGGGTACTGTTCCACAGACAGCACCGGGTTAATAGTCACTTTAAAATCCCCGCAGATTCGAACAGATCCATCCTTTTTCAGGACAGGAACAATGGGTGTGGCCCATTTGCTCACGCTCACAGGCTCCAGGACTCCATTCTCGACTAAGGCCTCCAAGCTAGCCTCAACTTTTGGCCTAATTGCATAGGGTACAGGTCGGGCTTTGTGAAACTTCGGCTTGCTGTCAGGTTTAATGTCCAGTCTCACGCTGATCTTTTTCATGCTCCCAAGTTCCCCATTGAAGAGTTCTGCATGTTTGTTTAACACTGCAGTCAGACCTGACTCCCCTTTTGACATCATGCGGACTGCAGGCCAGTCCAGCGTGATTTTCTCTAGCTACGCACGTCCCAGTAGCGATGGGTAATTTCCCTTTACCACATATAGTGGCAGTTTTGCAGTCTGTCCGTTCAATTTAACTGTCACCTCAATGACGCCTCTCATGGCCACAGGTTCGCCGGTATACGTCTTTAGCACAATGTTTGTTGGCTGAAGGGTAAGATGCTTTAGCATTTTATTGTAGACAGTGTCTGAAACAAGGGACACAGCCGCGCCTGTGTCCACCTCCATCCGCACTGATTGTCCCTCCACCAGTGGTGACACCCAGTAGCCATTTGAATCACCTGCAACCGTCAGTATGTGCACCTCTTCCTCCTCAGAGGTGTCGCTCCCCTCTGTTTTGCTTGTTCCATCATACTGCACTGAATGAATACTCTTTTTCCTCTCTTGTCCAAATACAGACATTTTGCTTCCATGCTTCCCAGCTCTGTCTGTTCTGTTTTTACCTCTACAGGCGCGTTCAATGTGACCCTTTTTGCCACAATTTCGGCATTCCAGCTCCGTACACCAGCAGTCATTAGCGTGATGGCCCGTTTTCCCACAACGGTAACATGTGCCGTTCCGCGCACCTTTAGGCTCAGATGACACCTTGTGAACTCTCCCCGTTGAACTCAACTGGTGAGCCTCCTTTTCCGCCATCTCCATGGAGACACTAACTTCAATGGCCTTTTCAAGAGTAAGGTTGTCCTCAGTAAGAAGGCGCTTCTGTGTGGCTGCATTTTGCAGACCACACACGAGTCTGTCTCTAATGGTGTCCTTCAGCACCTCTTTGAACTCGCAGTGTTCCGACAACCTTTTTAAAGCAGCAATAAACATCGTCACTGATTCCCCCTCCTCTTGATTCCGTTTGTGAAATCTAAATCTCTCAGCAATAACCAGAGGTTTTGGTGAAAAATGTGCTCCAAGAATTTCCACTAGTTGCTTATATGTTTTAGTTCCTGGCTTATCTGGCTGCACGAGGCTGCGAAGTAAGTTGAAAGTCTTCAGCCCGATTGCACTCAAAAAGGTAGGCACGACCTTTTCATTTGCCACCGCATTCGCTAATACAAAATAGTCAAAACATTCCGTATATGCGCTCCATTGCTCCACATTTTCATCGAAATCACCGATGTTTCCTAATATAGTAGCCATCTCACGTTTCAAATTAAATTTTCTGTTTACTCACTGCACCCGTAACGTACGCAGATTCATCCGCTCCTCGTTGCCACTTGTTGTGTCGGTACCTTTCTACCTAGACACAATTTAGGACTCAGAACTCAGAGATTCAAACATGAAGTGCTTTATTGGAAGGAAAGGAAGTTGTGGAAAGTTCCGAACAAAGAGAGCTAAAACTTAACAGAGAACACCCAATCATTTATCTCCTGTGACAGCACCACCACAGGTGGGAGGAGAACACACAATAGAACACACAATACATAACACCAGTGCCCCATGAACCAAAACCCCTTCCTCCCACACCACTCTGAGCCATGCATTTAAACCTCTAATCTGTTTGTCCCTGTGCCAAATTGTGCGTGGCTCAGGTAACAATCCAGAGATGATTATCTTTGAGGTTCTGCTTTTTAATTTGGATCCTAGCTCCTCAAACTCCCTCAGCAGAACCTCATTCCTAGTTCTACATATGTCATTGGTTCCTACGTGGACCACGACAACTGGATCCTCCCCCTCCCACGCCAAGTTCTTCTCCAGCCACGAGGGGATGTCTTTAACCCTGGCATCGGGCAGGCAACACAACCTTCGGAACTCTCGGTCGCGTCTGCAGAGAACAGTATCTATCTCCCTGACTATACTGTCCCCTATCACATTCCCTTTCACTCTCCCCACTTGAATGGCCTCCTGCACCATGGTGCCATGGTCAGCCTGCTCATCCATCCTGCAGGCTTTTCCCTCATCACTCAGGTGACGAAGGAGCAGCGCTCTGAAAGCTTGTGATTTCAAATAAAGCTGTTGGACTATAACCTGGTGTTGTGTGACTTCTTACATTTGTCCACCCCAGTCCAACACCGGCATCTCCACATCATGTATTTAATTGGTCTGCCACTTTTTTGTTCCCCATTATAAATTCCCCTGATTCTGGCTGTAAGGGACCTACGCTTGACTTCACCATTCTTTTTCTCTTCACATATCTATAAAAGCTTTTACAGTCAGTTTTTATGCTCCCTACAAGCTTACTTTCAGAATCTATTTCCCCCCTCTTAATTAATCCCTTTGTCCTCCTTTGCTGAATCCTAAACTGCTCCCAATCCTCAGGTTTGCTGCTTTTTTTGGCCAATTTATATAAGAACATAAGAACTAGGAGCAGGAGTAGGCCAATCGGCCCCTCGAGCCTGCTCCGCCATTCAATAAGATCATGGCTGATCTGATCCTAACCGCCAATCCACTATCACAGAACCATCCCCTGAATCTAACAGAATTAGACACACGAAATAGGAGCAGGATCAGGTCAACCCTTTGAGTGACATTACCCAATCAATCCTACCCAACTCGCGTCTCATACCATCATAGTTCCCTTTATTTAAATTCAGGACCTTAGTCTCTGAGTCAACTACTTCACTCTCCATCTTAATGAAGAATTCTATCATATTATGATCACTCCGACCCAAGGGGCCTCACACAAGATTGCTAATTAATCCTTTCTCATTGCATAATACCCAGTCTAAGATGGCCTGATCCCTAGTTTGTTCCTCGACATATTGGTCCAGGAAACCATCCCGTATACACTCCAGGAATTCCTCCTCCACAGTATTGTTACTAATATGTCCTCTCTTTGGATCTAATGTTATCCCTAATTTCCCTTGTTAGCCATGGTTGAGTCACCTTTTTTGATTTATTTTTATGCCAAACTGGGATAAACAAATTCTGTAGTTCATCCATGCGATCTTTGAATGTTTGCCATTGCCTATCCACCGTCAACCCTTTGAGTGACATTACCCAATCAATCCTACCCAACTCGCATCTCATACCATCATAGTTCCCTTTATTTAAATTCAGGACCTTAGTCTCTGAGTCAACTACTTCACTCTCCATCTTAATGAAGAATTCTATCATATTATGATCGCTCCGACCCAAGGGGCCTCGCACAACAAGATTGCTAATTAATCCTTTCTCATTGCATAATACCCAGTCTAAGATAGCCTGATCCCTAGTTGGTTCCTCGACATATTGGTCCAGGAAACCATCCCGTATACACTCCAGGAATTCCTCCTCCACAGTATTGTTACTAATTTGGCTAGCCCAATCTATATGTAGATTAAAGTCACCCATGATGACTGCTGTGCCCTTATTGCACGCTTCTCTAATTTCCCTTTTAATGCCATCCCCAACCTCTGCATTACTGTTTGGGGGTCTATACACCACTCCCACTAACGTTTTCTGCCCTTTGGTATTTCTCAGTTCTACCCATACAGATTCCACATCATCAGAGCTAATATCTTTCCTTACAATTGTGTTAATCCCCTCTTTAACCAGCAATGCTACCCCACCTCCTTTTCATTTTTGCCTATCGTTCCTGAATATTGAATACCCCTGGATGTTGAGTTCCCAGCCTTGGTCACCCTGGAGTCATGTTTCCGTAATCCCAATCATATCATATTCATTTACCTCTATTTGCGCTGCTAATTCATCCACCTTATTACGAATGCTCCTTGCATTAAGACACAAAGCCTTCAGGCTTGTTTTTTTAACGCTCTTAGACCTTTTAGAATTATTATTTACTGTGGCCATTGTAAGGGGTTTTCGATCGCAGAGGTTTCTCTCTCTAGAGGCCTCACTCTCTTGCACAGAAAAACCTTGAGTGGTTCGACCCACTCGCCCCTTAGGTTCTAGACACTGGACTTTGATGCAGGAACTACAATGTAGAGAATACTCGATAGGCCAGGTTTAATGGAAACGAAATGAAATTTTATTGCATGGAGAAACACAAATCAAATGCAAGTCAATAACAGGGTACATGGGAGGGAAAAACAAATTCATAATACATTACTAACTATTACTAACTGAGATAGATACAGGCATATTATACTTTACAAAGGTCATCATGAAATGGGGAAGCACACGGAACATCGAGGGACAACAACTCATTGTTAAAATTACCCCATAAATGCCCACCCCCTAAGCCTAGCTAGATCAGATTGTGAGGGGCCAGAAACATGCTCACCAATCCAGTTGGAAAGTATAGAGTTTTGAAACAGGTCTGCGTTTTGATCCTTTCAGGCGTCCTGTCTCCACGTGGTCAGCGCTGCAGGCTGCGACACTCTCTCTTCTTCCTCAAGGTGAAGGTCACGGACAGGCTGGACACTGGCAGGCCTGGACGTCGGCGGGGACGGCGACCACCTGTTTGACCATAGTTAAAGAGGTCTCTTCGCAGAGTCTAGCTGATTACCATTTTCAGCTAGATTCCTTCTGTAGGGCTGCTGTCCTTTGTCTCGTCAACGGCCCGGGGTTTGTCGATGATCTCCCGATGGTTACCCTGGGGCGGGACGCAGACTTGAATCACCTTCTTGGTCTCTGGATCGACGTTCCTCCACGGCTCTCAAAAGGACAAGCTCAAAAGCGCGTCTGGCTGATCGCTCCCGATGGTTACCCGGGACTCCAGTTATACTTCTCAAGAGAAGCCTTTATCTCCCGCCAAATCAAGGTTAGTCTTTGTTTAACTTTTGGTGGGCTTGTATCACAACGGGGTAGTTGTTATATTTAAACTGCTTTCGGGATGGCCGGTGATGGCCATCTCTGGTCTGGAATGACCTTGTATTGTTTTGAATGTCTTCTTGATGTCTTTAATGGGTCTTTGATGCTCCCCTTATGAATATAAAACTGTTTCCCTTTGTCTGGGTAAACATTTAGATGGCCTTTATCTACAGGCCGATCTGACTGGATCTGCATCCAATCCATATGTATGTGGTTCTGCCTGGTTTTGTTTTCTCCGAAATGGCCTTCCAGAACTTACTGTGGGCTGAATCCACAAAGGCTGTCTGGGGACTGCAGGAACCATTTTAAAGTGTCCAAAAAGCTGGTCACGGGGTCTGGCGGCCATTTTGTGTGTCCCTTTTCTGGGCTTCTTTTAAAACAGTCTTTAAAAGTAAAGGCCTCTTCTGCCAAAGGACCCTTATCTGACAATATTAATTTTGCGAATCTTACACCATGTTTGTTTTAAACCCTTGATTTCTCTGATTGCCACCTTTGTTTTTCTCCTTCCTGTCTTTTGCTTCTATCCTTGTTTCCCTTTCCTTTGTCTCCCTGCTCAGGTTCCCAACCCCCTGCCATTTTAGTTTAAGCCCTCCCCCACAGCACTAGCAAACACTCCCCCAAGGACATCGGTCCCGGTGGGATGCATCCTAGGATGCTGAGGGAAGTTAAGGAGAAAATTGTGGAGATACTGGCCATAATCTTCCAAACCTCCTTAGATATGGGGGTGGTGCCAGAGGACTGGAGAATTGCAAATGTTACACCCTTGTTTAGAAAAGGGTGTAAGGATAAACCCAGCAACTACAGGCCAGTCAGTTTAACTTCGGTAGTGGGGAAGCTTTTAGAAACGATAATCAGGGGCAAAGTTAACAGTCACTTGGACAAGTGTGGATTAATTAAGGAAAGCCAGCACGGATTTGTTAAAGGCAAATCGTGTTTAATTAACTTGATCAAGTTTTTTGATGAGGTGACAGAGAGGGTTGATGAGGGCAATGCGGTTGACGTGGTGTACATGGACTTCCAAAAGGCGTTTGATAAAGTGCCACATAATAGGATTGTCAGCAAAGTTGAAGCCCATGGAATAAAAGGAACAGTGGCAGCATGGATATGAAATTAGCTAAGTGACAGGAAACAGAGTAGTGCTGAATGGTTGTTTTTCAGACTGGAGGAAATTATACAGTGGTGTTCCCCAGTACTAGGATCACTGCTTTTCTTGATATATATTAATGACTTGGACTTGGGTGTACAGGGCACAATTTCAAAATTTGCAGATGACACAAAACTTGGAAGTGTAGAGAACAGTGAGGAAGATAGTGATAGACTTCAAGAGGACATAGACAGGCTGGTGGAATGGGCGGACACATGGCAGATGAAATTTAACGCAGAAAAGTGCGAAGTGATACATTTTGGTATGAAGAATGAGGAGAGGCAATATAAACTAAAGGGTACAATTCTAAAGGTGGGGGCATGAACAGAGAGACCTGGAAGTATATGTGCACAAATCGTTGAAGGTGGCAGGGCAGGTTGAAAAAGCGGTTAAAAAAGCATACGGGATCCTGGGCTTTATAAATAGAGGCATAGAGTACAAAAGCAAGGAAGTTATGATGAACCTTTATAAAACACTGGTTCGGCCTCAACTCGAATATTGTGTCCAATTCTGGGCACCACACTTTAGGAAGGATGTGAAGGCCTTAGAGAGGGTGCAGAAAAGATTTACGAGAATGGTTCCAGGGATGAGGGACTTCAGTTACGTGGATAGACTGGAGAAGCTGGGACTGTTCTCCTTAGAGCAGAGAAGGTTGAGAGGAGATTTGATAGAGGTGTTCAAAATCATGAGGGGTCTGGACAGAGTAGATAGAGAGAAACTGTTCCCATTGGTGGAACAGTTGAGAACCAGAGGACACAGATTTAAGGTGATTGGCAGAAGAACCAAAGGCGACATGAGGAAATCCTTTTTTTACTCAGCGAGTGGTTAGGATCTAGAATGCACTGCCTGAAAGGGTGGTGGAGGCAAGTTCAATCGTGGCTTTCAAAAAGGAATTGGATAAGTACCTGAAGGAAAAATATTTGCAGGGCTACGGGGAAAGGGGATTGGGACTAGCTGAAGTGTCCTTGCAGAGAGCCGGCACGGGCTCGACAGGCCAAATGGCCTCCTTCTGTACTGAAACCATTCTATGATTCTAGACAAAGTCAGGGCAGTGAGGGAAGAGTATCCCTTCTAAATAAGTTTCACCTTGATCACTGCAACACTCACTCTCCCATCACCAGTTTCTCCACCTGACCATTGGTTTCCCCCTCTCTTATGTTACTTGTCCTATTTTAAGAAAGAGAGAACTTGAATTTATATAGTGGCTTTCTGGTCCTTAAGATGCTTTAAAGTGCTTTGCAGCTTATAAATTATTTTTGAAGTATGGCCTATTCTGCAAGCCTGTTTATGTTGCCCTGTATTTTGGTGCAGTCCTCCACATTATTAGCTATTCCCCTAATTTGGTATCGTCTGCATATTTCGACACCATAGCTCCAATTTCTGAGTCCAAATTTTTATATATATATTAGTGGTCCTAGCGCAGATCCCTGCTGGACTCCACTTCCAACTTTCGACCAGTCCACGAAACTATTTTTTATAATATGCTCCATCTGTGCACAGTTCTGGTCTCCATATTTTAAAAAGGATATAGAGGCACTAGAGAAGGGTCCATAAAAGATTTACAAGGATGATACCAGAACGGAGGCTATAACTATCAGGAAAGACTGAACAGGCTGGGGCTCTTTTCTCTAGAAAAGAGAAGGCTGAGGGGTGACCTGATGATGGTCTTTAAAATTATGAAGTGGTTCAATAGGGTAGTCATTTTAATTTTTTTTAAAATTTGTTTATGGGACGTGGGCGTCGCTGGCAAGGCCAGCATTTATTGCCCATCCCTAATTGCCCTTGAGAAGGTGGGGGTGAGCTGCCTTCTCGAACCGCTGCAGTCTGTGTGGTGGAGGTACTCCCACAGTGCTGTTAGGTAGGGACTTCCAGGATTTTGACCCAGTGACGATGAAGGATCAGCGATATACATCCAAGTCAGGATGGTGTGTGACTTGGAGGGGAACTTGGAGGTGGTGGTATTCCCATGCGCCTGCTGCCCTTGTCCTTCTAGGTGGTAGAGGTCGTGGGTTTGGGAGGTGCTGCCGAAGAAGTCTTGGCGAGTTGCTGCAGTGCATCTTGTAGATGGTACACACTGCAGCCATGGTACGCCGGTGGTGGAGGGAGTGAATGTTTAAGGCGGTAGATGGGGTGCCAATCAAGCAGGCTGCTTTGTCCTGGATGGTGTCGAGCTTCTTGAGTGTTGCTGGCGCTGCACTCATCCAGGTAAGTGGAGAGTATTCCATCACACTCCTTACTTGTGCCTTGTAGATGGTGGAAAGGCTTTGGGGAGTCAGGAGGTGAGACACTCGCTGCAGAATACCTAGCCTCTGACCTGCTCTTGTTGCCACAGTATTTATGTGGCTGGTCCAGTTAAGTTTCTGGTCAATGGTGACCCCCAGGATGTTGATGGTGGGGGATTCGGTGATGGTAATGCCATTGAATGTCAAGGGGAGCGGGTTAGACTCTCGCTTGTTGACATAGAGAAGATGTTTCCACTTGTGGGGGAGTATAATACTAGGGCTCATAAATACAAGAAAGTCATTAATAAATCCAATAGGGAATTCAGGAGAAACGTCTTTACTCAGAGAGTGATTAGAATGTGGAACTCACTACCACAAGGAGTAATTGAGGGGAATAGCAGAGATGCATTTAAGGGGAAGCTAGATAAATACATGAGGGAGAAAGGTATAGAAGGATATGTAGATGGGTTAGATGAAGTAGGGTGGGAGGAGGCTCGTATTGTCGAAGTTTCGACTGTTCAATAAGACTCTGTGAAACAAAGTGATCGTCAAAGGCAGACTTTATTTAACTACTTGCTAGCAAGGGGAGCAATCACGTAGGCAAAGGCTATCGTGACTTCTCTGAATACATGGACAAAAACACCTCTTTTTATACACAAAGATCAAAACCTTTTATCACATGGTATAGTATTGAGAGACACAATTAATAACATTAAAAAGAGATGAGTAAGGAATGTTTAAGGTCAACAAGAAGATGACTAAAGGGTCAGCAGAGCCTCGGTGTCTTAAGATAAGGTTAGCCAATAGATAATCAAAAGTCATGATGCAGGAATACCTTTAGATAAAGTTAATTAATTTTATACAATGGAGACGGTTTGTCTCTCACTTTGGTTCTGGACATTCATATGAATGTTTACAGTACATGTCCTTCGGTTATCATGCTTTTTGTTCTGCTAAGCTTATCTTGTTTACTGGAACTGCTTAGCCTGCAAGCTACAAAGGAGTCACATCCTCTTCCTTAAACCGCTTCCTAATATGGGCCTGCCCGTTTCCCCTTATGTTATACTGTGTGAAGCCATTTTGGCCTGTTGAAACAGTTCCAGACTCCATTTTAATATAAGAGAGTATGTGTGCTTATTTTATACTAATATGTGTGGATATATATTTCTATGCTGATGCACTTCTACAGTATGGAGCATAAACACTGGCACAGACCTCTTGGGCTGACTGGCCTGTTTCTGTGCTGTACATTCTCTGTAATTCTATTTAAATCTCCAGATGCTTTGTTACTTTTAGCGATTTGTGTATTTATATTCCCAGATATCTTTGCTCCCCTACCCCAGTTAGCAAGGATCCCAGTATCTTTCCTACCACTGAAATTAAGCTAACTGGTCTATAGTTCCCTGGATTAGTTCTATCTCCCTTTTTGAAGACAGGAATTAAATTTGCCCTTCACCGGTGTTCTGGCACTATTCCCTTTTCTATTGAATTTTTATATATGGATACTAGTGCCTCTGTTATCTCCTCCCTAGTTTTTTTTGAGTATCCGCAGGTGCAATCTGGCGCTTTGTCCTGCTTAAGTTTGGCTAGTTTGCCTAGTATCTTTTTTCCCCCTCTTAACTGATATAACTCAACTTCTTCTACTGTTGTCATTTCCTCTCTGGTAGCCTCTTATGTATCAGCCTTGGCTTAGTGCTATCACTCACAGCTCAGAGTGGTTCAGGTTCCCACTCCAGAGACTTGAGCACATAATTCAGGCTGACACTTCCAGTGCAGTACTGAGGGAGTGCTGCACTCTTGGAGGTTCTGACTTTTGGGTGAGGCGTTGAACCGAGGCCCTGTCTGTCCTCTCGGGTACATATAATAGATCCCACGGCACTATTTCGAAGAAGAGCAGGGGAGCTCCCCTGGTGCCTTGGACAATATTTATCCCTCAACCAACATCACTAAAACAGATTAACTGGTCCTGTATCTCATTGCTGTTTGTGGGAGCTTGCTGTGCGCGAATTGGCTGCTGCATTTTTCTACATTACAACAGTGACTACACTTCAAAAAGTACTTTGTTGGCTGTGAAGTCCTTTGGGACATTGTGAAAGGCGCTATATAAATGCAAGTTCTTTCTTTCCTCAGTAAGATTGTTTCCACTGGCAGGAGGGTCGGTAACAAGAGGACACAGATTTAAGATAATTGGCAAAAGAACCAGAGGGGAGATGAGTTTTATTTTTTGCAGTGAGTTGTGATCTGGAATGCACTGACTGAAAGGGTGGTGGAAGCAGATTCAATAGTAACTTTCAAAAGGGAATTGGATAAATACTTGAAGGGGAAAGATTTGCTGGGCTATGGGGAAAGAGCAGGGGGAGTGGGACTATTTGGAGAGCTCTTTCAAAGAGCTGGAACAGACACGATGGGCCAAATGGCCTCCTTCTGTGCTGTACAGTTCTACAATTCTATGAAAACTGAGGCAAATATCTATTAATATCCCTGACATTTGAGTACCACCTCCTGTGAATTTATCTTGTTCATCCCTGTTTTAATTCTCCTTTTGTTACTTACATGCCTATAGAAAACTATTTCTTTTCATATTCTTTAATATTCATTCTCCAGGCTCGCAGCTCAAGAATGACATCTGGGATGGTATTGGAAGACTGCTGGCACTGGTGGAGTCATATCCCAGCAAGAGCTCGTGCTTTCACCGAAGGAGAATAGATAAGGAAGAAAGCAGACTTCAGCAGAACTAAGTGCTTTATCCTGCTATTATGTGCGAATACATAAAAACTCTACATAAGGCTGACTGGTGCACCACCTAGTGGTTTAACTGGTATTGCAGCAGAGTTTATTGCACATTAATGGCTCAGAAATTCGGGTAAGGTGCTTCCCACGGGTGTAAGCCCCCGACCTGCACTTACCTTGCGCGCCAGCCGTTGAGCTGTGGGCCCCCATGGAATTCCGATCCTGGGCCTCCTCCAACTGCCGGCGCGCTGTGCTTGCGTATCCCAGGGGCGCAGTTAGTTCGATGCGTCCCCTGGGATCACGTGGGCCATGGGGAGCCAATCGGAGCAGGGAATGCTCCATTCATAAGTTTGTCAGGAAGTGCTGTCAAAACTTATAAATATTACGGGCCCCAAAACATCACTAAATCTTGAAATACATTTTTTAAAAATTCACATTTTTTAAATAAACTATATAAATTACATGAAATAACTATTTTAAACAATAATTTAAATTTTTGAAAAAATAATTTTATTTTCCAACGGGGCTAAAAATAAACTTACCCTTTTTAAAGTATTTAAAAATAATAAACCTGTGGAAAAAATGTTTTAATTTTAATTAATTCACCACTTACGTTTTAAAAAACAGGCCTTACGACTGCTTTTTAAATGTGTAATTCCTGGAGACTTACCCTCCCGGGAAAACCTGCAAAAAAAAACGAAGTTCGATGTGCACGCGCTGCCTCTCCTGCGCACGCGTTCGAACTCTGAACCCCTTCTTTCAGGGGAACGTAAGTGCCAGTTTCCCGCGAATGCGCAGTGCCTGCAGGAAACCGGCACTTCCATTGGGCCTTCGGGTGAGTACCCCGTGCGTACTCACCCGTGGAGACCCGAAGTTCTGAGCCAAATTATTTTCAAGAGTTTCCATTCAGAAGTATATATTGTGAATCATTGTACTGTTTGACTATGTGATGCTTGCAGAAGGAGTACATTGATGCATTGAGGTTTCCTGGTTGTGTTTGAGCTGGCGTTGGGAGGGCGGAAGGTTTAAAGATTTGAAACAATATTGGCCCAGAAATTCGGGTTTCCACGGGTGAGTACGCACGGGGTACTCACCCATAAGCCCAATGGAAGTGCCGGTTTCCTGCAGGCACTGTGCATGCGCGGGAAACCGGCACTTCCGTTCCCCTGAAAGAAGGGGTTCAGAAGTCGAACGTGTGCGCAGGAGAGGCAGCGCGTGCGCATCGAACTTACATTTTTTTTGCAGGTTTTCCCAGGAGGGTAAGTCTCCAGAAGTTAGACATGTAAAAAGCAGTCGCAAGGCCTGCTTTTTACAAGGTAAGTGGTGAATTAATTAAAATTAAAACATTTTTTCCACAGGTTTATTATTTTTATAAATACTTTAATGAAAGGTAAGTTTATTTTTTAGCCCTGTTAGAAAATGTAATTACAGTAATTTTTTCAAAAATTTAAATTATTGTTTAAAATAGTTATTTCATGTAATTTATAGTTTATTTTAAAAATGTGATGTTTTTTTAAATTTATTTGAAGATTTAGTGATGTTTTGGGGCTTATAGGCCTAGAAATTCAGTTGGCTGCGCCAGCCGTTAACGCCTTAGGAGGAGCAGATCTCGAGCGCTAGGTGCTTAGCGCCTGGGCGCAGCGCGATCTGCGCCTCGCCCCAACTTCAGTAGACATTTAGCGCTGGCGCAAAGTCTTTAGCGTGCAGATCATGATGTCATTTCGTCGTGCAACGCCCTTTGTGCGCCCCAAACCGGAACTTCAGTCACGCCCGCCCAATGTGGGCGTGGCGGTGTTAAGAACTGTGAAGTGGAACGCAGCAGAGGCCCTGCGGGCCTCGGGAACGCTAATTAAAGGGCACTTAGACTGAACTATAAAGGCCAGCCATTTTGCTGCAATGACTTTAGTGCAACGGATTTCTGGACAGAGACCAAGGAAGACACCTTACTGATTTGGCCCAACATAGGAGAGGTATTTTTGGCTTCTGGCCAGAGCTTGGAAATTTGACTCATTGTGATTTCACTGTTTGCAAGTATATTATGGGGGCTGCATGGGGTTCCAACCCTCAGTTCCAGCATTATGTGCGAAGGGCTCGCAGACGCTGTGTGAGAGGGGCAGCCATGCCTAGACGCAGAGGGGGCATCAGGCGTCGGCAACGTAGGCCTTACCCACTCAGGGAATACCGCCAGCAGGTGTCCTATCTCACCATGACTGCCGCGCAGTGTGTTAAGAGGCTGCGCTTCAGAAGGGAGGTGGTTGCAGAGATCTGCCAGCTGCTTCACAGAGATCTGCGTCCACAGCTGATGTGCAGGACGTCTCTGTCGGTGGAAGTGAAGGTCACGGTGGCTCTGAACTTTTATGCAAGCAGCTCCTTCCAAGCCGCTGCTGGGGACATAGCTAACATCTCCCAGTTCGCCGTGCATCGCTGCATCCGGCAGGTCACCGATGCCCTTTTCACAAGGAGACACCAATTCATCTCCTTCCCCATGACCCTAGAGAGGCAGGAGCAGTGTGCAGTCAGATTTGCGAGGATCGCCGACGTCCCCATGGTGCAGGGCGCCATTGACTGCATGCATGTGGCTTTGCGGGCACCTATCGACAATGCCGAGGATTACCGCAACCGGAAGGGCTACCATTCCCTCAATGTACAGCTGGTGTGTGACCACAGGCAGCGCATCCTAGCTGTCAATGCCCGCTTTCCAGGCAGCAGCCACGATGCATTTATCCTGCGACAGACTACTGTGGCTGACATGTTCCAGGCACAGCCTCCCCCAAGAGGATGGCTTATCGGGGACAAAGGCTATCCTTTGTGTACATGGCTCATGACCCCGCTCCGCGCGCCCAGGACCCCTGCTGAGGAGGCATACAACGCAAGCCATCAAGCCACAAGGAACATCATAGAGCAAACGATTGGCGTCCTCAAGCAACGGTTCCGCTGCCTGGATCGCTCCGGCGGATCTCTGCAGTATTCGCCGGATAGAGTCTCCCAGTTCGTCGTCGTTTGCTGCATGCTGCACAACCTGGCTATCCGCAGGACTCAGGCACTGCCACCTCACGTTGGACCACCACCTCAGGAGGACGAGCAGGAGGACCATGAGGAGGAGGAGGAGGAGGAGGAGTACCAGCCCAGGAGGGAGCCACAAGGTCCAAGGGCCGTCCGTCGGCGGCTTATTGAACGACACTTCTAGGCCCCCTGTCAGGGAATGGCTTGTGGCAATGAACGCACCTGAATGCAGCCGCTCCGCAAGCCCTCAGCCGGTTAATGCAACAACCACTTGAAACATCACACATGGACAAGCTGAATAAAGAAAAAGCTTTATTGAACAAACTCAGGGCCCTTCCCACATGAAACCGAAAAACAGACAACACCCCCAAAAAACACTCAAATACATATCTCACTCCCACAACCTGGGGAGGAATAACAAAACTTGTCCATCCAAATGGCCTTCATCCTCGGCCTTACCAAAAGAACCCCCCCCATAGACAAGACAACCACCCCCATATAAAAAAACATTTGCCAACACACTCTACTTTGTGTGCCGAGAGGGCGAGTCCTTGTCCAGGCTTTTCCGGCCCCTGGCCGACCTGCTGCTCCGCCTCAACCTGGGCCCTGTGGGTGCTGCAAGGCTGGGGGAAGGCTCCTGAGGGGCACATTGCATGACGGCAGATGCCCTTGGGGGTCGGCCTAGACGAGCTCTGGCCCTCGAGGGGCCGGCTGCTGACTGCTGCAGCTGTGGCTGGGCAGCATCAGTCCCTCCAGCAGCTCGTCGCAGCTTCGCTGGGGGAGTGGCAGTGGCGGCTGCAGCAATGGGGGCAAGCTGGCTGATGCCAGGCGCTCGCTGCTCGCCTGAGACACTGGCACTCGGACGGGCTGGCACTGCAGCAAGCGCAGCAATCTGGTGAAGGCCAGACCGCTGTGCTGCTGCAGTGCGGCGGGTGCCCTGGCGATGCCTGCCTGACACAGCGAGTGTGGCAGCAGTGAGTGCCCGTACTGCCCTGGTCTGTGCCCGCATCAGACCAGCCAGTGACTGCACGGCACCACTGATCAACTGTCCACTCGCGGCCTGTGCTGCCCTCAATTCGGCCCGACTCGCGTCCTGTGATGCCCCGAATTCGGCCCGACTCGCGTCCTGTGATGCCCCGAATTGTTCGAGACCCCTGGCCTGTGCTGCCGCGAGTTGTTCGAAACCCCTGGCCTGTGAGGCCCCGAAATCAGACACACTATGAGCCAGGGACTCGATGGCCTCAGGCAACCGTCCCACAACCCCCATGAACTCGGCGTGCCGACGATCCGAGTCCGCGGACATTTGATCAAGGAGGCGCACCTCCTGGGCGAGGACCGTCTCCGGACTGGAGGCCGGACTCTCCCTCTGGGGAGAAGGCCGCCGAGCTGGCCGACCCTTCCTGCGTGGCTGGACGCCACTGGGCCCAGGAGCTACACTCCCCTGCAACACTTCCCCCCTCTGGGGAGAAGGCAGCCGTGCTGCCCGACCCTTCCCGCGTGGCTGGACGCCACTGGGCATAGGAGCTACACCCCCCTGCAACACTTCCCCCTGGCTCTCCTCCAGGGAAGACGTGTCCCCTCCATTGCCATCCCCTGGCGCGGATGAGGGTTCCCCCGATGTGCCGCCTTCCTCTTGCTCCTCCTCGTCCTCCTCTTCCGAGGGACTGACACTCGCAGCTTCAGGGACCTCCTCCTCACCAGCTGAAAGCAGGAAGGCACAAGAGTAGCTTTAGAGTGAGGACAGGGCGTCAGCGAGGGAGGCATGAGTGGTGGCATTCTGCGCATTGGTCGGACAGTGGCAAAGGATGTAGATCTGAAGCGCAAGGGGAACGAGAGAGGTCCAAACGGTCATGTCCTTACCATTGGGGCCCAGCACAGGGTCGGCATCTCCAATTGCAACGGGGCCAATCACCTGGGCACCCATGAGTCGACCCACGCGCTCCTCCAGGTCACTGAGCTGCTGGAACTGGGCACGGCCTCCCCCGGTGACAGTCCGGCTCTTCAGATTCTGGGCCAGCTTGGCCTGCAAGAGAAAGGACAGCCTCTAAGTACAGTGTGGTGCCCTGTTGTTGTGTGCACTGCCTCCCATGGTCGAATAGCTTGGCCAGTGTGGTGCCCTGTTGTTGTGTGCACTGCCTCCCATGGTTGAATAGCTTGGCCAGTGTGTAAAGTGCAGAAAGTGCAATTGATGTTCATGCCAGTGCCATAGCTGCTGGATGAGGGCTGGCCATTAGGCCTTTGAGGTCCCTTTGCCCATAATGTGAGGTGCACATGCAAGGATGAGGAGGACACTGGAAAGGGTACTCACCCTGACAATCCGAGTGAGGTCGTTAAACTTTTTCCGGCATTGGACACCAGTCCTGGGGACATCGCAGGTGGCTGTGACCCTCTGGGCGATATCCCTCCAGGCTCTCCTGTACACCCTCTTGGGAGGCTTCTTGCCACTGTCCGGGAACAAGATATGGCTTCTCTTCTCCAAAGCCCTAACCAGCACCTTTAAATCATGGGCAGAGAAGCGCTGCGCTCGCTCACGGGCCCTCTGCATCCTTCCTGGCGCTATTTCTCTCCAGCAGCAGTGTTTAGGCCTAGCTGGAGGGCTGCAGTATCCAGGGCGTGGCAGCAGACCAAGTCGACCCTTCCCCCTTTAAGAGCTGGCCGGCGCCAGGGTGTCTGCTGTCAATCAAAACATGACCGCACCTGCGCTGCGCCCGGCCTCGGTGGTATCAGTCTGCACCGCCGGCTTAGCGCCTAAAGATAGCCGTGCAACGCCAGTTTTAGCGCTCGAGCAAACTCCTTGGCCAAAGCTACTGAATATCGGCGAAGTGGCCTCCACTTTCCGGCGGGCGCAAACTTTAGCGGCCGCCCGACTTTACCGCCCCAAAAGTGGCTATACTGAATTTCTAGGCCCATGTCCCATTAGTTTAGGATGACTTTCTCCTCCTAAGACTCTGCTAACTGTCCTCTAAGAATGAGCACCAGGCAATGTGGTGTTGGTTCAGCAGCTGACCATTGTGTATTCATAGTAGCTCCACTCTGCTACAACTCTTTAGCGGCAAAAGCTTTGCTAGCCTGCATGCTTGAAATACAGGGTCAATCATGGACCTGTGGTCCTCCACACTGCTGTCCAAAATGGCTAACTGCTGGGATGCGACCAATTAAACTGGCGCTAGTATGTTATTTTTCAACATCTGAAAAGAATTCTGTATGGTAGTTTGTGATCACTATGAATAATACTTGTAGCTATCTTAGAACTCAATTCACCATAGCCGTATCACACAGTCTTTAAACCATATAAAAGACTTTCTATGATGCATGCTCCTGCCCAAGACAAGTAGGCCATTTAAGTCATGATCCACTTCAGTATTTCTTGATGTAACTTTAGAACTACAGGACACGAAGCACGAGCAACTCACAACTCAAAATTCCCCTCCTAAGCTCTTAGTGATCACAGCAGCTACACCATCCTGTTGTATATGATCGTCAATTGGAAGAGGCAATTTGGATAGACAGTCAGAATCAACATTCTGTGATCCTCTTATTTTCGAAAGGATGAGAAGCTAGGAACTGTGGAGGAGCAGATAAATTTAGTGGTTCAAATACAGAAATCACTAAAAGCTGGTGGACAGGTAAAATAAATAGTTAAACAGACTAATGGAATGTTAGCCTTTCTCTGAAGGGGGCTGGAATACAAAGGGGTGGAAGTTATGTTACAGTTATATAAAGCTCTGGTTAGACCCCATTTAGAGTACGGTGTTCAATTCTCGGCACCATACCTCAGGAAGGATATATAGGCCTTGGAGGGCATGCAGCACAGATTAAGAACATAAGAAATAGGAGCAGGAGTAGGCCATTCGGCCCTTCGAGCCTGCTCCGCCATTCAATGAAATCATGGCTGATCTTCTGCCTCAACTCCATTCACCGGCCCTATTGCCATATCCCTTGATGCCCTTACTAGTCAGAAATCTATCGACTTCTGTTTTGAATATACCCAATGACTGAGCCTCCACAGCCCTCTAGGGTAGAGAATTCCAAAAATTCACCACCCTCTGTGTGAAGAAATTTTATCTCATCTCAGTCCTGAATGGCCTACCCTTTATCCTGAGGCTGTGGCCTCTGGTTCTAGGCTCCCCAGCCAAGGGAAACATTCTCCCAGCATCCACCCTATCAAGTCCTGTAATAATTTTGTATGCTTCAATGAGATCCCCTCTCATTCTTCTGAATTCAAGAGAATAAAGGCCTAGTTTACTCAATCTCTTCCTCATACAACAGTCCCGCCATCCCAGGAATCAATCTCGTGAACCTTTGTTGCACTCCCTCTATGGCAAGTATATCCTTCCTTAGGTAAGGAGACCAAAATTGTACACAGTACTCCAGGTGTGGTCTCACCAAGGCCCAATATAATTGGAGTAAGACTTCTTTACTCCTGTACTCAAATCCTCTTGTAATGAAGGCCAGCATACCATTTGCCTTCTTAATGGCTTGCTGCACCTGTACATTCACTCTCAGTGACTCATGTACAAGGACACCCAGGTTCCTTTGAGCATCTGCATTTCCCAATCTTTCACCATTTAGGAAATACTCTGCCTTTCTGTGTGCAGATAGTTCCAGGCTGCCATTTCTCGGTACGGTAGTCCCGGGCCAAAACCGGTTGGCCTATCTGGAAGGCCCTAGTTGGCCTTTCATTCATGCCCTGAAACTGCCGGTTCTCCACGTCCCTTCGGATGTTGGGCTTGACCAAATCCAGCCGGCATCTTAGGTTTCTATTGTAGAACATCATGGCGGGAGTTTGGTTAGTAACCATATGCGTTGCATTCCTATATGCAAATAAGAAGTTATCCACCTTGTGCTGAAGTTTTATGTCTTCATTACCCATGGCCTTGATGGCCTTCTTGAAGGTCTGGACAAACCTTTCAGCCAATCCATTGGTGGCGGGATGGTATGGGGCGGACGTGTAGTGCTTTACCCCATTGTTCTTTAAGAACTTTCTGAATTCTTCGGACACAAATTGCGGTCCATTATCAGAACATATCTGCTCCGGCAGCCCATTCCTGGCAAATATGGTCCTTAATACTGTGATGGTTTCTTCCGTGGTGGTGGAGGACATCTTTATTACCTCCGGCCACTTGGAGTGTGCATCAACTGCGATTAAGAACATTGAGTCCATAAATGGACCAGCAAAGTCGATGTGCACCCTTTGCCAGGGAGATGAGGGCCACTCCCATGGATGTAGAGGGGCCTGTGGCGGAGCATTTTGGACCTTCTGGCATCCTAGGCAACTCTTGGTCATGTCTTCGATGTCTCCATCGATACCTGGCCACCATACAAACGCCCTAGCTAGGTTCTTCATTTTCACTCCACCCAGATGCCCCTCGTGAAGATCCTTTAGCACTTTATCCTGGAGTTTGGGTGGAATCACCACTCTGGATCCACACATCAAGGTTCCTCGGCACACTGACAGCTGTTCTCTTCTTTGCGAGAATGCTGGCAACAGTGGTTCGCCATGTGCTGGCCATCCCTTCACTGTTAAATCGTAGACCCGTGAGAGAGTAGGGTCATTTCTTGTCTCCCTTTCAATGGCAGAATTTGTCACCGGTAGACATTCCACTATGGTAGAGTGGAATATCTCTACTGGGTCTACTGTAGGTGCCTCTTCTATCGTTGGCAACGGTAGGCGTGATAAACCGTCAGCATTCCCATGCTGTTTTGACCCTTTGTATTCAATGTTGTATTGGTGTGCCCCTAGAAAAAGGGACCACCTCTGTAGTCTTTGTGCCGTCATAATGGGGACACCTTTTTTTAGGGTTGAATATGGAGATGAGGGGTTGATGGTCAGTCAGCAAGGTAAATTTTTGTCCGTGTAGGTAATGGTTGAATTTCTTCACTCCCCATACCAGGCTGAGTGCTTCCCTGTCTATCTGGGCATAGTTACGCTCAGCTGAGTTTAACGAGCGTGACGCAAAAGCTGTCGGCCGTTCCGAGCCATCAGGGAATCTATGGGACAATACCGCTCCTATGCCGTAAGGGGATGCATCGCACGCCAGTCTGATTGGTAGTGATGGGTTGTAATGAGCCAAAATTTTCTCGGATGTGATTAAGTCTTTACATTTATGGAAGGCACGTTTACAGTCTTCGTTCCATTTCCAAATCACTCCTGTCTGTAGAAGATCATTAAGAGGGTGTAGAATAGTTGATAAGTTCGGTAAAAATTTATGATAGTAATTTATTAATCCCAGGAATGACCTTAATTGTGAAACATTGTCAGGTGCTGGGGCTTTTATAACTGCTTCAATTTTTTCAGGTGACTTATGCAACCCTTCCTTATTAATTATGTGGCCACAATATGATATCTGATTTTGGAAAAATTCGCACTTGGGGCGATTTGCTCGTAGGCCCCGTTCTTTCAGCCTAGTGAGCACCTGCTCCAAATTGGCAAGGTGCTCGTTGTCGTTTTCTCCTGTTATAAGGATGTCGTCTAGGTAGCATTGAGTCCCCGGAATCTCTTGCAGGACTTGCTCCATAGCTCTTTGCCAGATAGCTGGGGCTGATGCTATTCCAAAAACCAGTCGATTGTACTGGTACAGGCCTTTGTGTGTGTTTATTGTGAGATACTTTTTAGAGGTCTCCTCAACCTCCATCTGTAGATATGCCTGTGCCAAGTCAATTTTTGTGAAACGTTTCCCTCTGGATAGTGAGGCGAAAATATCTTCTATCCTCGGAAGAGGATACTGTACCGTGTGAAGGACCGGGTTTACAGTCACCTTAAAGTCCCCACAGATGCGAATTTTTTTCTGTTCCTCAGAGTTATTTTTCAATGTTTTTTTCATGACTGGAACGATGGGTGTTGCCCATTTGCTCCAATCTATTTTGGATAATACGCCTGCCTTTTCCAAATTCTTCAGCTCTGCCTCGACTGCCGGACGTATTGCGTATGGCACCGGTCTTGCCTTAAAAATTTTTTGAATTGCTGTATCGTCCACTTTTATTGAGGCGGTGATGCCTTTCAAGGTTCCTAGTTTCTCTTGAAACACTTCTTTGGCGTTGGCCAAGATGTCTTTTAATCGTTCAGGTATGATGTCATCCTTTTTTTTTTCCTTACTGGTCACCGTCAGTGCCTGAATGGAGTGCCAGTCTAAACGTATCTTCCTTATCCATTCACGTCCCAACAACGGTGGACCACCATCTTGTAGAATGTATAAATACAACTTTTGTATTTCTTTGCCGTTGTATACCACAGGCACCCTTATTTTTCCTTTGGGGTAGACTTTCTGCCCCGTATATGTTTTTAAGATAATGGATGTGTCTTTTAGAGGTATATGCGAAAATAGCCTCTCGTAATCTCGTCGATTTATTACGGTTAGAGCTGATCCTGTATCTAGCTCCATTTTAACTGGGGACCCTGCTATTGTGAGGGTAACCCAAATGGTTTGGTAATCCTCTTTGGCAAGTACATTATGTAATTTGAGACAGCTTAGTCTCTTGTTTCCGGAGTCGCTATCGCTATTCTGGTCTTCGGAGCTATTGTCCGTCATCATTTGTACCTTCCTGTACTTTTCTTTATTGATTTTTTGTTTTCCGTCAGTGGATTTATTTTGTCCAGATTGGCATACCTGTGCAATGTGTCCAATCTTACCACATTGCCTGCATGCTTTGCCCTTGAACCAGCAGTCCCTCTGGTTATGGGTGGATCTGCCGCAGCGATAACATCTTCCGAACTCCTGTGTTATTTTATGGGTGCCGAAGTCCTGTGTCTCTTGTTGTATCTCTGCAGCTCCTTTTGCTGCTGCTTCGTATGATACAGCCATACTGAAAGCTTTGTCCAATGTTAAATCTTTTTCAGAAAGCAGTCTTTTTTGTGTTCCTTCACTTAAGAGACCGCAAACAAATTTGTCTCGAAGATAATCCGATAGTCCTGCTCCGAATTGGCAGTACTTTGATAGCTTTCTTAATTCAGTTAGGTAATCAGCGTTACTTTCATTCTTGTGTTGATTTCTCTTGAAGAACTTGAATCGTTCCGCTATCAGCAGCGGTGTTGGGTTTAAATGCTCCTGCAGGGTATCAACAATTTCTTTAAAAGTCTTGTCCTTTGGTTTGGCTGGAGTGATTAAATTTCGTAACAGCCTGTGGCCTAGAAATTCGGTAGGCTTAGCGTCGCATTTGAGGCGCTAGAGGGCCTAGCGCCGGAGTTATGGCCAGTTGAGAAATTCCCTGGGGCCCTAAATCGGCGTTGCACCGGTAGCGCTGCGCCGGCACCGATGACGTCATCGGTGTGCGCAGCGTCCCGGTTGCCGTGGTAACCCGGCCCCAAGCCGAAATTCAGTTGCGCCCGCCTCGCCCGTGGCAGGCGCAACTAAGACTCTGGCAACAGAGTCTTCCCCCAGTGTGCGCCGGCGCATAAAGGTGGAGCGGCGGCCGGCGGCCGCCTGCCCGCACCTCCCTTCCCGGACTCCTGCATTCCCCCCCCGCGGCCCTGATCAGTGTCTCATGCGAGCCCGGCACTTCCCCGAGGTGCCGGGCTCAGATGTCGGGTCAATCCGCCGGACAGTTGTCGGCTGCAGGCAGCTCCTCCTTAACAGGAGGAGGAGGCCTGCAGTTCCCCCGCCTGCCGCACCGCATCGGGTGCTGCAGCGGGGGATTAGCGCCGGGAAACCCAAGTTCACGCCCGTTTTGAGGCGCTAAAGGAGGGTTTTAGCCCCCGCCGCCGTCTGGGCCCGGCGCACCCGAATTTTCGTTGGGCGCTGCCGCATTACCGCTGGCGCAAACTTTCTGGCGCTACAGCCCTGGCAAGACCAGAACCCAATTTCTAGGCCTGTATGTCTTCGCGCCCATTAAGTTCAGAAGTACTGAAGCTTTTTTTTCATCTGTTATCCTATTTGCAGTGCAATAAACCTCTACTCTTTCCACGTATGTGGTCCAATCTTCTATTTCGCCATCAAAAGCCTCAATATTACCAGATTTAGGCATTTCAGAAAAGATATGGCGCTTCCCGCGCTTTTTTTTTCTCTGTAGCAACGATATGGCGCTTCCCGCGCTTTCCCGCCGCTGCTACCGATAACAACGCTGTTTTACTGTGGTTTCCGTTTATTCACTGTTGGAGACTCGTTCCCGACGGAGGTCTAAACGCTGACCTGCTTGCCGCGCCGGCCGTCTCTCGAGTGCACCCTCCCAGTCCGTTATTGCTTGCCTCCGATTTCGCTGCCTGTCTCAGCTGTAGAGCCCGCCGCTGGAGCTCCAGCCTGACGCCCAGGAAGGATTAGCGCAGTACCTGCCACCAGCTTGGCCAGCTGGTGAAACCACAGCTTCTCTTACTTCCTTGAGTCTTCTGGACGCTGGAGGAATCGATGTCCTTGAGGTGCTGCCGAATTGCAGGTAAGTCCGTTTCCACTTCGTCGCCACTGTAGTGTCCGTGTGTAGATCAAGACACTGAAGACAGGAGTTGGTTCATAGGTATTTACTAAGCAAGTTTGGGGGGGGTTTCTAAAGGATATGCACAATACACAGGCTTATATAGCCCAAGTGGCAATTACCGGCATTACGCACACCTGGGGCTCTTAAAGGCACATACACCATAATTGCTCTTAAAGGCACATACACCACACTCAGTTATTGCATCCTTTATAATAGATTCCAGCATTTTCCCAATTGCTGATGTGAGGCTAACAGGTCTGTAGTTCCCCGTTTTCTCTCTCCCTCCTTTCTTAAATAGCAGGGTTACATTTGCTATCCTCCAATCTGCAGGAACCATTCCAGAATCTATAGAATTTTGGAAGATGACAGCCAATGCGTCCACTATCCCAATGGCCACCTCTTTCAAAACCCTAGGATGTAGGTCATCCATTCCTTGGTTTTTATCGACTTTTAGTCCCATTAATTTTGTTAGTACTGTTTTTTTACTAATAATAATTTCTTTAAGTTCCTCATTCTCACCACACCCTTGGTTTTCTCGTATTTCTGGGTGTTTTTTTGTGTCTTCCTCTGTGAAGACAGAAACAAAGTATTTATTTAATTTCCCTGCCATTTCCTCATTCCCCATTATGAATTTTCCTGTCTCTGACTGTAAAGGACCTACATTTACCTTTGCCAGTCTTTTCCTTTTCACATACCTATAGAAGCTTTTACAATCCGTTTTTTATTTTTCGCTAGTTTGTGCTCATATTCCATTTTCCCTTTCTTTATCAATTTCTTGGTCCCCCTTTGCTGATTTCTAAAAAAATCCCAATCCTCAGGCTGACTGCTTTTTCTGGCAACTTTATAAGCTTCCTCCTTTAACTTAATACTAGCTTTAATTTCCTTTGTTAGCCATGGTTGGATCACTTTTCCTTTTGGGTTTTTATGCCCTAGAGGAATATATGTTTGTTGCAAATTACGCAATATTTCCTTGAATGTTAGCCATTGTATGTCCACCTTCATACCTTTTAGTGTAGTCTCCCAATCTAACATGGCCAACTTGTCCCTCATACCCTTGTAGTTTCCTCTGTTTAGATTGAAGACCTAAGTTTCAGATTGGGCTACATCACTCTCAAACTTAATGTAAAATTCAATCATTGTACAGTCACTTGTCCCTAAAGGCCCCTTTACCACAAGATTATTCATTAGCCCTTTCTCATTACACAGTACCAGATCCAGAATAGCCTATTCCCTGGTTGGTTCCTCCACATAATGATCCAGGAAACCATCTCACATGCATTCCAAGAATTTGTCCTCCACACCATTAGTGGTAATTTGATTTGCCCAGTCAGTATGTAGATTAAAGTCCCCCATGATTACCGTATTGCCCTTGTTACATGCACTTCTAATTTCTTGATTGATACTGTGCCCTACATTACCACTACTGTTTGGTGGCCTATACAGAACTCCCACCAATATTTTCTGCCCGTTGCTGTTTCTTAGCTCCACCCAAACTGATTCCAGTTCTACATCATGATCTGCCGAGCCAAGATCTTTTATCTCTACTGTACCGATCTCATCCCTTATTAACAGCGCTACGCCACCTCCTTTTCCTTTTTGTCTGTCCTTCCTAAATGTTGAGTACCCTGGAACATTCAGTTCCCAGCTTTACCCTGCAACCATGTCTCTGTAATGGCAATTACATCATACCCATTTACTTCTATTTGTGCCATTAATTCATCCACCTTGTTGCGAATGCTACATGCATTTAGATAAAGTGCCTGTTTAATATTTTTCTGCACTTTGACCCTCTTTACTGTTGGCCTTTGTTTCTGCTCCCCACTAGTTTTGTGGACACTTTTCTAACTTACACTTCCAGCTTTGTTTCTCTCTGTTCTGGGCCCATACTTAGGTTCCCAGCCCCCTGACAAACTAGTTTATATCCTTTGCAACAGCACTAGCAAACAGAAAACAGAGAGTTGGGATAAATGGTTCGTTCTCGGGCTGGCAATCAGTAACTAGTAGTGTTCCGCAGGGGTCAGTGCTGGGACCCCAACTCTTTACAATCTATATTAATGATTTGGAGGAAGGGACCGAGTGCAACATATCCAAGTTTGCCGACGATACAAAGATGGGAGGGAAAGCAGTGAGTGAGGAGGACATAAAAAACCTGCAAAAGGACATAGATAGGCTAAGTGAGTGGGCAGAGATTTGGCAGATGGAATATAATATTGGAAAGTGTGAGGTTATGCACTTTGGCAGAAAAAATCAAAGAGCAAGTTATTATCTAAATGGAGAGAAACTGCAAAGTGCTACAGTACAAAGGGATCTGGGGATCCTGGTGCATGAAACACAAAAAGTTAGTATGCAGGTGCAGCAGGTGATCAGGAAGGCCAATGGAATCTTGGCTTTTATTGCAAGAGGGATGGAGTATAAAAACAGGGAAGTCTTGCTGCAGTTATACAGGGTATTGGTGAGGCCACACCTGGAATACTGCGTGCAGTTTTGGTTTCCATATTTAAGAAAAGATATACTTGCTCTCGAGGCGGTTCAGAGAAGGTTCACTCGGTTGATTCTGGAGATGAGGGGGTTGACGTATGAGGAAAGGTTGAGTAGGTTGGGCCTCTACTCATTGGAGTTCAGAAGAATGAGAGGCGATCTTATCGAAACATATAAGATTGTGAGGGGGCTTGATTGGGTGGATGCGGTGAGGATGTTTCCACTGATGGGTGAGACTAGAACTAGGGGGCATAATCTTAGAATAAGGGGCTGCCTTTCAAAACTGAGATGAGGAGAAACTTCTTCACTCAGAGGGTAGTAAATCTATGGAATTTGCTACCCCAGAGAGCTGTGGAAGCTGCAACATTAAATAAATAAAAAACGGAGATAGACAGTTTCCTAGCAGATAAGGGAATTAGGGGTTACGGGGAGAGGGCAGGGAAGTGGACGTGAGTCTAGATTCGGATCAGCCTTGATCCTATTGAATGGCGGAGCAGGCCCGAGGGGCCGTATGGCCTACTCCTGCTCCTACTTCTTATGTTCTTATGTAAACCGTCCTGCGAGGACATTGGTCCCGGTTCTGCCGAGGTGTAACCCGTCCAGCTTGTACAGGTCCCACCTTCCCCAGAATCAGTCCCAATGCCTCAGGAATTTAAATCCCTCCCTCCTACACCATCTCTGCAGCCACGCATTCATCTGGCCTATTCTTCTACTTCTGCTCTCGCTAGCACATGGCACTGGGAGTAATTCTGAGATTACTACCTTTGAAGCCCTGCTTTTTAATTTATTTCCTAGCTCCCTATATTCTGCTTGCAGGACCTCGTCCCTTTTTCTACCTATGTCATTGGTACTGATATGGACCATGACCTCTGGCTATTCACCCGCCCCCTTCAGAATGTCCTGATTCACCTGAATTATACTAGGGCTAAAAGGGTCAAATTATGAGGACAGGTTGCATAGACTAGGCTTGTATTCCATTGAGAGGATAATTACTAGTCCTAGCCCCTTTAGGGCTACCCCGGACCAAGCGTATTCCTCAGACGTTCACTTTCAACTAAAGTTAGAGGTAGCTGAATCCTAAAGATGCTTAATTGGGTCTAAAGGTCCGGACTATCTCTCCCTAACGGAAAGGAACAACCTGAAAATGTTACCGTACTCCAGATAGCACTTTTAATAAGTTTAGCTAGACTGTAACGTTTTGGATATTATGAGGGTCCTGAAAACTCCCCCAGAATTCTGCAACTCCACACCAAAGAGTGTACAGAGATTGAGTTTGCGAGTTTGATACAGAAGTATTATGTGAGACAATTCTAAAAATATATAGATTTATTAAAGAACTGACATATAATTTACAGTTGGTGAATCAATCGCAACATTAACAGTTCCAAAAAGAGAAAGCTTTACAATTCTATTAGCAGAGAACCTGCTCTCAAATCTTAACTTAGCTACAGTTTTACAGTTCTTAAAGTTTATTCAGGATATCCACCAAAATCAAATGCAGTACCTTGATCCCGAGGTACAAAGAGTTGGAGACTTACAGAGCTAGCCCTGAAGCCGAGAATCACTTTGCCCCTTCAAGTGAGTCTATTATCCCATTTGAGAGTTCAATATTTATACACTTTTTCCAGTAGTATTTCCTTTAAGGTTTGCTGCTGATGTAAGCTAATTATCTCTAGTCATTTTTCTGCTGACCCCTGCAGTTCTTACAGTCACCTCAGCTGGTAGCACTACAGAACCATGTCTCTTCTCTAGGTGTGCTAAGCTTACCATAAAAAACGATGTAACTGCAGGTGTGTTTTACTTTTATGTGCTCCTTTACGAGGTGTAAATTAGAACACCTTGTACCGGGCAACTATTGTCTTGTTCTCAAAGATTCAGACTTCCAGGAGCCTTTAACCTTCTGTTTCAATAATGTTATTGATTCAGTGTCAACAACTTATCTTATCTCAATAGCCAGAATGCTAACACACCTTTTTCATAGTTAGGTTTCTAGATTTCCAGACCCTGTTTGTCATGTTGTAATAAGGCCAGAATTATTTCATAGAATGGTGTATTTTTCTGAATAGATTATATTGCTTACTCCTTCGCCACCCACCCGCGCCCCCCCCCCCCAAACCGCCTTGACCAAAAAATGAACTGGAGCATCAAGACAGAGTTTGGTCAATGTTACTAATAAGGTTACAATAGCACATTAATTTCACAAGATTCACAAGAGCCTAATTATGTGCTACATGAAAATTCCCTTTAAGACATCCCAGGACAATGTTTTGCCTTATTTTAAATTGAACACAAATTAAAAGGACGATAGGTACATTGTCATGCAATTAGCGAAACAACATGTACTTAGAATGTCCAATTGGCATATGTACGTTCCGTAGAGGTGAGTTATTCATACAAGTCAAGGAGACGTCATTTGGAACTAGCTGAAGCTTGACACGTTATTCCATTGATCCAGCGTGAGGACAGATTCTTGTTTTCGTAAAGGCCTTGCCAGGAGCTCAGTTGATTCCTTCTCCATCCACAGTGTTTTCCTCCTTCATTGAAGTAACTCATTGATCTTTACTTGGTTTGGTTGTGGCTTTTTGCAAATCCAATTCCTGAGGCATTGCCAAGCATCGTGTGGAGGAGTCGGCGACACTGTCTGGCTGACCGTCGTCAGTAGTTCGATCGCATCCATTTCCTGTGTCGTGCTCCAAGCTGGGTCTTGAAAGATAGTGTACGACTGCACCTTGTATTGTTCCTCCATTTCGGTATCCCGCAGGACATCTTTTGAGATTATCTATGGAGACAGGTTTAAGAATATGTTTGCCATTTGGCTGGTTAATATGTATTTTAACTGTTCTTTCATTAATAACAGAATGTATTTGAACAGGTTTTTTCCACTTCGGTCTTAAACCAGGTTTTTGCTCGAACTTCTTTTCAAGTATCCATTCTCCTGCTAGGGGTTGCCACGCTTTGTTTGTCAATTTTTTCTGTCTATTTGCCTCCCTTATCCTCTGATCAATTTTATCAATCTCCTCTGTTACTTCTTTTTAAAAATCTAACTGTCACTGTCGGGTCAAGGAATCAGAGAGTGTAGAGGCAATAAAAGAACTGTGGGTAAGCGGTGTATGCATCTCAACCCCATACATCAGATAATATGGAGTTTTAGGGGAAACTGACCCTGATGCAGATGCGGGCACATTATTAAGTGCTAGCTGCACCTCCGGAATGATGGTGGTCCACTTATTTCCCCTGATTCTCAACAGTTTGACCAATAGCTTTTTTACTTCCTGGTTTTTACGTTCCAGCAGCTCCGCTGATTGCGGATGACGTGGCGTGCTGTGCTCTAACTCAATCCCCCTTTGTTCACAGTAGTCTTTTAAGACCTTGGAGACAAAGGCTCCGCCTTGATTGGCGTGTAAGATTTTGGGTGCACCAGCTACAGTAATTATGTCAGTAGTAGCATTGGCGAGTGCGTTTTCCAAAACAGTTTTTGTGGGGACCGGCCAGCAGAAGGAAGTGCATCCATCTACACAAACGAGAACATGTCTGTATCTCAAAGAGGGGGGAAGTGGTCCAATAAAGTCAATAAAGAATTTTCCCATTGGCTCATCAGCTTTCACAGGAGCCAATGGTGATGGCTTAATTAGTGATGACTTATTGGTTAAATAGCATGGCTCACAATTTGCCACGTATGTTTTACAGGCCTTAAGCATGCCTGGCCACCAATATAAGGGAGTCAATTTTCAGAATGTTGTTCTGGCACCACAATGTGCTTGACCTATGCCCTCGTGAGCTTCTTTTACAAGCTGTTCTCGTTTGTGTCTCGGGGATACTTCTCGGTTCCCCTTGGGCAACTTAACTCGCACAATACCCATAGGGGTTTCCGAGTAAAAGTACTTTGGTGGATATCCTGGTGGATTCTCTTTTGTTGGGTCTAATAGCTGAATCAGTTCCTCATCCTGATTAGCTGCCCGTTCTGCCCTAGTGATTACACTAATATTGGCAGGCCCCTCTCGAGGGGGTGTCATGCAGACCGAACGTTTCGCTTGTTCGTCTGTAAGGCTGTTTCCTTTTGAGTGTACTGTCCCAGTGGTATGCCCGTTTACATGAATCACCTGACAATTCTGTTTCTTCATTCTCGAACGGAAAATGTCTTCCCGCAATGACTTATGTTTTATGGGTTTACCCTTATGATTGGTAAAGTTTGTTTGTTCCCAGAAAACTAGATCTTGGTTTTATCCCCTTTTACAGTAGTCACTATCCATACAGATTAATGTGGGTAGGGTCTGCCTTTTCTAAAGCATACCATAATGCTGCAGTTTCAGCATATTGCGCTGTCTTATGGCCAAGGGGTATGGACAGTAATTCTTCTGGATAAAAAGAATAGGAATCTCGAAAAGTCCCTATTACTATCCCCATGCCAGCTGAGGATTGTTGGGGTGTCCCTTTTTTAATCGTCATTGAAGATCCATCACAAATTATTACTTGGTCTTGTGGAGGTATCGGGACAGGATTATTTCCCCTAATAAAGCAATCATTTGAATTTCCTAATAAAAAGACTTGGCCAATTCTGACAGGGTTTGTCATTTCGTCAGTTAGGGTTTAATATGAACTTTATAAGAAATTTCTAGACCTCAATGGTATATTGAGGGAGTTCTGATTTAAGTTCTACAAGGCCTGATCAGGGACTTATCATCTCTAGAGACTTAAATCTGGGTCTTAGTATCACTGTCAGTAAAACACTCCTTCTATACTTAACAATCTACAAGATGGATATAGATATAAATATAAGTATAGGGTTCTGTATCAACTCGTTCACACACACGTTAGGCACCAACTGAAAGGATAATTACTAGTCCTAGCCCTTTTAGGGCTACCCCAGATCAGGTGTATTCCTCAGACGTTCACTTTCAACTAAAGTTTAAGGTAGCCGAATCCTAAAGATGCTTAATTGGGTCTAAAGGTCCAGACTATCTTTCCCTAAAGGAAAGGAACAAACTGAAAATGTTACCGTCCTCCAGATAGCACTTTTAATAAGTTTAGCTAGACTGTAACGTTCCGGATATTATGAGGGTCCGGAAAACTCCCCCAGAATTCTGCAACTCCTCACCAAAGAGTGTACAGAGATTGAGTTTGCGAGTTTGATACAGAAGTATTATGTGAGACAATTCTAAAAATATATAGATTTATTAAAGAACCGGCTGCAGGGCATTCTGGAGAGGAGGGTGAACAGCCAGTTGTTGTGGTGCATATAGGTACCAACGATATGGGTAAAAAACAGGATGAGGCCCTAAAAGCTGAATATAGGGAGTTAGGAGGTAAATTAAAAAATAGGACCTCAAAGGTAGTAATCTCAGGATTGCTACCAGTGTCACATGCTAGTCAGAGTAGAAATAGAAGGATATTTCAGATGAATACGTGGCTAGAGGAATGGCGCAAGGGGGAGGGATTCAAATTCCTGGGACATTGGAACCGGTTCTGGGGGAGGTGGGACCAGTACAAACTGGATGGTTTGCACCTGGGCTGGACCGGAATCAATGTCCTAGGGGGAGTGTTTGCTAGTGCTGTTGGGGAGGGTTTAAACTACAATGGCAGGGGGTTGGGAACCTGTGCAGGGAGACAGAGGAAAGGGAAGCAAGGGTAGAAACAAAAGACAGGAAGGAGAAAAGCAAAAGTGGAAGGCAGAGAAATCAAGGGTGTAAATCAAACAGGGCCACAGTAAATAATAATTCTAAAAGGACTAAGAGTGTTAAAAAATCAAGCCTGAAGGCTTTGTGTCTTAATGCGAGGAGCATTCATAATAAGGTGGATGAATTAACTGCGCAAATAGATGTCAACAGATATGATATAATTGGGATTACGGCGACATGGCTCTAGGGTGACCAAGACTAGGAATTTAGCATCCAGGGGTATTCAATATTCAGGAAGGACAGGTAAAAAGGAAAAGGGGGTGGGTTGCATTGCTGGTTAAAGAGGAGATTAACACAATAGTAAGGAAGGATATTAGCTCTGATGATGTGGAATATGTATGGGCAGAGCTGAAAAATACCAAGGGGCAGAAAACGTTAGTGGGAGTTGTATACAGACCCCCTTAACAGTAATGCTGAGGTTGGGGATGGCATTAAATGGGAAATTAAGAGATGCGTGCAATAAGGGCACTGCAGTTATCATGGGTGACTTTAATCTATGTATAGATTGGGCTAACCAAATTAGTAACAATACTGTGGAGGAGGAATTCCTAGAGTGTATCTGGGATGGTTTCCTGGACCAATATATCGAGGAACCAATTAGAGATCAGGCCATCTTAGACTGGGTACTATGTAATGAGAAAGGATTAATTAGCAATCTTGTTGTGCGAGGCCCCTTGGGGAGGAGCGATCATAATATGATAGAATTCTTCATTAAGATGGAGAGTGAAGTAGTTGACTCAGAGACGAGGGTCCTGAATTTAAATAAAGGAAACTACAATGGTATGAGGCACGAGTTGGCTAGGATGGATTGGGGAATGTTACTTAAAGGATTGACAGTGGATAGGCAATGGCAAATATTTAAAGATCGCATGGATGAACTACAGAATTTGTTCATCCCTGTTTGGCATAAAAATAAAACAATAAAGGTGACTCAACCATGGCTAACAAGAGAAATTAGGGATAGCATAAGATCCAAGGAGAGGACATATGATTTGGCCAGAAAAAGCAGCAAACCTGAGGATTGGGATTGGCTTAAGATTCAGCAAAGGAGGACAAAGGGATTAATTAAGAGGGGGAAAAATAGATTATGAGAGTAAGCTTGCAGGGAACATAAAAACTGATTGTAAAAGCTTCTATAGATATGTGAAGAGAAAAAGATTGGTGAAGTCAAGTGCAGGTCCCTTACAGTCAGAATCAGGGGAATTTATAATGGGGAACAAAGAAATGGCTGACCAATTAAATACATACTTTCATTCTGTCTTCACAAAGGAGGACACAAATAACCTCCCAGAGATGTCAGGGAACATAGGCCTAGAAATTCAGTGTAGCCACTTTTGGGGCGGTAAAGTCGGGCGGCCGCTGAAGTTTGCACCCGGCGCAAAGTCAAGGCCACTTCGCTGATATTCAGTAGCATCGCCCTAAGAGGTTGCTGCTGCGCTAAAACTGGCGATGCACGACTATCTTTAGGCGCTAAGCCGGCGGTGCTGAGTGATACCGCTGAGGCCGGGCGCAGCGCAGGTGCGGTGATTTTTTGATTGACGGCAGACACGCTGGCCCCGGCCAGCTCTTAAAGGGGGAAGGGTCGATTTGTTTGCCTGCAACGCCCTGGACACTGCAGCCCTCCACCTAGGCCTGAGCACTGCTGCTGCAACTCTTTACCGCCCAGGACGATGCAGAAGGCTCGGGAGAGAGTGCAGCGCTTCAGCGAAGGTGACCTGAGGCTGCTGGTTAGCTCAGTGGAGCGAAGACGCCATGTTTTGTTTCCTGACAGTGGCAAGAAGCCGCTGGCCAGCGTCTACCGCAAAGCCTGGAGGGATGTCTGCAACAGGGTGACATCCAACAGCGTGGTTGCCAGGAATCCTGTACAATGCAGGAAGAAGTTCAACAACCTCACTCGGATTGTCAGGGTGAGTACCCTTTCCAGTGTCCTCCTCATCCTTGCATGTGCACCTCACATTATGGACAAAGGGACCTGAAAGCCCTAATGGCCAGCCCTCATCCAGCAGCTATGGGACTGGCATGAACATCAATTGCACATTCTGCACTTTACACACTGTCCAAGCTATTCGACCATGGGAGGCAGTGCAGACAAAATCAGGGCTACACACCGTACTTAGAGGCTGTCCTTTCTCTTGCAGGCCAAGCTGGCTAACAACAAGCGTAGCCAGATTGCGACCGGGGGAGGCCGACCTCAGCTCCAAGAGCTCACCGACCTCGACCAGCGCATGGAGCGCATTATGGGAGTCCGGGTGATTGGCCCCGTTGCCACTGGAGATGCCGACCCTGTTCTGGGTACCAATGGTAAGGACATCACCTTTTGGACCTCTCTCGTTCCACTTGTGCATCAGATCAACATCCTTTGCCACTGTCCGACCAATGCGGTGAATGGCACCACTCATGCCTCCCTCTCTGACGCCCTGTCCTCACTCTAAAGCTACTCTTGTGCCTTCCTGCTTTCAGATGGTGACTCGCCAGGTGAGGAGGAGGTCCCTCAAGCTGCCAGTGTCAGCCCCTCGGAAGAGGAGGAGGAGGAAGAGGAAGCCGGCCCATCAGTGGCACCCTCAGCCGCGCCAGCCCATGGCGATGTAGGGGACACGGCTTCCCTGGAGGGGAGCCTGGGGGAAGGGTCGGAGGAGAGTCAAGTCCCGGGGCCCAGCGGCCTGCAGCAATGCGGGAGGGGTGGGGAAGCTCGGCGGCCTTCTCCCCAGAGGGTGAGTGCGGCCTCCAGTCCTGCGACGGTCAGCGCAGAGGAGGTGCGCCTCCTAGAGGAGATGGCCGTCGACTCTGAGCGTAGGCACACTGAGCTCATGGTGGTAGTGGCACGGATGCCTGACTCCATAGAGTCACTGGCTAAGAGTGTCCAGGAATTCGGGGCAGCACAGGCCAGGAGTCTGCAGGAATTCGGGGCAGCACAGGCAACTAGTATCCAAATGCTCAGTCGTGCCGTCCAGCCACTGGCTGGTCTCATGCGGTCACAGACCAGGGCAACATGGGCACTAACTGCTGCCACACTCGCTGCGTCAGGCAGGCATCGCCAGGGCACCCGCCGCGCTGCAGCAGCACAGCAGTCTGTCCTTCAGCAGATTGCTGCGCATGCTGCAGTGCTGGCCCGGGCGAGTGCCACTGTATCAGGCGACCAGCGAGCGCCTGCGATCAGCCAGCTTGCCCCCATTCCTGCAGCCGCCACTGCCACTCCACCAGTGCAGCTGCCATGAGCTGCTGGACAGACTGATGCCGCCCAGCCACAGCTGCAGCAGTCACCAGCCGGCCCCTCGAGGGCCAGAGCTCGTGCAGGCCGACCCCCCAAGGGCATCTGCCGTCACGCCATGTGCCCCTCAGGAGCCTTCCCCCAGCCTTGCTGCAGCCACTGGGCTCACATTGAGGAGGAGCAGCAGGGCAGCCAGGGGCCACACAAAGATGCGGAAGGCATCGCCCTCGCGGGGCAAAAAGTAGAATGTGTGGGCAGTTGTGTTTGTTTGTTATGAAGGCCGAGGATGTTGTGTTTGGTTTTTATGAAGGCCGAAAATGTTATGTTTGTTTTTTATGAAGGCCGAGGATCACGGTCATTTTTGTTTCACTGTTTTGATCAACCTCTCCAGGTTGTGGGAGCCAGTTATGTGTCTGACTGTTTTTTGGGGGGTTTTTCTGTTGTTGTTTGTCATGCGGGAAGGGCACAGAGTTTGTGAAATAATCAATTTTCTTTATTCAGATTGTCCATGTTTGAACTTTGAAGTCTTTGTTGCCTTGACCGGCTGAGGGCTTGCGGAGCGGCTCCATTCATCTTCTTTCATTGGCACAAGCCATTCCCTGAGAGGGGGCCTAGAACCTACGTTCAATAAGCCACCGACGGGCGGCCCTTGGACCTTGTGCCTCCCTCCTGTGCTGGTCCTCCTCCTCCTGCTCCTCCTCCTGAGGTGGTGCTCCAATCTGTGGTGGCAGTGCCTGAGTCCTGTGGATAGCCAGGTTGTGCAGCATGCAGCAAATGACCACGAAATGGGAGACTCGCTCCGGAGAATACTGCAGGGCTCCGCCGGAACGATCCAGGCAGCGGAACCGTTGCTTCAGGGCGCCGATTGTTTGTTCAATGATGTTCCTGGTCGCTTGATGGCTCTCGTTGTATGCCTCCTCAGCAGGGGTCCTGGGCGCGCGGAGCGGGGTCATGAGCCAGGTACACAATGGATAGCCTTTGTCCCCGATAAGCCATCCTCGTGGCTGAGGCTGTGCCTGGAACATGTCAGCCACAGTAGTCTGTCGCAGGATGAAGGCATCGTGGCTGCTGCCTGGAAAGCGGGCATTGACAGCTAGGATGAGCTGCCTGTGGTCACACACCAGCTGCACGTTCAGCGAATGGTAGCCCTTCCGGTTGCGGTAATCCTCGGCATTCTCCACAGGTGCCCGCAAAGCCACATGCATGCAGTCAATGGCGCCCTGCACCATGGGGAAGCCCGCTATTCTTCCAAATCCCATTGCACGCTGTTGCTGCTTGTCCAGGGTCATGGGGAAGGAGATGAGCTGACATCTCCTTCTGAAAAGGGCATTGGTCACCTGGCGGATGCAGCAATGCACGGCGAACTGGGAGATGTTGGCAATGTCCCCTGCAGCGGATTGGAAGGAGCCGGTGGCATAGAAGTTGAGAGCCACCGTCACCTTCACTGCCACCGACAGAGACGTCCTGCACCTCAGCTGTGGGTGCAGATCTCTCTGAAGCAGCTGGCAGGTCTCTGTGACCACCTCCCTTCGGAATCGCAGCCTCCGAACACACTGCTCGTCAGACATGTTGAGATAGGAGAACTGCTGGCGGTATACCCTGGGTGGGTAAGGCCTCCCTTGCCGACGCCTGTTGCCCCCTCTCCGTCTAGCCAGGGCTGCCACTCTCTCACGGCGTCTGTGAGCCCTTTGGATGTAATTGTGAAAGCCAGCGTTGACACCCATTGCAGCCCCCATAATATGCTGGCAAACAATGAGATATCAATGAAGGCAAAGACAATTGCAAAGCTGTGGCCTGAAGCCAGAAGTACCTGTCCTAGTGTTGGGCCAAAGCAGTAAGCTCTCTACCTTGGTCTCTCTCCAAAGATCCGGTTCACAAGAATGAGTGCTGCAAAATGGCAGCCTTTTATAGTGCAGGGGAAGTGCCCTTTAATTTGCGCTCCCCGCGGCCCGCATCGGCTGAGCACCGTTCCACTCAACAGTCGCTAGGGCCACCCGGCGCACAATGGGCCAGCGTGACTGAAGATCCGGTTGGGGGCGCACAAAGGGCGTTGCACGAGGAAATGACGTCATGATCTGCGCGCGCAGCTGAGCGTGCGCAAAGACTTTGCGCCGGCGCTAAATGTCTACTGAAGTTGGGGCGAGGCGCAGATCGCACTGCGCCCGGGCGCTAAGCGCCTAGCGCTCGACATCTACTCCTCCTAAGGCGCTAACGGCTGGCGCAACCAACTGAATTTCTAGCCCATAGGGTCTAATGAGAGGGAGGAATTGAATGAAATCAGTATTTGTAGGAAAGTTGACGGGATTGAAGGCCAATAAATCCCCAGGGCCTGATAACCTACATCCTAGGGTACTTAAGGAAGTGGCCCCAGAAATAGTAGATGCATTGCTGGTCATCTTCCAAAATTATATAGACTCTGGAACAGTTCCCCTGGATTGGAGAATAGCTAATGTAATTCCACTATTTAAAAAAGGTGGTAGAGAGAAAACGGGGAATTATAGACCGATAAGTCTGGCATCGGTCGTGGGGAAAATGCTAGAGTCCATTATAAAAGATGTAATAGCAGAGCACTTGGAAAACAGTGACAGGATGAGACAAAATCAACATGGATTTACAAAAGGTAAATCATGCTTGACTACTGGAATTTTTTGAGGATGTAACTGGTAGAATAGATAAGGGAGAAGTAGTGGATGTGGTGTATTTGGACTTTCAGAAGGCTTTCGATAAGGTCCTGCATAAGAGATTAGCGTGCAAAGTTAAAGCACATGGGATTGGGGGTAAGATATGGACAGGTTGGGTGATTGGGCAGATGCATGACAGATGCAGTATAATGTGGATAAATGCGAGGTTATCCACTTTGGTGGCAAAAACAGGAAGACAGATTATTTTCTGAATGGCAATAGATTGGGAAAAGGGGAAGTGCAATGAGACCTGGGTGTCCTTGTGCACCAGTCATTAAAGGTAAGCATGCAGGTGCAGCAGGCGGTTAAGAAGGCAAATGGTATGTTGGCCCTCATAGCGAGAGGATTCAAGTACAGGAGCAAGGATGTCTTGCTGCAGTTGTACAGGGCCTTGGTGAGACCACACCTTGAGTATTGTGTGCAGTTTTGGTCACCTTATCTGAGGAAGGATATTCTTGCCATGGTGGAAGTGCAGCAAAGATTCACCAGACTGATACCTGGGATGGCGGGAATGAAGTATGAAGAGAGATTGGGTAAATTAGGCTTATATTCACTAGAGTTTAGAAGAATGAGAGGGGATCTCATTGAAACTTATAAAATTCTAACAGGGCTAGAGAGACTAGATGCAGGAAGAATGTTCCCGATGGTGGGGGAGTCCAGAACCAGGTGTCACAGTCTAAAGATAAGGGGTAAGCCATTTAGGACTGAGATGAGGAGGAATTTCTTCACCCAGAGAGTGGTGAACCTGTGAAATTCTCTACCACAGAAGGCAGTTGAGGCCAACTTATTAAATATATTCAAGAAGGAGTTAGATATATTTCTTAAGGCTAAAGGGATCAAGGGATATGAGGAGAAAGCAGGGACAGGGCACTGAATTTGGATGATCAGCCATGATCTCATTAAATGGCGGAACAGGCTCGAGGGGCCGAATGACCTACTCCTGCTCCTATTTTCTATGTTTCTATGTTTCTATAATTTACAGTTGGTGAGTCAATCGCAACATTAACAGTTCCAAAAAGAGAAAGCTTTTCAATTCTATTAGCAGAGAACCTACTCTCAAATCTTAACTTCGCTACAGTTTATTCAGGATATCCACCAAAATCAAATAGAGTACCTTGATCTCAAGGTACAAAGGGGGAAAAATTTGGTATCGCCCCATTTGGGGCGCCATTATTGGCAGTGCGCAAAGTTTAGCGCCTGGCGCTAATTATCGCATCCGACAGCAAACTTGGCTTTTATCGCCCCTGGAGGTGATTGGAGCGCTAAATCAGGCACTACACACCTCTCGTAAGGTGCTAAGGCTGAGGAGCGAGGCGCTATCTCACAGCGCTGGCGAAGCTCATGTGATGTCAATCAGCAATGGAACACAGACACACTGGCACCGTCCAATTCTTAAAGGGGAGTTCTGATGAATGGTCATCGACCTGAAACGTTAACTCTGTTTCTCTCTTCACAGATGCTGCTTGGCCTGCTGAGTTTCTCCTGCATTTTGTTTTTATCTTAAAGGGGATGGTTGATCTTGCTCTCCATCCACATCCTACTCATTGCATGCTTGGATCTTGGCCTGAATCTCAGCCTGGAGAGACCTGTACATCAAACCTGCTGGAAAGAACAATGGAGTGAACCAGGAAAAGAGCTCAGAATGCAGACCCCATAGTCTCTTCTAAATCGATACAAGGAAGAGCAAATCAAAATCAACCTGCAAAGTGCTGCTCAGTACCCAAAACTCCTTCACACAGCGTTGAATCTCTCCAGGAGTCTCTCTCTCTCTCTCAGAATGCGTGGTGCAAAAATGTCACCGCCAAAAAAATGCAGGGAGTGGTTGCCTTTAAATAGCGCTCCCCTAGACCCTTTCTGACAGCATAACACTCCCCTCAACCTGTCGTTGCTAGCGGCAGGCGGTAAGGCAGGGGGTGCCACTCAATTTTCGGCCCGGAGCGCTAACGGGGCGTTGTGCACTCAACTTACGTCATGATCTGCCGGCGCACCGCTGCAAATTGTGTAGTTAATTTTGCGAGCGGCGCAAACATCACTGCGCCCGGGTGCCAGTTGCTTTACGCCCCGCTTGGCACCCTCTTAAGGCACTAACGGGAGGCGCAAACAACTGAATTTTTCCCCCAAAGCATTGGAGACTTACAGAGCTAGCCCTAAAGCCGAGAATCGCTTTGCCCCTTCAAGCGAGTCTATTATCCCATTTGTGAGTTCAATATTTATACCCTTTTCCCAGTAGTATTTCCTTTAAGGTTTTCTGCTGATATAAGCTAATTATCTCTAGTCATTTTTCTGCTGACCCCTGCAGTTCTTACAGTCACCTCAGCTGGTAGCACTACAGAACCATGTCTCTTCTCTAGGTGTGCTAAGCTTACCATAAAAAACGATGTAACTGCAGGTGTGTTTTACTTTTATGTGCTCCTTTACGAGGTGTAAATTAGAACACCTTGTACTGGACAACTATTGTCTTGTTCCCAAAGATTCAGACTTCCAGGAGCCTTTAACCTTCTGTTTCAATAAGGTTATTGATTCAGTGTCAACAACTTATCTTATCTCAATAGCCAGAATGCTATCACAGCTTTTTCATAGTTAGGTTTTTTGACTTCCAGACCCAGTTTCTCATGTTTTAATAAGGCCAGAGTTATTTCATAGAATGGTGTATTTTTCTGAATAGGTTATATTGTTTATTCCTTCACACCATTGAGTATAGAAGATTAAGGGGTGATCTAATTGAGGTGTTTAAAATAATTAAATGAGTTGATAGGGTAGATAGAAAGAAACTATTTCCTTTGGTCGGGTAGTCCAGAGCAAGGGAGTGTAACCATAAAATTAGAGCTAGGCTATTCAGAGGTGATGTCAGGAAGCACTTCTTCACACAAAGGGTAGTGGAAATTTGAAACTCTTTCCCCCAAAAAAGCTGTTGAGGCTGGGGGTCAATTGAAAATTTCAAAACTGAGATTGAATAGATTTTGTAAGAGGGATATGGAACCAAGGTGGGTAGATGGAGTTAAGATACAGATTAGCCATGATCTAACTGAATGGCGGAACAGACTAAAGGGGCTAAATGGCCTCCTCCTGTTTCTATGTTCCTATGCCCGATATTGAAAATTGTGGTTAAATTCCAGGGTATGAGTTGACCACTGTGTCAAGGTTTTTAATGACCAGAATGTAAGGTGATTTCTTTGCCTCATCAAGTGCACCCAGTTTTATAGTCCATACATGTCGAAGAGCTTTCTCACCATGGAATATTTCCTTTCTGTAGCAGTTCTCCTAAGCTGCAAATGTACTATCCCATATGTCCATCTCACCCTCACTGTGTTGAATTCAAACCTCATTATAGATTCTCCAATTTTAACTCGTACATCTTCAGGACTCAATATCCGAGGAACTTCGTACTTCCTTCAGGCTTTCCTTCTTCTGACTGTCTGTCTTAAGGTTTTTAAAACTCAAGTTTGGTGTCATCTGATCACTACTTCCTGATTTACCTCATCTTTTATTCCTTTCAACCTTGGCAATGTTCTGCATTCTGGTCCTTAGCCTTCACCTAAGCTTTCCAATGATTTGTTTTTACATTAATGCACAGGAATCAAAAGCAACTGTATGTTTAGATCCAAACTTCAGAATCGAATTACAGCATCAAAGTCCAAAGCCAGAAGCATCAATGGAGACAATAGTATCAAAAACCATTAAAACTAGACTATCAGTGATCAATTTATTCAAGTCAGATTGGGAAGAATCCCACCACCTATTGACACCTTGTAGGGCAAAAAGGCGATAGCGAATTGGTATCAATGGAAAACAATATCGGACAGAGTGTAAATCAGTCATTGGCTGTTGCCAGTTTTGCACTACCGCCCAAAACTAATTCACCCCCATCTACTCCTACAAGCTGGCTGGTTAATCTCAAACTCTCCTGGAGTACATGCAGACCAGCCTGGTTCAGGTACTGAATCTGCCACAGAGGATTGACTGTGTGAATCTTCCAAATGCCATATTGGAGCTAACTCAGTCCCAGTTTCCCTGCTGAAGAATGTATATTTTTGAGGGGGATACTTCCCACAATGTTTCGGTTGGTAAGTTTGCTGTCTGGTGTAGAACTGAGTCATATTGGTCAGGAAGATTCCAGGTTCTATGCTTGATCTGAACTGAATTAGCTGTTCCCAACTGAAATGCACTCTGCAGCAGGTCCAGCGAAGAACACAGCTACTATGAGTTGACGGCCACTTCAGTCCCAATAGACCCCTAGTCTACATTCACAGCCAGCCACCTCTTACAACCCTGGCCTGAAGGAGCACCAGATTAGGCAATAGAGTCATGCAGGAATGCCCAGAGGAAGTACAGCTTCTGCAAATGGTAGACACAGAAAATGTCTGACAAGTGTCACAATGGAAGATTACATGAAAGAATATTTGGTTTGTGAAGAAAGCCTTCTGTCCTTGAGTTATGGGATGAAGGTAGGATGAAGTGGCTGCTCTGATTTAGGAGGACAGATTTGTTATCACAAGTTGTTCCCTGAGCTTTGATGATTGGGATAATTTCTAGATAAGAAAGGCAAAGGTACAGAGGGCATGGTTAGCAGCAGACTGACGTTATTGCCTGTAGAAGGCTCTTATTATTTAACTGTGAATATTAGTTGCCACTGAGACTTCGGGATCTTTGGATTCATCTTTGTGCTGGTGGGCTTCATGACTAATATTCTTCCTCAGACAGCTCTAATCAGGCCTTGTTAGAGGGCGAGTTGTGGAGCACACAGCAAGCCACTACAATATGTAATACCCTATCTGGAGCATACTGCAGTGCTCTCATCACCCTACACAAAGATTAGGACACTTGAAATGATCCTTCAACACTTCAGTCGCCCTTTCTATCGCCACTTGAGTGGCTGCATGTGCCTCGCGGTCTTCTTCTGAGGTGAGCAATCGCAGAGGTGTCATCAGCTGTGATATCCGAGTGGTAAGGTCAGAAACTGAGAGAAGCGAGATATTAGGAACAAAACCCAACTGTTTATTACACGGTGTAGCAGAGAGACATAGCTCTTACAAGCTGCAAGCCTGGCACACAATTCTTACTGCACGATGGCAAGATGGAGGATTCACCTCTGAGTCATACCCATAATGCAATGCCACATTACCTTATAAACTGGTGTACCAGGACATTGAATACATGATCCATTACCTTAAAAACTGGTGAATGTGAACCATTAATATTTGGCTCCATCTGGTGGATAACTTAAACATTACATCCCAGATTACTATATCCCTCCCCTCTTAAGTTGAACATTAATTTCTTAACAACATTCATAAAAAGTCCCATAAGAAAACTCCTTTAACGATAGTCTATACTGAACGAATCTAGCAGGTCGTTATCAATCTCTCTGGTGGCTTGTGAGTCCTTGGTGAACGTCTTACAGTCAAGTCCCTGCTTGGTTGTGGTAGAGCCACCTGCTGCCCCTGAGCAGTACTCAGAGTATCTGACTCTGCTACGATGATCTCCTCTTGACGAAGGGGTCCAGGTGGAACTGGCTCTGTTCGTGGTGGTGGTACCACCGATGCATTTGGATAACTGGGGGCCAACTTGTCCTCCGACATCTCCTCTGGAACCTCTGGTCTGGCCTGGTCAGTATCTGATCTACATGTCTGCGTACTACCTGACCAGTTCCCACCATGACCGTATATGATACTGGACCGGTCATTGAGTCTATGATGCCAGGAATCCATTTTGGACCATAACTGAAATTCCTGGTAAGGACCGCATCTCCTTCTCCAAAACTGCGGCTCTTTGTCCTTCTGTCATAGTTCTCCTTTTGTTCGATTTGTCGGTTTTCCACCTTCCTTTTTAGGTCTGGGTGAACCAGGTCAAGAATGGAGCGTAGTCGACATCCTAACAACAGCTCAGCAGGAGAGAGTCCTGTGGTAGATTGAGGTGTTATTCTGTAGCTAAACAGAACTCGTGACACCTTGGCTGCCAAACTCCCTTCCGCACTTTTTTTCATCATCTCCTTAAATGTTTGTACGGCTCTCTCAGCAAGTCCATTTGAAGACGGATGATATGGAGCTGAGGTCATGTGCACTATGCCATTGTTTCTCATGAACTCTTTTGTTTTGGTACTCACAAAACATGTGGCATTGTCGCTTACTACGATCTCCGGTAGCCCTTGATTACTAAAACTCCTATGCAGGCAGTCTATAGTAACAGTAGATGAAGCAGAATTTACAGAATAAACATCCATCCATTTGGAATGTGCATCAATGATTATGAGGAACATCTTTCCCATGAATGGACCCGCATAATCTACATGTAATCTTCTCCATGGTTTATCCGGCCACTCCCAGGGGTGGAGAGGAGCCGCTGCTGGTGCCTTCCTGTGTACTTGACAAGTGCTGCATGTCTTGACTAAATTTTCTATCTCCTCATCTAGCTTTGGCCACCACAAGTAACTCCTTGCCAAGGCTTTCATATGCAAAACTCCAGGATGACACTGATGTAGTTGCCCTAGGATAGACTGTCGTGCTGGCTGTGGAATAATCACTCGTGCTCCCCACAACACACAACCATCCTGCACACCCAGCTCTGTCTTCTTGACACTGTAAGGTGTGAAATCAGTCCCTTCCGGAGGCTGTGGCCAACACCTCATCACATATTCTCGGACTCTAGACAGTACTGGATCTTTACCAGTCCATGTCCTTACTTGGTCCGCGGTCACAATTGCCGTGTCCGTGTCCTCCAACACCAAAACTCTGTCCTCTAGAACTGCACGGATAGGTGTACCTGGCAGTGGAAGACGGCTCAAGGCATCTGCGTTCCCATGGTACTTGCCCGCCTTGTAAATGATGACATACTCATATGCCCTCAACGTCACTGCCCACCTCTGGATCTGGGGTGACAGCATCTGTGGTACTGCTTTCATTTCATTAAAAAGAGATAGAAGAGGTTTATGATTGGTGCATATGGTGAATTTCCTGCCATATATGTACTTGTGGAACATCTGTAACCCAAACATTACTGCTAACCCCTCTTTATCTAACTGGGAATAGTTTTTTTCTGCTGGTGTCAGAGTTCGAGACATAAACCCTATTGGTCTTTCTTTTCCATCTTCCAAGCTGTGTGAAAGAACTGCCCCCACCCCGTAAGGTGAAGCATCACAAGAGAGAATGATGTCTTTCTCCGCATTGTAGTGAACCAGCACATCCGAGCACAGCATCAGTTTCTTGGAGTGTTCAAATGAAACCCTTTGTTCCTCTTCCCACTGCTACTGTGTCTCCTTGCGCAGAAGTTTGTGAAGAGGTGCTAACACTGTTGCCAAGTTTGGTAAAAATCTGTTATAATAGTTTAGCAGTCCCAGGTAAGCTTTTAACTCAGTCACATTGGTAGGAGCTGGGGCCTCCTGCAGTGCTTGTACCTTCTCCTTGATTGGATGGAGCCCGGTGGCATCCACTCTGTGTCCCAGGAACACGGCCTCATTCCCCAGGAAAGTGCACTTACTCCTCTAGAGCCGTAACACAGCCTTATCCAATCTTTGTAGTACCTCTCTCAGAGTGCTCAGATGCTCCTGGTCGGTTTTTCCCATCACCAGAATGTCATCCAGATAGATTGAAACATGTGGGATCCCTTGTAGTACAGCCTCGATAGTCCTCTGGAAAATAGCTGGACTAGATGAGACACCGAGTGGTAAGCGGTTATAGGTAAACAAACCCTTGTGTGTATTTATGGTTACATACTTCTTGGATTCCTCATCTAGTGTAATCTGCAAGTATGCATGACTCATATCCAGCTTCATGAATTTCTTCCCTCCAGCCAGGTTTGCAAAGAGATCCTCTGTTTTGGGAATAGGATACTGTTCTAGTTTAGACACCCTATTTACTGTCAATTTATAATCTCCACAGAGTCTTACCGAATTGTCCGGTTTTAAAACAGGTACAATGGGAGCTGCCCATTCTGAACATTTCACGGGTTCCAGAATGTTCTCTCTCAAAAGACGATCAAGCTCAACCTCTACCTTCGGTTTCATGGCATACGGCACAGGTCGTTGTTTAAAAAACCTTGGCAGTGCCTCCTTGTCTACATAAATCTTAGCTGGGGGGCCATTAAATGTGCCAAGTTCTTCCTTGAACACGTTCTCATGTTCAATCAACACTTCTTGCAAAGACAACTGTTTGCCTCCCTCTATTTGATTTATTGCTCCCCAATCTAATTTAAGTTCTTGTATCCAGCCCCGACCTAACAGGTTTGGTCCGGAACCCGATACTACAACTACAGGTAGCTGTTCCACGGTGTCCCTGTGTTGCACAGTTACAGTAGCTGTACCCAATGTCGCCACTCGTTCACTGGTATATGTTTTAAGCTGCATAGAGTAAGACTTTAACTCTAGAACTTTTGCATGGTTCCACAATTTTGAGTACTCCTCCCTGTTCATTATGGTTATGCCGCATCCTGTATCCACTTCAAAGTTGACCTTAGAGTCATTTATTGTCAGTTGCAAAGTGATAGGATCCACTTTTGGAATGTTCTCTACCATACTATGCATTATGAACATGTTGCCTTCTTTCTCAGCTTCTCCGCTGATGTGATGTGCTCCCTGTTTTTTCACTTCTCTTCCTGGGTTTTGCTTTCCTCCCCCTTTTGGTTTGTATTCCTCCACAATTGCTCTTGCCCTGCATGCACGTTTTATGTGTCCTTTTTTCCCACACTTGTGGCACTTTTCCTCCAGAAACCTGCATTCCCTCGCCAGGTGATCGCCATTGCATCTATAACATGCCTTTACCTGCTCACGTTGTGGTTTCTGATGCATATTTAACTTGTGCACAACAACCTGACCTGCAACTTGCTTTGTAGTAGCCCAGTCGGAACCTTGTATTTCTTTTACATCTCGGTTTACTGTCTCTATGGCTTGAGCAAGTTCCAACACTTTTTCATACGTAAGCCCAGTCTAGGACAATAATCTCCGCTGCATTCGATCATCCATTATCCCGCAAACTAGCCTATCTCTCAGCATGTCTTTCAGGTTGTTGCCGTAATTGCAATCGTGTGCCAATTTTCTCAACACCGCTACATAATCCAATACAGTCTCTCCCGGTTTTCTGTACCGTGAATTAAATTTGAAACGCTGTACAATCTCACTCGGTCTGGGATTGAAATGGTCCTTCAGCAAGGCCACTAAGTTAGCAAATGAACTGTCTCCAGGCTTTTCAGGACTGCATAAGTTTCTCATTTAATTATACGTCTGACTTCCCATGGAAGTGAGCAAAATAGCTCTCCTTTTTCCGACATCATTTATATCATTTGCTTCAAAGAAATGCATCAGCAACTCACAGTACTCATCCCAGGTCTGCGTCTGAACATCAAAAGCAGAGATCTTTCCTACCGTAGCAGCCATGATCCTCTATTCAGTGCTCTTTTTTTGTTTCTTCTTCAAGATGTGATCTGTTTATCCTCGTCGCCAATATGTGATATCTGAGTGGTAAGGTCAGAAACTGAGAGAAGCGAGATATTAGGAACAAAACCCAACTGTTTATTACACGGTGTAGCAGAGAGACATAGCTCTTACAAGCTGCAAGCCTGGCACACAATTCTTACTGCACGATGGCAAGATGGAGGATTCACCTCTGAGTCATACCCATAATGCAATGTCACATTACCGTATAAACTGGTGTACCAGGACATTGAATACATGACCCATTACCTTAAAAACTGGTGAATGTGAACCCTTAATATTTGGCTCCATCTGGTGGATAACTTAAACATTACATCCCAGATTACTATATCAGCCATGACTGCAAAGAGTGCGCCTTGTTGCTGAGGACACCTGCATCTCCTTGGCAAAAAGAGATGCTATACTGCAGTGCCACAATATGAACGCATCCTGACAGCTGCCAGCAAGCCAAGCATTAATGTGCATTATTCTTTGCTGCAGATCACATACCAGTTGGACATTTTATGGACTGGAATTGCTTTCTGTTGAGATAATTTAAGGGGTCTTTGGATGGGACCCATATGGAGAAGTGGGCCCCAACTGCACACCCCTTGTACCTTGGGGTAATGTCGCATACCAACAAACTCAACTGTGGTGTCCCACGGGGGCTGTGGAGTCGAGTTGAAATTTATGAAGTGTGCCGTTATAGTGAACACAGCGTCTGTGACCTGGCAGGTTACATAGAATTTACAGCACAGAAACAGGCCAGTTGACCCAAATGGTCTTTGCTATACCTTTCTCCCTCATGTGCTTATCTAGCTTCCCCTTAAAGGCATCTATGCTATTCGCCTCAACCACTCCATGTGGTAGCGAGTTCCACATCTCACCACTCTCTGGGTAAAGATATTTCTCCTGAATTCCTTACTGGATTTCTTTGTGACTATCTTATATTTATAGCCCCTAGTTTTGGTCTCCCCCACAATTGGAAACATCCCTACGTCTACCCTATCGAAATCCTTCAACATTTTAAAGACCTCTATTAGGTCACTTCTCAGTTTAGAGAAAAGAGCCCCAGCCTAGTGCAAAATGGTACTGTGCCCCAGCGGATGTTGCACAGATCTCCAGTGCAGTCACTGTGCACTTCTTAGCCACCAGCAGAGCCATGCATGTGGAGCAGCCAAGCTGAAGACTGGCACCCAAGAGATGGCACAGATTATCCAGGGTTTGCTTGATAAAATATAGCCTCCAGAACGACAACGCTTCCCTCATGCTCCTGAGCAGTGGTGTCCATCAACATAAGAACATAAGAACATAAGAAATAGGAGCAGGAGTAGGCCAATCGGCCCCTTGAGCCTGCTCCGCCATTCAATAAGATCATGGCTGATCTGATCCTAACTGCCAATCCACTATCACAGCTGTAGAAGTCCAGCAGGGCGGTGGTTATGCCCATTACAAGGATTTGTCGGTGACCCCAGCCAACTTTCCTGGTGGTGGGACGGAGGTAAGAAACATGCATTGAGGGGAAAGATCGGGAAGATTCTCAACCTCCTGGTGATAAGAACATAAGAAATAAGAGCAGGAGGAGGTCATATGCACCCTCATTCAATAAGATCATGGCTGAACTTTTACAATAATTCCACTTTCCCGCCCTATCCCGTTATCCCTTGATTCCCTTATTCCCCAAAATCTATCAATCTCAGTCTTGAATATACTCAAATACACAGCCCTCTGGAGTAGAGAATTCCAAAGATTCACAACCCTCTGAGTGAAGAAATTTCTCTCCATCTCAGTTTTAAATGGCTGACCCCTTATCCTGAGACTATGACCCCAGTTCTAAACTCTCCAGCCAGGTGAAACAGCCTCTCAGCATCTACCCTGTCAAGCTCTCTAAGAATGTTATCACCTCTCATTCTTCTCAACTCCAGAGAATATAGGCCCATTCTACTCAATCACTGCTCATAGGACAGCCCTCTCATCCTAGGAATTAGTCCAGTGAACATTCATTGCACCCCCTCCAAGGCAAGTAAATCCTTCCTTAGATATAACAATATGATACTCCCTCCAGTGTTTTCTGACCTTTTTTATTTCTTAGCTCCACCCATACTGATTCTACATCCTGGTTTTCTGAGCTAAGATCCTTTCTCACTACTGCCTTTATCTCATCCTTTATTATCAGGGCTACCCCAACTCCTTTTCCATTTGCCTATTTTTTCTAAAAGTCAAGTACCCTGGACTATTTAGTTCCCAGCTTTGGTCACCCTGCAACCATATCTCATTAGATCAAACCTATTTATCTCTATTCATGCCATTAATTCATCTATCTTGTTACAAATACTTAGTGCATTCATATATACCACTGTTGAGATACCGCGGCAAACGTGGGAGTCGAGACCAGAGCTAGTAAATCAGAACAGCTTTTTATTTCAGCCTCATGGCAAAACAGGAACTGGAAGAGCCCGCGCCTGACTTAAATACTCCCCAGACAGGAAGTGCTCCCGGCAGCCTGTCCCTGTGGGAAACAAGTTGCTGGAGGAAAGGGCCCCCGGTTGGGGGCATCTGCTTAAACTGTCCGTACCGCCGTGAGCGGATTGTGTCCAGTGGTGGCGTGTCGCCACAGAGCTCCCCCCAGAATCCGCTTAGGAGGAGTGGACGAGTCGTGACGGTGGTCTGATGGTTCTGCCGCAGCGGCTCTGCGTGATCGCCGGTCTAGTTGGCGGGGCCTGGCGGTTCGCCACCGGCTGTGCTGGCTTGCTGGCGGGCCGGCCTCTAGTTGGAGGCCGGGCCACGGGGACCTGTTCCCCTGGTTCTGTGTGTGCTGGTTTGAGCCGGTCGATGGAGACTGTCTCGACCCTGTCGCCGAGTCGCAGCTTGAAGACCTTGTCCCCGGTTTGTAGTACTTCGTACGGTCCGTCGTACGGGGGTCGCAGGGGTCCGCGGTGCGCGTCGTGTCGCACGAAGACGAAGCGCGCCTGCTGTAAATTTGGCGGAACGTGAGGTGCGAGTTCACCGTGTCGGTTGACCGGAAGTGGGGCGAACTGCTGAGCGGAAGAGAAAAAGTTGAGCCGCTGCTGGTCGGCCGACCAAGGCGTGGTAGCCTCCGGAAGGAATTCGCCCGGGACGCGCAGCGGTTGTCCGTAGACTAACTCCGCTGCCGAGGACTGGAGGTCTTCTTTGACCGTGGTGCGTAGGCCTAGTAGTACCCACGGTAGGCGGTCAGTCCAGGTACTGCCTGCAGGCTGGCGTGGAGTGAGGCCTTGAGTGACCGGTGGAAGCGTTCACAAAGCCCGTTGGCCTGCGGGTGGTACGCTGTGGTTCGGTGGAGCGTCACACCGAGGTTGCGTGCTGTGGCCGTCCAGAGTTCGGAGGTGAGCTGGGCGCCTCTGTCGGAGGTTATGTCGGCCGGTACGCCGAACCTCGCTACCCAGGTGTTAACGAATGCCTTGGCGATGTCGGCTGTGGTGGTGGAGGTCAGCGGCACTGCCTCAGGCCAGCGTGTGTAGCGGTCGACCATCGTGAGGAGATAAGTCTGCCCTTGCGATGGCGGCAGGGGCCCGACGATGTCGACGTGCACGTGGTCGAAGCGGCGGCTGGGTACCTCGAAGTCTCCCAGGGGTGCTTTTGTATGCCGTTGTACCTTAACCCGTTGGTAGGCGAGGCAGGAGGTGGCCCAAGTCCGAACATCTCTGCTGAGGCCGCGCCAGACGAAACGCTGCGAGAGGAGTTTGACGAACGCGCGGGAACCCGGGTGGGAGAGCCCGTGGAGTGCGTCGAAGACGCGGCGGTGCCAGGTTTCAGGGACGACCGGCCTGGGTTGGCTGAGTGTGATGTCGCAAGTAACTGCTGTGGCTTCGGGCCCGTGCGCGACCTTGGCTAGGCGTAGCCCTGGCAGGCTGGTAGCCGCCGAGAGGAGGTCTGGGTCCGTGAGCTGGGCCGCTGCTAGTTGTGCGTAGTCGACCGCGAGGTGATTCGCGCAGATGGCGGGACGGGAAAGGCAGTCGGCGACAACGTTGTCTCTACCGGAGACGTGCTGGATGTCCGTGGTGAACTCGGACACGGCCGCGAGCTGGCGTTGCTGCCGAGCGGACCAGGGTTCGGTGTGCTTGGCCATCGCGTATGTGAGTGGCTTGTGGTCCACGTACGCGGTGAAGGGGCGGCCTTCCAGGAGGAACCTGAAATGGCGGACCGACAGGTGGAGCGCGAGAAGCTCGCGGTCGAAAGTGGAGTATTTGACCTCCGGGGGGCGCAGTTGGCGGCTGTAGAACGCAAGTGGCTGCCACGTGCCATTAACCCACTGCTCGAACACGGCCCCGACCGCGTGGTCGGAGGCGTCGGTGGTGAGCGCGACCCGGGCGTCGGCCCTCGGGTGCGCGAGCAGAGTGGCGTCGGCGAGCGCGTTTTTGGTGGCATCGAAGGCGGCTGACGTGTCAGTGGTCCAGGCTACGGCCATCTTGCCGGATTTACCTCGGAGGGAGTCATATAGGGGCTTCATGAGGGCTGCAGCTCTGGGGATGAACCTGTTGTAGAAGTTTACCATCCCGAGGAACTCCTGGAGGCCCTTGATGGTTGTGGGGCGGGGGAACTGCTGGACGGCCTACACCTTGTTGGGCAGGGGGACGGCCCCAGCAGGGGTGATGTGGTGACCGAGAAAATCGACCTCGGTTAGGCCGAATTGGCACTTCGCCGGGCTGAGGATGAGCCCGTGTTGGGCTAGGCGCCCGAACAGGACGCGAAGGTGTTTGAGGTGTTCCTGTTTGGAGGAGCTGGCCACGAGAATGCCGTCTAGATAGACGAATAGGAAGTTCAGGTCCCACAGGACTGAGTCCATAAGGCGCTGGAAAGCCTGGGCTGCATTCTTGAGGCCGAAGGGCATCCTCAGGAACTCGAACAGGCCAAATGGGGTGATGACGGCCGTTTTGGGGATGTCTGCGGGGTGTACGGGGGCTTGGTGGTAACCGCGCAACAGGTCGACTTTGGAAAAGACGGTTCGTCCGGCCAGTCGGGCCGAGAAGTCCTGGATGTGAGGCACCGGGTATCGGTCGGGGGTGGTGGCGTCGTTAAGGCGGCGGTAGTCCCCACAAGGGCGCCAGCCTCCGCCGGGCTTAGGGGCGATGTGGAGGGGCGAGGCCCAGGGGCTGCTGGAGCGGCGGATGATGCCGAGTTGTTCCATGGTGACGAACTCGGCCCGCGCGATTTCCAGCTTGGCCGGGTTGAGCCTGCGGGCGTGGGCAGAAACTGGAGGGCCGGTGGTGGGGATATAGTGCTCCACCCCGTGTTTGGCGGCTTTGGCCGAAAAGGTCGGGTTGGTGAGGGCGGGAAACTCGGCTAGGAGTGCCGAGTAGTCGTCCACGGCCCTGGTGAGGCAGTAGGTCGTCAGGCCGGCCGAACGGTCCGGGGTAAAGGCGCCGGGGATGGTGGCCATAGTGTTGGCGTCGACGAGGCGGTGCCTCGGAATGTCGACAAGGAGGCCGTGGGCGCGTAGGAAGTCGGCGCCGATGAGTGGGCAGAGGACCTCAGCGGTGAGGAACTCCCAGCGGTAGCGGTGGCCCGCGAGGTCGAGCGTGACCATGCGGGTGCCATATGTGCGGATGTCCGAGCCATTGGCGGCGGCCAGCGTGATACCTCGTGTGCCGCGTTGGATTTCGAGGGTGGAGGCGGGGGTGATGCTGTGCTGGGCTCCTGTGTCGCACAGAAATCGGCGGTTGGTTCTGTTGTCAGTGACGTACAGTAGAGGCCCCTTTTGCCCCACGGCCATCGCGGGGGCCGGTGCGGGGGGGGAATTGAAGGTACACGGTGGCGTGCAGCGTTGGGCCTTAGTGCCAAAGCGGGTGTGGTAGTAACAGTGGCCCGGAGTGGTAGGGTGGGCGGGCCTGGTGGGCCGGGGAGACCGCGTGGTCGTTGCCGCGAGGTCGGGCGTGACGTCGCGCGCGGACTGTGCAGAGAGCAGCCGGTCGGCCTTTTCTGCTATGTCATTCAGGTCCGTGGAGCCGGACTCCACAATGAGCGGGCGGATGCTGGCGGGAAGCTGCCGAATGAAAAGCGTGCAAAAGAGGGCGCCGGGGGGCTTGTCGTCCGCGAGGGACAGCATGTGGGAAAGCAGGTCTGATGGTGAAGCGTCACCGAGACCGGGGAGGTCAAGGAGTTGGCAGTGGCACTGGTAAGAGGACGTTTGAAATTTTTTAAGGAGCGCAGCCTTCAGATGTTCGTACTTGCCAGTCTGCGGTGGGTCCTGCAGCGCTGCCCAAACTTTGGGGACGGTAGCGTACGTGAGCGAGGAGACGAGGTAGTCGTACTTCGTGGTGTCGCCTGTGATGCCTTTCAGCCGGAATCTGGACTCGGCTTGAATGAACCAGGCTTCAGCCAAGTTTTCCCAAAAGTCTGGTAATTTAACCGTGACTGCGTTTGTATCCGCCATGCTCGCTTAGGATTCGTCCTGAGCATCGGGGTCACCAGTGTTGAGATACCGCGGCAAATGTGGGAGTCGAGACCAGAGCTAGTAAATCAGAACAGCTTTTTATTTCAGCCTCATGGCAAAACAGGAACTGGAAGAGCCCGCGCCTGACTTAAATACTCCCCAGACAGGAAGTGCTCCCGGCAGCCTGTCCCTGTGGGAAACACGTTGCTGGAGGAAAGGGCCCCCGGTTGGGGGCGTCTGCTTAAACTGTCCGTACCGCCGTGAGCGGATTGTGTCCAGTGGTGGCGTATCGCCACACCACCTTTAATTTTAACTTTTTACTAGTTTTCCCTGATGTGGCCTTAGTTGATAATGCCCTATTACTATTGTTGAACTCTCTGTCTTAGAAATTCGAGTGCGACATGAAAGCTGCCAGTGTCACTGTGCCCGCGGGTTAACGGCCGCCGAAAATGGTGATGCCGGTAGTAGTGAAAAATTCACGCTGGGGACTACTGCTTAGTAGCCCAGCGCTAAACTCATGGTGTAATGCCCTCCTGGTGGCATTAATCCCGGCATCAGTCCCGAATATGGCATCCAGAAGCAGTGATGCATCTTCCAACAGCCTCTGTAAGTGAGGCTATGATTTCACAAGGCATTGTGGGATATTAAAAGGGCAATGCATTGTTGTTTGCTTAAAAGGGCAATGCCCTCAGAACTGAGAAAAATTAAAATGAAGTTAAAAATGCAGTTTTCAGCCCTTGTACCTCTACTGCCTTTTAAAAAAAAGAACATTTGAAAAAAAATGGGAGTCTTCAGCTCTTAAAGCTGAATTCCCTTCTGCATCTCAAAAAATGGGAAAAGTGCTTCAGCACTAACACAAATGGCTTAGCAAGCCAGGGAAGGGGCACCCAGAGTCTCACACACAGCACTCCAGCTTTGTGCAGGGTGTCAACACTACAAGAGGCCCTGTACCCACAGGTGCCAGGAGGCCCTCCAGAAAGAATGATGTGGGACCAGATCACCGAGGCCGTCATTGCCAGCACCACCAGGCTCCTTTGCCCAAAGAAGCTCAGTCATTGAATATATTCAAGACAGAGATCAATAGATTTTTGAATATTAAGGGAATCAAGGAATATGGGGATAGTGCAGGAAAGTGGAGATGAGGTAGAAGATCAGCCATAATCTTATTGAATGGCGGAGCAGGCCTACTCCTGCTCCTATTTTACCGAAGTGGATAACTTCACATTTATCCACATTATACTGCATCTGCCATGTATTTGCCCACTCACTCAACTTGTCTAAATCGCCTTGAAGTCTCTTTGCATCCTCCTCACAACTCACAACCCCACCTAGTTTCGTGTTGTCAGCAAACTTGGAAATATTACATTTGGTTCCCTCATCCAAATCATTGATATATATTGTGAATAGCTGGGGCCCAAGCACTGATATCTGTGGTACCCCACTAGTCACCGCCTGCCACCCTGAAAAAGACCCATTTATTCTTACTCTCTGTTTCCTGTCTGTTAACCAATTTTCAATCCATGCCAGTATATTACCCCCAATCCCATGTGCTTTAATTTTGCACACTAACCTCTTGTGTGGGACTTTATCAAAGGCCTTCTGAAATTCCAAATACACCACATCCTCTGGTTCTCCCTTATCTATTCTACCAGTTACATCCTCAAAAAACTCCAGTAGGTTTGTCAAACACAATTTCCCTTTTATAAATCCATGTTGACTTTGTCTAATCCCGTTGATATTTTCTAAGGGAGAAAAATTCGGTTGGTTTGCGCCTCCCGTTAGCGCCTTAAGAGGGCGCTAATGGGGCGCAAAACAACTAGCGCCCATGCACCGCTCACAAAATTAACTAGACATTTTGCGGCAGCACTAAACACTATCGCCACGATCTCCTGCGCCGGCAGATCGTGACATCAGTCAAGCATGTAGTGCCCTGGACCGGATATTGAGTGCCGCCCCCTGTCTTACTGCCTGCCGCTAGCAACGACAGATTGAGGGGAGCGTTTTGCAGTCGGAAAGGGACTGGGGGAGCGCTATTTAGAGGCGACCACTTCCTGCCTTTTTTTTAATCTGCGAAATTTTTGCACCACGCATTCTAACAAACAGACCCCAGTCTGTCAAATTAGGTAACCACACCTCCCCCCTCCTGACCCTGAACACGGGGGCCCCACAAGGATGTGTACTGAGCCCCCTCCTCTACTCCCTCTTCACCCACGACTGTGTGGCTGTTCATGGTTCCAACACCATCATCAAGTTTGCGGATGATACCACGGTAGTAGGCCAGATCACCAACAACGATGAGTCAGCCTACAGGGAGGAGGTCCAGCATCTCATGAAGTGGCGCGCCGATAACAACCTGGCCCTTAACATCAAGAAAACCAAAGAAATCATTGTGGACTTCAGGAAGTCTAAAGGCGGAAGTCACACCCCCATCCACATCCATGGGGCTGTGGTGGAAAGGGTGGACAGCTTTAAGTTCCTCAGAGTCCACATCACGGAAGACCTCTCCTGGTCCCTCAATACCTCCTCTCTGGTGAAGAAGGCCCAGCAGCGCCTATATTTCCTAAGGAGGCTGAAGGGATGTAACCTGTCACCCCTGATCCTCTCTAATTTTTACCGCTGCACAATAGAGAGCATCCTGACGAACTGTATCACAGTATGGTATGGCAGCTGTAGCTCCTATGACCGGAAAGCCCTGCAGCGGGTAGTCAAAACTGCCCAACGCATTACCGGCACCCGGCTACCGACCATAGAGCACATATACCAGAAACGCTGTTTACGGAGGTCACGGACCATCATCAAAGACCCTACCCACCCCAGCCACAGTCTGTTCGCCCTCCTGCCACCTGGGAGACGCTACAGATGCATTCGCACCCGAACGACCAGATTTAGGAACAGCTTCTTTCCCAGGGCTGTCATCCTACTGAACTCCACAAATAAACTCTAAAGCCTGCACATCTGCCAATGCACTTTATTATGGTTATGTTTATGTTAATGTATTACAAGCCAAATGAATGTTGAATGTTTAAATGTCTTAATCTAAATGTACACTCTCGGGAGCCGCAAGCCTACATTTCGTTGTACTGCACTTGTGCACTAACAATGACAATAAAGTTGATTATGATTATGATTATGGGAGTGAGAGAGAGACTGCAGGAGATATTCAAAGCTGTGTTGAGGAGTTTTGGGTATTGAGCAGCACTTTGCAGGTTCTTTCTGATTTGATCTTCCTTGCATCGATTTAGAAGAGACTGTGGGGGCTGCACTCTGAGCTCTTTCCCTGGGCCTCTCCTTTGTTCTTTCCAACAGATTTGATGTACAGGTCTCTCCAGGCCGAGATTCAAGGCTGCAATGAGCAGGGTGTGGATGGAGAGCAAAATCGACCCTCCCCTTTAAGAACTGGTCGATGCCAGTGTGTCTGTGTTCCATTGCTGACTGACATCACATGAGCTTCGCCAGCGCTCTGAGGTAGCGCCTCGCTCCTCGGCCTTTGCGCCTTAAGACAGGTGTGAAGCGCCTGATTTAGCGCTCCAATCACCTCCAGGGGTGATAAAAGCCAAGTTTGCAGTCGGAGGTGATAATTAGCACCAGGTGCTAAACTTTGCGCCCGGTCGATAATTGCGCCCCAAATGGGGCGATACTGAATTTCTCCACCTAAGTGTCCTGTTATCACAAGTTAGGCTAACCGATCTGAAGTTCCCTGTTTTCTCTCTCTCTCCTTTTTTAAATAGTGGGGTTACATTTGCCACCCTCCAATCTGCAGGAACTGTTCCATAATCTATAGAATTTTGGAAGATGACAACCAATGCATCCATTATTTCCTTGGCTACCTCTTTTAGTACTCTGGGATGCAGATTATCAGGCCTTGGGGATTTATCGGCTTTCAGTCCCATTAATTTCTCCAGCACTATTTTTTTTACTAATACTAATTTCCTTTCATTCCTCCTTCTCACTAGACCCTTGGTTCCCTATCATTTCTGGGAAGTTATTTGTGTCCTCTCCCGTGAAGATAGAACCAAAGTATTGGTTTAATTGCTCAGCCATTTCCTTGTTCCCCGTTATAAATTCTCCCGTTTCTGACTGTAAGGAACCTACATTTGTCTTCACTAATCGTTTTCTTTTTACATACTTGTAGAAGCTTTTACAATCCGCTTTATGTTCCTTGAAGTTTACTCTCATACTCTGGCCTAGAAATTCAGTTGGGCACGCCAGCCGTTAGCGCCTTAGGAGGAGTAGATCTCGAGCGCTAGGCGCTTATCGCCCGGGCGCAGCACGACCTGCGTCTCTCCCCAACTTCAGGACACATTTAGCGCCGGCGCAAAGTCTTAGCGCGCGCCCTGCTGCGCGCGCAGATCATGACGTCATTTAATAGTGCAACGCCCTTTGTGCGCCCCAAACCGGAACTTCACTCGCGCCGGCCCATTGTGCGCCGGGCGGCCCGAGCGACTGTGAAGTGGAACGGTACACAGCCCAGCCGGGCCGCGGGGAGCACAAATTAAAGGGCACTTATCCAGCAGTATAAAGGCCAGCCATTTTGCAGCATTCACTCTTGTGCAACGGTTGTTTGGACAGAGACCAAGGAGGAGAGTTTACTGGTTTGGACCAACACTTGGACAGGTATTTTTGGCTCAGGCCAGAGCTTACCAATTATCTTTGCCTTCATTCAGAGCTCAGTGTTTGCCAGCATATAATGGGGGCTGCATTGGGTGGCAACGCTGAATTTCAGCCTTATGCCAGAAGGGCTTACAGACGCTGTGTTAGAGTGGCAGCCCTGGCTAGACGCAGAGGGGGCAACAGGCGTCGCCAACTGAGGCCTTACCCACCCAGGGTATACCGCCAGCAGACCTCCTATCTGACCACGTCTGCCGCGATGTGTGTTAGGAGGCTGCGATTCCGAAGGGAGGTGGTTGCAGACATCTGCCGGCTGCTTCAGAGAGATCTGCAGCCACAGCTGATGCGCAGGACGTCTCTGTCAGTGGCAGTGAAGGTGACGGTGGCTCTCAACTTCTATGCCACCGGCTCCTTCCAATCCGCTACTGGGGACATCGCTAACATCTCCCAGTTCGCCGTGCATTGCTGCATCCGCCAGGTGACCGAAGCCCTTTTCAGAAGGAGACATCAATTCATCTCCTTCCCCATGACCCTGGACAAGCAGCAGCAGCGTGCAGTGGGATTTGCAAGAATAGCGGGCTTCCCCATGGTGCAGGGCGCCATTGACTGCACGCATGTGGCTTTGCGGGCACCTCTTGAGCATGCCGAGGATTACCGCAACCGGAAGGGCTACCATTCCCTCAATGTACAGCTGGTGTGTGACCACAGGCAGCGCATCCTAGCTGTCAATGCCCGCTTTCCAGGCAGCAGCCACGATGCCTTTATCCTGCGACAGACAACTGTGGCTGACATGTTCCAGGCACAGCCTCCCCCAAGAGGATGGCTTATCGGGGACAAAGGCTATCCTTTGTGTACCTGGCTCATGACCCCGCTCCGCGCGCCCACGACCCCTGCTGAAGAGGCATACAACGAGAGCCATCAAGCGACGAGGAACCTCATAGAACAAACAATCGGCGTGCTCAAGCAACGGTTCCGCTGTCTCGATCGCTCCGGGGGAGCCCTCCAGTATTCGCAGGATCGAGTCTCCCAATTCGTCGTCGTTTGCTGCATGCTGCACAACCTGGCTATCCGCAGGACTCAGGCACTGCCACCTCACGTTGGACCACCACCTCAGGAGGAGGAGCAGGAGGAGCATGAGGACGACGAGGACGAGGAGTACCAGCCCAGGAGGGACGCACAAGGTCCAAGGGCCGCCCGTCGGCGGCTTATTGAACGTCACTTCTAGGCCCCCTGTCAGGCAATGGCTTGTGCCAATGATAGAACATGATTGCAGCCGCTCCGCAAGCCCTCAGCCGGTTAAGGCAACAAACACTTCAAAGATCAAACATGCACAATGTGAATAAATAAAATGCTTTATTGTACAAACTCTGGGCCCTTCCCACATGAAAACCAAAAACAGACGAAACCCCCAAAAAACACTCAAACACATTACTCGCTCCCACAACCTGGAGAGGATTAACAAAATAGGGCAACTAAAATGGCCGTCATTCTCGGCCTTCGTCCAAAACAGACATCACATCATCGGCCTTCAAAAAACAAACATCCAATTCTCGGCCTCAAGAAACAAACACAAATGGCCACACATTCAACTATTTGGCCCGCTAGGGCGATGCCTTGGCCATCTTTGGGTGGCCCCTGCCCGCCCTGCTGCTCCGCCTCAAAGTAAGGCCATTGGCTGCTGCAAGGCTGGGGGCAGGCTCCTGAGGGGCACATGTCATGACGGCAGATGCCCTTGGGGGTCGGCCTAGTCGAGGTCTGGCCGTCGAGCGGGCGGCTGTTGATTGCTGCAGCTGTGGCTGGCCAGCATCAGTCGCTGCAGCAGCTCCTGGCAGCTCCACTGGGGGACTGGCAGTGGCGGCTGGAGGAATGGCGGCAAGCTGGCGGATGGCAGGCGCTCGCTGGTCGCCTGAGACACTGGCACTCGCCCGGGCCAGCACTGCAGCATGCGCACCAATCTGCCGAGGGACAGACCGCTGTGCTGCTGCAGCGCGCCGGGTGCCCTGGCGATGCCTGGCTGACACAGCGAGTGTGGCAGCAGTGAGTGCCCGTGTTGACCTGTTCACTGACCGCATCAGAGCAGCCAGAGACTGGACGGCACCACTGATCACCTGGCCAGTCGCTGACAGAGCTGCCCCGAATTCCGCCCGACTCGCTGCCTGATCTGCCCGGTATTCCGCCCGACTGGTGGCCTCTGAGGGCCCGAACTCGGCCACACTCCGAGAGAGGGAATCGATGGACTCAGGCAACCGTGCCACTGCCGCCATGAGCTCCGTGTGCCGGCGCTCCGAGTCCGTGGACAAGTCTTCGAGGCGTTCCATCTCCTCGGCGAAGAGCATCTCCTGACTGGAGGCCGGACTCTCCCTCTGGGGAGAAGGCCGCCGAGCTGGCCAACCCTTCCTGCGTTGCTGGAGGCCGCTGGGCCCAGCAATTGGACTCCCCTCCGGCGCATCCCCCCTCTGGGGAGAAGGCCGCCGATCTTCCACCCCCCTCCCGCCTTTCTGCAGCCCGCAGGTCCCAGGAGCTCCCCTCCCCTTCGACACTTCCGCCACGCTGCCCTCCAGGGAAGACGTGTCCCCTACATTGGCCTGGGTGGCCGCGGCTGAGGGCTCCCCTGATGGGCCGCCTTCCTCTTGCTCCTCCTCCTGCTCCTCTTCGGAGGGTCTGTCACTGGCAAGTTGAGGGACTTCCTCTTGACCATCTGAAAGCAGGAAGGCACAAGAGTAGCTTTAGAGTGAGGAGAGGGCATCAGTGCGGGATGCATGAGTGGTGGCATTCAGCGCATTGGTCGGACAGTGGCAAAGGATGTAGATCTGATGCGCAAGTGGGACGAGAGAGGTGCAAAAGGTGATGTCCTTACCATTGCTGCCCAGAACAGGGTCGGCATCTCCACATGCAACGGGCCCAATCACCCGGCCACCCATGAGGCGCTCCACGCGATGTTGCAGGTCGGTGAGTGGCTGGATATGGGGTCGGCCTCCCCCGGTTGCAGTCCGGCTCTTGCGATTATTCGCCAGCTTGGCCTGCAAGAGAAAGGATGGCCTCTAAGTACAGTGTGTCGCCGTGATCTTGTGTGCACTGCCTCCCATGGTGGAATAGCCTGGCCAGTGTGTCGCCATGATCTGGTGTGCACTGCCTCCCATGGTGGAATAGCCTGGCCAGTATGTCGCCATGATCTGGTGTGCACTGCCTCCCATGGTGGAATAGCCTGGCCAGTGTGTCGCCATGATCTGGTGTGCACTGCCTCCCATGGTGGAATAGCCTGGCCAGTGTGTCGCCATGATCTGGTGTGCAATGCCTCCCATGGTGGAATAGCCTGGCCAGTGTGTCGCCATGATCTGGTGTGCACTGCCTCCCATGGTGGAATAGCCTGGCCAGTGTGTCGCCATGATCTGGTGTGCACTGCCTCCCATGGTGGAATAGCTTGGCCAGTGTGTTAAGTGCAGAATGTGCAATTGATGCTCATGCCTGTCCCATAGCTGCTGGATGAAGGCTGGCCATTAGAGCTTTCAGGTCCCTTTGCCCATAATGTGAGGTGCACATGCAAGGATGAGGAGGTCACTGGAAAGGGTACTCACCCTGACAATGCGTGTGAGGTCATTTAACTTTTTGCGGCATTGGGCACCAGTCCTGGGGACGTCGCTGTTGGCTGACAGCTTGCTGGCGACATGCCTCCAGGCTCTCCTGTAGACGCGGACCGTCGCCTTCTTGCCATTGTCCGGGTACAAAACATGGCGCCTCTTCTCCACAGCAGCAAGCAGCACACTCAGATCACGCTCTGAGAAGCGCTGCGCACGTTCACGGGCCTTCTCCATGTCTTCAGGCGCTATTTGGGTCCAGCAGCAGTGTTCAGGCCTAGCTGGAGGGCTCCACTATCCAGGGCGTGGCAGCAGACACAGTCGACCCTTCCCCCTTAAGAGCTGGCCGGCGCCAGGGTGTCTGCTGTCAATCACGAGATGGCCGCACCTACGCTGCGCCCGGACTCGGCGCTATCGATCACCACCTCCGGCTTAGCGCCCAAAGAGAGGCGTCCAGCAGCAGTTTTAGCGCTCGCCCGAACTCCTAGGGCGAAGCTAATGAATATCGGAGAAGTGGCATCGATTTGGCGGCGGCCGCAAACTTTAGCGGACGCCCCACTTTAGCGCCCCAAAAGTGGCGTCAATGAATTTCTAGGCCTCTATTTTTCCCCTCTTAATCAATCTCTTGGTCCTTTTTTGCTGAACTCTAAACTGCTCCCAATCCTCAGGCTTGCTACTTTTTATGGCAACTTTATATGACTCCTCTTTGGATCTAATACTATTCTTAATTTCTTTTGTTAGCCATGGTTGGGCCACTTTTCCCTTTATGTTTTTGTGCCAGAAAGGAATGTATAACTGTTGCAATTCATGCATTCGTTCCTTAAATGTTAGCCATTGCCTATCCACCGCCATGCCTTTTAATGAAACTCCCCAATCTATCACAGCCAACTCACTCCTCATACCTTCGTAGTTTCCTTTGTTTAGATTTAGGACCCTAGTTTCAGATTGGGCTTCTTCACTTTCCATCTTAATGAAGAATTCTATCATGTTATGGTCACTTTTCCCTAAAGAACCCCGCACAACCAGATTATTAATTAACACAAACACAAAAAGAAAATGCTGCAGATGCTGGAAATCTGAAATAAAAACAGAAAATGCTGGAGATACTCAGCAGGTCAAGCAGCATAGAAACATAGAAGATAGGAGCAGGAGTAGGCCATTCAGCCCCTTGAGCCTGCTCCGCCATTTAATGAGATCATGGCTGATCATCCAAATTCAGTACCCTGTCCCTGCTTTCTTCCCAAATCCCTTGGTCCCTTGAGCCTTAAGAAATATACCTAACTCCTTCTTGAATATATTTAATGAATTGGCCTCAACTGCCTTCTGTGGTAGAGAATTCCAGAGGTTCCCCACTCTCTGGGTGAAGAAATTCCTCCTCATCTCAGTCCTAAATGGCTTACCCCTTATCTTTAGACTGTGACCCCTGGTTCTGGACTCCCCCGCCATCGGGAACATCCTTCCTGCATCTAGTCTGTCTAGCCCTGTTAGAATTTTATAAGTTTCAATGAGATCCCCTCTCATTTTTCTAAACTTCAGCGAAGATAAGCCCAATCGACCCAATCTCTCCTCATACGTCATTCCTGCCATCCCAGGTATCAGTCTGGTGAATCTTCGCTGCACTCCCTCCATGGCAAGAACATCCTTCCTCAGATAAGGCGATCAAAACTGCACAAAATACTCAAGGTGTGGTCTCACCAAGGCCCTGTACAACTGCAGCAAGACATCCTTGTTCCTGTACTCGAATCCTCTCGCTACGAAGGCCAACATACCATTTGCCTTCTTAACCGCCTGCTGCACCTGCATGCTTACCTTCAGCGACTGGTGCACAAGGACACCCAGGTCTCATTGCACTTCCCCTTCTCCCAATCTATTGCCATTCAGATAATAATCCGCCTTCCTGTTTTTCCACCAAAGTGGATAAACTTGCATTTATCCACATTATACTGCATCTGCCCAATCACTCAACCTGTCCAAATCATATTGGAGTTTCTCTGCATCCTCCTCGCAGCACACACGCCCACCCAGCTTTGTGTCATCTGCAAACTTGGAGATATTACATCTAGTTCCCTCGTCTAGATCATTAATATATATTGTGAATAGCTGGGGTCTCATCTGTGAAGAGAGAAACAGAGTTAACATTTCAGGTCGATGACCTTTCGTCAGAACTGGAAAAAAGCAGGAAATGGAACAGATTTTTAAGCAAGTGTAGTGGCTGGGAAATGGGGGAGGGGATGAAAGAACAAAAGGGAAGGCCTGTGATAGGATAGAAGGCAGGAGAGATTAAGAGACATTGAGAGACATTAAGAGATATTCAAGGCAAAAGGAGATGGTAATGGGACAGGTTAAGAAACAAAGGATGGCTCTAGATGAAGTATAATTTGCGCTGGCAGAGTGAAAGACAGCTGCCATGTGGGAGAGAAGAAAAAAAGACAAATAACGTGGATAAAAATATATATATATATGATAGGGGCCGAGGTTATGATCTGAAATTGTTGAACTCTATGTCGAGTCCAGAAGGTTGTAAAGAGCCTAATCGAAAGATGAGGTGCTGTTCCTCGAGCTTACGCTGAGCTTACATGAACAATGCAAGAGGCCGAGGACAGTGAGGTCTGAGTGGGAATGGAGCAGTGAATTAAAGTGACAGGCAACTAGAAGCTCGGGGTTCCCCTTACGGACTGAATGGAGGTGTTCCGCAAAGTGGTCACCCAATCTGCGTTTGGTCTCCCCAGTGTAGAGGAGACCACATCGTGAGCAGCAAATACAGTGTACTAAATTGCAAGAAGTACAAGTAAATCATTGTTTCACCTAGAAGGGGTGTTTGGGGCCCTGGGCAGTGGGAAGGGGGGAGGTATAAGGGCATGTGTTGCATCTCCTGCACTTGCATGGGAATGTGCCGAGCGAAGGGGAAGGGGTGTTGGGGGTGATAGAGGAGTGGACTAGGGTGTCATGGAGGGAGCAGTCCCTATGGAATGCTGAAAGGGGAGGTGAGGGGAAGATGCGTTTGGTGATGGGATCACACTGGAGGTGGCAGAAATGGCGGAGGATGATCCATTGAATGTGCAGGCTGGTGGGGTGAAAGGTGAGGACAAGGGGAACTCTGTCGTGGTTCCGGGAGGAAGGGGCAGGGGTGAGGGCAGAAGTGTGGGAGATAGAACGGACACAGTCAAGCGTCATGTCAACCACTGTAGAGGGGAATCCTCGGTTGAGGAAAAAGGAAGACATGTCAGAAGCATTGTTATGGAAGGTGGAATCGTCAGAGCTGATGCGGCAGAGACAGAGAAACTGGGAGAATGGAATAGAGTCCTTATAGGAGGCAGGGTGGGAGGAAGTGTAGTCCAGGTAGCTGTGGGAGTCAGTAGGCTTGAAGTGAATGTTTGTCAATAACTTATCCCCAGAGATGGAGACGGAGAAGTCAAGGAAGGGAAATGAAGAGTCAGAGATGGACCATATGAAGGTGAGGGTGTAAAGGAATGAGCCATACCTATTCAGAAAAATACACCATCCTATGAACGGAATTCTGACTTTATTAAAACATGACAAACTGGGTTTAAAAATCTAAAAGCCTCAACAACACAGGCTATAAACAGAATACAGGCTTTTGAGATAAGATGAGTTGTTAACACAAAGCTAAAAATACCATACAAACTTTTGAGATAAAATCAGTTGTTGACACTGAAACAATGGCCCTATTGAAGCAAACCATTGGAGCTTCCAGAAAGTCTGAGCTTTGGGAAGAACACAATACTATAACCCAGTTAAATTGTTTTAAACCAACACATGGTAAACAGGCACATGAAAGAGCACAATGGTATAATGTTAAGTTGTCATAAACCAGCACGTCAGGAAACAGAAACACAGAACATTAAAGAACCATATGCCTTCATAAATATGACATCAAATGAAAGACAGGAGACATAAGTCTGTAATACAACCAATTGAAGTAACTAGGAAAACATTCATGTACTCAGTTGAAGTGCTTTTAATTTATATGTTGTAAAAAGATGCAAACAGAAGGCTTTGTAGATATGACATCAATAGATGCACCAAACAATCACATGGTTTTTGTGTTGAACTTGAAACACATAGGAGACTCGAAGTCTACTTACAACCAATTAAGGTGATTTAAGAGTTGAATAGAAGGCCTTCGTAAAAATGGCATCAAATAGATACATCTGTTATAACTGTTTTTTATAAGTTTTGAACACCTACACAGCAGACAGAATTCTGCAAGCTAACAGCTGAATTGACAGTAAGAATAGAAAGAAGTCAACAGAAAGATGACGAGAGATAATTAGCTTACATCAACAGAAAGCTTCAAAGGATATACCACTGAAAAAAGGGTATAAAATAAGGAACTTTCAAATAGGAAGACAGAAGTCGCTGGAAGGGGCAAGTGATTCTCAGCTTCAGAGGCAATATCTGTAAGTTTTTAACTCTTTGAGTCTCGGGGATCAAAAAGGTACTTTTATTTGATTTTGGTGGATATCCTTGGAATAGAGTAGAAATGTAAAAATCTAATGAAGTTAAGATTTGAGAATAAGGATCTCTGAGAATAAGAATTGTAAGCTATTTGTTTTTGAACTGTTAATGTTGCAACTGAATCACCAGCTGTTAACTACATGTCGGTTCTTTAATAAATCTATATATTTTTAGCATTGTCTCACAGAGTACTTCTGTATCAAACTCACAAACTCAATTTCTGTACACTCTTTGGTGAGGAGTTGCAGAATTCTGGGGGAGTATTCCGGACCCTCATAATATCCAGAAGGTTACAGTCTAGTTAAACTTATTAAAAGTGCTATCTGGAGGACAGTAACATCTTTAATTCATTCCTTTCCTTTAGGGAGAGATAGTCTGGACCTTTAGACCTAATTAAGCATCTTATAGGATTCGGCTATCTCTAACTTTAGTTGAAGGTGAACGTCTGGGGAATACGCCTGATCCAGGGTAGCCCGAAAAGGGCTAGGACTAGTAATTATCCCTTCAAGGGTAAGGTGGAAATTGGAAGCAAATTGAATGAAATTATCTAGTACAGGGCAAGAGTAGGAAACGGCACTGGTACAGTCATCACTCTACTGGAAAAAGAGTCTGTAGGTGTCCTGAAAGACCCCCTCATAAGAACGGGATATGACGCTCGACTCATCGATCGACAGTTCCGACGGGCCACAGCGAAAAATCGCATAGACCTCCTCAGAAGACAAACACGGGACACAACCAACAGAGTACCCTTCGTCGTCCAGTACTTCCCCGGAGCGGAGAAACTACGCCATGTTCTTCGCAGCCTTCAACATGTCATCGATGACGACGAACACCTCACTAAGGCCATCCCCACGCCTCCACTACTCGCCTTCAAACAGCTGCCTAACCTCAAACAGACCATCGTTCGCAGCAAATTACCCAGCTTTCAGGAGAACAGCGACCACGACACCACACAACCTTGCCACAGCAACCTCTGCAAGACATGCCAGATCATCAACACATATACCATCATCACACGTGAGGACACCACCCACCAGGTACATGGTACATACTCATGTGACTCGGCCAATGTTATCTACCTCATACGTTGCAGGAAAGGATGCCCCGGAGCATGGTACATCGGCGAGACCATGCAGACACTGCAACAATGGATGAACGGACACTGCGCAACAATCGCCAGGCAGGAGTGTTCCCTCCCAGTCGGGGAACACTTCAGCAGTCAAGGACATTCAGCCTCCGACCTTCGGGTAAGCATTCTCCAAGGCGGCCTTCGAGACACACGACAACGCAAAATCGTCGAGCAGAAACTGATAGCCATGTTCCGCACCCATGAGGACAGCCTCAACTGGGATCTTGGGTTCATGTCACGCTACATGTAACCCCACCTGACGTAGGGTCATCCAGACTCGAGTCGTCGTTGGCTTGTTCTCTCCACACAGATGCGGCTGGACCTGCTGTGATTTCCAGCAAAAAAAATGTTTTTTGTCTTTTTTTGTTTTTCATACAGACCCCAGCATCTGCAACATTTGACCCCTTGTGACCCCACCTCATTGTTCTTTGATATAATGTTTACCTGACTGACCTGTTTGGACAACGTTTACACCTTTGCTTGCTGTGATTATCTCTCTGCCGAGGTGTGATAAATGGCAGTTAGAAAGATTACCTGTAAACATCTGACATTATTCTCTGACTATATAAGCTGTGTTTTTATGCATCTCTCCATTTCACCTGATGAAGGAGCAGCGCTCCGAAAGCTTGTGATTTCAAATAAAGCTGTTGGACTATAAACTGGTGTTGTGTGATTTCTTACACTGGAAAAAGAGGTGAGGGAGGGGACCTGAGTAGGACTATAACAAAGCGTGTTTCACATATCCCACGAAAAGGCAGGCATAGCTAGAACCCATGCGGGTTCCCATAGCATCACCTTTGATTTGGAGGAAGTGGGTGGAGTCAAAGGAGAAGTTGTTCAATGTGAGAACAAGTTCAGCCATGCAGAGGAGGGTGATGGTGGATGGGGACTGGTTGGGCTTCTGTTCAAGGAAGAAGCGGAGCGCCCTCAGGCCATCCTGGTGGGGGATGGAGGTGTAGAGGGATTGTACGTCCATAGTGAAAAGGAGGTGGTTGGGGCCAGGAAACTGGAAACTGTTAAAGTGGCGGAGGGTGTCAGAAGAGTCGCGGATGTAGGTGGGAAGAGACTGGACAAGGGGAGAAAAAATAGAGTTGAGATAGGAAGAGGTAAGTTCCGTGGGGAAAGAACAGGCTGATATGATGGGTGTACCAGGGCAGTCCTGCTTGTGGATCTTGGGAAGGAGGTAGAAGCGGGCTGTGCGGGGTTGGGGAACTATGAGGTTGGTGCCCGTGGGGGGAAGATCTCCAGAGGAGATGAGGTCAGTGACAGTCTTGGAAACGGTGGCTTGATCTTCGGTGGTGGGGTCATGGTCCAGGTGGAGGTAGGAGGAAGTGTCGGAGAGTTGGTGTTCAGCTTCCGCTAGGTAGAGGACGGTTCGCCAAACAACAACAACAGCACCACCCTTGTCAGCAGGTTAAATGACAATGTCAGGGTTGGATCTGAGAGAATGGAGTGCTGCAAGTTCAGAGGGAGGTAGATTGGAGTGAGTGAGGGGAGCAGAGAAATGGAGACGGCCGATGTCACGCTGGCAGTTTGCAATGAAAAGATCTAGAGAGGGTAAGAGGCCAAGGGAGGGTCCAGGTAGAATGAGAATTCTGAAAGCGGGAGAAAGGGTCAGCCATGTGGGGGGATGACTCCTGGCCAAAGACGTGGGCACGGAGACGAAGGCGACGGAAAAAGAGCTTGGCATCGTGCCAAGCTCGAAATTCATTGAGGTGGGGCCGTAAGGGGATGAAGCTCAGGCCTTTGCTAAGGACTGATCGTTCGGGGTCAGAGAGGGGAAGGTCAGAGGGGATAGTGAAAATGCGGCAGGGGGTGAGATTGGGAGAAGGGGGGTCAGAGGAAAGTGAAGGGGAAGAAGGTTCCGGAGGGGCGTTGGTGTCCAAGAGTTGTTGAAGCTTGCGATCCTTGACACCTGAAAGGAAGAAAAAAAGTTTTTTGTTAAAGCACCGGATGAGGCGAAGGATTAATTATTAATTAACCCCTTCTCATTGCTCAATACCCAATCTAGTATAGCCTGTTCCCTAGTTGGCTCCTCAACATACTGGTCTAAAAAACCATCTCGTACACACTCCAGGAATTCATCCTCCATTGCTAATTTGGTTTGGCCAGTCTATATGTTGATTAAAGTCACCCATGATTATTGTAGTACCCTTGTTACATGCGTCTCCAATTTCCTGTTTGATGCCATCCCTTACATTACCACAACTGTTTGGAGGCCTATAAACAACTCCCACCAATGTTTTCTGCCCCTTGGTGCTTCTTAGCTCCACCCAGACTGATTCTACATCTTTATTTTCTGAGCCAATATCCTTTCTAACTATTGCTCTGATTTCATCCTTTACTAACAACGCCACCCCACCTCCTTTTCCTTTTTGCCTGTCCTTACTAAATAACAAATATCCTTGGATATTCCGCTCCCAGCCTTGGTCACCCTGCAGCCATGTCTCCGTAATCGCAATTATATCGTATCCATTACTTCAATAAAATAAAACAATCCAGTCCAAAAGCTTAAATGCAAACTTACCTGAAAGATGTATGTGTCCCTTAAAGAGGTGCTGACAGCACCTCTGTGAGTCTGCTGAACGCTGGGTTTTCATGGCGAGCTTAGGGCCCAGTGCTGAACTCAGCGTTAAGGTCCAAGTTTGCCAAAGTGACGTTAAGTTGGCGTGGTGTCAACCCTATCTCTAATTTAAATTTCCACAGCTATTGCTTTTACTGGCAGCGTGCAGGCCCTTGGAAAATGGCGGAAGCTGTGGGACCAGCCACCAGCTGGCAAAAGAGTGGCGGCTGCCATTTTATCACGAAATTTTGCCGGTAACGGGTGGAGTAAAACACCCGATTTTTTAGCCCTATGTCCCTTCCTGATACAATCTGCTTGATTTTATCCAAATCGCTGCTCTGCTCTAAAGGCTTGACTTTTCTCTTCAGGTTTATAGATTTACCCTTAGCTGAACCCTCCCCCCACCATACAAAAAGAAAATACTGCAGATGCTGGAAATCTGAAATAAAAACAGAAAATGCTGGAGAAACTCAGCAGGTCAGGCAGCATCTCTGAAGAGAGAAACAGAGTTAACGTTTCAGGTTGACGACCTTTCATCAGAACTGGAAAAAAACAGGAAATGGAACAGAGTTTTAAGCAAGTGTAGGGTCTGGGAAAGGGGAGGAGGGGATGAAAGAGCAAAAGCTGAACCCTCCCTCCCCCATATTAGTTTAAAGCCCTATCTACCACACTAGTTATTCGATTCTCCAGATCACTGGTCCCAACACTGTTTACGTGGAGCCGTCCCAACGGAACAGCTCCCTCTTGTCCCAGTACTGGTGCCAATGCCCCATGAATTGAAACCCCTGCTTCCCACACCACTCTTTCAGCCACGCATTTAAACCCCTAATCTGTTTGTCCCTATGCCAATTTGCTTGTGGCTCAGGTAGTAATCTAGAGATTATTACCTTTGAGGTTCTGTTTTTTAATTTGTACCCTAGTTCCTCAAACTCCCTCAACATAACCTAATTTCTAGTTTTCCTATATCGTTGGTTCCTACGTGGACCACAACAATGGGATCCTCCCCCTCCTCCAAGTTTTTCTCTACCCTCGAGGAGATATTTTTAACCCTGGCACTGGGCACTCTTCGGGACTCCCGGTCGCGGCTGCAGAGAAAATCCCCCATATTATATTATCCTCTACCACTACCATATTTCTTTATGCTCCCACCCCCTTGAATGACCCATGTACCACGGTGTCATGATCAATTTGCCCATCCTCCCTGCAGTCTTTGTTCTCATCCACACCAGTAGCAAGTACCTCATACATGTTGGACAATGGCAAAGACTGAGTCTCTGCCACTACTGTGATGTGGCACTATATTGGGATAGGGTAGATAGAGAGAAATTATTTCCTCTGATGAGTCCAGAACAAGAGGGCAAAACCTTAAAGTTAGACCTAGGCCATTCAGGCGTGATGTCAGGAATCACTTTTTCACGCAAAGGGTAGTGGAAATCTGGAACTATTTTCCCCAAAATGCTGTTGAGGCTGGGGATCAATTGACCTCTTTACTCATCTCCCTTTCCTAGCACAAAGCAGCCTTGATTTATTTGGTAGCAGTACAGGGCATCACCCACATGATGGCTCTCACATTCTTTCATGTTGCTTGCTTACTCCCTGCAGGAAATCAGGATTGAAGTTAGGCGGCTGCACAAGATTGGTTTGCCTGCAGTTGGATCCTGAAAAATGACTCTGAAAATGGCAATCAGGCGCAACTGTTTGCAGCAAGCTCCTATTGTACTTGCATCAGGAAAAAAAAGGTCTTAAAAAAATCTTTTTTCCCCGTTATTCATCTAAATATGTGAGACCTCCAGAGATATTTGTTAGTGTTCTCTAATTTGTGTCAGCCATGGCTCAGTGGGTAGCACCCTCGCCTTTGAATCAGAAGGTTATGGGTTCAAGTCCCACTCCAGAGACTTGAGCGCAAAAAAATCTAGACTGACACTCCAGTGTAGTACTGAGGGAGTGCTGCACTGTCGGAGGTGCCGTCTTTCAGATGTGATGTTAAACTGAGGCCCTGTTTGCTCTCTCAGGAGGATGTAAATGATCTTATGACACTATTTTGAAGAAGAGCAGAGGAGTTATCGCCAGTGCCCTAACTGATATTTATCCCTCAATCAACATCACTAAAACAGATCATCTGCTCATTATCACATTGCTGTTTGTGGGAACTTGCTGTGCGCAAATTGGCTGCCACATTTCATACATTACAACAGTGACCACACTTCAAAAAAGTACTTAATTGGCTGTAAAGTGCTTTGAGATATCCGGTGGTTGTGAAAGGCGCTATATAAATGCAAGTTTATTTTTTCTTTCCCTTCCTGAGTGCACTGACTGTTGGGGCATAGGTACATGGGTGGTAGCAGTGCTTCAGTCCCTTGCCTAAGGGGTCACTCTTTTTATTTGAGTGGAACATAGGAACAGGAGGAGGCCATTCAGCCCCTTGAGTCTGCTCTGCCAGTCAATTAGATCATGCTGATCTGTATCTTAATTCCATCTACCTGCCTTGGTTTCCTATCCCTTAATATTCTTGTCTCACAAAAATCTATCAATCTCAGTTTTGAAATGTTCAATTGACCCCCAGCCTCAACAGCTTTTTGGGGAGAGAGTTCCAGATTTCCACTACCCTTTGTGTGAAGAAGTGCTTCCTGAGCGGCCTAGCTCTAATTTTAAGGTTATGCCCCCTTGTTCTGGACTCCCCCACCAGTGGAAATAGTTTCTACCTACCTTATCAAATCCTCTAATCATCTTAAACTTCTCAATTAGATCACCCCTTAATCTATATCTTATCTTATCTATCTTCTCTACATATAAAGCGGTACTTCTGTCTGTCTGTCTGTCTGTCCGGCTATACACGCTCAAGTTATAGAGCGTACCTACACGTGCATACATCAAAAGAAAGCTTATGATTCCGGAATGGTCATAAGTGTATTTACTTTTCGATGAGACAAAAATTGTGCCCACGGTATCCAAAAAACGTTCAAAATTCCACTCATTATCCGCTCATTAGCATCGAGTGATGTCAAGGTCGACCAATCGTACAGTCGAGCGACCCGACGGTCGACCAATCGCTGCATCGCAGGGGCGGGTTCCTAGCGCGTGCGGGCAGGCCGTCCTAGAGTCGAGCGACAGGACCATTGACCAATCCTACACTTCAGTGACCAGATGGTTGACCAATCGGTGCGTGTGTGGGCGGGCCTTATCATTCTGAAATGAGGTGAGTGGCCGCCATCTTGATTCCAAACTCTTCCTTTCTTTTTCCCACTTTCTGCGTGTTTCTTTTCAAATCTACATTTCCAGCAAAAAAAAAGTTGCTTTTAAAACACAAATTGTTTATAAAAAAAGTTAATTAATTTGTAAATCTTTTCTCTAACCTCTATAATTTTCCTACCTTTCACCGTTTTTCCAGACCTCGAAGCCTGGGCCTCTTTTGACCAGCCACGCCCGAGCTAGGCACCTCCCGTCGCAATCAACAAAAGGCCCGCGATCGCCACCATCTTTGTGAAGGCTGGAGGGGGCGGGCCTGAGCCGAGCGTCGTCACCGCTGCCATCTTAGTAAAGGCGGGCGGGGTGGGACTTGAGTCCGGCCGGGCCTCACACGGTAGGTTGCGCGGCGGTGTCTCACTCTCTGGTCTTGAAGCCGGCTCGGGCGGGGCTCGGGAGCGCGGGGCTCTGGAGGGCGTGAGTGCGGGGCTCGGGGAGGCGGGGCTCGGGAGAGTGCGGGGCTCGGGAGAGCGGGGGCTCGGGAGAGCGGGGCACGGGGGGGCGGGGCTCGTGAGAGCGGGAGCGGCCACTCGCCCTCTATCTCTCCTTCCCTCAGTCTCTCTCCCCTCCCCCCTCCCTCCCCCCCTCTCCCCCATCCCCCCTCTCCCCCCTCCCTCCCTCCCCCCTCTTCCCCTCCCCTCCCCTCCCCTCCCCCTCCCCCCTCCCCTCCCCCTCCACCCCTTCCCTCCCCCTCCCCCTCCCCTCCCCCTCCTCCCCCTCCCCCTCCTCCCCCTCCCCGTCCTCCCCCTCCCCCTCCTCCCCCTCCCCCCTCCCCCTCCCCCTTCCCCCTCCCCCTACCCCCCTTCCCCCCTCCCCCTACCCCCCTTCCCCCACCCCCCTTCCCCCCAGTCGCTCTCTCTCTTCCCCCCAGTCGCTCTCTCTCTTCCCCCCAGTCGCTCTCTCTCTTCCCCCCAGTCGCTCTCTCTCTTCCCCCCAGTCGCACTCTCTCTTCCCCCCAGTCGCTCTCTCTCTTCCCCCCAGTCGCTCTCTCTCTTCCCCCCAGTCGCTCTCTCTCTTCCCCCAGTCGCTCTCTCTCTTCCCCCCAGTCGCTCTCTCTCTTCCCCCCAGTCGCTCTCTCTCTTCCCCCCAGTCGCTCTCTCTCTTCCCCCCAGTCGCTCTCTCTCTTCCCCCCAGTCGCTCTCTCTCTTCCCCCAGTCGCTCTCTCTCTTTCCCCCAGTCGCTCTCTCTCTTCCCTCCAGTTGCTCTCTCTCTTCCCCCCAGTCGCTCTCTCTCTTCCCCCCAGTCACTCTCTCTCTCTCTTCCAACAACAACATGCCCTCGAAAAAGCCTCGGCACCGCCGGGCACTCCAGCTAGTCTTCTATATACAAGGGAACAATGAGTGGACAATGGTGCCAATTTTAACGTGTTTTTCCCAGTCTATGCCCATTTCCAGGGTGTAATGGAGTGTGATATTTGGTGGAAATCCATTCTGCTTTCTGTCGATTCTTCACTTTCGTCAGTTCTCTGACAGCCTTTGAAGGCCGGGCATCCAAAGTTCCCAACCAAAACAGGTGGGAGTCGCATTAATGTATTCAGAAGATAGCAAGGCTGTCCTGCATGCAGTTCCCCATGCAGGACATCAGTGCTGAGCAGATTTTGCATTCTGTATTGCTAAGAACTGTTACCTTTATAGAGTACTAAAGCAAAGAAATTATGGTAAACCTTTATAAATCACTGGTTAGGCCTCAGCTAGAGTATTGTGTCCAATTCTGGGCACCACACTTTAGGCAGGGTGTCAAGGACTTGGAGAGGGTGCAGAGGTGATTTACTAGAATGGTAACAGGAGAGTAAGACTTCAGTTACGTGGAGAGACGACAGAAGTCTAATGATTTAAACTTCAATGTAGAGGGCATGATTAGGAAGCTTGCAGATGATACAAAAATTGGCCGCGTGGTTGAAAGCTGTAGACTGCAGGAAGATATCAATGGACTGGCCAGGTGGGCAGAAAAGTGACAAATGGAATTCAATCTGAAGAATTGTGAGGTAATGCATTTGTTGAGGGCTAACAAGGCAAGTGAATACAGAATAAATGTTAGGATACTGAGAAGTGTAGCGGAACAGAGGGACCTTGGAGTGCATGTCCACAGATTCCTGAAGGTAGCAGGACAGTTGATAAGGCATACAGGATACTTTCCTTTATTAGCCGGGGCATAGAATATAAGAGCAGGGAGGTTATGCTTGAACTGTATAAAACACTAGTTAGGCCACCGCTAGAGTTCTGCATACAGTTCTGGTCACCATATTACAGGAAAGATGTGATTGTACTAGAGAGGATACAGAGGAGATTTATGAGGATGTTGCCAGGACTGGAGAATTTTAGTTATGAGGAAAGATTGGATAGGCTGGGGTTGCTTTCTTTGGAACAGAGGAGGCTGAGGGGAGACCTTATTGAGGTTTATAAAATTATGAGAGGCCTAGATAGAATGAATGGGAAGGACCTATTTCCCTTAGCAGAAGGGTCAATAACCAGGGGGCATAGATTTAAAGTAATTGGTAGAAGGATTAGAGGGGAGTTGAGGAGGGTGGTGGGGGTCTGGAACTCACTACCTGAAAAGGTGGTAGAGGCAGAAACTCTTCATCACATTTAAAAAGTACTTAGATATGCACTTGAAGTGTCGTAACCTACAAGGCTATGGACCAAGAGCTGGAAAGTGGGATTAGGTTGGATAGCTCTTTTTCGGCTGGCACCAACACGATGGACCGAATGGCCTCCTTCTGTGCCGTAAATTCATAGAATCACAAAATGGTTACAGCACAGAAGAAGGCCATTCGGCCTGTCGAGCCTGTGATGGTTCTCTGCAAGGGCACTTCAGCTGGTTCCACTCCCCCGCCCTTTCCCCGTAGCCCTGCAATTTTATTTCCTTCAGGTACTTATCCAATTCCTTTTTGTAAATCATAAATAATAAATCATAAGTTTCTATGATTCTAAGCTGGGATTGTTCTCCTTAGAGCAGAGAAGTTTAAGGGGAGATTTAATAGAGGTGTTCAAAATTATGAGGGGTTTTGATAGAGTATATAGGAAGAAACTTTCCACTGGCAGAAGGGTTGCCAACCAGAAGACACAGATTTAACATTGGCAAAAGAACCAGAGGGGAGATGAGGGACCATTTTTTACGCAGCGAGTTGTTATGATCTGGAATGTACTGCCTGACAGGGTGGTCGAAGCCGATTCAATAGTAATTTTCAAAAGGGAATTGGATAAGTAGTTGAAAAGGAAAGAAAACTACAGGGCTATGGGGAAAGAGCAGTGTGTGTGGGACTAATTGGCTATCTCTTTCAAAGAGCTGGCACAGGCACGATGGGCCATATGGCCTCGCTCTGTGCTGTATGATCCTATGATTCATTGACAAGATTGCGTTGTTGCCTATGAACTAAAGGTCATGCTATTGTGCATTGCATATATGAGTTATTGTGCCCAGGTTTAACAATCAACCTCTGATTGCACTGTATTGCTCATCAGAGAATAGCTGGGATTCCCACCACATTTCCATTTCTTTCAAAAGGGCATAAAATGCCACGCCACCAGAACAATGCATAAAGGCTAAAACAATTTGGTTAGATTTGCTTACAAGTTAATTAATACACAGAAGTAATGACACAACAAGTAAATAAACCATGAACCCTAGTTTCCTGGTTATCTAAGACTACATGGCCAGAATTGTTTACCTGAGCATTGGGGCGGGTGCATTTGGGCTGAGTAGCGGGTCACCATCCCGAAGATTTCAACAGTGCGTTCTGCACTGCACGTTTAACTCAATTGCATCAATTGAAAGTGTCATGCGGGTTTCCCGGCCCAATTAAATGGAGCGGGTCTGATGATGTCACCGATGACTCGTTTTCAGCTCTGATATTTAAAGCAGCCTGGCACACATCTCATTTGAAGGTTGCTGTAGGAGAGATCAAGGTGTTTTGAAGAGCTACAAATTGCTGCATAACATTGAGATTATGTGGGTCATGGAGTCACAACGACAGAAGGCTGCGCCAAGATTCCCAGATGCCTCCTTGGAAGTGTTGGTCCAGGGAGTCAGAGCACGCAGGGAGGTGCTCCTCACTGCGGATGACCATAATAGACCAGCCAGAGACACTAAGAGAGCAGGGCTAGAGATCGCAGAGGAGGTCAGCAGCAGGGATGTGGTGAGGAGGATGTGGATCCAGTGCTGCAAAAGATTCAATGATCCCATGAGGTCAAGAAAGGTCAGTGTAATGCGACAGTCACTGTCAACCTGATGTGTGCATCACCCCCAACCCCATCACTCTGCCTTCCCAAGCCTACTCCTGCACATCACTCCTCACACCAGCCTACCTTGCAGGTGCAGCCATCCCTCTCTATCTATGCACCTACTGACATCCCCATCTGACTAACCACCCCTGACACTCACCCTCATCCTAATGCAATCAGAGCAAGTAGCACCACAGAAAGAGGCCATTTGGCAATGTTGCACCACTCCCTCATAGTCACCCTTTACAGATGTAGCCCATCCATTCTTTACACTCACTCAAAGTTCTCTTCTTTCCCTCCTTGCAGGAGAAGAGAGCCCAGAACAACAGGGAGAGGCAGAGAAGCAGAGGTGGCCCTCTAGTCTTCACAAATTTGACTCCAGCAGAGAAGGAGGCCCTAGAAATCTCTGAAGTTGCAGAGCTGATGGCGGTGGAAGACGGAGGGAGGGGGACTTCCCAGCAACCTGGTGACAGAATTACATCTCATACAATCATATGGTGTACAACAGTCACTCATGGTGACTGATGTCAGCAGCCAGTGAAATGTTATCATGTGCATAATGGTAACATTACACATTCTTATCATAAGACTTCTAATTCATTTCTTTACTCTCCCACAGGTCCATCAAGTGCCCCCCCCCCCCCCACTGCCCAGCCAGAGGAGGAAGACGACTCCTCAGAGGAAGCTCCACTCTCTGAGAAGCTCCACTCTCTGAGGGTGCACCGTCACCAGACCCATGCGCACCTAGCACCAGCGCAGACACGTGCACCTCGGTGGGTGCAACGAGACAGAGTAGTGTTGTCATCTGGTGTCTCACAGATCACAAGTGAGGAAGTGCAGATGGTGGAGACAGGGACAGCAGTGGAGAGTCCTCCCAGTTCTGCTCAGTTGCATGCAGATGCTGAGCCTCAGGGGCCATCGAGAAAGAGGGTGATCTTGGAGGAGCAGCAACAACTGCGTGAGGCTCTGGCAGCTTTTGCAGCAGCGATGTGTGCAACTGTACAGAGAATGGAGGAGCCCATCTCCAATATGAGCACCATCATCTCACAGGCGATGGCGACAATGTGTTGTTCCATGGAAAGGATGGCCACCTGCATGGAGCAGCAAATGCACCAGTCCAACGAGAACATGCTTGCTGTGACCAACAGATTACAGAAACTCATTGACCTCATCTCGAGGAGGGATACCAACGTAGACTTGGGCATTCATTGCCCCACTGATGTGCAGCAAGGTGCTCTCCTGCTCCTTGCTAGCAAGGAAGTGTGGGTGGCCCATGTGAGAGATGATGGTGAGAGGGGACATGGAAGTGGGGGCTCTTCTCAAAGCACTACCACTTCTCCCCCATTACCTCTCCCTCAGTCAGAGCCCCACACGCTGCCTCGGATCCCGATCACCGAGACTGCCCCTGCACAGTTGCAGGAGGAGCAGTCTTTGACGGGGCCCTCACAGGCTCCAAAACCCAGAGGACATCCTCCAAAAGTGTCCAAGCAATCACAGCAGGGAAGTGAGCAGCCTGCCTCTACCTCTGCTGAAGCCACAGGGGTTGCACCTTGTAGAAGCATGCGTACACGACAAAAGACATAATCCTAGATGCACAAGGGTAAGCACGTGAGTGTATGAAAAAATGTTAATGTTAAGTTTCAGTCATATTTATGACACACATAAATTTATTTCTTGCCTTACTTTCCCATCTTGTCCATTTTTGCCTGCTACCTGGGAAGTGGCTTTGTCACTTGGAGTGAATGGTAAGACATTACTTAACCTCGAGGAGGGTTGAGTGACAAGAATGGCTTGATCATTGTAGAACTGCTTTGTGTTGTTTTTTGGGGGGATGGGGGGGGGGCGGCAGGGAAGTTAGTACAGCATCTGGGAGCCATATGGATGCACTGGTGCAAGTTCAGTAAATCTGGCCATTATGAGGCCATCCCGGACCTCCCAGGCAGCAATATACACCACTGCTGGCGCCATCTCCATCTCAGGTTCCTCCTACTCGTGTTCCACCTGTTCCTCCTCCTCCTCCTCTAAAGAGGCTCTGTGCTCTGCGCCTTGCTCCTCCTGCAGCTCCAATCCTCACTGCTGCACTACGTTGTGCAGCTCGCAGCATACGACGATGATTCTGGAGATCCTGGGTGGTGCGTACGGAAGGGCTCCTCCAGATCTGACCAGGCATCTGAAGCGCATCCTCATCATGCCGATTGCTTGCTCTATGACACATCTGGTGGACATGTGGCTGTCATTATAATGATCCTCGGTCTCATTGCTTGTCATCAGCCACTTCTTCAGTGGATAGCCCTTATCTCCAAGCAGCCAACCAGTAATTCTGTTTGGAGGTGCGAAGAGCTGAGGGAGGGTGGGCGGGCGAAGCACAAAAGAGTTTTAACAGTTGCTCTGAAATCTGGCTCACAGATGCATGATGATCTTTTTATGGTTGCAGATGAGCTGCACATTGAGGGAGTGGAAGCCCTTGCAGTTGACAAAGACTCCTGGGTGATGTGGGGTGCCTTGATGGCCACATGTGTGCAGTCGATGATGCCCTGCACCTGTGGGAAGCCAGCCAGAGCCGCAAAGCCGAGCGCCCGCTCAGTAACACTGTCTTCATCAGTGGCAAAGTTTATATAATTGGCTGACTTGTGAAACATGGCATCAGTCATCTGGGTGATGCATTTGTTGGCTGCTGATTGCGAGATCCTACAAATGTCTGCTGCAGATCCCTGGAAGGAGCCTGAGGTGAAGAAGTTGAGGGCAGTGTTGACTTTGACAGCCACTGGTAAAGCACGTCCATCAGGTCCTCTGGGCAGCATGTCTTGTTCCAGCAATGTGCAAATGTCTGTGATGACCTGGCGTGATAGCCTGAGCCTCCTGAAGCACCGCTGCTCAGATATGTCAAGGAAGCTCATCCTCCGACTGTAAACTCTGTGTTGGGGGTATCGCCTCCGGCGCAGTGCAGCCCTGTGCTGACCCCCTCTCTCCTGTGGAGCATCAGTTCATTGAGGAGAAGGCTGCTAGTGTGGTTGCTGCTGCTGCTGCTGCCGCTGCTGATGTTGTTGGTGCTGGGGCTCATCTTGGTCCGATTCTGAGGTCCAAGGTGAGACAGCAGAAGCAGCAGCCATGCTGATCTAATAGATGCCAGGTAAAGTGGAGATCAGAGGCATGATCCTTCAATATGGTGAGAGTGGCTTCTGAGGTTGCAGAAATGACCTGCAAACTCCTGACAGTTAAATCTCTGCACAAAATGAAGCCAGCAAGAGCATTTCTCTTAGGCAAGGAAGCAGGTGTAAGGTGTGAGTATTTATGTGGTTTTTTCAGCTGTCACTTAATGAACTCACACAATGGCCACTGACCTCCCACCTCCCCTTCACAGGCGAAGTTCCCAAGGTGCGTGAATCCCGTGTGCAACCAGTTAAAGCCAAACCCTGAGGTTAAAAAGGCAGTTAAGGGTCTCTCAATGAGCAGTTCAGTGCCTCTCCCGATCGGGTCCGTGGCACGCCTCAAAACGTGCCCGAGTTAAATGCGGAAGTCGGTGGGATGATGGCGGGTTCCCAGCACGCTGTCAATTTCCATGCATTTAACTGCCGACCCGCTCCCAAACCCTCACGCTCAGCAATGGGAAAATTCCGGCCCATATTTTTGGTACCAGACAGTAATCGAAACTGCAACTCCGTCAGAGTGGTTGAAATCAAATCAAAATTCAGAGAGATTAGAACTGACCACTGTCTATCAATCCTCATATATAAACTTTCCATGTGGATCCAGACCCAAAAGCAACTTTAATTAATCTGCTTGCCAATTGACTGTGTCTGTTCCTCCATGCTGAATTGTGGTTCAAGAAGACAGCTTCCATTTTTACTCCAGCCATTTTGAAACTTGTATGAAATAAAGACAGCAATTTCAGAACTTGCCACCTGAGCATTTGACTACATAGGCCAAATAGGTTGCAATCTGCTCACCTTCATCGTAACCCCTTACATTTACAGGTTAAATAAGCCCTTCGCAGTCGAATGAGCTTCCATATTTGAGTGGCCGCTCAGTTTAGGAGCAAATGGTTATACTCGTTATACAGTGCTGGAAAACCTTCATCACCTAATCTCATATGCCACTGTTATAAAGTACAATGTAGGAATGGCTAGATTCCTAACTAAAGGACTGAGGTTGAGTCAGTCTATCAAACAAACGATGTTTAATACTATTCAACAGAGTTTACACGAAAACACAGGAGAACTAAATTACAGGTCTGTACTCTTTGCTGGCTCCACGAGGACTGGCTAGGACGGCTCCCCAGCCTGACGTCATGACGTCATCACGTTTTCCCGCCGCTGGAGGAGCACGTGATCAACATGATGACGTCATCGCGTTTGGTCTCATTCTTAAAGGGACCGCGCTATGTACATGCAATAATATGAACAAAGATACAGATTCATTCTGTAGTTAATAATTTGTTAAAGATAATTATGTACATTAGATCAGAGTCCCCTGGTGGCTCTGCCACATGCGCCCCCCCAGAATTGTCTTTAACAGTAAAAGTCAATCGACTAGGAGGTCTGACAAGCCTGTCAGAGCGACTCCTGTATTCTTGGAGTGGACATTGTTGAACAGCTGGTGGGCTGGCGGATGGAAGCCTTGGGTCTGGCGTGGATGCAGCGGGAGCTCGACCATGTCGTGGTGGCTGTGCGGTCCCTACTGGCCTGTCGATGTCCAGGTGTGCCGGTTTGAGACGGTCAATGGATATGTGGTCGGGTTTACCGCCGATGTCTACGGAGAAAATCTTGTCGCCTGTCTCCAGTACGCGGAAAGGGCCTGTGTAAGGGGCCTTGAGCGGATCCCTATGGGCATCATGACGAATGAATACAAATTCAGCATTCTGTAGCTCCGCTGGTATGTGTGAAGATGGAAGGCCGTGATGCGAAGTTGGGATAGGCGCAAAAGCCTTGGCTGTTTCCCGGTGGTTGCTGAGTTGATCGGCTGCGGACCACGGCTCAGTTGGAAGCGGCAGGAAATCTCCCGGTACGCGGAGTGGCTGGCCGTACACGAGCTCCGCGGTGGACGATTGCAGGTCCTCTTTGGGTGCCGTGTGAAGACCCAACATGACCCACGGAAGCTTATCCACCCATCTGGTGCCTTGGAGGCTGGCCCTCAGCGATGCCTTTAACGATCTGTGGAAACGTTCACACAAACAGTTTGCCTGCGGGTGATAGGCCGTGGTGTGGTGAAGCTTGGTGCCAAGACCCTGGGCCACAGCGTTCCAGAGCTCGGAAGAGAACTGTGGACCGCGGTCTGAAGAAATGTCCGCCGGAACGCCGAAACGTGCGACCCACGAGGAGAGGAATGCTCTGGCGACATCAGCGGACGTAGTAGATGCCAAAGGAACTGCCTCTGGCCATCTAGTAGTACGAGCGACCATGGTGAGGATGTGTGTGAACCCCTGTGATGGTGGAAGCGGCCCGACGAGGTCCACGTTGACATGGTCGAATCGACGTTCTGGTACTGCGAACGTGGCCAATGGGGCCTTGACGTGACGTTGCACCTTAAACTTTTGACAGACGACGCAGGTGTTAGCCCAGTCGCGGATATCCTCACGCATTCCTCTCCAGACTAACTTAGCCGACATTAATTTTTGAGATGCCTTCACGCCAGGATGGGAAAGCCCATGTATGGTGTCAAAAACTTTGCGGCGCCAGGCAACTGGAACGATCGGGCGGGGATCTCCCATGGAGACATCGCAGAGTAACGAGGTGCCTGCTGCGTGGAATTGCACATCGGCCGGTTGGAGGCTAGAAGTGTCGGTGCGATACGCCTGTGTTTCAGGGTCGGATGCCTGATCGGTTGCCATGAGGGCATAATCGATGCCCAGCTGGACCGCCCGTACGGTCACACGAGAAAGGCAATCAGCTACCAAGTTGTCCTTGCCAGCTACATGTTGGATGTCTGTCGTGAATTCTGAAATGAAAGTTAGCTGTCGCTGCTGTTGAGCCGACCACAGTTTGGCGGTCTTGGCCATGGCGAAGGTCAGTGGCTTGTGATCTACAAACGCAGTGAAGGGACGTCCTTCTAACAAAAAATGGAAATGGCGGATAGCCAGGAACAGTGCCAGCAACTCCCGGTCGAAAGTGCTGTATTTGCGTTCATTGCACCAGAGTTGGCGGCTGAAAAACGCCAGTTGTTGTCACGTCCCATTGACCCACTATTCCTGTACGGCGCCTATGGCATAGTCGGAAGCGTCGGTGGCAAGGGCGATGGTGGCACCTGGCAGAGGGTGCGCCAACATAGTTGCATTGGCTAGAGCGGTTTTTGTGTTGTCGAAAGCGTTGTCCATTTCGACCGTCCAGGCTATTGTATCCTTTCCAGCCTTGCCTTTGAGAGTCTCGTAGAGGGGCTGCATGAGTTGTGCTGCCTTCGGTACAAAGCGGTGGTAGAAATTCACCATGCCCAGGAATTCTTGAAGAGCCTTGGTGGACTGCGGCCTTGGGAATGCCGTAATTGCTTCGACCTTTGAATGCAGCGGAATTGCGCCCTCCGATGTAATGTGGTGGCCCAAGAAGTCAATCTGCTGTAGGCCGAACTGACACTTGGCCGGGTTGATCATGAGGCCATGTTGGCTGAGCCGCCGAAAGAGGGTGCATAGATGGGAGACGTGTTCCTCTCTGGTAGAGCTGGCTATCAGGATGTCGTCGAGGTAGACAAATACAAACTTAAGATCCTGCAGGACCGAGTCCATTAGTCGCTGAAAAGCCTGTGCAGCGTTCTTGAGCCCAAATGGCATCCGTAGAAACTCGAACAGTCCAAAGGGAGTGATGACTGCAGTTTTCTGGACATCCTGCGGGTGTACGGGAACTTGGTGGTAGCCACGGACGAGGTCGACCTTGGAGAAGATTGAGTTTCCCGCCAAATGGGCAGAGAAATCCTGAATATGCGGGATCGGGTACCGATCGGGAGCAGTGGCGTCATTAAGGCGTCGGTAGTCCCCGCATGGCCGCCATCTGCCGCCGGGCTTCGGGACGATGTGGAGAGGCGAGGACCAGGGACTATTCGACCGGCAAATAATCCCCAGCCGTTCCATCGTGGCAAACTCTGCCTTCACAGCCGCGAGCTTGCCGGGTTCCAGGCGCCGAGCTTGTGCGTAAACTGGAGAGCCAGTCGTAGTAATGTGGTGTTCAACACCATGCTTAGTGGCCGAGGAGGAGAAAGTGGGCTTGGTCAGCTCCGGGAATTCACCTAATAGGCAAGTGAACTCGTCTGGCAAGGGCAACGCGCAGGAGACAGTGTGCGACGTTGCGGAACTGCGGAAGCAAGAGATGGAGTGGAAGGTGGCCGCGTTAACCAATTGATGATTTCTTACATCCACCAAGAGGCTGTTGGCGCATAAGAAATCCACGCCGAGGATGGCTTGCGAAACCTTGGCTGTGATGAATTCCCACTGAAACCGTTGCCCGCCGAAGCACACCTGGACCCGCCGTTTGCCAAAGGTACGAATGGCCCCGCCATTAGCTGCCTCGAGGGAGAGGCCGTGCCTCCCAGACTGAATATCGAGTGCTGAGGCAGGAAGGATGCTACACTGCGCCCCGGTGTCGCATAAAAACCGCCGGCCCGAGAGGGAATCTGTAATGTAGAGGAGCTTCCCGGAATTTCCAATCGCCATTGCGGCCGCGGAACGTCCCTCAGACTCGGTCCTCCTTTTCTGAAGTTGCTGCTGGTGTTGATGTTGGTTTTTGTTTTTAGGCGCGAAATTGCAGGGAGGGCGGCAGCCTCTGGCTTTCGCGCCAAAATGGGCGTGGTAAAAGCACAAGCTGGGGGATGGAGGCGTTGGGGCGGCGTTCGCGAGGGAGGGTGACTCGTGGCGGCGCAGGATGCTGCGTGACCGCATAAATCGTATCTGCTCCTGCAGCAAGAGCTGCTCAATCTGTGGCTTCCGATCTGGCGAGGGCAGCCTGAATCTGCTCGGGTAGTTGACTCAGGAATAACTCCCGAAAGAGGAAACATTGTGGTTCGGAGCCAAGGAGCGTGAGCATCTGGCTTATTAACTCAGATGGCTTGGAATCGCCAAGCCCGGGCATAGCGAGCAGTCGGCGGGCACGCGCCGCCTTTGTGAGCCCGAAGACCTGTATTAACCGCGCTTTAAGAGTATCATACTTGCTGTCAACCGGGGAGGTTTTCGAGCAGGCTGATGATCCGTGAGGTCGTGGAGCTGTCGAGTGTGGAGACCACGTAAAGGTAATGGGTCTGATCCGCAACGATGTTTCGGAGTTCGAATTGTGCTTCTGCTTGTATGAACCAGGAGGCCGCCTGTTCTTCCCAAAACTGTGGGAGCTTCAAAGCCACGGAGTTCGCTGTCATGTTTCATTTCGCTTCGCTTCTTCCGCGAAAATTGTTCACGAAAATTCGGGGTCACCACTGTAGGAATGGCTAGATTCCTAACTAAAGGACTGAGGTCAAGTCAGTCTATCAAACAAGCGATGTTTAATACTATTCAACAGAATTTAACACGAAAACACAGGAGAACTAAATTACAGGTCTGTACTCTTTGCTGGCTTCACGAGGACTGGCTAGGACGGCTCCCCAGCCTGACGTCATGACGTCATCACGTTTTCCCGCTGCTGGAGGAGCACGTGATCAATGTGATGACGTCATCGCGTTTGGTCTCATTCTTAAAGGGACCGCGCTATGTACATGCAATAATATGAACAAAGATACAGATTCATTCTGTAGCTAATAATTTGTTAAAGATAATTATGTACATTAGATCAGAGTCCCCTGGTGGCTCTGCCACAACAACATTATGACATGTATAGAAACTGGTCTAATTTCTGATCATCATAGATAGTAGACATATACCACTAAGTAGATAACAGTGCAAGTGGCAAGTCAGTTTGGGTCACAGGAAATGAACACTGTAATTATATACAACAACAGAAAATGCTGGAAATGCTCAGCAGGTCAGGCAGAATCGTGGAGAGAGAAACAGGGTTAACATTTCAGGTCGATGGCCCTTCGTCAGAACTGGAAAATGTTGGAGAAATAACAAGAATTGTAAGCAAGTGTGGGGCAGGGAAAGGGGGGAGGGGAGGAAAGAACAAAAGGGAAGGTCTGTGATAGGGTGGAAGGCAGGCGAGATTAAAAGACAAAAGGGATGATGGTGCAAGGCAAAAGGAGATGGTAATGGGACAAGTTAAGAAACAAAAGATGATTCTAGATGATGTGTAAATGACAATGGCAGAATCATCAACAGCTGCCATGTGAGAAAAAAAAGAAAACATGGGGCCGAGGTTATAGTCTGAAATTGTTGAACTCAGTGTTGGTCCAGAAGGCTGTAAAGTGCCTAATCGAAAGATGAGCTGCTGTTCCTTGAGCTTACATTGAGCTTCGTTGGAACAGTGTAAGAGGCCGTGGATGGAGCGATGAGAGTGGGAGTGGAGCGGGGAATTAAAGTGACAGGCGACCGGAACCTTGTGGTCACGCTTATGGACTGAATGGAGGTGTTCTGCAAAGCGGTCATCGTAATTATATACCTCTGTGGCTGGACATGGGTGCAAAATACCTGTGCATGTGCATTAGCACGCCAAGATTTGGAATGGCACTAGTCTGGGCAGGTATAGCTCTGCTGACATTAACATTCCTCACTTGTATCAGTGCCCTGAGGCACCCATTAGTAGAATAAAGTGGAGTAGTGGGAAGGTCTACTAACAGCCATGGCACAAAATCCAACACTGCTGAAAAATTGTCAGTTCGTGGCACTCTTGCATCTGACTCAGAAGTTTGTGGGTTCAAATCCCACTCCTGAGACTTGAGCACCTAATATAGGTTGGCACTTCAGCGCAGTACTGAAGTGCAGGATCCTCCCGGTAGTGCGGCATCAATTTGATTTACGCAAAGCAACTGTGTTTGCGTGGGTTTTCTCCGGTGTGCGGGTTAGGTTGATTGGCTATGATAAATTGACCCTTAGTGTTAGGGGGATTAAATACGTGGGGTTACAGGGATAGGGTGGGATATGTGTTGGTGTAGGGGTTACGGGGATCGGGTGGGATATGTGTCGGTGCAGGCTCGTTGGGCCAAATTGGCCTCTATCTGCACTGTGGGGTTTCTGTGATTCTGTGATTCTGTGAAACTAGGAGCTGTCAGGCATATAAAGGCATTGTCCATCATCGTACAAAGTCATAGACACGAATCTTCTGGGGTCCGTGCGGGCGTGATTGGAGGCGGGTCGGGAGGGAAGTTTGAAAAACCTTGGAGCGGGTCGGGAACGTGCCATCATCCTACCCCCACGCACCTTTCCTTCGGGTACATTTTCCAGCGCGGCAGCGACCCGAATGGCAGAGGTGGCCGAGGTAATTTAGATCATTATGAGGTACTTGTCAGACTCTTAAACCTCTTTTTAACCCTATCTTTCAAATTTCCCTGGATTAGCATGGGAATTAGACAACTCGGGAACCATGTCTGTGAACCTGAGGTGGAAGCTGAGTGGCCTTTGATCCAGCTCATTGGTTCACCGCATAAAAAATACAATAAAAACACCAACTATACAGCTGGTCACTTTCCTAAGGCAGATGCTGTTGCTTAGTTCATTGTTAGCACAGATTTAGCTTTCTAGAGGTTGCAAGTCTTTTCAGCAAAGTTGAGATCCACTGTCACCTCATTGGTAAGACCTATCACAACATTGACAGGTTGCTTCTGTCATCTCTACTTGACCTGCCATCTAGTACATCAGCATGGGTGCCGTTTATACTGTCTCAAATTGGTCCTCAGAATTGGACCACGATGAGCCCCAACACCAGCAGCACCAGGCACACCAGCAGCACCAACAGCACCACCAACCTTCTGCTCAACCACCTGATGCTCCACAGGACAGAGGTTATCAGCGCAGGGCTGCACTTCGCCGGAGGCGATACCTCCAACACAGGGAATACAGGCAGAGGATGAGCTTCCTCAACATGACGGAACAGCAGTGCCAAAGGATACTCAGGCTATCGCTCCAGGTCATCGCAGACATTTGCAGATTGCTGCAGCAAGACCTGCAGCCCAGAGGAATGGATGGGCACGCCTTACCAGTGGCTGTCAAAGTCACCAGCATGCACAACTTCTTGACCTCAGGCTCCTTCCAGGGATCTGCAGCAGACATTTGCGGCATCTCAGAGTCAGCCGCCCACAGATGCATCACACTGATGCTCTGTTTGACAAGTCAGCCAATTATATCAACTTTGCCACTGATGAAGCCAGTGTTACTGAGCGAGCGCTGGCCTTTGCGGCTCTGGCTGGCTTCCCACGGATGCAGGGCGTCATCGACTGCACACATGTGGCCATCGGGGCCCCCCATCATCACCCAGGAGTCTTTGGGGGAGAAATTCATTATCGCCCCGTTTGGGGGCAGTAACCTTTGAAAGCTGGGAAACTTAGCGCCAGGTGCTAATGATTCCCAGCTTTCACAAAATGGGTTTAGCATTCCAGGAAGGAAGTGGAGTGCTCTCCACTTCCTTCCTGGAGCGCTAAAGGACGCAGGTGGGGCGGTAGTGGTGCAGCACTGCACAATGTCCCGTGCAACGCTGCCGCGTTCCGAGGCTCCTTCCCTCCCTTAAACGGAAGGGCCCTCGCTGCAGGCTCTGCATTGGGGCCAGTTAGCTGGTCCCTGACGATGGCCACGAGTTGGCTTGATCAGCCCCATGCGCTCCAGCAGAGTGCTGGGCTGATCGATCGCAGCACAGGAGAAGCAAGAAAAATTGACCAAAACGATTTGAAAAATTTAGGCACTTACCTCGGCAACCTCCCCTTTAACTTTCACCCCCGAAGTGCCCGGCCTCCCGATCAAGGCTTCCTGCAGCTGCCGGTGTTGTCGCCTGGTGATGCTGCAGGGGGCGAAGCCAAATTTCAGGTCCGGGGCGCAACCGGGGCGATGCACATGGCGATGACATCACGATCTCCGGGCAAAGGAGATTGGGGCGCAACAGCCATACCGCCGCTGCAAACCTCCTGCCGAATTTAGCGGGAGGCAATATTCTCGCCACGCCTAGGCGGTAAGTGGTTAATGCCCCGTTATCGCCCCCCGGAGGTGATAATGGGAGGCGCAAAGGTACCCAATTTCTCCTCCTTGTCAACCGCAAGGGCTTCCACTCCCTCAATGTGCAGCTCGACTCCGGCGAGGTGTCTCCACTGCTGTCCCTGCCTCCACCATCTGCTCTTGCTCACTTGTGAGTTGTGACAGACCCGGTGATAACTCTACTCTATCTCGCGTGTCACCCACTGAGGTGTGCGTATCTGCGCTGGTGCTGGGTGCGCTTATGTCTGGTGATGGTGCGCCCTCAGAGGCTGGAGGCTCCTCTGAGGAGTCGGCTTCCTCTTCCCCCTGGACAGTGGGGGTGGGAGGAGGGGGCTCAGGATGGACCTGTGGGACTGTAAAGAGATGTTAGAAATGTTATATCAAGAATGGGTTCAGATACCATTATGCACATGATGACCATTCACTGGCTGCTGACATCAGTCCCCATATGAGTGACTGCTGTATGCCATGTGGCTGTATGAGATGTAATTCTGTCACCAGGTTGTTGAGATGTCCCCCCTCTCTCTATCTCCCACCTCCAGCTGCTCGACGACTCCTGACACTTCCAGGGCGACCTCCTCTGCTGGAGTCAATGTGGCTAATGATGGAGGGCCACCTCCGGTTCTCTCCCTCTCCCTCTTACTGTGAGCTCTCTTTTCCTGCAAGGATGGAAAGAAGAGAAGGTTGAGTGAGAGTGCTGGAATGAGTGTAAAGAATGGCTGTGTTACATCTTTAGAGGGTGACTGTGATGGAGTGAGATGGCGACGCCAAGTGACCTTGTGTGTCGTTAGTTAGTATAATTGCATTGCAGTTAGAGATAAAATGCACCCACTATTAGAGCCAGGGGAACTTAAACAGCAGAATTGTCAATTCAATTTCAATTTCAATTTTATTTGTCACATAGCACGGTAGCATAGTGGTCAGCACTGTTGCCTCACAGCGCCAGGGACCCGGGTTCAAATCCGGCCTCGGGAGACTGTCTGTGTGGAGTTTGCACATTCTCCCCGTGTTTGCGTGGGTTTTCTCCGGGTGCTCTGGTTTCCTCCCACAGTCCAAAGATGTGCGGGTTAGGTTGATTGGCCATGATAAAAATTGGCCCTTTGTGTTAGGGGGGATTAAATACGTGGGGTGATGGCTGTTGGTGTAGGGACCGGGTGCTAGGGTTTGGATGATCAGCCATGATCTCATTGAATGGCGGAGAAGGGCTGAATGGCCTACTCCTGCTCCTATCTTCTATGTTTCTATAACCAAATACAACAAGTGAAATGCTTTTTTCTTAATGAGCCAAGCGCACCAATCAGCGAAGGACACTTAGCTGCCTGGTACGCACGGAGCCCGCAAGGACGGCAGCCATCTTCATCGGCGCCATCACAATAGGTCCACTGTCGCCTCGCTCCGGCTTTCCCGCACTCCTGCCCGACAATCTTCAGCCGCCGTGGTACCGACGTCCCGGGGCCTGCTTCTCCCTGGCTTTCCTTCCACTCGGTCTGACCTCCGAGCCTCCCGCGGTGTCCGACCTTCCAGGGCCTGCTTTTCCCGACCTCGGTACGCTGGCCGCATTCCCTCCTACCGGTTCGACCTCAGAGCCTCCTGACGAGGAACTCCCAAGACAAGCTGCAAGGTTAAAGTTACCTGAGCCCACCGCCCATCCCCCGAGCCATGCCTGTTCTTTGTTCTCAGTGAGCACTGGCTCTTCACTAAAACTTAGCTCCCAAATCCCCAGACCTCTCTGCCGTCAAGACTACGCTTCTCCACTAGACTAGTGATCTATTGACTAGTGGATCGCGAGTGGAGTTCGGGGCCAGGGATTGCGAGAATATCAGTGCTAATTTGATCCTGTGAGAGAGAACATCATTCATGTCTGAGGCCGGGACCCAGGAGCGAGGACAAGCCCAGCAGCGAGGTCAAGGCCCAGGAGTGGTGCAGCATGAACCAGCAGCGAGGTTGGGGCCCAGGGAAGGTGCAGCACGGGCCAACAGCGATGTCGGGAGGACTACAATGCATCCTACGAAACCCAGGCAGAGAGGGCCTGCGGGAAGGAGGGAGGAGGACAGTAGCAGTATGTTTGTGTATGTGTGCTAGGCCGATGTAGCAGAGCCTGGTCTCCAATCGTCTTGGATCCCCTTGCCATTGGACCAAGACCTTGCACTGTCAAGCCCATGTGGTAACTGGTGTGCAACGGCCACCCCACATTAAAAGAATTCACGTACAGGCATCTTCCACCCTTTAAAATGAAGTTCGGGACCTGGAACAACAGGACCCTCATGGACAACCCCAACAGTGACAGACCGGAACGCCGTACTGCTATCGTTGCCTGGGAGCTCAGACGTTTTGACATAGACATCGCCGCCCTAAGTGAGACCCGGTGGTCAGGGGAAGGCCAGCTCAAGGGGCAAGGTGGTCGCTACACCTTCTTCTGGAAAGGCAAACCCGAAGAAGAATGCCGCTTCCATGGGGTAGGCTTCGCCATAAAAAATGAACTAGTTGGGCGTATCAGAGACTGTCCTAGCAGTATAAACAAGTGCCTCATGATTCATCGGCTCAGCCTAGCCCGAAACCAGTGCACTACGGTCATCAGTGCGTACGCTCCAACACTGGAAGCCACAGACGAGACCAAAGAGGAATTCTACTCCAGCCTCGAACAATCCCTGTCTCGAGTCCCATTGGGCAACAAGCTGATCCTCCTTGGCGACTTTAACGCCAGAGTTGGAAAGGACACAGACCTCTGGGGAGGTGTGATCAGCAGAGAGGGGATAGGGAAAGCCAACTCCAACAGTACTCTGCTCCTGTCAAAATGCTTAGAACATGGCCTTGTCATAACCAACACCTTGTTCCGTCAGAGAGACAAGTACGAGGCTTCATGGCAGCACCCTCGCTCCAAGCACTGGCATCTGCTGGACTACGTCATCGTCCGAGCGAGGGACCGCAAGGATGTCCGCATCACCCACGCCATGACAGGAGCTGATGACTGCTGGACAGACCACCGCCTAATCCGCTCTGTCATCTGCATCAATGTAGCCCCAAAACAGCGGCGGCAACGTAAACAATGCCGCAGGAAAATCAATGCTGGAGCAATCAAAGACCCCGCTAAGAAAGCCCTATTCAGCCTGCGCCTCACAAACAACCTGACGACTCCCAGAGATGCAGAGACACAGAGTGTCCACAGCGTCTGGTCTGCACTCAAGGCCTCCATAATCAGCACCTGTGAAGAGACGCTCGGTCACTCGACCAGGAAACACCAAGACTGGTTCGACGAGAATGACCAGGAGATCCAGGAGCTAATAAGCCGCAAGTGCAAGGCATTCTTGATCTGGAAACAGCAACACAACTCGAGAGCAAGAAAGCAGCTCTACAGACGCCTGAAGGCCGAGGTCCAACAAAAAACTCGCGACCTAAATAACAAATGGTGGGTGGAGAAAGCGCAGGAGATCCAGCAGCTAGCTGACAACCACGGTGTGCGTGGATTCTTTAGCGCTGTCAAGACCATCTACGGCCCAAACACCCAAGGGCCTACCCCACTGCGGGCCAAGAACGGAGAGGTACTCATCAAGGACAGAGAGGCAGTCAGTGCCCGCTGGAAGGAGCACTTCGAAGATCTCTTTACTCGAGACTCTGTCTTCGATGCGAGTGTCCTCAACTCCATCCCGCAGCATGCTACCCGCCACCATCCCAGCACAACCCCAGCCCGGCATGAGGTTGAAAAGGCCATCCGACAACTGAAGAACAACAAGGCCTCAGGAGCAGATGGAATCCCCGCTGAGGCACTAAAGCATGGCGGAGAAGCACTACTGGTGTGAATTCATGAACTGATTTCTCTTATCTGGAAGGAGGAGAGCATGCCAGGGGATCTCAGAGATGCTGTATTTGTAACCATCTTCAAGAAAGGTGACAAGTCCGATTGCAGAGGCGTTTCCCTGCTGTCTGCCACAGGGAAAGTCATTGCAAGAATCCTCCTCAATCGCCTTCTCCCAGTGGCCGAAGAGCTCCTCCCAGAGTCGCAATGCAGATCCGCCCACTTAGTGGCACAATGGGTATGATCTTCACCGCACGTCAATTACAAGAGAAATGCAGGGAACAGCACCAACCGCTGTACATGGCCTTCTTTGATCTCACAAAGGCCTTCGACACTGTCAACCGTGAGGGATTATGGAGTGTCCTCCTCAAGTTCGGCTGCCCTCAAAAGTTTGTCACCATTCTCCGCCTGCTTCACGACGACATGCTGGCCGTGATCCTGACCAACAGTTCCACCACAGACCCAATTCACATAAGAACCGGGGTCAAGCAAGGCTGTGTCATCGCACGAACGCTCTTCTCAATCTTCTTTGCTGCAATACTCCATCTCACCCTCAGTAAGCTCCCCACTGGAGTGGAGCTAATTGACAGAACAAACAGGAAACTGTTCAACCTCCGTCGCCTCCAGTCCAGATCCAAGGTCATCCCATCCTCTGTCGTCGAATTACAGTATGCAGACGACGCTTGCGTCTGCGCTCACTCGGAGGTCGAACTCCAAACCATCGTCAACACCTTCACCGGAGCGTACGAGAGCATGGGCCTTACACTAAACATCTGTAAGACAAAGGTCCTCTACCAACCTGCCCCCGCCACACAGTACTGCCCCTCAATATCAAAATCCACGACAAGGCCTTGGACAACGTGGACCACTTTCCATACCTCGGGAGCCTACTGTCAACAAGGGCAGACGTCGATGACGAAGTCCAACACCGCCTTCAGTGTGCCAGTGCAGCCTTCGGTCGCCTGAGGAAGAGAGTATTTGAAGACCAGGACCTCAAACCCGGCACTAAGCTCATGGTCTACAGAGCAGCAGTGATACCCACCCTGCTGTATGCCTCAGAGACATGGGCCATGTACAGCAGGCACCTCAAAGCACTGGAGAGGTACCACCAATGCTGCCTCCGCAAGATCCTGCAAATCCATTGGCAGGATAGGCGCACCAACGTCAGTGTTCTCGCTCAGCCAACATCCCCAGCATCGAAGCTTTGACCGTGCTCGATCAGCTCCGATGGACGGGTCACATTGTCCGCAGGCCCGATACGAGACTCCCAAAACAAACGCTCTACTCTGAGCTCCGGCACAGCAAGAGAGCCCCAGGTGGGCAGAGGAAATGCTTCAAGGACACCCTCAAAGCCTCCTTGAAAAAGTGTAACATCCCCATCGACACCTGGGAATCCCTGGCCCAAGGCTGCACAAAGTGGAGGAGAAGCATCTGGGAAGGCGCCGAACACCTTGAGTCTCTTCGCCAGGAGCAAGCGGAAGCCAAGCGCAGGCAGCACAAGGAGCGCATGTCAACCCAAGCACCCCACCCACCCGCCCCTTCAACCACCATCTGCCCCACCTGTGACAGAGACTGTAGGTCCCAAATTGGACTCATCAATCACCTGCAAACTCATTTTTAACGTGGAACCAACTCATCCTCGGTTCCGAGGAACTGTCTAAGAAGTAAGGATAATTGCATTAGGTTGAGGGTGAGTGTGAGGGGTGGTTAGTCAGATGGGGATGTGATAATGTAGATAGAGTGCGGGATGGGTGGACTTGCAAGGTATGTTGGTGTGAGTAATGATGTGCAGGAGTAGGGTTGGGAAGGCAGAGTGATGGGGATGTGATGAGAGGCACAGCAGAACAGAAGTTGAGTGTGGCTTTGTACTCACCTTTCCTGATCTCATGAGGTCATGGAAGTGTTTCTGGCACTGCACCCAGGTCTTCCTGACAACATCCTTGCTGTTCACCTCCTCTGCTATTTGGAGCCAGGCTCTTTTGGTCTACTGGGGTGGCCTCTTCCGCCATTGGAAGGGAAGAGGACCTCCCTGCGTGCTCTCACTCCCTCAGATGACTCAGTCATCAGATCCGCACCATTTAATAGGGCAGGGTAATGGGCAGGGCTGCCTTAATAGTTGACATTAATGGAAAGTCGATCTCAGGAGTGGGATGGAATGAGGAACTGGGTCGTGACCCGCCATGGCTACCGTCCATACCTGACCCATCCAGGTACAGAAAATTCCGTCCACAGAAACCAGAGGGGTGAAGTCCTATTCCTAATCTCTGGAGCTTTTTTTTGGCTAGGCCAGCATTTATTGCCCATCCCTAGTTACCCTTGTGAAGGTGGTGGTGAGCTGCCTTCTTGAACCGCTGCAGTCCATGTGGTGAAAGTACTCCCACAGTGCTGCTAGTAAGGGAATTCCAGGATTATGACCCAGCAACGATGAAGTATGGTGTGTGACGTGGAGGGGAATTTGAAGGTGATAGTGTTCCCATGCGCCTGCTGCCCTTGCCCTTCTAGATGGTAGAAGTCGCAGGTTTGAGAGGTGCTGGCGAAGAAGCCTTGGCGAGTCGCAGTGCATCTTGTAGATGGTACACACTGCAGCCACAGTGCGCCGGTGGTGGAGGGAGTGAATGTTTATGGTGGTGGATGGGGGGGGGCCAATCAAGCGGACTGCTTTGTCCTGGATGGTGTCGAGCTTCTTGAGTGTTGTTGGAGCTGCACTCATTCAGGCAAGTGGAGAGTATTCCATCACACTCCTGACTTGCGCCTTATGGATGGTGGAAAGGCTTTGGGGAGTCAGGAAGTGAATTACTCACCACAGAATACCTGCTCTTGTTGCCACAGTATTTATGTGGCTGATCCAGTTAAGTTTCTGGTCAATGGCGACCCCCAGGATGTTGATTGTGGGAGATTCGACAATGGTAATGCTGTTGAATGTCAAGGGGAGGTGGTTAGACTCTCTCTTGTTGGAGATAGTCATTCCCTGGCACTTGTGTGGCGCAAATGTTACTTGCCACTTATCAGTCCAATCCTGAATGTTGTCCAGGTCTTGCTGCATGCGGGCACAGACTGCTTCATTATCTGAGGAATTCCGAATAGAACCGAACTCAGTGCAATCATCAGCGAACAAACCCACTTCTGACCTTATGATGGAGGGAAGGTCATTGATGAAGCAACTGAAGATGGTTGGGCCTAGGACACTGCCCTGAGGAACTCCTGCAGCGATGTCCTGGGGCTGTGATGATTGTCCTCCAACAACCACAACCATCTTCCTTTGTGCTAGGTATGACTCCAGCCAGTGGAGCGTTTTCCCCCCCAATTCCCATTGACTTCAGTTTTACTAAGGCTCCTTGATGCCACACTCGGTCAAATGCTGCCTTGATGTCAAGTAAGTCACTCCCACCTCACTTCTGCAATTCAGCTCCTTTGTCCATGTTTGGACCAAAGCTGTAATGAGGCCGGGAGCCAAGTGGTCCTGGCGGAACCCAAACTGAGCAACAGTGAGCAGGTTATTGGTGAGTAAGTGCTGCTTGATAGCACTGTCGACAACCACTTCCATCACCTTTTGCTGATGATTGATAGTAGGCTGATTGGACGGTAATTTATCGGATTGGATTTTGTTCTGCTTTTTGTGGACAGGACATACCTGGGCAGTTTTCCACATTGTCGGGTAGATGCCAGTGTTGTAGCTGTACTGGAACAGCTTGGCTAGAGGTGCGGCTAGTTCTGGAGCACAAATCCTCAGCTGGCATGTTGTTGGGCCCCATAACCTTTGCTGTATCCAGTGCGCTCAGTCATTGCTTGATTTCATGTAGAATGAATCAAATTGGCTGAAGGCTGGCTTCTGTGATGGCGGGGACCTCAGAGATGAATGATCCACTCGGCACTTCAGCCTTATCTTTTACACTCATGTGCTGGGCTCGGTCATGATTGAGGATGGGGATGTTGATGGAGCCTCCTCCTCCCATTTGTTGTTAAATTGTCCACCACCATTCATGACTGGATGTGGCAGGACTGCAGAGCCATGATCTGATCCATTGATTGTGGAATCGTTTAGCTCTGTCTATAGTATGCTGCTTTTGCTTTTTAGCATGCATGTAGTCCTGTGTTGAATCTTCACCAGGTTGACACCTCATTTTTAGGTACGCCTGGTGCTGCTCCCGGCATGCTCTTCTGCACTCCTCATTGAACCAGGGTTGGTCCCCTGGCTTGATGGTAATGGTAGAGTGAGGGATATGCCGGGCCATGAGGTTACAGATTGTGGTGGAATACAATTCTGCTGCTGCTGAAGGCCCACAGTGCCTCATGGATGCCCAATTTTGAGCTGCTAGATCTGTTCTGAATCACTTCCATTTAGCACAGTGGTAGTGCCACACAACACGATGGAGGGAGTCCTCAGTGTGAAGACGGGACTTCGTCTCCACAATGACTGTGCGGTGGTCATTGCTACCAATACTGTCATGGACAGATGCATCTGCGACAGGTAGATTGGTTATGACGAGGCCAAGTAGGTTTTTCCCTCATGTTGGTTCTCTCACTATCTGTCGCAGGCCCAGACTGGCAGCTATGTCCATCAGGACTTAGGCAGCTCAGTCAGTAGAGGTGCTACCGAGCCACTCTTGGTGATAGACATTGAAGTACCCCACCCAGAGTATATTCTGTGCCCTTACTATCCTCAGTGCTTCTTCCAAGTCGTTTTCAACATGGAGGAGTAATGATTCATCAGCTGAGGGAGGGCAGTAGGTGGTAATCCTTGCCCATGTTTAACCTGATACCATGAGACTTCATGGTGTTCGGAGTCAATGTTGACGACTTTCAGGGCCAATTCCTCCCTTCCGTATACCACTGTGCCACCACCTCTTGTGTGTCTGTCCTACCGGTGGGACAGGACATTCCCAAGTCTGGGCATTGGCTGAAAGGTATGATTCTGTGAGTATGACTATGTCAGGTTGTTGCTTGACTAGTTTGTGGGACAGCTCTCCCAGTTTTGGCACAAGTCCCCAGATGTTAATGAGGAGGACTTTGCATAGTTGACTGGGCTGGGTGTGCCTTTGTCGTTTCTGAATCTGGTGCCTAGGTCGATGCCAGGTGGTCTGTCCGATTTTATTATTATTATTTTTTCACCTAACGGTTTTGGTACAGTTGACTGACTTGCTAAGACATAACAGAAGACAGTTAAGATTCAACCACATTGCTGTAGGTCTGGAATCGCATATAGGCCAGACCAGGTAAGGTGGCAGATTTCTTTCCCTAAGGACATTAGTGAACCAGCTGAGTTTTTATGACAAGTCCTATTCCTCGGGGGGAAAATTCGGTACCATAGCACCTCCCGTTAGCTCAGCAGATGGCGCTAATGGGGCGCGAGAGCATTATTGCCAGGGCGCGGTGAATCCAGCACCGCACACCAAATCCCGCCATCCTGCAGCACCACGGCTAACAGTTATCACCAGGAGTCTCAACACCAGGTGTATCGTGATGTTGGTGAGTGTAAAATTGATTGTCGCCACCTACCTTAGCGCCTGGAGTAAACAGCGACAGGGAGAGCTGGTGTGAAGCAGCGGGAAGCCGGCTCCAGGGATTTTTTCAAAGGGATCATCAGTAATGAGTAGCAGCTATAGGTTAGTGGGGTTTCAGTGCTTTCTTTTGTCAGTTTCACATAGTGCAACAGTCTCATTCTGTAATTTTAAGGTTATTTAGTATCAGGAATGTTGCGGCAACTAAAAAGTTGCTACAGTTATTCTTAAAAGATCAAACTGCCGCACTTGGTTACATTAATGGGGGCTGTACTGGCAGTCGACCTCACCCTCCAGGAACTATGGTGGAGGGAGCAGAGGCAGCGAGAAAGACTGGAACATGTGGCCAGAGGGTGGAGGAGGGCCATCAGGGCTCTGAAACAGAAGGCCTTACCCTCCGAGGGTATTCCGAGAGCACTTCTCCTACCTCCAATTAAGCAAAGAGCAGTGCATTAGAAGGTTCTGCTTCACCAAGGAGGTGGTCACAGAACTCTGCCATCTCCTGCAACCAGACCTCCAGCCTCAGATCAGGGCGACCACGGCTCTCTCAGTGGCAGTCAAGGTCACTGTCGCCCTCAATTTCTTTGCCAGCTGATACTTCCAGCAGCAGGAGACATAGCTAACATCTTTCATTCCGCCATCCATCACTGCATCCGTGAGGTCACAGAGACTCTCTACAGTAGAAGAGACTACATTTCCTTCCCCATCACCAGAGAGAAGCAGGACGAGCGCGCATGAGGCTTTGTCAGGATTCGGGATTCCCCATGGTGCAGGACGCCATCGACTGCACCCACGTGGCTTTGTGCGCACCGCAAAGCAATCCTGTGATCTTCTGTAACCGCAAAGGCTACTACTCACTTAATGTGCAGTTAGTGTGCTAATCCTCAATGTCAATGCCCGGAATCCTGGCAGCAGCCACAATGCCTTCATCCTGCCAGCACTCTTCCAGCCACCACGTCAAACTTGGAGGTGGCTGCTCGGAGACAAGGGCTATCCGTTCTCCACCTGACTCATGACTCCCCTCCGCAACCCCAACACTCCTGCCCAGCACTCATAATGAGAGCCATGCTGCCACCAGAAACATCATCGAGCAGACCATCGGGGTGCTCAAGCAATGGTTCTGCTGCATTGTCCGTTCGTGAGGAGCCCTCCAGTACCCGGCTGAGCGGGTGTCCCATTTCGTGTTGGTCTGCTGCTTGCTCCACAACTTGGCCATCAGGAGGGCCCACTCCTTGCCAGCAGGGATTGCAGGACCACCTCAGGAGGAGGGAGAGGGAGAGGAGGATGAGGAGGATGAGGAGGAAGAGGAAGATGAGGAGGATGATGAGGAGGAGGAACAGGAGCGAGAGAGGAGGCAGCCATTCAATCGGCCTTCCAGAAGGACGGTCAGTGATCGCCTCATCAGACTGCGGTTCCAATGAATTAAACCCCAGATCCCCATTGCTCATCACATCCCCATCATTCCATCCCTGTCGCAGGCCATATCACAGCACAAAGCTGAAATGCGACACAAAACAAAATAATTCAAACTGAATTAATACATTTATCAAAAATCAATGAACACATATTTACAACAAAAATATTAACTATTCACCCTTGTGCAGTTCCTTCGTGCCTCTCGTTACAGTGCCTTTGCCTACTCTAGTGCTCCTATGAAGTGTTGGCCCAGTGGCTGCAGCATGGTTGGTGGAAGGCTGCTGAGTGTCCGTGTGGGAGACTTCAGATGGCCGTGCAGGATACCCTCGACCAGCTCTGGGCCTGGAAGGCCTGGCTGTAGACTGCAGCACCTCAGCATGGGTGGCAGCAGTCTGGGCTGGCTGGAAGACAGGCAGCGACAAGGGCAATGGTGGAGTGGCAGTAGTGGGAGCAGGAATGCTGTCATCCTGAGAGAGGACAGCAGGTTCCTGCTCCACTGACCCACTGCCACGCCCCCAGCGCAGCACCTCAGCATCCCTAGCAAACTGTTGCCACACAGATTGCTGGCCTGCTGCGACACCGTGAAGGCCCTGGTCGATGGTGGCAGCAATCAGAGCTTGCGTGGCGTCAAGCTGAGACTGCATGAGAACAGTCTGAGATTGGATGTCACCAACCATAGACTGCATTACAGCACTAAGACGTTGCGTCATTTCCGCCTGTGCTGCAATAGAAGCTGTGACATCACCCATCACTGGGTCGCCACGGTCTCTCTGGGAGTTTACCATCCTTTGCAGACTGGAAATGATGGGCTCCATGGTATGCGCAGAGCCTTGTGCAATGTTGGAGGCAGACTCCTCCACGCTCCTTATCATTGCCAAGAGGCTCTCGGGCACCCTTGCCATTGCACCTATCATCTCCGTGTGCATGCCCATCACCCTTCTTCTAAACGCCTCCCCATCGAGGTCCTCATCTGAGTCCTGTGCAGCAGAATTTGCGCGCGAACTTGCCCTCCGGGGAGCTGGCACGGAAGCTACCCTTTCCCCCTGGCCTTGCGGCAGCCTACTCGTCCCCGGTGTCTCACCCTGTGCAGATCTCGCTACTATACTAGCCTCTAAAGAATGTGTAGTGCCAGTATCTGGGCTGGTGCCTACGGGTGAGACATGCAGTGACGCGGTGTGTTCTTCTTCCTCCTCTTCTTCCGCCTCACTCTCTACAGTGCCCTCAGGGACAGGCTGCTCAGGTGCTTGCTGATTATCTGAAAGCTTAAAGGCACAAGGGTCAGGTTAAGGTGAGGGGAGGGGAGCAGGCAGGGAGAAATGCATGCATACAGCATGATTAGTTGGAAAGTGCGAAACGCTTGTGGGGTGAGGGGGAAGTGGGATGTGAGTAGAAGGAGTCGGGATGAACATACCGTTGTTGTCCCTATGACGCCCACCACCTGCTGCCCAACAATCTGCAGCACTTGATTCTCCAGCGCAGACAGTGGTTGGGTGTTGGCTTGTCCCTTGCCTGTGTGCTCCTGCCCCCTCCTGTTGTGAGTCATCTTAGCCTGCAAGAGAAAGGAAAGTGTGTGAGTGTGAATCAGTGTGTTTGGGTGATATGCCTGCCATAGTTGAATAGCTGTCATTGTGTGCAAAGTGTGAGATGTGGGTGTGAGTGTTGGTAGGTAGAGATTGTTGGCTGGTGAGTGCTGGGGTGTGGTGCTTTGGGCAGTGTTTGAAGACTGTGGTTCAGATGGTGGTATGTAGCATTTGTTGAAGCATTCACTCACCCTGACCACCTGAGTGAGGTTCTTCCTGCACTGTGTGTGGGTCCTGGGGACCAAAGAGTTGCCCAAGACCTGCTGTGCTACCTCCCTCAACATGGTGCAGAAGACTTGTGGTGAGGGCCTCCTGCCACTTGCCAGGTAGAGCACCGCCCTCCGTCTCATAGAGTCATAGAGTCATAACGGCGCAGGAGGAGGCCATTCAGCCCATTGAGTCCATACCGGCTCTCTGTAGAGCAATCCAGTCAGTCCCATTCCCCCGCTCTATCCCCATAGCCCTGCAAGTTTATTTCCCTCAAGTGCCTATCCAGTCTCCCCTTGAAAATATTGAGTGTGTCCGCTTCCACCACTTCCATCAGCAGCGAGTTCCAGGTCATCACCACTCGCTGCGTAAAATAGTTTTCCCTCACATCCCCCCTGTATCCCTTGCCCAAAACCTTAAATCTGTGTCCCCTAGTCTTTGTACCATCAACTAATGGGAACATCTTTCCCCGTCTAGCATATCCAAACCCGTCATTATCTTGTACACCTCTATCAAATCACTCCTCAACCACCTTTCCTCTAATGAAAACAAATCCAGCTTCTCCAACCTGCCCTTGTAGCTAAGATCCACCATCCCTGGAACCATTCTGATAAATCTCCTCTGCACCCTCTCAAGTGACTTCACAACCTTCCTAAAGTGTGGTGACCAGAACTGGACACAATACTCCAGTTGTGGCCTAACCAGCGATTTATAACTTCTCTACTTTTGTACTCAATACCTCTATTTATGAAGCCCAAGATCCCATATGCTTTGCTAACCACTCTCTCAATATGTCTCACCACCTTCAGGGACCTATGCACAATTACTCCCAGGTCCCTCTGTCCCTGCACACTCTTTAAAACTGGGCCATTAAGTCTATATAGCCCTATCCTGTTCCTTCTGCAAAAATGCATCACCTCACACTTATCTGTATTAAATTCCATCTGCCACTTGCTTGCCCATTCTGCTAGTCTTTCTATGTCCTGTTGCAGTCGATTGGTATCATCCTCACTGTTTGCTGCATCCACAAGTTTGGTGTCATTGGCAAATTTAGAAATTCTACTCTGTATTCCAATATCCAGGTCATTTATATATATCAAGAAAAGCAGTGGCCCCAGCACTGACCCTGTCTACCATCCTCCAGTCTGAAAAACAGCCATTTACCACAACTCACTGTTTTCTGTCCTTAAGCCAATTCCTTATCCAAGCTGCCACTGACCCACCTATTCCATGAGCCTCAATTTTGTTAACCAGCCTTCTATGTGGTACTTTGTCAAACACCTTCTTAAAATCCATGTAGATAACATCCATTGCATTCCCTTCATCAATCCTCCCTGTTACTTCATCAAAAAATTCAATTAGATTAGTCAAATACGATCTGCCTTTTACAAATCTGTGTTGGGTCTCCTTAACTAGCTTAAACCTCTCCAAGTGCCCATTAATTTTTTCCTTGATTATTGTTTCTAAAACTTTACCCACCACTGATGTTAAACTAGCCGGCCTGTAGTTACTAGCATTGTCCTTACACCCTTTCTTGAACAATGGTGTCACATTTGCCACTTTCCAATCCTCAGGCACCTCTCCCGCATCTAGGGAAGATTGGAAAATTATGGCAAGCCCTTCTGTTATCTCCTCCCTCAATTCCCTTAGCAACCTGGGAACAGTGATGCCGCCAATGCTTGATCGCTGAATGTGTGGGCTCTCTCCCTGGGATGTGGATCTGCCATGAGTACAGCTGCTTCAGTTCTCTGGCTCCTTCTCCTTGACCTGCTGCTTGCTGAGGCAGCTGCACAGCCAGCAGTGCTAAGAATGAGGTTCTGCAGCATCAATGAACCTCCTCTTTAAGGACTGAAAAAAGCCTGTGGCAATCATGACTTGCGATTAGACTGTACCTGATATTGGTGCACCCTTTGAGTATAATGCCAATGAGCTTGGGCTTAAAGACTTGAATTAGTGCTCCAACCATTTCTTTGAGCAGTGAGTACGAATTTTGCGCCCAGTCTAAAGCATTAGTGCCTGGCACTAATTCTTCAACTTTTCTAATTTTACCGCCCATTCCTGGGCTATAATGAATTTCTAGCCCCTAGTCTCTGTTGAGCTGGCTGATCTAAACCAAGTATCAGTTTGGACTTAGGAACCCTTCTTCACGGAGTGGGAAAATCAGCTAGCAATTCTCTTCCAGATTTCCATTCAGAACAGACATGTCCAGTATGATGTGATTTCAAAATGGCAAACTTCTATAGGATGAGAGGTGAACTAAGTGCAATGGAATGGGGTGTGTTGCCGAGTTAGTTCTTCAATTGAAGAAAAATGCAAACATTTTAAAACTATAGCATTAAATATACAAGACAGGCATATACCCAAAGAACAAAAGAGCAGCCTTCAAAGGATGATTAGAGCAATTAAAATGGAAGGAAGTAAACCAACAGGGAAAAGAAAGTGGAGGGACTTTGGGAGAGTATTTAAGAAAATGCTAAACAGGTTAAAAAGGTGCAAAGAGAGCTTTATAGATGAACAAGCAAAGAAGATTGAACAATGCTAAAAATAAAACCAGTATCACAACTGTACAACTGTACAAGAGTGCCTAGGGAGGGAGTTAAAATTCTAAAGGAAAAAAATTAGGAGTAGTTAAAAATGCAGGGTAAACACTAGAATTAATTAAATTATAGAACTACTTTTTTCCGCTAGTAACGTTCACTAACATTCCCTTGGTATTCAAGTCTTGTAGTACAATGAATATCCCAGAGCAGGTGTGTCCAGCCAAGTGTTATGACCAGTGCATGTGTTGCACATGTTTAGCAATGGATGATGAATACGGTACTGTGTAATGAGACAGAATTAATTAATGATCTCATCATAAAGGATCCTCTAGGAAAGAGTGATCATAGCATGATAGAATTTCAAATACAGTTTGAGGATGAGAAAGTTGGGTCTCAAACCAGTGTCCTGAACTTAAATAAAGACAATGACAAAGGTATGAAGGCAGAGTTGGCTAAAGTTGACTGGGAAAATAGGTTAAAGGGTAAGACGGTAGATAAGCAGTGGCAGACATTTAAGAAGATAATTCATAACTCTCAGCAAAGATATATTCCAGTGAGAAGGAAAGACTCTACAAGAAGGATGAAACATCCGTGGCTAACTAAGGAAGTAAAGGACGGTATCAAATTGCAAACAAAGGCATACAATGTTGGGAAATTTTTAAAACCAGCAAGGGATGACTAAAAAAATAATAAAGAGAGAGAAGATAGATTATGAGAGTAAGCTAGCAAGAAATATAATAACAGACAGTAAGAGCTTGTACAGGTGTACAAAAAGGAAAAGCGTAGCTAAAGTAAACGTTGCTCCCTTAGAGGATGAGACTGGGGAATTAATAATGGGAAACAGGGAAATGGCAGAGACTTTGAACAAATATTTTGTATTGGTCTTCATGGTAGAAGACACTGAAAGCATCCCAATCCCTAGAAATAGTAGATGCATTGCTGATCATCTTCCAACATTCGATGGAATCTGGAACAGTACCCATGGATTGGAGGGTAGCTAATGTTACCCCACTATTCAAAAAAGGTGGTCGAGAGAAAACGGGGAATTACAGACCGGTAAGCCTGACATCGGTAGTGGGGAAAATGCTAGAGTCCATTATAAAAGATGTAATAGCAGAGCACTTGGACAACAGTGACAGGATCGGACAAAGTCAACATGGATTTACAAAAGGTAAATCATGCTTGACTAATCTACTGGAATTTTTTGAGGATGTAACTGGTAAAATAGATAAGGGAGAACCAGTGGATGTGGTGTATTTGGACTTTCAGAAGGCTTTCGATAAGGTCCCGCATAAGAGATTAGCATGTAAAGTTAAGGCACATGGGATTGGGGGCAAGGTATTGACTTAGATAGAGAACTGGATGGTAGACAGAAAGCAAAGAGTTGGAATAAATGGGTCTTTTTCTGAGTGGCAGGCAGTGACTAGTGGGGTACCGCAGGGATCAGTCCTTGGACCCCAGCTATTCACAATATATATTAATGATCTAGATGAGGGAACTAGATGTAATATCTCCAAATTTGCAGACGACACAAAGCTGGGTGGACGCGTGTGCTGTGAGGAGGATGCTGAGAAACTGCAGGATGATTTGGACAGGTTGGGTGATTGGGCAGAAGCATGGCAGCTGCAATATAATGTGGATAAATGTGAGGTTATCCACTTTGGTGGCAAAAACAGGAAGGCAGATTATTACCTGAATGGCAATAGATTGGGAGAAGGGGAAGTGCAACGAGACCTGGGTGTCCTTGTGCACCAGTCGCTGAAGGTAAGCATGCAGGTGCAGCAGGCGGTTAAGAAGGCAAATGGTATGTTGGCCTTCGTAGCGAGAGGGTTTGAGTACAGGAACAAGGGTGTCGTGCTGCAGTTGTACAGGGTCTTGGTGAGACCACATCTTGAATAGTGTGTGCAGTTTTGGTCGCCTTATCTGAGGAAGGATGTTCTTGCCATGGAAGGAGTTCAGCAAAGATTCACCAGGCTGATACCTGGGATGGCAGGAATGACGTATGAGGAGAGATTCACAGAATCACAGAAACCCCACAGTGCAGATAGAGGCCATTTCGGCCCATCGAGCCTGCACCGACACATATCCCACCCGATCCCCGTAACCTCTACACCAACACATATCCCACCCTATCCCCGTAACCCCACATATTTAATCCCCCTAACACTAAGGGTCAATTTATCATAGCCAATCAACCTAACTCGCACATCTTTGGACTGTGGGAGGAAACCGGAGCACCTGGAGGAAACCCACGCAAACACGGGGAGAATGTGCAAACTCCACACAGACAGTCGCTGGATTCGAACCCGGGTCCCTGGCGCTGTGAGGCAACAGTGCTAACCACTATGCCACCGTGCTGATTGGGTTGATTGGGCTTATACTCACTGGAGTTTAGAAGAATGAGAGGGGATCTCATTGAAACTTATAACATTCTGACAGGACTGGACAGACTAGATGCAGGAAGGATGTTCCTGATGGTCGGGGAGTCCAGAATCAGGGGTTACAGACTAAGGATAATGGGTAAGCCATTTAGGACAGAAATGAGAAGGAATTTCTTCATCCAGAGAGTGGTGAACCTGTGGAATCCTCTACCACAGAAGGCAGTAGAGGCCAATTCATTAAATATATTCAAGAAGAAGCTGGATATATTTCTTAAGGCTAAAGAGATCAAGGGGTATGGGGAGAAAGCAGGGACTGGGTACTGAATTTGGATGATCAGCCATGATCGCATTGAATGGCGGAGCAGGCTTGATGGGCCGAATGGCCTACTCCTGCTCCAATCTTCTATGTTTCTATGTTTCTATGTAATAGATAATCAAGGGGTTATAGGGAGGGGGGATCTTAAAACAATTTCTTTCACTAGCGGAAAAAGTACTTGGTAAAATAATGGGACTAAACGTGGACAAGTCCCCTGGACCTGATGGCCTGCATTCTAGGGTCTTAAAAGAATTGGCTGCAGAGATAGTGGATGCATTGGTTGCAATCTACCAAAATTCACTGGATTCTGGAGAGGTCCCAGCGGATTGGAAAACTGCAAATGTAATGCCCCTATTTAAGAAAGGAGGGAGACAGAAAACAGGAAACTATAGACCAGTTAGCCTAACATCTGTCATTGAGAAAATGCTGGAGTCCATTATTAAGGAAGTAGTAGCAGGACATTTAGAAAACCATACTACAGTCAAGCAGAGTCAGCATGGTTTTATGAAAGGGAAATCATGTTTGACAAATTTGCTCCAGTTCTTTGAGGATGTAACGAGCAGGGTGGATAAAGGGGAACCAGTAGATGTAGTGTATTTGGATATCCAGAAGGTATTTGATAAGGTGCCACATAAAAGGTTACTGCACAAGATAAGAGCTCACGGGGTTGGGGGTAATATATTAACATGGATAGAGGATTGGCTAACTAACAGAAAACAGAGAGTCGGGATAAATGGGTCATTTTCTTGTTAGCAAACTATAACTAGTGGGGTGCCATAGGGATCAGTGCTGGGGCCGCAACTATTTACAATCTATATTAATGTCTTGGATGAAGGGATCGCGTGTAATGTAGCCAAATTTGCTGATGATACAAAGATAGGTGGGAAAGCAAGTTCAAAATCAAAAAAAATCAAAATCAACTTTTTATTGTCATTGTTAGTGCACAAGTGCAGTACAATGAAAAATAGGCTTGCGGCTCCCGAGAGTGTACATTTAGATTAAGACATTTAAACATTCAACATACATTTGGCTTGTAATACATTAACATAAACATAACCATAATAAAGTGCATTGGCAGATGTGCAGGCTTTAGAGTTTATTTGTGGAGTTCAGTAGGATGACAGCCCTGGGAAAGAAGCTGTTCCTAAATCTGGTCGTACGGGTGCGAATGCATCTGTAGCGTCTCCCAGATGGCAGGAGGGCGAACAGACTGTGGCTGGGGTGGGTAGGGTCTTTGATGATGGACCGTGACCTCCGTAAACAGCGTTTCTGGTATATGTGCTCTATGGTCGGTAGCCGGGTGCCGGTAATGCGTTGGGCAGTTTTGACTACCCGCTGCAGGGCTTTCCAGTCATAGTAGCTACAGCTGCCATACCATACTGAGATACAGTTTGTCAGGATGCTCTCTATTGTGCAGCGGTAAAAGTTAGAGAGGATCAGGGGTGACAGGTTACATCCCTTCAGCCTCCTTAGGAAATATAGGCGCTGCTGGGCCTTCTTCACCAGAGAGGAGGTATTGAGGGACCAGGAGAGGTCTTCCGTGATGTGGACTCCGAGGAACTTAAAGCTGTCCACCCTTTCCACCACAGCCCCATTGATGTGGATGGGGGTGTGACTTCCGCCTTTAGACTTCCTGAAGTCCACAATGATTTCTTTGGTTTTCTTGATGTTAAGGGCCAGGTTGTTATCGGTGCACCACTTCACGAGATGCTGGACCGCCTCCCTGTAGGCTGACTCATCGTTGTTGGTGATCTGGCCTACTGAAGAGGACACAAAGAATCTACAAAGGGACATAGATAGGCTAAGTGAGTGGGCAAAAAATTGGCAGATGGAGTATAATGTGGGAAAATATGAGATTATCCACTTTGGTAGGAAAAATAAAAAAGCAAATTATTATTTAAATGGAGAGATTACAAAATACTGCAGTACAGAGGGATCTGGGGGTCCTTGTACATGAAACACAAAAAGTTAGCATGCAGGTACAGCAAGTAATTAGGAAGGCAAATGGAATGTTGGCTTTTATTGCAAAGGGAATGGAGTATAAAAGCAGGGAAGTCCTGCTACATCTGTACAAGGTATTGGTGAGACCACACCTGGAGTACTGTGTACAGTTTTGGTCTCCTTATTTAAGGAGGGAGATACTTGCATTGGAGGCAGTTCAGAGAAGGTTCACTAGATTGATTCCTGAGATGAAGGGGTTGTCTTATGAAGAAAGATTGAGCAGGTTGGGTCTATACGCATTGGAGTTTAGAAGAATGAGAGGGGATCTTATTGAAACATATAAGATTCTGAAGGGGCTCGACAGGGTAGATGCAGAGAGGATGTTTCTCCTCGTGGGGGAATCTAGAACTAGGGGGCATAGTTTCAGTATAAGGGGTCGTCCATTTAAAACGGAGATGATGAGGAATTTCTTCTCTCAGAGGGTCGTGAATCTGTGGAATTCTCTACCCCAGAGGCTGGGTCATTGAATATATTTAAGGTGGAGCTAGACAGATTTTTAAACGATAAGGGAGTCAAAGATTATGGGGAGCGGGCGGGAAAGTGGAGTTGAGGCCAAGGTCAGATCAGCCATTATCTTATTGAATGGCGGAGCAGGTTCGAGGGGCCGAATTACCTACTCCTGCTCCTATTTCTTATGTTATGCTCTTATGAATAATCCAACAATTCATACTTTGCACTTTGAAGAACGAAATTGTTATACAAAACCATTCAGGACTCAGTGTTGCCAGCATGAATCTCATGATGGTTGGATTTTGTAATATTAATCTTCACGACTCACGCAACAAATTTAAACATGTAGAAAACAAAAGTTTCAAATTTCCCATTTGACTCCAACATTTAATCAAAAACTTTCAAAAGTGAAAGAATTGTAGAGTCCCGGTAACATTAGGTGTAGTGGGTCCCCATTGAAACTCAAGTCAAAAAAGTCCGCACCCCCCCAACACCAAAATCCAACTCACTCCACAAACAGGTGTTAATGACCCATCCCCTTGAACTGCTGCAGTACTTGTGACACTGGCACTCACAATGGTGTCGAGTTTCTACCATTTTTTGTTTTGGGCTCAAATTTCCAGCATTTGCAGTTTTTTATTTGCTCTTTATTTGACTAGATATGAAGTTGAATTAGAAAATAGGCCACAGTGGGTCCTTAGCTCTTTAGTCCTTAGAGGTTTAGCTGTGGCTCAGTGGGTAGCACGCTCCCTTCTGGGTCAGAAGGTCGTGGGATAAAGTCCTACTCTAGAGACCTGAGCACATAATCCAGGCTGGCACTGCAGTACTGAGGGAGTGCTTCACTCTCGGAGGTGCCATCTTTCAGATGAGATGTTATACTGAGGCCCTGCCTGCCCCCTCAGGTGGATGCAAAAAATCCCATGACACTATTTGAAGAGGAGCAGATGAGTTCTCCCTGGTGTCCTGGCCAATATTTATCCCTCAACCAACGTCACTAAAACAGATGATCTAGTCATTATGTCATTGCTGTTTGTGGGACCTTGCCGTGTGCAAATTGGCTGCCACATTTCCTACATTACAACAGTGACTACTCAAAAGTACTTAATTGGTTGTAAAGTGCTTTTGGATGCAAGTTCTTCCTTTGAGACCAAACTGGCTGACTCATACCCATGTGTCTCTGTCCTTTTCTCTGTGTATTTGTCCAGTACAAAGGCTGTCCCTCTGACTCCTTCTATGATCAGTGATTTGCCAGTAGGCCTGTCAATAATACCAACTACCTCTATCTCCCTCCACCTTCTCTCAGAGTGTAGGTTTAATGATCTCTTGCTATTTTCAAAATGAATGTGGGACATCTGGCTTAAGTTGTCTGGGATGAGATATTTGGCAAATGTCAAGTTTGCACAGGCAAAACCCATTATAAATGTGGACATAGGAACTTGTAATGGGAAAATGTTGGCAGGAAAAGTGTGACAAAGACATGGCAACTGTAGGTCAAGTGGTGAAGCAGGACATGTACACTGATGTGCGATTTTTAATAAAGGGTAACTGGATAGCAATCAGAAGTGGTAATTTACCTTTTTTTCCACTCCTGAGGCCAGGGATGCCAAGGCTAATTGCAATGCCTTGGAGTGGATGCTGTGGATGTTTACCAGAATGGTACCAGGAATGAGATACTTCAGTTATGTGAAGAGACTAGAGAAACTGGGATTGTTCTCCTTGGGGCAGAGAAAGGGAAGCGGAGATTTAATAGAGGTTTTCAAAAATTATGATGTGCATTGATAGAGTAGATCAGGAGAAACTGTTTCCACTGGTTACCACTGGTTGGTAGCCAGAGGACACAGATTTAAGTTAATTAACAAAAGAATCAGAGGGGAGATGAGGGGAATTAAAAAACAGAATGTGTCAGGAAGGGACAGAAGGTATGGAGTAAAAAGTAAAGTACTAAAAAGGGAAAAAACAGGAACTAAGTGTTACAAAACATATTTGAAAGTTCTTTATCTGAATGCACGTAGCATTCGTAACAAAATGAATGAGTTAACGGCACAAATAATGACATATGGGTATGATCTTGTGGCCATTACAGAAACATGGCTGCAGGGTGACCATGACTGGGAATTAAACATACCAGGTTATTTAACAATCAGGAAGGACAGGCAGGAAGGGAGAGGAGGTGGGGTGGCTATGTTAATAAAGGAAGGAATCACTATAATACAGAGAAATGATATTGGGTCAAAGGAGCAGGATAGTGAAACAGTTTGGGTGGAGGTAAGGAATAATAAGGGGAAAAAAACACTCGTGGGTGTAGTCTATAGGCCTCCGAACAGTTGCAACTCTGTTGGACGGAGTATTAATCAGGAAATAGTTGAGGCTTGTAATAAGGGAACAGCTATAATTATGGGGGATTTTAATTATCATATTAACTGGACAAATCAAATTGGGCAGAGCAGCCTTGAGGAAGAGTTCATTGAGTGTATTAGGGATGGGTTTCTTGAGCAGTATGTAACTGAACCGACCAGGGGGCAAGCAACCTTAGATTTGGTCCTGTGTAATGAGACAGGATTAATTAAAAATGTCCTAGTAAAGGATCCCCTTGGAATGAGTGACCATAACATGGTTGAGTTCCATATTCAATTAGAGGGTGAGAAGGTTGGATCTCAAACAAGCGTGCTGAGCTTGAATAAAGGAGACTATGAAGGTATGAGAGCGGAATTAATTAGAGTGGACTGGGAAAATAGATTAAAGGGTAAGACGGTACATGACCAGTGGTGTACATTTAAGGAGTTATTTTACAACTTCCAAAAAAAATATATTCCACTGAGGAAAAAAGGGTGTAAAAGAAAAGATAGCCATCCGTGGCTAAGTAAAGTAATTAAGGATAGTATCCGACTAAAAACAAGGGCATATAAGGTAGCCAAATCTAGTGGGAGGATGGAAGATTGGGAAGTCTTTAAAAGACAGCAAAAAATAACAAAAAGATTGATTAAGAAAGGGAAGATAGATTATGAAAGTAAATTAGCAAAAAATATAAAAACAGACAGTAAAAGTTTCTATAGTTATATAAAAAGAAAAAGGGTGGCTAAAGTAAATGTTGGTCCCTTAGAGGATGAGACCGGGAAATTAATGGTGGGAAACATGGAGATGGCAAAAACACTGAACAATTATTTTGTATCAGTCTTTACAGTAGAGGACACTAAGAATATCCCAACACTGGACAAACAGGGGGCTCTAGGGGGGGAGGAACTAAATACGATTAAAATCACTAAGGAAGTGGTACTTGGTAAAATAATGGGACTCAAGGTGGATAAATCCCCTGGACCTGATGGCTTGCATCCCAGGGTCTTGAGGGAAGTAGCGGTAGGGATTGTGGATGCATTGGTAATAATTTTCCAAAACTCACTGGACTCAGCAAAGGTCCCGGCAGATTGGAAAACTGCTAATGTAACACCCTTATTTAAAAAGGGTAGTAGGCAGAAGGCTGGAAACTATAGACCTGTTAGCCTAACATCTGTGGTTGGTAAAATGTTAGAGTCCATTATTAAGGAGACAGTAACGGGACATTTGGATAAACATAATTTAATAGGGCAAACTCAGCATGGTTTCATGAAGGGGAAGTCATGTTTAACAAATTTGCTTGAGTTTTTTGAGGAAGTAACATACAGGGTGGATAAAGGGGAACCAGTGGACGTAGTGTATTTAGACTTCCAAAAGGCATTTGACAAGGTGCCACACAAAAGATTATTGCTCAAGATAAAAAATCACGGGATTGGGGGTAATATTCTGGCGTGGGTGGAGGATTGGCTCTCTAACAGAAAGCAGAGAGTTGGGATAAATGGTTCGTTCTCAGATTGGCAACCAGTAACTAGTGGTGTTCCGCAGGGGTCAGTGCTGGGTCCCCAACTCTTTACAATCTATATTAACGATTTGGAGGAGGGGACCGAGTGTAACATATCAAAGTTTGCAGATGATACAAAGATGGGAGGGAAAGTAGTGAGTGAGGAGGACATAAAAAACCTGCAAAGGGACATAGACAGGCTAAGTAAGTGGGCAGAGATTTGGCAGATGGAATACAATACTGGAAAGTGTGAGGTTATGCACTTTGGCAGGAAAAATCATAGAGCAAGTTATTATCTTAATGGCAAGAAACTGGAAAGTACTGTAGTACAAAGGGATCTGGGGGTCCTGGTGCACGAAACTCAAAAAGTTAGTATGCAGGTGCAGCAAGTGATTAAGAAGGCCAATGGAATGTTGGCTTTTATTGCTAGGGGGTTGGAATATAAAAACAGGGAGGTATTGCTGCAGTTGTACAAGGTATTGGTGAGGCCGCACCTGGAATACTGCATACAGTTTTGGTGTCCATACTTAAGAAAAGACATACTTGCTCTCGAGTCAGTACAAAGAAGGTTCACTCGGTTAATCCCGGGGATGAGGGGGTGGTCATATGAGGAGAGGTTGAGTAGATTGGGACTCTACTCATTGGAGTTCAGAAGAATGAGAGGCGATCTTATTGAAACATATAAGATTGTGAAGGGGCTTGATCGGGTGGATGCGGTGAGGATGTTCCCAATGATGGGTGAAACTAGAACTAGGGGGCATAATCTTAAAATAAGGGGCTGCTCATTCAAAACTGAGATGAGGAGAAACTTCTTCACTCAGAGGGTGGTAGGTTTGTGGAATTTGCTGCCCCAGAAAGCTGTGGAAGCTACATCATTAAATAAATTTAAAACAGAAATAGATAGTTTCCTAGAAGTAAAGGGAATAAAGGGTTACGGGGAGCGGGCAGGAAATTGGACATGAGTCTGGGTTCGGAATGGTCATGGCCCTGTGGGTAGTGGAGCGGGCCCAGGGGCCGTGTAGCCTTGTTCTGCTCCTACTGTGTTCTAATTCTGTTAGATTTCAGGAGATGGTTTTATTCCTGTTCCTGGCTGGGGTGGAGATCGCCTTTACAGAAGGTAAGTACTGTAGAAAATATAGGGACAGAGTGATCTCCTGGAAGAATTTTGATCGCCTAGATGGGTCGGAGAGGAATTTCCCAGATTTTTTTCTCCCAAATTGGCCATTGGGTCTTTATCTGGTTTTTCGCCTCTCCCGGGAGATCACATGGGTTCGGGTGGATGCAGAGTGATAGAAGATTTGAGGTTAGGATCAGATCAGCCATGATCTTATTGAATGGTGGAGCAGGCTCGAGGGGCCGATTGGCCTACTCCTGCTCCTATTTCTTATGTTCTTATGTTCTTATGTTCTTATGAGGAGAGTTTTTGTACACAGCGAGTTGATATGATCTGTAATGAACTGCCTGAAAAGGTGGTGGAAGCAGATTCGGTAGTAATATTCAAACATGAATTGGATATATACTTGAAAAGGAAAAAATTGCAGGTTAATTGGGAAAGAATAGGGGCGTGGGACTAATTGGATAGCCCTTTCAAAGAGCCAGCACAGGCACGATGGGCCGATTGGCCTCCTTCTGTGTTGCATGATTCTATGAATTGCTGCCATGGTTTTACAAAGTATACAAAGTTTTACAAAGTATTTATGCCACAGAAACAGGTCATTTGACCCAACAGGTCCATGCTGGTGTTTATGCCCCACACGAGCCTCCTCCCATCCTTCTTCATCTCACCCTATCAACATATCCTTCTATTCCTTTCTCCCTCATGTTCCTATCTAGCTTCCCCTTAAATCCGTCTATGCTATTCACCTCAATTACTCCATGTGGTAGTGAGTTCCACATTCTAACCATTCTCTGGGTAAAGAAGTTTCTCCTGAATTCCCTATTGGATTTATTAGTGCCTATCTTATATTTATAGACCCTAATTCTGCTCTCGCCCGCAAATGGAAACATCTTTTCTGCATCTACCCTATCAAACCATTTTATAATCTTGAAGACCTCTATCATGTCACCCCATTTAGATACTTATTTTCCAAGGAGTATGTGGCCTCCTACCAAAATGTACTACCTTACACTTATCTATGTTGAAGTTAACTTGCCAATTACATGTCCATTCTGCAAGTTTATTAATGTCTTCCCATATTTTGCCGCAGTCCACCTCTGTCCTAACTACACCTCCCAATTTGGTGTCATCTGCAAATTGTGAAATAGTACTTCCGATTCCCAAGTCCAAATGGTTTATGTAAATGGTGAACAACAGTGAACCCAGCACCGATCCTTGTGGAACACCACTTTCTACCATTTCCCAATCTGAGTAGCTACCTTTAACCCCTACTCTCTGTTTCTTGTTTTATAGCCAGCTTGCTGTCCATTCTGCATGTGCATGTGGAGTCTCCTAACTCCACATGTTCTGACCTTAATCAGGAGTCTACTATGCGGTACCTTATCGAAGGCTTTTTTGAAATCCAAATGTATTACATCTACTACATTACCCGTATCTACCCTTTCTTTTACTTCTTCAAGAATTCAATAAGGTTGGTCAAGCATGACCTTCCTTTTTGGAATCTGTGCTGACTACTCTTTATTATATTTTCAGTTTCTAGATGGTTTTCTATGACATCTTTGAGTAAGGATTCTATTACGCTTCCTACCACCGACATTAAGCTAATTGGTCTATAGTTCCCGGGACTCGTTTTATCTCCCATTTTATATATAGGAATCATATTAGCTGTCTGTGGTAAACCACTGTCATACCTGTCTGTGTCTGTATGTGTATTCCACTAGGTACAGGTCTGGACATGCCTCGGCTGACTCCTCCCACTATTCCAGGTATATAAGTGACTACCTCCCAGTCCCTTAGTATTCTGGACGGGTCGACCACTCGAGACAAGACCTTCATTCTTTAGTTAATAAAAGCCTGATTGTTACTCGCTCAACCTCAGTCTTTTGAGTAATTGATGGCGCATCAATTTTATTAACTAAATTTTTTATAATGGAGAAGATCCTCACACCAGCATGCCTGGACCTGGACAGTCGGGAAGCGGACGCTTCCACCAAGTTTGCTCACTGGCTCACGTGCTTCGAGACATTCCTGACTGCCTCCACTGCGGTCGAAACGGATGCGGACAAACTGTCTGTCCTGTTCTCCAAGGTGAACCACCGAGTGTACTCAGTCATCCGGGACGCGACCTCGTACACAGCCGCCCTCCAGCTCCTCAAGACCCAGTACACGCGCCCTGTGAACGAAGTATACGCTAGGCACCTTCTGGGGAGTCGCAAGCAACAACCTGGGGAATCGACTGAGGAATACCTCCAAGCACTGTCCGTGCTTGGCCGGGCCTGTGGGTGTAAGGCGGTAACGCCCACTAAGTACACGGAGGAACTGATCCGGGATGCCTTCGTAGCGGGCCACAGGTCCAACTACACCCGACAGCGACTGCTGGAGCAGAGTGACCTCACCCTCGACAAAGCCTCCGACATCGCACTAACGCTGGACGCAGCCTTCCGGGGCATGGATGCCTACTCCTCTGCACCGTGGATGCCGCGGGGAACGACAACCTGGGACACGGTAGGACAGCCCCATAGCACCGTGCCACCCCAGCCACAGCCCAACAATGGCCCAACTACCGCAGCAGTGTCCCAAAGCCAGACAGCAGTATCCCAAGGCCAGAAATGCTACTTCTGTGGCCAGGCCAAACACCCCAGAGCGCGCTGCCCGGCGAAGAATGCGACCTGCTCGGGCTGCGGGAAAAAGGGACACTACGCCAGCGTCTGCAAGGCCAAAGCCACCCCGAACGCCAGCAGCGCCGCGTGTGGGCCGTGCGAGCCGCCATCTTGGGCCTCCCCAGCCATGTGCGAACCACCGCAGCAGCAGCCATCTTGGACGACTCCAGCCACATGGGAATCATGGATGCCGCCATCTTGGACACCAGCCGGGACGCAGCAGACCGCCAACCCCCCCCCATCTGATACTCGCAGCGACACACCGACCCCTACGCTGGCCTCTGTGACGCTGGACCAAACGAGACCGCACCAGCTAGCTCGGTCCAAAATGGACGTTAAGGTAAACGGCCATGCAATAAACTGCCTTTTTGACTCCGGGAGCACAGAGAGCTTCATCCACCCCGACACGGTGCGGCGTTGCTCTCTCCCAGTCCTGCCTGCGCACCAGCGGATTTCTATGGCCTCCGAGTCCCAGTCAGCGGACATTGGCGGCTACTGCGTGGTGACACTAGTAGTAGACGGGACTGTGTTCAATAATTTTAAACTCCTGGTCCTGCCCGACCTCTGCGCTGCCGTTCTACTGGGGTTGGATTTCCAGTGCCACCTCAAAAGCGTTACGATGGCATACGGTGGCCCCCTCCCCCCACTCACAGTCCGCAGCCAGCAGCCTCCAAATTGCCCGCCGCGCACCAGATGCAACCTCTCCACACTCAGAGTCCCACCCCCCCCACTGTTTGCTAACCTCACCCCCGACTGTAAGCCCATCGCCACAAAGAGCAGGCGATACAGTGCCGGGGACAGGGTTTTCATCAAAACCGAAGTGGAACGGCTCCTGAAGGATGGGATTATTGAGGGCAGCTCCAGCCCCTGGCGAGCCCAGGTTGTGGTCGTTAAGACCGGCGAGAAACAACGCCTGGTCATCGACTACAGCCAAACAATAAACCGCTACACCCTGCTGGACGCCTACCCACTCCCCCGCATAGCTGACATGGTCAACCAGATCGCGCAGTACCGCGTCTTTTCGACCATTGACCTGAAATCAGCATACCACCAGCTCCCCATCAGCCCTGAAGACCGCCAGTATACTGCTTTTGAGGCAAACGGCCGCCTCTATCACTTCCTTAGGGTTCCCTTCGGCGTTACCAACGGGGTCTCCGTCTTCCAAAGGGAGATGGACCGGATGGTCGATCAAAACGAGCTGCAGGCCACTTTCCCTTACCTAGATAATGTGACCATCTGCGGCCATGACTTGCAGGACCATGACGCAAACCTCGAGAAATTCCTCCGCACCGCCCAACTCCTGAACCTGACATATAACAAGGAGAAGTGCATATTCCGCACAGACCGCCTCGCCATCCTTGGCTGTGTTGTAGAACACGGGATCATCGGTCCCGACCCGGACCGGATGCGTCCCCTTATGGAACTCCCACTGCCCCACTGCCTAAAAGCTCTGAAGAGGTGCCTAGGGTTTTTTTCCTACTACGCTCAGTGGGTCCCCTACTATGCAGACAAAGCCCGTCCGCTGATCAAGTCCACCTCTTTTCCCGTGACGGCAGAGGCCCGCTTAGCCTTCCACCGTATCAAGGAAGACATTGCCAAAGCCACCATGCACGCAGTGGACGAATCCATTCCCTTCCAGGTGGAAAGCGATGCGTCTGACTTCGCTCTGGCCGCCACCCTTAATCAGGCGGGGAGACCTGTGGCATTCTTCTCACGAACCCTCCAGGGCCCGGAGACCAGACACTCCGCGGTCGAGAAGGAGGCCCAGGCTATCGTGGAGGCTGTGCGTCATTGGAGGCACTACCTGGCCGGAAAACGATTTACCCTGCTCACTGACCAGCGTTCAGTTGCTTTTATGTTCAACAACAAGCAGAGGGGCAAAATCAAAAATGACAAGATCTTGAGGTGGAGAATCGAACTTTCCACCTACAATTACGAGATCTTGTACCGGCCTGGGAAGCTCAATGAACCCCCAGATGCCCTATCGCGTGGCACCTGCGCCAGCGCGCAGATCGATAGGCTGAGGGCCCTCCACAATGACCTCTGCCACCCGGGGGTCACCAGGTTCTTCCACTTCATCAAGGCCCGCAACCTGCCTTACTCCATCGAGGAGGTCAGGACCATGACCAAGAACTGCCAAGTCTGCGCTGAGTGCAAACCGCACTTTTATAGACCAGACAGAGCCCACCTGATAAAAGCCACTCGCCCTTTCGAACGCCTGAGCGTCGATTTCAAAGGGCCTCTCCCCTCCTCCGACCGCAATGTGTACTTCCTCAACATCATTGACGAGTACTCCCGGTTCCCGTTTGCTATCCCCTGCCCGGACATGACCAGTGCCACGGTCATTAAATCTCTGAACAGCCTCTTCACCCTGTTCGGTTTCCCCAGCTATATCCATAGCGACCGGGGCTCATCGTTTATGAGCGACGAACTCCGCCAGTACCTGCTCGCTAGGGGTATAGCCACAAGCAGGACCACCAGTTACAACCCCCGGGGGAACGGACAGGTGGAAAGAGAGAATGCAACTGTTTGGAAGGCCGCCCTACTAGCCTTAAAGTCTAGGGGCCTTCCGACCTCCCGCTGGCAGGAGGTGCTCCCCGATGCGCTCCACTCGATTCGGTCACTTCTCTGCACTGCCACCAATGCCACCCCTCACGAGAAAATGTTTGTCTTCCCAAGGAAGTCCACATCGGGGACATCGTTACCGCCATGGCTGACGTCCCCAGGGCCGGTACTACTGAGAAGACACGTGAGGGCCAATAAAACGGACCCCCTGGTCGAGAGGGTCGACCTCCTCCACGCCAACCCCCAGTACGCTTACATTGCGTACCCGGACGGGCGGGAGGACACAGTCTCCATACGAGACCTCGCACCCTCGGGGACCGCTGTAACCCACTACCCATTACCACCCCCCCCCACGACCCGATATCCAACCCCAGCAGCCGGCTCGCCTTGGACCATCACCCACGAGGACTACACTCCAGGGCCCCAGCCTACACGGGACGCGACGCCGGAAGCTCCACCACCCCTGCCGTCGCCACGTCGATCACAGCGGCAGACAAGACCTCCGGAGAGACTCCAATACACGAACTTTTAAATACACTTCACCCCGCCGGACTCATTTTTAAACAAGGGGTGAATGTGGTAAACCACTGTCATACCTGTCTGTGTCTGTATGTGTATTCCACTAGGTACAGGTCTGGACATGCCTCGGCTGACTCCTCCCACTATTCCAGGTATATAAGTGACTACCTCCCAGTCCCTTAGTATTCTGGACGGGTCGACCACTCGAGACAAGACCTTCATTCTTTAGTTAATAAAAGCCTGATTGTTACTCGCTCAACCTCAGTCTTTTGAGTAATTGATGGCGCATCACTGTCCACCAGCCCTCCGGCACTATTCTCTTTTCTATGATTTTTCATACATATGTAATAATGCCTCTGCTATCTCTCCCCTAACTTCTTTAGGGGAAAGATAGTAGAGGCTTTTAATATGTGTGGATACAATCCATCCGGACCAGGGGTTTTATCCTTTCTAAGTTTCCCTGCTAAATACCGACGCAAAGTAACTGTTTAATATTTCTGCCATTTCCCTGTCATTACCTGTGAGTTTATCGTGTGTATCCCTTAGTGGTCCTATCGGTATCCTGATCTTTCTTTGCTTTTATGTGTCTGTAGAATACTTTACTATTTCCTTTTATATTCCTTCATAATTTAATTTCATAGTTTCTCTTTGCTTTCCTAGTTTTTTTTTTACTTCTTTCCTAACCTTGGGATCAGCTAGCTCAGCACAGAGCAGGCATTGGATCTGGGACCTTCTGGTGAGTACCCAATCGGAAGTGACTTTACTCACGAGATCACAGGGGAATCTCCATCTGAATTTCTAGTTTTAATATGCCTCTATGAACTCTGCACCATTGAATCTCAGGAAGTGCTAGGAACAAAAGTGCCTTTGTTTGGGGGGTGACTGTGTGGGCCTTCTGCGGTGGGGAATTCTCTCTCGGAGAGTCAGGGTTGAGGAGCACCCTTGTGGGCAATGTGGGTGGCAGCTGACCTGGTCTTGTGATCCCTCTTAAGCTGTGGTTAATGCGTTGCTAATATAAACCTCTGCCTCTGAATGTGGCAGCTGAGTTGTCTAAATATTGAACCAAGAAAAGTAGAGCATATCTGAGGCAATAAAAAAAATCAAACTTTGATTTGGTTCCGGCTTTTCTTGTTTATTTTTCGGGAAAGAATAAGGTTTGCCTTGATTTAATTTGTACAATTTTTAAGTCTTTGATGCATTCCAAACAGGAAGGGGTTTTAAAAAGGATTCTGGGGCTGATAACAAAACAAAATTGGGCAATTTGCTTGTCTCTAGGGACTGAAACTGAATATTCAGTGGCAACAGGCAGAGTATAAGATTGAGCCAAATGTAGCTAAAGCACACATGACCGTCGTAATTAAGCCACTAATGTGTTATGTAACTTGTCCAAGTGCAGTCATTTTTAGCTCTCCCAATGGTTCAATCAATGGGTAAAGGCATCAGCAGGCCAGTATAGCACTGAGCTATCATCCAGACGATCACAGATTCATTTCCCAGTCTGCGCTATGTTAGCTGATCTCATTTGGAGTAACAGTCGGTGCGGTGCGATTGGCCTTTAGCTCCGAGGGCTTTAGAAGGAGGACTAGAAACATAGAAACATAGGAGCAGGAGTAGGCCATTCGGACCTTTGAGCCTGCTCTGCTATTCAATATGATCATGGCTGATCCTCTATCTCAATAACATATTCCCGCTCTCTCCCTATACCCCTTGATGCCTTTTGTGTCTAGAAATCTATCTATCTCCTTCTTAAATATATTCAGTGCCTTGGCCTCCACAGCCTTCTGTGGTAGAGAATTCCACAGGTTCACCATCCTCTGAGTGAAGAAATTTCTCCTCATCTCAATCCTAAATGTCCTACCCCGTATCTTGAGACTGTGACCCCTCGTTCTAGACCCCCCAGTCAGGATAATGTGTGACTTGGAGGGGAACTTGGAGGTGGTGGTGTTCCCATGAGTCTGCTGCCCTTGTCCTTGTAGGTGGAAGAGGTCGCGGGTTTGGGAGGTGCTGCAGAAGAAGTCTTGACGAGTTGCTGCAGTGCATCTTGTAGATGGTACACACTGCAGCCATGGTACGCCGGTGGTGGAGGGAGTGAATATTTAAGGAGGTAGATGTTGTGTATGTACCTTTAAGAGAATAACTGGTCTCAGACTGCAGTACCGGCAGTGACCACCCCTGTATAAAAGGCGCTAGAGAGCCTCTGTTTGTTAGTTTCACTATTGACTTCCACCAGTAAAGACTTGTTTGTTTTCACTCCTGCTGGTCCGTGTCTCAATCATTCACGGACTTAACACTGGCGACGAGTAAGAAACGAACTTACCTGCAACTCGGCAGCACCTCAGACGACGTTGTTGAAGGTCGGAGCCAGAAGAAAGAAAAAAAAAAAAAAATAGAGTCCAAAGAAACTCGAGAAACGGGCGTCGACCGTCAATCATCGGTTTGAAAACTTGCAGGAGAGACTTTCCAGAGCCAGGCTGGGTTCCTCGGTCTGTGGTTTCCCAGCTAATCGGGCTGGTGGCAGGTAGTGCTCTGATCCTTCCTGGGCTGCGGTGGGCTGAAGCTCGATCGGGTGGCTTTTCAACGGGGCCGGGCAGCGAGTCGGGAAGCAAAGAGAGAGAGAGAGGGTGGAGCACACAGGGCGCGGCCGGTGCTTCGAAGCCGGGCAGCGTTCGGACCTAAGAAGAGGGAGGGAAGTGTCCCAGAGGGTACGCTCCACGAAGGGAAAATAATAAAAGAAAAAGAATCAATATTTAACGCGCAAGAAACCGTGGAAAGCAGCGCTAACAACAGCGGGAAAGAAGGCAAAGCGCGGGAGGCGCCATTTTGTTAAATCGGGGAAGAAGGCAAAGCGCGGGAGGAGCCATTTTAGATTTGCAAGATGCCGAAGACTGGCTGTATCACTGCTTTTGATAATACATTAGAGGACTGGACCACGTATGTGGAAAGAGTCGAGGTATATTTCGAGGCAAACAAAATAGCGGAGGGGAAAAAGGCATCGATATTGCTAAACTTAATGGGCGCTAGAACGTACGGCCTATTGCGGGACCTGATTACTCCAGCCAAACCGAAGGCGAAGAGTTTTAACGAAATTGTTGCTGTCCTACAGGAACACTTAAACCCTGCACCGCTGTTGATAGCAGAAAGATTTAAATTCCACAGGAGAACTCAGCACAAAGATGAGAGCAATGCTGAGTATCTTACGGAACTACGCAAGCTATCAAAGCACTGCCAGTTCGGAGCAGGACTGGCAGATACCCTACGGGACAAATTTGTCTGTGGACTCCTGAGTGAAGGAACACAGAAGAAGCTACTCTCAGAAAAAGAGCTGACGCTGGATAAGGCTTTCAGCGTGGCAGTATCGTATGAAGCAGCAGCCAGGGGAGCTGCAGAAATTCAACAAAAACCACAGGAATACGGCACCCACGAAATGACACGGGGATTTGCAAAATGTTATCGCTGCGGCAGAACTAACCATGACCAGGAGGACTGCTGGTCCAAAGACAAAATATGCAGACAATGCGGGAAGATTGGACACATTGCACGAGTTTGCAGGTCTGGGAAGAAGACCAGCGACAACAAAAAGGCTACTAAGGAACCATACAAGAAAGTACAAAAGATGACGGACAGTAGTTCCGAAGACCAGATGAGCGATAGTGAATCCGGAAACAGGAGACTAAGCTGTCTCAAACTTCACAATGTAATCGCAAAAGAGGATCACAGAACCATTTGGGTCACCCTCGCGATAGCAGGGTCCCAAGTTAAAATGGAATTGGATACAGGATCAGCGCTGACCGTCATGAATCGACGAGACTACAAGCGGCTATTTTCACACATACCCTTGAGAGAGACATCTATCGTCTTGACGACGTATACGGGGCAAAAAGTATACCCCAGAGGAAAAATAAGGGTGCCTGTCGAATACAATGGCAAGAAAATACGGAAATTGTATCTCTACATACTGCCAAATGGTGGACCACTGTTATTGGGATGGGAATGGATCAGGAAGATAAACTTAGATTGGCATTCTATTCATGCAATGACGGTGGACGGTAAAAAAGATGAAGACGTCACTCCTGGACGATTGTCAACAATCTTAGCTAACGTCAAAGAGGTATTTCAACAAGAACTGGGCACGCTTAAAGGCGTAACCGCCTCGATAAAAATAGAAGAGAATGCAGTTCCCAAGTTTTTCAAAGCAAGACTGGTACCATATGCAACTCGCCCAGCCGTCGAGGCAGAGCTGGAGAATCTGGAGAAGGCGGGCGTGTTGTCTAAGGTCGACTGGAGCGAGTGGGCGACACCCATCGTTCCTGTCATGAAGAAAACGTTAAGCAATAAGTCCGGAGAGCCAAGGAAGATTCGCATCTGTGGGGATTTCAAGGTGACGGTGAACCCTGTCCTTCACACAGTACAATATCCTCTTCCAAGGATAGAAGACATCTTCGCCTCACTGTCTGGAGGGAAGCGTTTTACAAAAATTTACCTAGCACAAGCATATTTGCAGATGGAGGTTGAAGAGTCCTCTAGGAAGTGTCTCACGATAAACACTCACAAAGGTCTTTACCAGTATCATCGATTGGTATTCGGAGTAGCATCGGCTCCGGCGATATGGCAAAGAGCGATGGAAAAAGTCCTGCAAGGGATTCCGGGGACTCAGTGTTACTTGGACGACATCCTTGTAACAGGTGAAGATGACAGTGAACACCTTAACAAACTAGAACAGGTGCTCACTAGACTACGGGAACATGGGCTGCGAGCCAACCGCCCCAAGTGCGAATTTTTAAAGAAACAGATATCGTATTGTGGCCACGTGATTGATGAAGAGGGGTTACATAAGTCCCCTGACAAAATTGAAGCGGTTAAGGCCCCAGTGCCTGAAAATGTGTCGCAACTGAGGTCATTCCTCGGGATGGTGAATTACTATCATAAGTTTTTGCCGAATTTGTCGACAATTCTGCACCCACTGAACGCCCTGCTACGAACGCGGGTAGCATGGAAATGGAACGATGATTGTAAGCGTGCTTTTCAGAAGAGTAAGGACTTAATCACTTCAAGGGAAGTATTGGCTCACTACAACCCAGCACTGCCAATCAGGCTGGCGTGTGATGCGTCTCCCTACGGCATTGGGGCGATACTGTCACATAAATTCCTTTATGGTTTAGAGAGGCCGATAGCTTTTGCGTCACGCTCGTTAACTTCTGCCGAGCGTAACTACGCCCAGATTGACAGAGAGGCCCTCAGCCTAGTGTGGGGGGTGAAGAAGTTCAATCACTATCTGCACGGTCAAAAATTTACTCTACTAACCGATCATCAACCTCTTGTCTCCATTTTCAACCCTCAGAAGGGCGTACCGATAATGACAGCACAACGGCTGCAGAGATGGTCCCTTTTCCTAGGGGCACACCAATATGACATCGAGTACAAAGGAACTAAACAGCATGGAAATGCTGATGGATTGTCACACCTACCATTGCCGACGGTGGAAGAAGAAGACCTTGCAGTGGATGCAATGGAGTTATTCCACTCGACCATAGTCGAATGTCTCCCTGTGACGAATGCAAACATAGAAAAGGAAACACGGAATGACCCGACACTATCACGGGTCTATGATTTAACGGTGAAGGGATGGCCAGCACATGGCGAACCACTGCTGCCAGCATTCTCGCCGAGAAGAGAACAGCTGTCAGTGTGCAGAGGAACCTTGATGTGTGGATCCAGAGTAGTAATTCCACCTAAGTTGACGGATAGAGTACTCAATGAGCTTCATGAGGGTCATCTGGGTGGGGTAAAAATGAAGAACTTAGCCAGAGCGTTTGTGTGGAGGCCGGGAATCGATAGAGAAATCGAAGAGATGACCAAGAGCTGTGCAGGATGTCAGAAGGTTCAAAACGCCCCACCACAAGCTCCTCTGCATCCATGGGAGTGGCCCTCATCTCCATGGCAACGGGTGCACATTGATTTTGCTGGTCCCTTCATGGACTCGATGTTTTTAATTGCGGTGGATGCACATTCAAAGTGGCCAGAGGTAATAAAAATGTCCTCAACCACCACGGAAAAAACTATCACAGTTTTGCGAACCATATTCGCCAGGAATGGGCTGCCTGAACAGATTTGCTCTGACAATGGACCACAGTTTGTGTCTGAAGAGTTCCGGAGGTTCTTAAAGAACAATGGCGTTAAGCATTACACATCTGCCCCATATCATCCAGCCACTAATGGATTGGCCGAGAGGTTTGTCCAAACATTCAAGAAGGCTATCAAGGCAATGTGTAATGAAGATATACCCCTACAACACAAGGTGGACAGCTTCTTGTTTGCCTACCGGAATGCGACACATGCGGTTACCAACCAAACTCCAGCCATGATGTTCTTCAATCGAAGACTACGATGCCGCTTGGATTTGGTTAAGCCAAACGTCCGAATAGATGTGGAGAACAGGCAGTTTCAGAATATGAATGAAAGGCCGACCAGGAGTTTTAAGATAGGTCAACCAGTTTTGGCCCAGGACGACCGCACTGAGAAATGGCAGCCAGGAACGATTTGAACACGACAAGGACCTCTCATGTATACCGTGGACGTTGGGGAGAGCATTGTAAGATGCCATGCTGACCAGATTCTAGAGTCACTGGAAAACGTCAACTCCACACCACGATCTGATACACCTGGGAATGAAATTGACGTTCCAATTGCAGCTACCGCAGAACCGGTAATATTGGAAGCAGATGAACCAAACAAAGACATTGATCCCGATGCAACATTGCCAGAAGAACCTGATACCCCAAAGAGGCATTATCCAGACAGAATCAGGAAGCCTCCTCAAAGACTGAACTTATAATTGCTTAAACTTAACCAATATATCTAGCAACAGTAGTTGTGATTGTAATTCGTTATCATTTAGTTGTTAAATGAATGTTATGTACTGTTTATCTAAAAGGGGAGGAATTGTTGTGTATGTACCTTTAAGAGAATAACTGGTCTCAGACTGCAGTACCGGCAGTGACCACCCCTGTATAAAAGGCGCTAGAGAGCCTCTGTTTGTTAGTTTCACTATTGACTTCCACCAGTAAAGACTTGTTTGTTTTCACTCCTGCTGGTCCGTGTCTCAATCATTCACAGACTTAACAGTAGATGGGGTGCCAATCAAACGGGCTGCTTTGTCCTGGATGGTGTCAACCTTCTTGAGTGTTGTTGGAGCTGCACTCATCCAGGCAAGTGGAGAGTATTGCATCACACTCCTGACTTGTGCCTTGTAGATGGTAGAAAAGCTTTGGAGATCAGGAGGTGAGACACTCGTTGCAGAATACCTAGCCTCTGACCTGCTCTTGTTGCCACAGTATTTATGTGGCTGTTCCAGTTAAGTTTCTGGTCAATGGTGACCCCCAGGATGTTGATGGTGGGGAATTCGGCGATGGTAATGCCATTGAATGTCAAGGGGCGGTGTTTAGACTCTCGCTTGTTGGAGATAGTCATTGCCTGGCACTTCTGTGGTGCGAATGTTACCTGCTACTTATCAACCCAAGCCTGAACGTCATCCAGGTCTTGTTGCATGCGGGTTGCATTCAGTGAATGACACTGAACACTGTGCAGTCATCAGCGAACATCCCGATTTCTGACCTTATGTTGAAGGGAAGGTCATTGATGAAGCAGCTGAAGATGGTTGGGCCCAGGACACTGCCCTGAGGAACTCCTGCAGCGATGTCCTGGGGCTGTGATGATTGTCCTTCAATCACCACAGCCATCTTCCTTTGTGCTAGGTATGACTCCAGCCAGTGGAGAGGTTTCCCTCTGATTCCCATTGACTTCACTTTTACTAGGGCTCCTTCATGCCACACTCGGTCAAATGCTGACTTGATGTCAAGGGCAGTCACCTCACCTCACCTCTGGAATTCAGCTCCTTTGTCCATGTTTGGACCAAGGATGTAATGAGGTCGGCAGCCGAGTGATCGTGGAGGAACCCAAACTGGGCATCAGTGAGCAGGTTATTGGTGAGTAAGTGCCGCTTGATAGCACTGTCGATGACACCTTCCATCACTTTGCTGATGATTGAGAGTAGACTGATGGGGCGGTAATTGGCTGGATTGGATTTGCCCTGCTTTTTGTGGACAGGACATATCTGGGCAGTTTTCCACATTGTCGGATAGATGCCACCTGAGCACATCATCCAGTCCGACATTCTGGTGCAGTACTGAGGGAGTGCTGCATTGTTGGAGCTGCTGTCTTTCAAATGAGACTTTAAACCAAAGCCCTGTCTGCCCTCTCAGGTGGACGTAAAAGATCCCCAGGGCACTATTTTGAGGAAGAGCTGGGCAGCTCTCCCCGGTATACTGGCCGATGTTTATCCCTCAACCAACATCACTAAAAACAAATTATTTGGTCATTATCTTATTCCTGTTTGTGGGAGCTTGCAGTGCTCAAATTGGCTGCCGCATTTCCTACGTTACAACAGTGACTTCACTTCATAAAGTATTTAATTGGCTATAAAGTGCTTTGGGACATCCTGAGGTTGTGAAAGGCGCTAAAGAAATGATGCTGAGAGTTTGATTCCTTTGGCTGGGGTGTCTAGAACCAGGGGTCACAGTCTCAGAATAAGTGGTCAGCTATTTAGGACTGAGATGAGGAGAAATTACTTCACTCAAAGGGTGGTGAATTTTTGGAATTATCTACCTCAGAGGGCTGTGGATGTTTAGTCGTTGAATATATTCAAGGCAGAGATCAATAGATTTTTGGATGTTAAGGGAATCAAGGGATATGGGGATACAGCAGGAAGGTGGAGTTGAGGTTGAACATCAGCCATGATCTATTTGAATGGCAGAGTAGGCTTGAGGGACCGAATGGCCTACTCCTATGTTCTTATGAAAGTTCTTCCTCTTTTATTAAATGCGGCCTGAGCCCCATTTCGAGCAGATCTGGGGCCTCCATCTCCAGAGGTGCCATTACACGGGAAACCAGCCAAAACCAATTTCTCTCCCAGTATTTTTGACAGATGCATTCACAACTAACTGGTGTCGTTTCTGCGCTGCTCACTATCTATTTTAATTTATAGCAGGATCAATGAATTAAAGCCACACAGAGGAGTAATCTCACGACTGTTTGGAGATTACCGAGCTTCCCTTCAGAAAATATTTATTGTAAACCCTCCTCCTCAAAATAGCTGGCTCCATCACTGAATTACTCAGTTCCAGTAAGGACATAGTAAATGAATATCTGAAACCATTTGCTAAATTGTTTCCTGCTCACAGGCTTGGCCTGGAGTGGGCAGTTCTGTTCCAAGAGTTGTCTTGGAGCCCACCACTGCAGTTAATGGTGGCTCTGGTCCAATACAAACAGCATTGGTTGATTTGTTACCCTACCCCTTAGGACCAGCACTGTTACGCAGACCTAGCTGTTGAAAAGTTTGGGATGACCTTGTTTGCAGTCACTTATTCTACAGGACCTTTCATGACCAGAGTCACACATAATTCCACGGATGTTTTAAGAATTTAACAGTGTAACGGGAGCACTTGAGCATTTGGAATGGGCACGGAAGGGGAGGTTTCAGGGTAAAAATTCTCAACCCCTGCGGCTCCCCTAGACTCTGCAGCACCCCCGTCCCCCAGACCAGGGTGAAAATCGCCCAGTGCAATAAAAGGCTGGTAGCAGATGTTTGATGGCTACTGTCATCCAGCAATCCAGCACTGGCTCTCTGGGCATAATATAAGTGATCTACCATAAGTGATCTACAATAAGTAATCTACCATGAGTGATGGACCATAAGTGATGTCCATAAGTGATCTACCATGAGTGATGGACAATGAGTGATGGACAATGAGTGATGGACCATGAGTGATAGACCATGAGTGATGGACCATGAGTGATGGACCATGAGTGATGGACCATGACTGATGTGTTCATGAGTGATGGACCATGAGTGATGGACCATGAGTGATGGACCATGAGTGGTGGACCATTAGTGATGGACCATGAGTGATGGACCATGAGATATGTGTCCACGAGTGATGGACCATGAGTGATGGACCTTGAGTGATGTGTCCATGAGTGATGTGTCCATGAGTGATGGACCATGAGTGATGGACCATGTGTTATGTGTTCATGAGTGATGGACCATGAGTGATGGACCAGGAGTGATGGACCATGAGTGATGGACCATGAGTTATGGACCATGAGTGATGGACCATGAGTGATGGACCATGAGTGATGTGACCATGAGTGACGGACCATGAGTGATGGAGCATGAGTGATGGAGCATGAGTGATGGAGCATGAGTGATGGACCATGAGTGATGGACCATGAGTGATGGACCATGAGTGATGGAACATGAGTGATGTGTCCATGAGTGATGGACCATGAGTGATGGAACATGAGTGATGGACCATGAGTGATGGACCATGAGTGATGTGACCATGAGTGATGGACCATGAGTGATGGAGCATGAGTGATGGAGCATGAGTGATGGACCATGAGTGATGGACCATGAGTGATGGACCATGAGTGATGGACCATGAGTGATGGAGCATGAGTGATGGAACATGAGTGATGGACCATGAGAGATGGACCATGAGTGATGGACCATGAGTGATGGACTATCAGTGATGGACCATCAGTGATGTGTCCATGAGTGATGTGCCCATGAGTGATGGACCAGGTGTGATGGACTAGGAGTGATGTGTCCATCAGTGATGGACCATGAGTGATGGACCATGAGTGATGGACCATGAGTGATGAGTCCATGAGTGATGTGTCCATGAGTGATGGACCGAGAGGTGGACCATGAGTGATCGACCATGAGTGGTGGACCATGAGTGATGGACCATGAGAGATGGACCATGAGTGATGGACCATGAATGAAGTGTCCATGAGTGATGTGTCCATGAGAGATGGACCATGAGTGTAGGACCATGAGTGATGGACCATGAGTGATGTGTCCATGAGTGATGGACCATGAGAGATGGACCATGAGTGATGGACCATGAGTGATGGACCATGAGTGATGTGTTCATGAGTGACAGACCATGAGTGATGGACCATGAGCGATGTGTCCATGAGTGATGGGCCATGAGTGATGGACCATGAGTGGTGGACCATGAGTGATGGACCATGAGTGATTGACTATGAGTGATGGACCATGAGTGATGGACCATGCGTGATGGACCTTGAGAGATGGACCATGAGTGATGGACCATGAGTGATAGACCATGAGTGATGGAGCATGAGTGATGGACCATGAGGGTTGGACCATGAGTGATGGGCCATGGGTGATGTGTCCATGAGCGATGGACCATGAGAGATGGACCATGAGTGATGGCCCATGAGTGATGGAGCATGAGTGATGGACCATGAGTGATGGACCATTAATGATGGACCATGAGTGATGTGTCCATGACTGATGGACCATGAGAGATGGACCATGAGTGATGGACCATGAGTGATGGACCATGAGTGATGTGTTCATGAGTGACGGACCATGAGTGATGGACCATGAGTGATGTGTCCACGAGTGATGGCCCATGAGTGATTGACCATGAGTGGTGGAACATGAGTGATGGACCATGAGTGATGGACCATGAGTGATGGACCATGAGAGATGGACCATGAGTGATGGACCATGAGTGATGTGTCCATGAGTAATGGACCCTGAGTGATGCACCAGGAGTGATGGACCATCAGTGATGGACCATCAGTGATATGTCCATGAGTGATGTGTCCATGAGTGATGGACCATGAGTGATGGACCATGAGTGATGGACCATGAGAGATGGAACAGGAGTGATGGACAATGAGTGATGAACCATGAGTGATGGACCATGAGTGATGTGTTCATGAGTGATGGACCATGAGTGGAGGACCATGAGTGATGTGTCCATGAGTGATGGACCATGAGAGATGGACCATGAGTGATGGACCATGAGTGATGGACCATGAGTGATGTGTTCATGAGTGATGGACCATGAGTGGTGGAACATGAGTGATGTGTCCATGAGTGATGGACCATGAGTGATGTGCCCATGAGCAATGGACCCTGAGAGATGGACCATGAGTACTGGACCATGAGTGATGGACCATGAGTGATGTGTCCATGAGTGATGTATCCATTAGTGATGGACCATGAGTGATGTCTTCATGAGTGATGGGCCATGAGTGATGGACCATGAGTGTTGGACCATGAGTAATGTGTCCACGAGTGATGGACCATGAGTGATGGACCAGGATTGATGGACCATGAGTGATGCACCATGAGTGATGGACTTTGAGTGATGGACCATGAGAGATGGACCATGAGTGATTGACCATGAGTGATGGACCATGAGTGGTGCTCCATGAGTGGTGGTCCATGAGTGATGGACCATGAGTGATGGACTATGAGTGTTGGACCATGAGTGATGGACTATGAGTGATGGACCATGAGTGATGTGTCCGCAAGTGATGGTCCATGATTGATGGACCATGAGTGATGGACCATGTGTGATGTCTTCATGAGTGATGGACCATGAGTGATTGACCATGAGTGGTGGACCATGAGTGATGGACCAGCATTGATGGACCATGAGTGATGGACCATGAGTGATGGACGATGAGTGATGGACCATGATTGATGGACCATGAGTGGTGTGTCCATGTGTGATGGACCATGAGTGATGGACCATGAGAGATGGACCATGAGTGATGGACCATGAGTGATGTGTCCATGAGTGGTGTGTCCATGAATGATGGACCATGAATGATGTGTCCATGAGTGATGGACCATGAATGATGGAACATGAGTGATGGGTCCATGAGTGATGGGCCATGAGTGATGGACCATGAGTGATGGACCAGGAGTGAGGGACCAAGAGTGATGTGTCCATGAGTGGTGTGTCCATGAGTGATGGATCATGAGTGATGTGTCCATGAGTGATGGACCATGAGTGATGGACCATTAGTGATGGACCAGGAGTGATGTACCAGGAGTGATGTGTCCATGAGTGGTGTGTCCATGAGTGATGGACCAGGAGTGATGTGTCCATGAGTGATGGACCATGAGTGATGGACCATGTGTGATGTGTCCATGGGTGATGGACCATGAGTGATGGACCATGTGGGATGGACCATGAGTGATGTGTCCATGAGTGATGGACCATGAGTGATGGACCATGAGTGATGTGTCCATGGGTGATGGACCATGAGTGATGGACCATGGGTAATGCACCATGTGGGATGGACCATGAGTGGTGTGTCCATGAGTGATGGACCAAGAGTGATGGACCATGAGTGATGGACAATGAGTGATGGACCATGAGTGATATGTCCATGAGTGATGGACCATGAGTTATGTGTTCATGAGTAATGGACCATGAGTGATGGACCAGGAGTGATGGGCCATGAGTGATGGACAAGGAATGATGGACCATGAGTGATGGACCATGTGGGATGGATCATGAGTGATGGACCATGAGTGATGGACCATGAGTGATGGACCATGAGGAATGGACCATGAGGAATGGATCATGAGTGATGGATCATGAGTGATGGACCATGAGTGATTGACCATGAGTGATGGACCATGGGTGATGGACAATTTGGGATGGACCATGAGTGGTGTGTCCATGAGTGATGGACCATGAGTGATGTGTCCATGAGTGATGGACCATGAGTAATGGACCATGAGTGATATGTCCATGAGTGACGAACCATGAGTGATGGACCATGAGAGATGGACCATGAGTGATGGACCATGAGTGATGTCTCCATGAGTGATGGACCATGAGTGATGGACCATGAGTGATGTGTCCATGAGTGATGTGTCCATGAGTGATGGACCATGAGTGATGTGTCCATGAGTGATGGACCATGAGTGATGGACCATGAGTGATGGAACATGAGTTATGTGTTCATGAATGATGGACCAGGAGTGATGGACCATGAATGATGGACCAGGAATGATGGACCATGAGTGATGGAACAGGAATGATGGTCCAGGAGCGATGTGTGCATGAGTGGTGTCTCCATGAGTGATGGAGCATGAGTGATGTGTCCATGAGTGATGGACCATGAGTGATGGCCCATGAGTGATGGACCATGAGTTATGTGTTCATGAGTGATGGTCCATGACTGATGGACCAGGAGTGATGGACCATGAATGATGGACCAGGAATGATTGACCATGAGTGATGGACCAGGAGTGATGGACCAGGAGTGATGTGTCCAGGAGTGGTGTGTCCATGAGTCATGGACCATGAGTGATGTGTCCATGAGTGATGAACTATGAGTGATGGACCATGAGTGATGGACCATGAGTGATGTGTCTATGTGTGATGTGTCCATGAGTGATGGGCCATGAGTGATGGACCATGAGTGATGGACCTGGAGTGATGGACCAAGAGTGATGTGTCCATGAGTGGTGTGTCCATGAGTGATGGACCATGAGTGATGTGTCCATGAGTGATGGACCATGAGTGATGGACCATGAGTGATGGACCAGGAGTGATGGACCAGGAGTGATGTATCCATGAGTGGTGTGTCCATGAGTGATGGACCATGAGTGATGTGTCCATGAGTGATGGACCATGAGTGATGGACCATGAATGATGGGTCCATGAGTGATGGACCATGAGTGATGGACCATGTGCGATGTGCCATGGGTGATGGACCATGAGTGATGGACCAATTGGGATGGACCATGAGTGGTGTGTCCATGAGTGATGGACCATGAGTGATGTGTCCATGAGTCATGGACCATGAGTGATGGACTATGAGTGATGTGTCCATGGGTGATGGACCATGAGTGATGGACCATGGGTGATGGACCATGTGGGATGGACCATGAGTGGTGTGTCCATGAGTGATGGACCATGAGTGATGTGTCTATGAGTGATCTGTCTATGAGTGATGTGTCCATGAGTGATGGACCATGAGTGACAAACCATGACTGATGGACCATGAGTGATCTGTCTATGAGTGATGTGTCCATGAGTGATGGACCATGAGTGATGGACCATGAGTGATGGACCAGCATTGGTGGACCAGTAGTGATGTGTTCATGAGTGGTGTGTCCATGAGTGATGGACCATGAGTGATGTGTCCATGAGTGATGGACCATGAGTGATGGACCATGAGTGATATGGCCATGAGAGATGGACCATGAGTGATGGACCATGAGTGATGGACCATGAGTTATGTGTTCATGAGTAATGGACCATGAGTGATGGACCAGGAGTGATGGGCCATGAGTGATGGACAAAGAATGATGGACCATGAGTGATGGACCATATGGGATGGATCATGAGTGATGGACCATGAGTGATGGACCATGAGTGATGGACCATGAGTGATGGACCATGAGTGATGAACCATGAGGAATGGATCATGAGTGATGGGCCATGAGTGATGGACCATGAGTGATTGACCATGAGTGATGGACCATTGGTGATGCAGCATTTGGGATGGACCATGAGTGATGGACCATGAGTGATGGACCAGGAGTGATGGACCAGAAGTGATGTGTCCATGAGTGATGTGTCCATGAGTGATGGACCATGAGTGATGTGTCCATGAGTGATGGACCATGAGTAATGGACCATGAGTGATATGTCCATGAGTGACGAACCATGAGTGATGGACCATGAGTGATGGACCATGAGTGATGGACCATGAGAGATGTGTCCATGAGTGATGGACCATGAGTGATGGACCATGAGTGATGTGTCCATGAGTGATGTTTCCATGAGTGATGGACCATGAGTGATGTGTCCATGAGTGATGGACCATGAGTGATGGACCATGAGTGATGGAACATGAGTTATGTGTTCATGAATGATGGACCAGGAGTGATGGACCATGAATGATGGACCAGGAATGATGGACCATGAGTGATGGAACAGGAATGATGGTCCAGGAGCGATGTGTGCATGAGTGGTGTGTCCATGAGTGATGGAGCATGAGTGATGTGTCCATCAGTGATGGACCATGAGTGATGGCCCATGAGTGATGGACCATGAGTTATGTGTTCATGAGTGATGGTCCATGAGTGATGGACCAGGAGTGATGGACCATGAATGATGGATCAGGAATGATTGACCATGAGTGATGGACCAGGAGTGATGGACCAGGAGTGATGTGTCCAGGAGTGGTGTGTCCATGAGTCATGGACCATGAGTGATGTGTCCATGAGTGATGAACTATGAGTGATGGACCATGAGTGATGGACCATGAGTGATGGACCATGAGTGATGTGTCTATGTGTGATGTGTCCATGAGTGATGGGCCATGAGTGATGGACCATGAGTGATGGACCAGGAGTGATGGACCAAGAGTGATGTGTCCATGAGTGGTGTGTCCATGAGTAATGGACCATGAGTGATGTGTCCATGAGTGATGGACCATGAGTGATGGACCATGAGTGATGGACCAGGAGTGATGGACCAGGAGCGATGTATCCATGAGTGGTGTGTCCATGAGTGATGGACCATGAGTGATGTGTCCATGAGTGATGGACCATGAGTGATGGACCATGAATGATGGGTCCATGAGTGATGGACCATGAGTGATGGACCATGTGCGATGTGCCATGGTTGATGGACCATGAGTGATGGACCAATTGGGATGGACCATGAGTGGTGTGTCCATGAGTGATGGACCATGAGTGATGTGTCCATGAGTCATGGACCATGAGTGATGGACTATGAGTGATGTGTCCATGGGTGATGGACCATGAGTGATGGACCATGGGTGATGGACCATGTGGAATGGACCATGAGTGGTGTGTCCATGAGTGATGGACCATGAGTGATGTGTCCATGAGTGATCTGTCTATGAGTGATGTGTCCATGAGTGATGGACCATGAGTGACAAACCATGACTGATGGACCATGAGTGATCTGTCTATGAGTGATGTGTCCATGAGTGATGGACCATGAGTGATGGACCATGAGTGATGGACCAGCATTGGTGGACCAGTAGTGATGTGTCCATGAGTGGTGTGTCCATGAGTGATGGACCATGAGTGATGTGTCCATGAGTGATGGACCATGAGTGATGGACCATGAGTGATATGGCCATGAGAGATGGACCATGAGTGATGGACCATGAGTGATGGACCATGAGTTATGTGTTCATGAGTAATGGACCATGAGTGATGGACCAGGAGTGATGGGCCATGAGTGATGGACAAAGAATGATGGACCATGAGTGATGGACCATGTGGGATGGATCATGAGTGATGGACCAAGAGTGATGCACCATGTGGGATGGACCATGAGTGATGGACCATGAGTGATGGACCAGGAGTGATGGACCAGGAGTGATGTGTCCATGAGTGATGTGTCCATGAGTGATGGACCATGAGTGATGTGTCCATGAGTGATGGACCATGTGTAATGGACCATGAGTGATATGTCCATGAGTGACGAACCATGAGTGATGGACCATGAGTGATGGACCATGAGTGATGGACCATGAGAGATGTGTCCATGAGTGATGGACCATGAGTGATGGACCATGAGTGATGTGTCCATGAGTGATGTTTCCATGAGTGATGGACCATGAGTGATGTGTCCATGAGTGATGGACCATGAGTGATGGACCATGAGTGATGGACCATGAGTTATGTGTTCATGAGTGATGGACCAGGAGTGATGGACCATGAGTGATGGATCAGGAATGATGGGCCATGAGTGATGGACCAGGAATGATGGTCCAGGAGTGATGTGTCCATGAGTGATGTGTCCATGAGTGGTGTGTCCATGAGTGATGGACCATGAGCGATGTGTTCATGAGTGATGGACCAGGAGTGATGGACCATGAGTGATGGACCATGAGTGATGTGTTCATGAGTGATGGACCAGGAGTGATGGAACATGAGTGATGGACCAGGAGTGATGGTCCAGGAGTGATGTGTCCATGAGTGGTGTGTCCATGAGTGATGGACCATTAGTGATGTGGCCATGAGTGATGGACCAGGAGTGATGGGCCATGAGTGATGGACCATGAGTGATGGACCATGAGTGATGGTCCATGAGTGATGGACCATGAGTGATGTGTCTATGAGTGATGTGTCCATGAGTGATGGACCATGAGTGATGGACCAGGAGTGATGGGCCATGAGTGATGGACAAGGAATGGTGGACCATGAGTGATGGACCATGAGTTATGTGTTTATGAGTAATGGACCATGGGTGATGGACCATGAGGAATGGATCATGAGTGATGGACCATGAGTGATGGACCATGAGTGATTGACCATGTGTGATGGACCATGGGTGATGGACCATGTGGGATGGACTATGAGTGGTGTGTCCATGAGTGATGGACCATGAGTAATGGACCATGAGTGATATGTCCATGAGCGATGGAGCATGAGTGATGTGTCCATGAATGATGGACCATGAGTGATGGACCAAGGGTGATGGACCATGAGTTATGTGTTCATGAATGATGGACCATGAGTGACGGACCAGGAATGATGGTCCAAGAGTCATGTGTCCATGAGTGGTGTGTCCATGAGTGATGGACCATGAGTGATGGACCATGAGTGATGGACCATGAGTGATGGACCATGAGTTATGTGTTCATGAGTGATGGTCCATGAGTGATGGACCAGGAGTGATGGACCATGAATGATGGACCATGAATGATGGGTCCATGAGTGACGGACCATGAGTGATGGACCATGTGCGATGTGTCCATGGGTGATGGACCATTAGTGATGGACCATGTGGGATGGACCATGAGTGGTGTGTCCATGAGTGATGGACCATGAGTGATGTGTCCATGAGTGATGGACCATGAGTGATGGACTATGAGTGATGTGTCCATGGGTGATGGACCATGAGTGATGGACCATGGGTGATGGACCATGTGGAATGGACCATGAGTGGTGTGTCCATGAGTGATGGACCATGAGTGATGTGTCCATGAGTGATGGACCATGAGTGATGGACCATGGGTGATGGACCATGTGGAATGGACCATGAGTGGTGTCTCCATGATTGATGGACCATGAGTGATGTGTCCATGAGTGATCTGTCTATGAGTGATGTGTCCATGAGTGATGGACCATGAGTGATGTGTCCATGAATGATGGAGCATGACTGATGTGTCCAAGAGTGATGGACCATGAGTGATGGACCATGAGTGATGGACCATGAGTTATGTGTTCATGAATGATGGACCAGGAGTGATGGACCATGAATGATGGACCAAGAATGATGGACCATGAGTGATGGACAAAGAATGATGGTCCAAGAGTCATGTGTCCATGAGTGGTGTGTCCATGAGTGATGGACCATGAGTGATGTGTCCATGAGTGATGGACCATGAGTGATGGACCATGAGTGATGGACCATGAGTTATGTGTTCATGAGTGATGGTCCATGAGTGATGGACCAGGAGTGATGGACCATGAATGATGGACCATGAATGATGGGTCCATGAGTGATGGACCATGAGTGATGGACCATGTGCGATGTGTCCATGGGTGATGGACCATTAGTGATGGACCATGTGGGATGGACCATGAGTGGTGTGTCCATGAGTGATGGACCATGAGTGATGTGTCCATGAGTGATGGACCATGAGTGATGGACTATGAGTGATGTGTCCATGGGTGATGGACCATGAGTGATGGACCATGGGTGATGGACCATGTGGAATGGACCATGAGTGGTGTGTCCATGAGTGATGGAACATGAGTGATGTGTCCATGAGTGATCTGTCTATGAGTGATGTGTCCATGAGTGATGGACCATGAGTGATGGACCAAGAATGATGGTCCAAGTGTCATGTGTCCATGAGTGGTGTGTCCATGAGTGATGGACCATGAGTGATGTGTCCATGAGTGATGGACCATGAGTGATGGACCATGAGTGATGGACCATGAGTTATGTGTTCATGAGTGATGGTCCATGAGTGATGGACCAGGAGTGATGGACCATGAATGATGGACCATGAATGATGGGTCCATGAGTGATGGACCATGAGTGATGGACCATGTGCGATGTGTCCATGGGTGATGGACCATTAGTGATGGACCATGTGGGATGGACCATGAGTGGTGTGTCCATGAGTGATGGACCATGAGTGATGGACCATGAGTTATGTGTTCATGAGTAATGGACCATGAGTGATGGACCAGGAGTGATGGGCCATGAGTGATGGACAAAGAATGATGGACCATGAGTGATGGACCATATGGGATGGATCATGAGTGATGGACCATGAGTGATGGACCATGAGTGATGGACCATGAGTGATGGACCATGAGTGATGAACCATGAGGAATGGATCATGAGTGATGGGCCATGAGTGATGGACCATGAGTGATTGACCATGAGTGATGGACCATTGGTGATGCAGCATTTGGGATGGACCATGAGTGATGGACCATGAGTGATGGACCAGGAGTGATGGACCAGAAGTGATGTGTCCATGAGTGATGTGTCCATGAGTGATGGACCATGAGTGATGTGTCCATGAGTGATGGACCATGAGTAATGGACCATGAGTGATATGTCCATGAGTGACGAACCATGAGTGATGGACCATGAGTGATGGACCATGAGTGATGGACCATGAGAGATGTGTCCATGAGTGATGGACCATGAGTGATGGACCATGAGTGATGTGTCCATGAGTGATGTTTCCATGAGTGATGGACCATGAGTGATGTGTCCATGAGTGATGGACCATGAGTGATGGACCATGAGTGATGGAACATGAGTTATGTGTTCATGAATGATGGACCAGGAGTGATGGACCATGAATGATGGACCAGGAATGATGGACCATGAGTGATGGAACAGGAATGATGGTCCAGGAGCGATGTGTGCATGAGTGGTGTGTCCATGAGTGATGGAGCATGAGTGATGTGTCCATGAGTGATGGACCATGAGTGATGGCCCATGAGTGATGGACCATGAGTTATGTGTTCATGAGTGATGGTCCATGAGTGATGGACCAGGAGTGATGGACCATGAATGATGGATCAGGAATGATTGACCATGAGTGATGGACCAGGAGTGATGGACCAGGAGTGATGTGTCCAGGAGTGGTGTGTCCATGAGTCATGGACCATGAGTGATGTGTCCATGAGTGATGAACTATGAGTGATGGACCATGAGTGATGGACCATGAGTGATGGACCATGAGTGATGTGTCTATGTGTGATGTGTCCATGAGTGATGGGCCATGAGTGATGGACCATGAGTGATGGACCAGGAGTGATGGACCAAGAGTGATGTGTCCATGAGTGGTGTGTCCATGAGTGATGGACCATGAGTGATGTGTCCATGAGTGATGGACCATGAGTGATGGACCATGAGTGATGGACCAGGAGTGATGGACCAGGAGCGATGTATCCATGAGTGGTGTGTCCATGAGTGATGGACCATGAGTGATGTGTCCATGAGTGATGGACCATGAGTGATGGACCATGAATGATGGGTCCATGAGTGATGGACCATGAGTGATGGACCATGTGCGATGTGCCATGGTTGATGGACCATGAGTGATGGACCAATTGGGATGGACCATGAGTGGTGTGTCCATGAGTGATGGACCATGAGTGATGTGTCCATGAGTCATGGACCATGAGTGATGGACTATGAGTGATGTGTCCATGGGTGATGGACCATGAGTGATGGACCATGGGTGATGGACCATGTGGAATGGACCATGAGTGGTGTGTCCATGAGTGATGGACCATGAGTGATGTGTCCATGAGTGATCTGTCTATGAGTGATGTGTCCATGAGTGATGGACCATGAGTGACAAACCATGACTGATGGACCATGAGTGATCTGTCTATGAGTGATGTGTCCATGAGTGATGGACCATGAGTGATGGACCAGCATTGGTGGACCAGTAGTGATGTGTCCATGAGTGGTGTGTCCATGAGTGATGGACCATGAGTGATGTGTCCATGAGTGATGGACCATGAGTGATGGACCATGAGTGATATGGCCATGAGAGATGGACCATGAGTGATGGACCATGAGTGATGGACCATGAGTTATGTGTTCATGAGTAATGGACCATGAGTGATGGACCAGGAGTGATGGGCCATGAGTGATGGACAAAGAATGATGGACCATGAGTGATGGACCATGTGGGATGGATCATGAGTGATGGACCAAGAGTGATGCACCATGTGGGATGGACCATGAGTGATGGACCATGAGTGATGGACCAGGAGTGATGGACCAGGAGTGATGTGTCCATGAGTGATGTGTCCATGAGTGATGGACCATGAGTGATGTGTCCATGAGTGATGGACCATGTGTAATGGACCATGAGTGATATGTCCATGAGTGACGAACCATGAGTGATGAACCATGAGTGATGGACCATGAGTGATGGACCATGAGAGATGTGTCCATGAGTGATGGACCATGAGTGATGGACCATGAGTGATGTGTCCATGAGTGATGTTTCCATGAGTGATGGACCATGAGTGATGTGTCCATGAGTGATGGACCATGAGTGATGGACCATGAGTGATGGACCATGAGTTATGTGTTCATGAGTGATGGACCAGGAGTGATGGACCATGAGTGATGGATCAGGAATGATGGGCCATGAGTGATGGACCAGGAATGATGGTCCAGGAGTGATGTGTCCATGAGTGATGTGTCCATGAGTGGTGTGTCCATGAGTGATGGACCATGAGTGATGGACCAGGAGTGATGGACCATGAGTGATGGACCATGAGTGATGTGTTCATGAGTGATGGACCAGGAGTGATGGAACATGAGTGATGGACCAGGAGTGATGGTCCAGGAGTGATGTGTCCATGAGTGGTGTGTCCATGAGTGATGGACCATTAGTGATGTGGCCATGAGTGATGGACCAGGAGTGATGGGCCATGAGTGATGGACCATGAGTGATGGACCATGAGTGATGGTCCATGAGTGATGGACCATGAGTGATGTGTCTATGAGTGATGTGTCCATGAGTGATGGACCATGAGTGATGGACCAGGAGTGATGGGCCATGAGTGATGGACAAGGAATGGTGGACCATGAGTGATGGACCATGAGTTATGTGTTTATGAGTAATGGACCATGGGTGATGGACCATGAGGAATGGACCATGAGTGATGGACCATGAGTGATGGACCATGAGTGATTGACCATGTGTGATGGACCATGGGTGATGGACCATGTGGGATGGACTATGAGTGGTGTGTCCATGAGTGATGGACCATGAGTAATGGACCATGAGTGATATGTCCATGAGCGATGGAGCATGAGTGATGTGTCCATGAATGATGGACCATGAGTGATGGACCAAGGGTGATGGACCATGAGTTATGTGTTCATGAATGATGGACCATGAGTGACGGACCAGGAATGATGGTCCAAGAGTCATGTGTCCATGAGTGGTGTGTCCATGAGTGATGGACCATGAGTGATGTGTGCATGAGTGATGGACCATGAGTGATGGACCATGAGTGATGGACCATGAGTTATGTGTTCATGAGTGATGGTCCATGAGTGATGGACCAGGAGTGATGGACCATGAATGATGGACCATGAATGATGGGTCTATGAGTGACGGACCATGAGTGATGGACCATGTGCGATGTGTCCATGGGTGATGGACCATTAGTGATGGACCATGTGGGATGGACCATGAGTGGTGTGTCCATGAGTGATGGACCATGAGTGATGTGTCCATGAGTGATGGACCATGAGTGATGGACTATGAGTGATGTGTCCATGGGTGATGGACCATGAGTGATGGACCATGGGTGATGGACCATGTGGAATGGACCATGAGTGGTGTGTCCATGAGTGATGGACCATGAGTGATGTGTCCATGAGTGATGGACCATGAGTGATGGACCATGGGTGATGGACCATGTGGAATGGACCATGAGTGGTGTCTCCATGATTGATGGACCATGAGTGATGTGTCCATGAGTGATCTGTCTATGAGTGATGTGTCCATGAGTGATGGACCATGAGTGATGTGTCCATGAATGATGGAGCATGACTGATGTGTCCAAGAGTGATGGACCATGAGTGATGGACCATGAGTGATGGACCATGAGTTATGTGTTCATGAATGATGGACCAGGAGTGATGGACCATGAGTGATGGACCAAGAATGATGGACCATGAGTGATGGACAAAGAATGATGGTCCAAGAGTCATGTGTCCATGAGTGGTGTGTCCATGAGTGATGGACCATGAGTGATGTGTCCATGAGTGATGGACCATGAGTGATGGACCATGAGTGATGGACCATGAGTTATGTGTTCATGAGTGATGGTCCATGAGTGATGGACCAGGAGTGATGGAGCATGAATGATGGACCATGAATGATGGGTCCATGAGTGATGGACCATTAGTGATGGACCATGTGGGATGGACCATGAGTGGTGTGTCCATGAGTGATGGACCATGAGTGATGTGTCCATGAGTGATGGACCATGAGTGATGGACTATGAGTGATGTGTCCATGGGTGATGGACCATGAGTGATGGACCATGGGTGATGGACCATGTGGAATGGACCATGAGTGGTGTGTCCATGAGTGATGGAACATGAGTGATGTGTCCATGAGTGATCTGTCTATGAGTGATGTGTCCATGAGTGATGGACCAAGAATGATGGTCCAAGTGTCATGTGTCCATGAGTGGTGTGTCCATGAGTGATGGACCATGAGTGATGTGTCCATGAGTGATGGACCATGAGTGATGGACCATGAGTGATGGACCATGAGTTATGTGTTCATGAGTGATGGTCCATGAGTGATGGACCAGGAGTGATGGACCATGAATGATGGACCATGAATGATGGGTCCATGAGTGATGGACCATGAGTGATGGACCATGTGCGATGTGTCCATGGGTGATGGACCATTAGTGATGGACCATGTGGGATGGACCATGAGTGGTGTGTCCATGAGTGATGGACCATGAGTGATGGACTATGAGTGATGTGTCCATGGGTGATGGACCATGAGTGATGGACCATGGGTGATGGAGCATGTGGAATGGACCATGAGTGATGGACCATGAGTGACGAACCATGACTGATGGACCATGAGTGATCTGTCTATGAGTGATGTGTCCATGAGTGATGGACCATGAGTGATGGACCATGAGTGATGGACCAGGAGTGATGGACCAAGAGTGATGTGTCCATGAGTGGCGTGTCCATGAGTGATGGACCATGAGTGATGGACCAGCATTGATGGACCAGGAGTGATGTGTCCATGAGTGGTGTGTCCATGAGTGATGGACCATGAGTGATGTGTCCATGAGTGATGGACCATGAGTGATGGACCATGAGTGATGGACCATGAGTGATGGACCATGAGTTATGTGTTCATGAGTAATGGACCATGAGTGATGGACCAGGAGTGATGGGCCATGAGTGATGGACAAAGAATGATGGACCATGAGTGATGGACCATGTGGGATGGATCATGAGTGATGGACCATGAGTGATGGACCATGAGTGATTGACCATGAGTGATGGACCATGAGGAATGGATCATGAGTGATGGACCATGAGTGATGGACCATGAGTGATTGACCATGAGTGATGGACCATGGGTGATGGACCATGGGTGATGGACCATGAGTGATGGACCATGAGTGATGGACCAGGAGTGATGGACCAGGAGTGACGTGTCCATGAGTGGTGTGTCCATGAGTAATGGACCATGAGTGATATGTCCATGAGTGACGAACCATGAGTGACGGACCATGAGTGATGGACCATGAGTGATGGACCATGAGAGATGTGTCCATGAGTGATGTGTCCATGAGTGATGGACCATGAGTTATGTGTTCATGAGTGATGGACCAGGAGTGATGGACCATGAGTGATGGATCAGGAACGATGGGCCATGAGTGATGGACCAGGAATGATGGTCCAGGAGTGATGTGTCCATGAGTGGTGTGTCCGTGAGTGATGGACCATGAGTTATGTGTTCATGAGAAATGGACTATGAGTGATGGACCAGGAGTGATGGGCCATGAGTGATGGACAAAGAATGATGGACCATGAGTGATGGACCATGTGGGATGGATCATGAGTGATGGACCATGAGTGATGGACCATGAGTGATGGACCATGAGTGATGGACCATGAGGAATGGATCATGAGTGATGGACCATGAGTGATGGACCATGAGTGATTGACCATGAGTGATGGACCATGGGTGATGCACCATGTGGGATGGACCATGAGTGATGGACCATGAGTGATGGACCAGGAGTGATGGACCAGGAGTGACGTGTCCATGAGTGGTGTGTCCATGAGTAATGGACCATGAGTGATATGTCCATGAGTGACAAACCATGAGTGACGGACCATGAGTGATGGACCATGAGTGATGGACCATGAGAGATGTGTCCATGAGTGATGGACCATGAATGATGGACCATGAGTAATGTGTCCATCCTCTTTTTGTGTGAGTGATGTGTCCATGAGTGATGTCTCCATGAGTGATGCACCATGAGAGATGTGTCCATGAGTGATGGACCATGAGTGATGGACCATGAGTGATGGACCATGAGTTATGTGTTCATGAGTGATGGACCAGGAGTGATGGACCATGAGTGATGGATCAGGAATGATGGGTCATGAGTGATGGTCCAGGAATGATGGTCCTGGAGTGATGTGTCCATGAGTGGTGTGTCCATGAGTGATGGACCATGAGTGATGTGTTCATGAGTGATGGACCAGGAGTGATGGACCATGAGTGATGGACCAGGAATGATGGACCCTGAGTGATGGACCAGGAGTGATGGTCCAGGAGTGATGTGTCCATGAGTGGTGTGTCCATGAGTGATAGACCATGAGTGATGTGGCCATGAGTGATGGACCATGAGTGATGGACCATGAGTGATGGACCATGAGTGATGGACCATGAGTGATGTGTCTATGAGTGATTTGTCCATGAGTGATGGACCATGAGTGATGGACCATGAGTGATGGACCAGGAGTGATGGACCAAGAGTGATGTGTCCATGAGTGGTGTGTCCATGAGTGATGGACCATGAGTGATATACCAGGAGTGATAGGCCATGAGTGATGGACAAGGAATGATGGACCATGAGTGATGGACCATGTGGGATGGATCATGAGTGATGGACCATGGGTGATGGACCATGAGTGATGGACCATGAGTGATGTGTCCATGAGGGATTTGTCCATGAATGATGGAGCATGAGTGATGTGTCCATGAGTGATGGACCATGAGTGATGGACCATGAGTTATGTGCTCATGAATGATGGACCAGGAGTGATGGACCATGAGTGATGGACCATGAGTGATGGACCATGAGTGATGGACCATGAGTGATGTGTCCATGAGTGATGGACCATGAGTGATGGACCATGAGTGATGGACCATGAGTTATGTGTTCATGAGTGATGGTCCATGAGTGATGGACCAGGAGTGATGGACCATGAATGATGGACCAGGAATGATTGACCATGAGTGATGGACCAGGAGCGATGGACCAGGAGTGATGTGTCCATGAGTGATGAACCATGAGTGATGGACCATGAGTGATGGACCATGAGTGATGTACCATGAGTGATGCACCAGGAGTGATGGACCAAGAGTGATGTGTCCATGAGTGGTGTGTCCATGAGTGATGGACCATGAGTTATGTGTGCATGAGTGATGGACCATGAGTGATGGACCATGAGTGATGGACCAGGAGTGATGGACCAGGAGTGATGTGTCCATGAGTGATGGACCATGAGTGATGGACCATGAGTGAAGGGTCCATGAGTGATGGACCATGAGTGATGGACGATGTGGGATGGACCATGAGTGGTGTGTCCATGAGTGATGGACCATGAGTGATGTGTCCATGAGTGATGGACCATGAGTGATGGGCTATGAGTGAAGTGTCTATGGGTGATGGACCATGAGTGATGGACCATGGGTGATGGACCATGTGGGATGGACCATGAGTGGTGTGTCCATGAGTGATGGACCATGAGTGATGTGTCCATGAGTGATCTGTCTATGAGTGATGTGTCCATGAGTGCTGGACCATGAGTGACGAATCATGACTGATGGGTCATGAGTGATCTGTCTATGAGTGATGTGTCCATGAGTGATGGACCATGAGTGATGGACCATGAGTGATGGACCAGGAGTGATGGACCAAGAGTGATGTGTCTATGAGTGTTGTGTCCATGAGTGATGGACCATGAGTGATGTGTCCATGAGTGATGGACCATGAGTGATGGACCATGAGTGATTGACCAGGATTGTTGGACCAGGAGTGATGTGTCCATGAGTGGTGTGTCCATGAGTGATGGACCATGAGTGATGTGTACATGAGTGATGGACCATGAGTGATGGACCATGAGTGATATGTCCATGAGTGATGGACCATGAGTGATGGACCATGAGTGATGGACCATGAGTTATGTGTTCATGAGTAATGGACCATGAGTGATGGAGCATGAGTGATGGGCCATGAGTGATGGACAAGGAATGATGGACCATGACTAATGGACCATGTGGGATGGATCATAATTGATCGACGATGAGTGATGGACCATGAGTGATGGACCATGAGTGATGGACCATGAGGAATGGATCATGAGTGATGGACCATGAGTGATGGACCATGAGTGATTGACCATGAGTGATGGACCATAAGTGATGGAGCATGTAGGATGGACCATGAGTGATGGACCATGAATGATGGACCAGGAGTGATGGACCATGAGTAATGGACCAGGAGTGATATGTCCATGAGTGATGAACCATGAGTGATGGACCATGAGTGATGGACCATGAGTGATGTGTCCATGAGTGATGGACCATGAGTGATGGACCATGACTGATGTGTCCATGAGTGATGGACCATGAGTGATGGACCATGAGTGATGGACCATGAGTTATGTATTCATGAGTGATGGACCAGGAGTGATGGACCATGAGTGATGGTTCAGGAATAATGGACCATGTGTGATGGACCATGAACGATGGCCCAGGAGTGATGTGTCCATGAGTGGTGTGTCCATGAGTGATGGAGCATGAGTGATGTGTTCATGAGTGATGGACCAGGAGTGATGGACCATGAGTGATGGACCAGGAATGATGGACCATGAGTGAAGGACCAGGAGTGATGGCCCAGGAGTGATGAGTCAATGAGTGGTGTGTCCATGAGTGATGGACCATGAGTGATGTGGCCATGAGTGATGGATCATGAGTGATGGACCATGAGTGATGGACCATGAGTGATGTGTCTATGAGTGATGTGTCCATGAGTGATGGACCATGAGTAATGGACCATGAGTGATGGAAGAGGAATAAAGGACCAAGAGTGGTGTGTCCATGAGTGGTGTGTCCATGAGTGATGGACCATGAGTGATGGGCCATGAGTGATGGACAAGGAATGATGGACCATGAGTGATGGACCAGGAGTGATGGACCAGGAGTGATGTGTCCATGAGTGGTGTGTCCATGAGTGATGGACCATGAGTGATGTGTCCATGAGTGATGGAGCATGAGTGATGGACCATGAGTGATGGATCATGTATGATGGACCATGAGTGATCTGTCTATGAGTGATGTGTTCATGAGTGATGGTCCATGAGTGATGGATCATGAGTGATGTGTCCATGAATGAATTGTCCATGAGTGATGTGTTTATGAGTGGTGTGTCCATGAGTGATGGACCATGAGTGATGTGTCCTTTAGTGATGGACCATGAGTGATGGACCATGAGTTATGTGTTCATGAGTGATGGACCATGAGTGATGGACCAGGAGTGATGGACCATAAGTGATGGACAAGGAATGATGGACCTTGAGTGATGGACCAGGAGTGATGGACCAGGAGTGATGTGTCCATGAGTGGTGTGTCCATGAGTGATGGACCATGAGTGATGTGTCCATGAGTGATGAACCATGAGTGATGGACCGTGGGTGATGGACCATGAGTGAAGGACCATGAGTGACCTGTCTATGAGTGATGTGTCCATGAGTGATGGACCATGAGTGATGGACCATGAGTGATGGACCAGGAGTGATTGACCATGAGTGATGGACCATGATTGATGGACCATGAGGGATGGATCATGCATGATGGACCATGTGTGGTGGACCATGAGTGATGGACCATGAGTGATGGACCATGAGTGATGGACCATGAGTGATGGACCATGATTGATGGACCATGAGGAATGGATCATGCATGATGGACCATGAGTGATGGACCATGTGGGATGGACCATGAGTAATGTACCATGAGTGATGGACCAGGAGTGATGGACCAGGAGTGATGTGTACATGAGTGGTGTTTCCATGAGTGATGGACCATGAGTGATGTGTCCATGAGTGATGGACCATGAGTAATGGACCATGAGTGATATGTCCATGAGTGATGGACCATGAGTGATGGACCATGAGTGATGGACCATGAGTGATGTGTCCATGAGTGATGGACCATGAGTGATGGACCATGAGTGATGAGTCCATGAGTGATGTGTCCATGAGTGATGGACCATGAGTGATGTGTCCATGAGTGATGGACCATGAGAGATGGACCATGAGTGATGGACCATGAGGTATGTGTTCATGAGTGATGGACAAGGAGTGATGGACCATGAGTGATGGACCAGGACTGATGGACCATGAGTGATGGACCAGGAGTGATGGTCCAGGAGTGATGTGGCCATGAGTGGTGTGTCCTTGAGTGTTGGACCATGAGTGATGTGGCCATGAGTGATGGACCATGAGTGATGGACCATGAGTGATGGACCAGGAGTGATGTGTCCATGAGTGGTGTGTCCATGAGTGATGGACCATGAGTGATGTGTCCATGAGTGATGGACCATGAGTGATGGACCATGAGTGATGTGTCCATGAGTGATGGACAATGAGTGATGGACCATGAGGGATGGACCATGAGTTATGTGTTCATGAGTGATGGACCAGGAGTGCTGGATCATGAGTGATGGATCAGGAATGATGGACCATGAGCGATGGACCAGAAATAATGCTCCAGGAGTGATGTGTCCATGAGTGGTGTGTCCATGACTGATGGGCCATGAGTGATGTGTTCATGAGTGATATACTAGGAGTGATGGACCATGAGTGATGGACCATGAGTGATGGACCAGGAGTGATGGTCCAGGAGTGATGTGTTCATGAGTGGTGTGTCCATGAGTGATGGACCATGAGTGACATGGCCATGAGTCATGGGCCATGAGTGATGGACCATGAGTGATGGAACATGAGTGATGTGTCCATGAGTGATGTGTCCATGAGTGATGGACCATGAGTGATGGACCATGAGTGATGGACCAGGAGTGATGGACCAAGAGTGATGTGTCCATGAGTGGTGTGTCCATGAGTGATGGACCATGAGTGATGGACCAGGAGTGAGGGGCCATGAGTGATGGAAAAGGAATGATGGACCATGAGTGATGGACCAGGAGTGATGGACCAGGAGTGATGAGTCCATGAGTGGTGTGTCCATGAGTGATGGACCATGAGTGATGTGTCCAGGAATGATGAACCATGAGTGATTGACCATGAGTGATTGACCATGAGTGATGGACCATGAGTGATGGACCATGAGTGATGGACCATGAGTGATCTGTCAATGAGTGATGTGTCCATGAGTGATGGTCCATGAATGATGGACCATGAGTGACGTGTCCATGAATGAATTGTCCATGAGTGATGTGTTCATGAGTGGTGTGTTCATGAGTGATGGACCATGAGTTATTTGTTCATGAGTGATGGATCATGAGTGATGGACCAAGAGTGATGGGGCATGAGTGATGGACAAGGAATGATGGACCATGAGTGATGGACCAGGAGTGATGGACCAGGAGTGATGTGTCCATGAGTGGTGTGTCCATGAGTGATGGACCATGAGTGATGTGTCCATGAGTGATGAACCATGAGTGATGGACCATGAGTGACCTGTCTATGAGTGATGTGTCCATGAGTGATGGACCATGAGTGATGGACCATGAGTGATGGACCAGGAGTGGTTGACCATGAGTGATGGACCATGTTTGATGGACCATGAGGGATGGATCATGCATGATGGACCATGTGTGATGGACCATGAGTGATGGACCATGAGTGATGGACCATGAGTGATGGCCCAGAAGTGATTGACCATGAGTGATGGACCATGATTGATGGACCATGAGGGATGGATCATTCATGATGGACGATGAGAGATGGACCATGATTGATGGACCATGAGGGATGGATCATGCATGATGGACCATGTGTGATTGACCATGAGTGATGGACCATGAGTGATGGACCATGAGTGATGGACCATGTGGGATGGACCATGAGTGATGGACCATGAGTAGTGGACAAGGAGTGATGGACCAGGAGTGATGTGTCCATGAGTGATGTGTCCATGAGTGATGGACCATGAGTGATGTGTCCATGAGTGATGGACCATGAGTGATGGACCATGAGTTATGTGCTCATGAGTGATGGACAAGGAGTGATGGACCATGAGTGATGGACCAGGAATGATGGACCATGAGTGATGGACCAGGAGTGATGGTCCAGGAGTGATGTGGCCATGAGTGGTGTGTCCTTGAGTGTTGGACCATGAGTGATGCGGCCATGAGTGATGGACCATGAGTGATGGACCATGAGTGATTGACCAGGAGTGATGTGTCCATGAGTGGTGTGTCCATGAGTGATGGACCATGAGTGATGTGTCCATGAGTGATGGACCATGAGTGATGGACCATGAGTGATGTGACCATGAGTGATGGACCAGGATTGATGGACCAGGAGTGATGTGTCCATGAGTGGTGTGTCCATGAGTGATGGACCATGAGTGATGTGTCCATGAGTGATGGACCATGAGTGATGTGTCCATGAATGATGGACCATGAGTGATGGACCATGAGTGATGTGACCATGAGTGATGGACCAGGATTGATGGACCAGGAGTGATGTGTCCATGAGTGGTGTGTCCATGAGTGATGGACCATGAGTGATGTGTCCATGAGTGATGGACCATGAGTGATGTGTCCATGAGTGATGGACCATGAGTGATGGACCATGAGTGATGTGTCCATGAGTGATGGACAATGAGTGATGGACCATGAGGGATGGACCATGAGTTATGTGTTCATGAGTGATGGACCAGGAGTGATGGATCATGAGTGATGGATCAGGAATGATGGACCATGAGCGATGGACCAGAAATGATGCTCCAGGAGTGATGTGTCCATGAGTGGTGTGTCCATGACTGATGGGCCATGAGTGATGTTTTCATGAGTGATATACTAGGAGTGATAGACCATGTGTGATGGACCAGGAATGATGGACCATGAGTGATGGACCAGGAGTGATGGTCCAGGAGTGATGTGTCCATGAGTGGTGTGTCCATGAGTGATGGACCATGAGTGACATGGCCATGAGTGATGGGCCATGAGTGATGGACCATGAGTGATGGAACATGAGTGATGTGTCCATGAGTGATGTGTCCATGAGTGATGGACCATGAGTGATGGACCATGAGTGATGGGCCAGGAGTGATGGACCAAGAGTGATGTGTCCATGAGTGCTGTGTCCATGAGAGATGGACCATGAGTGATGGACCAGGAGTGATGGGCCATGAGTGATGGAAAAGGAATGATGGACCATGAGTGATGGACCAGGAGTGATGGACCAGGAGTGATGTGTCCATGAGTGGTGTGTCCATGAGTGATGGACCATGAGTGATGTGTCCAGGAATGATGAACCATGAGTGATTGACCATGAGTGATGGACCATGAGTGATGGACCATGAGTGATCTGTCAATGAGTGATGTGTCCATGAGTGATGGTCCATGAATGATGGACCATGAGTGACGTGTCCATGAATGAATTGTCCATGAGTGATGTGTTCATGAGTGGTGTGTTCATGAGTGATGGACCATGAGTTATGTGTTCATGAGTGATGGACCATGAGTGATGGACCAGGAGTGATGTGACCATGAGTGATGGACCAGGATTGATGGACCAGGAGTGATGTGTCCATGAGTGGTGTGTCCATGAGTGATGGACCATGAGTGATGTGTCCATGAGTGATGGACCATGAGTGATGTGTCCATGAGTGATGGACCATGAGTGATGGACCATGAGTGATGTGTCCATGAGTGATGTGTCCATGAGTGATGGACCATGAGTGATGTGTCCATGAGTGATGGACCATGAGTGATGGACCATGAGTGATGTGTCCATGAGTGATGTGTCCATGAGTGATGGACCATGAGTGATGTGTCCATGAGTGATGGACAATGAGTGATGGACCATGAGGGATGGACCATGAGTTATGTGTTCATGAGTGATGGACCAGGAGTGATGGATCATGAGTGATGGATCAGGAATGATGGACCATGAGCAATGGACCAGAAATGATGCTCCAGGAGTGATGTGTCCATGAGTGGTGTGTCCATGACTGATGGGCCATGAGTGATGTGTTCATGAGTGATATACTAGGAGTGATGGACCATGTGTGATGGACCAGGAATGATGGACCATGAGTGATGGACCAGGAGTGATGGTCCAGGAGTGATGTGTCCATGAGTGGTGTGTCCATGAGTGATGGACCATGAGTGACATGGCCATGAGTGATGGGCCATGAGTGATGGACCATGAGTGATGGAACATGAGTGATGTGTCCATGAGTGATGTGTCCATGAGTGATGGACCATGAGTGATGGACCATGAGTGATGGGCCAGGAGTGATGGACCAAGAGTGATGTGTCCATGAGTGGTGTGTCCATGAGTGATGGACCATGAGTGATGGACCAGGAGTGATGGGCCATGAGTGATGGAAAAGGAATGATGGACCATGAGTGATGGACCAGGAGTGATGGACCAGGAGTGATGTGTCCATGAGTGGTGTGTCCATGAGTGATGGACCATGAGTGATGTGTCCAGGAATGATGAACCATGAGTGATTGACCATGAGTGATGGACCATGAGTGATGGACCATGAGTGATCTGTCAATGAGTGATGTGTCCATGAGTGATGGTCCATGAATGATGGACCATGAGTGACGTGTCCATGAATGAATTGTCCATGAGTGATGTGTTCATGAGTGGTGTGTTCATGAGTGATGGACCATGAGTTATGTGTTCATGAGTGATGGACCATGAGTGATGGACCAGGAGTGATGGGCCATGAGTGATGGACAAGGAATGATGGACCACGAGTGATGGACCAGGAGTGATGTGTCCATGAGTGGTGTGTCCATGAGTGATGGACCATGAGTGATGTGTCCATGAGTGATGAACCATGAGTGATGGACCATGAGTGAAGGGCCATGAGTGATGGACCATGAGTGACCTGTCTATGAGTGATGTGTCCATGAGTGATGGACCATGAGTGATGGACCATGAGTGATGGACCAGGAGTGGTTGACCATGAGTGATGGAGCATGATTGATGGACCATGAGGGATGGATCATGCATGATGGACCATGTTTGATGGACCATGAGTGATGGACCATGAGTGATGGACCATGAGTGATGGCCCAGGAGTGATTGACCATGAGTGATGGACCATGATTGATGGACCATGAGGGATGGATCATTCATGATGGACCATGAGAGATGGACCATGAATGATGGACCATGAGGGATGGATCATGCATGATGGACCATGTGTGATTGACCATGAGTGATGGACCATGAGTGATGGACCATGAGGGATGGACCATGTGGGATGGACCATGAGTGATGGACCATGAGTGATGGACAAGGAGTGATGGACCAGGAGTGATGTGTCCATGAGTGGTGTGTCCATGAGTGAGGGACAATGAGTGATGTGTCCATGAGTGTTGGACCATGAGTAATGGACCATGAGTGATATGTCCATGAGTGACGAAACATGAGTGATGGACCATGAGTGATGGACCATGAGTGATGGACCATGAGTGATGTGTCCATGAGTGATGGACCATGAGTGATGGACCATGAGTGATGTGTTCATGAGTGATGTGTCCATGAGTGATGGACCATGAGTGATGTGTCCATGAGTGATGGAGCATGAGTGATGGACCATGAGTGATGGACCATGAGATATGTGTTCATGAATGATGGACCAGCAGTGATGGACCATGAGTGATGGACCAGTAATGATGGCCCATGAGTGATGGACCAGGAGTGATGGACCAGGAGTGATGTCTCCATGAGTGGTGTGTCCATGAGTGATGGACCATGAGTGATGTGTCCATGAGTGATGGACCATGAGTGATGGACCATGATTGATGGACCAGGTGTGATGTGTGTGGTAAACCACTGTTTGTATTCCTGTTTGTCCTGCTTGTATTCCACTGTGTACATGCCTGGACATGCCTCGGCTGACTCCTCCCACAGGTCCTAGTATAAAGGTGACTGCTCCCCAGCCCTTAGTATCATGGACCGGTCGACCACGCGAGGCAGACCTCCATTCTGTTGTTAATAAAAGCCTTTGGTTACTCTTCTAACTCTCAGTCTTTTATGAGTAATTGATAGCGCATCAATGTGTCCATGAGTGGTGTGTCCATGAGTGATGGACCATGAGTGATGTGTCCATGAGTGATGGACCATGAGTGATGGACCATGAGTGATGGAACATGAGTTATGTGTTCATGAATGATGGACCAGGAGTGATGGACCATGAATGATGGACCAGGAATGATGGACCATGAGTGATGGACCAGGAGTGATGGGCCATGAGTGATGGAAAAGGAATGATGGACCATGAGTGATGGACCAGGAGTGATGGACCAGGAGTGATGTGTCCATGAGTGGTGTGTCCATGAGTGATGGACCATGAGTGATGTGTCCAGGAAGGATGAACCATGAGTGATTGACCATGAGTGATGGAGCATGAGTGATGGACCATGAGTGATCTGTCAATGAGTGATGTGTCCATGAGTGATGGTCCATGAATGATGGACCATGAGTGACGTGTCCACGAATGAATTGTCCATGAGTGATGTGTTCATGAGTGGTGTGTTCATGAGTGATGGACCATGAGTTATGTGTTCATGAGTGATGGACCATGAGTGATGGACCAGGAGTGATGGGCCATGAGTGATGGACAAGGAATGATGGACCATGAGTGATGGACCAGGAGTGATGGACCAGGAGTGATGTGTCCATGAGTGGTGTGCCCATGAGTGATGGACCATGAGTGATGTGTCCATGAGTGATGAACCATGAGTGATGGACCATGAGTGAAGGACCATGAGTGATGGACCATGAGTGACCTGTCTATGAGTGATGTGTCCATGAGTGATGGACCATGAGTGATGGACCATGAGTGATGGACCAGGAGTGGTTGACCATGAGTGATGGACCATGATTGATGGACCATGAGGGATGGATCATGCATGATGGACCATGTGTGATGGACCATGAGTGATGGACCATGAGTGATGGACCATGAGTGATGGCCCAGAAGTGATTGACCATGAGTGATGGACCATGATTGATGGACCATGAGGGATGGATCATTCATGATGGACGATGAGAGATGGACCATGATTGATGGACCATGAGGGATGGATCATGCATGATGGACCATGTGTGATTGACCATGAGTGATGGACCATGAGTGATGGACCATGTGGGATGGACCATGAGTGATGGACCATGAGTGGTGGACAAGGAGTGATGGACCAGGAGTGATGTGTCCATGAGTGATGTGTCCATGAGTGATGGACCATGAGTGATGTGTCCATGAGTGATGGACCATGAGTGATGGACCATGAGTTATGTGCTTATGAGTGATGGACAAGGAGTGATGGGCCATGAGTGATGGACCAGGAATGATGGACCAGGAGTGATGGACCAGGAGTGATGGTCCAGGAGTGATGTGGCCATGAGTGGTGTGTCCTTGAGTGTTGGACCATGAGTGATGTGGCCATGAGTGATGGACCATGAGTGATGGACCATGAGTGATGGACCAGGAGTGATGTGTCCATGAGTGGTGTGTCCATGAGTGATGGACCATGAGTGATGTGTCCATGAGTGATGGACCATGAGTGATGGACCATGAGTGATGTGACCATGAGTGATAGACCAGGATTGATGGACCAGGAGTGATGTGTCCATGAGTGGTGTGTCCATGAGTGATGGACCATGAGTGATGTGTCCATGAGTGATGGACCATGAGTGATGGACCACGAGTGATGTGTCCATGAGTGATGTGTCCATGAGTGATGGACCATGAGTGATGTGTCCATGAGTGATGGACAATGAGTGATGGACCATGAGGGATGGACCATGAGTTATGTGTTCATGAGTGATGGACCAGGAGTGATGGATCATGAGTGATGGATCAGGAATGATGGACCATGAGCGATGGACCAGAAATGATGCTCCAGGAGTGATGTGTCCATGAGTGGTGTGTCAATGACTGATGGGCCATGAGTGATGTGTTCATGAGTGATATACTAGGAGTGATGGACCATGAGTGATGGACCAGGAATGATGGACCATGAGTGATGGACCAGGAGTGATGGTCCAGGAGTGATGTGTCCATGAGTGGTGTGTCCATGAGTGATGGACCATGAGTGACATGGCCATGAGTGATGGGCCATGAGTGATGGAACATGAGTGATGGAACATGAGTGATGTGTCCATGAGTGATGTGTCCATGAGTGATGGACCATGAGTGATGGACCATGAGTGATGGGCCAGGAGTGATGGACCAAGAGTGATGTGTCCATGAGTGGTGTGTCCATGAGTGATGGACCATGAGTGATGGACCAGGAGTGATGGGCCATGAGTGATGGAAAAGGAATGATGGACCATGAGTGATGGACCATGAGTGATGTGTCCAGGAATGATGAACCATGAGTGATTGACCATGAGTGATGGACCATGAGTGATGGACCATGAGTGATCTGTCAATGAGTGATGTGTCCATGAGTGATGGTCCATGAATGATGGACCATGAGTGACGTGTCCATGAATGAATTGTCCATGAGTGATGTGTTCATGAGTGGTGTGTTCATGAGTGATGGACCATGAGTTATGTGTTCATGAGTGATGGACCATGAGTGATGGACCAGGAGTGATGGGCCATGAGTGATGGACAAGGAATGATGGACCACGAGTGATGGACCAGGAGTGATGGACCAGCAGTGATGTGTCCATGAGTGGTGTGTCCATGAGTGATGGACCATGAGTGATGTGTCCATGAGTGATGAACCATGAGTGATGGACCATGAGTGAAGGTCCATGAGTGATGGACCATGAGTGACCTGTCTATGAGTGATGTGTCCATGAGTGATGGACCATGAGTGATGGACCATGAGTGATGGACCAGGAGTGGTTGGCCATGAGTGATGGACCATGATTGATGGACCATGAGGGATGGATCATGCATGATGGACCATGTGTGATGGACCATGAGTGATGGACCATGAGTGATGGACCATGAGTGATGGCCCAGGAGTGATTGACCATGAGTGATGGACCATGATTGATGGACCATGAGGGATGGATCATTCATGATAGACCATGAGAGATGGACCATAATTGATGGACCATGAGGGATGGATCATGCATGATGGACCATGTGTGATTGACCATGAGTGATGGACCATGAGTGATGGACCATGAGGGATGGACCATGTGGGATGGACCATGAGTGATGGACCATGAGTGATGGACAAGGAGTGATGGACCAGGAGTGATGTGTCCATGAGTGGTGTGTCCATGAGTGAGGGACAATGAGTGATGTGTCCATGAGTGTTGGACCATGAGTAATGGACCATGAGTGATATGTCCATGAGTGACGAAACATGAGTGATGGACCATGAGTGATGGACCATGAGTGATGGACCATGAGTGATGTGTCCATGAGTGATGGACCATGAGTGATGGACCATGAGTGATGTGTTCATGAGTGATGTGTCCATGAGTGATGGACCATGAGTGATGTGTCCATGAGTGATGGAGCATGAGTGATGGACCATGAGATATGTGTTCATGAGTGATGGACCAGCAGTGATGGACCATGAGTGATGGACCAGTAATGATGGCCCATGAGTGATGGACCAGGAGTGATGGACCAGGAGTGATGTCTCCATGAGTGGTGTGTCCATGAGTGATGGACCATGAGTGATGTGTCCATGAGTGATGGACCATGAGTGATGGACCATGAGTGATGGACCAGGTGTGATGTGTGTGGTAAACCACTGTTTGTATTCCTGTTTGTCCTGTTTGTATTCCACTGTGTACATGCCTGGACATGCCTCGGCTGACTCCTCCCACAGGTCCTAGTATAAAGGTGACTGCTCCCCAGCCCTTAGTATCATGGACCGGTCGACCACGCGAGGCAGACCTCCATTCTGTTGTTAATAAAAGCCTTTGGTTACTCTTCTAACTCTCAGTCTTTTATGAGTAATTGATAGCGCATCAATGTGTCCATGAGTGGTGTGTCCATGAGTGATGGACCATGAGTGATGGACCATGAGTGATGTGTCCATGAGTGATGGACCATGAGTGATGGACCATGAGTGATGTGTCCATGAGTGATGTGTCCATGAGTGATGGACCAGGATTGATGGACCAGGAGTGATGTGTCCACGAGTGATGGACCATGAGTGATGTGTCCATGAGTGATGGACCATGAGTGATGGACCATGAGTGATGGAACATGAGTGATGGACCATGAGTTATGTGTTCATGAGTGATGGACCATGAGTGATGGACCAGGAGTGATGGACCATGAGTGATGGACCAGGAATGATGGACCATGAGTGATGGACCAGGAGTGATGGCCCAGGAGTGATGTGTCCTTGAGTGGTGTGTCCATGAGTGATTGACCATGAGTGATGTGTCCATGAGTGATGAACCATGAGTGATGGACCATGATTGGTGGACCATGAGTGATGGACCATGAGCGATGTGTCTATGAGTGATGTGTCCATGAGTGATGGACCATGAGTGATGGACCTTGAGTGATGGACCAGGAGTGATGGACCATGGGTGATGTGTCCATGGGTGATGGACCATGAGTGATGGACCATGAATGAAGGTCCATGAGTGATTTGTCCATGGGTGATGCACCATGGGTGATGGACCATGGGTGATGGACCATGAGTGATGGACCATGTGGAATGGACCATGAGTAATGGACCATGAGTGATGTGTCCATGAGTGATGGACCATGAGTGATGGACCATGGGTGATGGTCCATGAGTGATGTGTCCATGAATGATGGACCATGAGTGATGGACCATGGGTGATGGTCCATGAGTGATTTGTCCATGAGTGATGGACCTTGAGTGATGTGTCCATGAATGAATTGTCCATGAGTGATGGACCATGAGTGATGGACCATGAGTGATGTGTACATGAATGAATTGTCCATGAGTGATGTGTTCATGAGTGATGGACCATGAGTGATGTGTCCATGGGTGATGGACCAAGTGGGATGGACCATGAGTGATGGACCATGAGTGATGGACCATGAGTTATGTGTTCATGAGTGATGGACCATGAGTGATGGACCAGGAGTGATGGACCATGAGTGATGGACCAGGAATGATGGACCATGAGTGATGGACCAGGAGTGATGGCCCAGGAGTGATGTGTCCTTGAGTGGTGTGTCCATGAGTGATTGACCATGAGTGATGTGTCCATGAGTGATGAACCATGAGTGATGGACCATGATTGATGGACCATGAGTGATGGACCATGAGTGATGTGTCTATGAGTGATGTGTCCATGAGTGATGGACCATGAGTGATGGACCTTGAGTGATGGACCAGGAGTGATGGACCAAGTGTGATGTGTCCATGAGTGATGGACCCTGAGTGATGGACCATGAGTGATGGACCATGAGTGATGGACCATGAGTGATGGACCAGGATTGATGGACCAGGAGTGATGTGTCCATGAGTGGTGTGTCCATGAGTGATGGACCATGAGTGATGTGTCCATGAGTGATGGACCATGAGTGATGGACCATGAGTGCTGTGTCCATGAGTGATGGACAAAGTGTGATGGACCATGAGTGATGGTCCATGAGTGATTTGTCCATGAGTGATGGACCATGAGTGATGGACCATGGGTGATGGTCCATGAGTGATGGACCATGAGTGATGGACCATGGGTGATGGTCCATGAGTGATGTGTCCATGAGTGATGGACCATCAGTGATGGACCATGGGTGATGGTCCATGAATGAATTGTCCATGAGTGATGTGTTCATGAGTGATGGACCCTGAGTGATGTGTCCATGAGTGATGGACCATGAGTGATGGACCAGGGTTGATGGTCCATGAGTGATGTGTCCATGAGTGATGGACCATGAGTGATGGACCATGGGTGATGGTCCATGAATGAATTGTCCATGAGTGATGGACCATGAGTGATGTGTACATGAATGAATTGTCCATGAGTGATGTGTTCATGAGTGAAGGATCATGAGTGATGTGTCCATGGGTGATGGACCATGTGGGATGGACCATGAGTGATGGACCATGAGTGATGGACCGTGAGTGATGGTCCAGGAGTGATGTGTCTATGAGTGATGTGTCAATGAGTGATGGACCATGGGTGATGTGGCCATGAGTGATGTGGCCATGAGTGATGGACCATGAGTGATGGACCATGAGTGATGGACAATGAGTGATGTGTCTATGTGAGATGTGTCCATGAGTGATGGACCATGGGTGATGGTCCATGAGTGATTTGTCCATGAGTGATGGACCTTGAGTGATGTGTCCATGAATGAATTGTCCATGAGTGATGGACCATGAGTGATGGACCATGAGTGATGTGTACATGAATGAATTGTCCATGAGTGATGTGTTCATGAGTGATGGACCATGAGTGATGTGTCCATGGGTGATGGACCAAGTGGGATGGACCATGAGTGATGGACCATGAGTGATGGACCATGAGTTATGTGTTCATGAGTGATGGACCATGAGTGATGGACCAGGAGTGATGGACCATGAGTGATGGACCAGGAATGATGGACCATGAGTGATGGACCAGGAGTGATGGCCCAGGAGTGATGTGTCCTTGAGTGGTGTGTCCATGAGTGATTGACCATGAGTGATGTGTCCATGAGTGATGAACCATGAGTGATGGACCATGATTGATGGACCATGAGTGATGGACCATGAGTGATGTGTCTATGAGTGATGTGTCCATGAGTGATGGACCATGAGTGATGGACCTTGAGTGATGGACCAGGAGTGATGGACCAAGTGTGATGTGTCCATGAGTGATGGACCCTGAGTGATGGACCATGAGTGATGGACCATGAGTGATGGACCATGAGTGATGGACCAGGATTGATGGACCAGGAGTGATGTGTCCATGAGTGGTGTGTCCATGAGTGATGGACCATGAGTGATGTGTCCATGAGTGGTGTGTCCATGAGTGATGGACCATGAGTGATGGACCATGAGTGCTGTGTCCATGAGTGATGGACAAAGTGTGATGGACCATGAGTGATGGTCCATGAGTGATTTGTCCATGAGTGATGGACCATGAGTGATGGACCATGGGTGATGGTCCATGAGTGATGGACCATGAGTGATGGACCATGGGTGATGGTCCATGAGTGATGTGTCCATGAGTGATGGATCATCAGTGATGGACCATGGGTGATGGTCCATGAATGAATTGTCCATGAGTGATGTGTTCATGAGTGATGGACCATGAGTGATGTGTCCATGAGTGATGGACCATGAGTGATGGACCAGGGTTGATGGTCCATGAGTGATGTGTCCATGAGTGATGGACCATGAGTGATGGACCATGGGTGATGGTCCATGAGTGATTTGTCCATGAGTGATGGACCATCAGTGATGTGTCCATGAATGAATTGTCCATGAGTGATGGACCATGAGTGATGTGTACATGAATGAATTGTCCATGAGTGATGTGTTCATGAGTGAAGGACCATGAGTGATGTGTCCATGGGTGATGGACCATGTGGGATGGACCATGAGTGATGGACCATGAGTGATGGACCGTGAGTGATGGTCCAGGAGTGATGTGTCTATGAGTGATGTGTCAATGAATGATGGACCATGGGTGATGTGGCCATGAGTGATGGACCATGAGTGATGGACCATGAGTGATGGACCAGGAGTGATGGACCAAGAGTGCTGTGCCCATGAGTGGTGTGTCCATGAGTGATGGACCATGAGTGATGGACCAGGAGTGATGGCCCATGAGTGGTGGACAAGGAATGATGGACCATGAGGGATGGGCCAGGAGTGATGGACCAGGAGTGATGGACCATGAGTGATGTGTCCATGAGTGATGGACCATGAGTGATGGGCCATGAGTGATGTGTTCATGAGTGATGTGTCCATGAGTGATGGACCATGAGTGATGTGTCCATGAGTGATGGAGCATGAGTGATGGACCATGAGTGATGGACCATGAGATATGTGTTCATGAGTGATGGACCAGCAGTGATGGACCAGTAATGATGGCCCATGATTGATGGACCAGGAGTGATGGACCAGGAGTGATGTGTCCATGAGTGGTGTGCCCATGAGTGATGGACCATGAGTGATGGACCATGAGTGATGGACCAGGTGTGATGTGTCCATGAGTGGTGTGTCCATGAGTGATGGACCATGAGTGATGTGTCCATGAGTGATGGACCATGAGTGATGGACCATGAGTGATGTGTCCATGAGTGATGGACCAGGATTGATGGACCAGGAGTGATGTGTCCATGAGTGGTGTGTCCATGAGTGATGGAGCATGAGTGATGTGTGCATGAGTGATGGACCATGAGTGATGGACCATGAGTTATGTGTTCATGAGTGATGGACCAGGAGTGGTGGACCATGAGTGATGGACCAGGAATGATGGACCATGAGTGATGGACCAGGAGTGATGGTCCAGGAGTGATGTGTCCATGAGTGGTGTGTCCATGAGTGATGGACCATGAGTGATGTGGCCATGAGTGATGGACCATGAGTGATGGACCATGAGTGATGGACCGGGACTGATGTGTCCATGAGTGGTGTGTCCATGAGTGATGGACCATGAGTGATGTGTCCATGAGTGATGGACCATGAGTGATGGACCATGAGGGATGTGTCCATGAGTGATGGACCAGAATTGATGGACCAGGAGTGATGTGTCCATGAGTGATGGACCATGAGTGATGTGTCCATGAGTGATGGACCATGAGTGATGTACCATGAGTGATGTGTCCATGAGTGATGGACCATGAGTGATGGACCATGGGTGATGGACCATGAGTGATGGACCATGAGTTATGTGTTCATGAGTGATGGACCATGAGTGATGTACCATGAGTGATGTGTCCATGAGTGATGGACCATGAGTGATGGACCAGGAATGATGGACCATGAGTGATGGACCAGGAGTGATGGACCAGGAGTAATGTGTCCTTGAGTGGTGTGTCCATGAGTGATTGACCATGAGTGATGTGTCCATGAGTGATGAACGATGAGTGATGGACCATGATTGATGGACCATGAGTGATGGACAATGAGTGATGTGTCTATGAGTGATGTGTCCATGAGTGATGGACCATGAGTGATGGACCTTGAGTGATGGACCAGGAGTGATGGGCCAAGAGTGATGTGCCCATGTGTGGTGAGTCCATGAGTGATGGACCATGAGTGATGGGCCATGAGTGATGGGCCATGAGTGATGGACAAGGAATGATGGACCATGAGTGATGGACCAGGAGTGATGTGTCCATGAGTGGTGTGTCCATGAGTGATGGACCATGAGTGATGTGTCCATGAGTGATGGACCATGAGTGATGGACCATGAGTTATGTGTTCATGAGTGATGGACCAGGAGTGATGGACCATGAGTGATGGACCAGGAATGATGGACCATGAGTGATGGACCTGGAGTGATGGTCCAGGAGTGATGTGTCCATGAGTGGTGTGTCCATGAGTGATGGACCATGAGTGATGGACCATGAGTGATGTGTCCATGAGTGACGGACCAGAATTGATGGACCAGGAGTGATGTGTCCATGAGTGATGGACCATGAGTGATGTGTCCATGAGTGATGGACCATGAGTGATGGACCATGAGTGATGGACCGTGAGTGATGGACCATGAGTTATGTGTTCATGAGTGATGGACCATGAGTGATGGACCAGGAGTGATGGACCATGAGTGATGGACCAGGAATGATGGACCATGAGTAATGGACCAGGAGTGATGGCCCAGGAGTGATGTGTCCTTGAGTGGTGTGTCCATGAGTGATTGACCATGAGTGATGTGTCCATGAGTGATGAACCATGAGTGATGGACCATGATTGATGGACCATGAGTGATGGACCATGAGTGATGTGTCTATGAGTGATGTGTCCATGAGTGATGGACCATGAGTGATGGACCTTGAGTGATGGACCAGGAGTGATGGACCAAGAGTGATGTGTCCATGAGTGATGGACCCTGAGTGATGGACCATGAGTGATGGACCATGAGTGATGGACCATGAGTGATGGACCAGGATTGATGGACCAGGAGTAATGTGTCCATGAGTGGTGTGTCCATGAGTGATGGACCATGAGTGATGTGTCCATGAGTGATGGACCATGAGTGATGGACCATGAGTGCTGTGTCCATGAGTGATGGACAAAGTGTGATGGACCATGAGTGATGGTCCACGAGTGATTTGTCCATGAGTGATGGACCATGAGTGATGGACCATGAGTGATTTGTCCATGAATGAATTGTACATGAGTGATGTGTTCATGAGTGATGGACCATGAGTGATGTGTCCATGGGTGATGGACCATATGGGATGGACCATGAGTGATGGACCATGAGTGATGGACCGTGAGTGATGGTCCAGGAGTGATGTGTCTATGAGTGATGTGTCAATGAGTGATGGACCTTGAGTGATGTGGCCATGAGTGATGGACCATGAGTGATGGACCATAAGTGATGGACCATGAGTGATGGACCATGAGTGAAGTGTCTATGTGTGATGTGTCCATGAGTGATGGACCATGAGTGATGGACCATGAGTGATGGACCAGGAGTGATGGACCAAGAGTGATGTGCCCATGACTGGTGTGTCCATGAGTGATGGACCATGAGTGATGGACCAGGAGTGATGGGCCATGATTGGTGGACAAAGAATGATGGACCATGAGTGATGGGCCAGGAGTGATGGACCAGGAGTGATGGACCATGAGTGATGTGTCCATGAGTGATGGACCATGAGTGATGGGCCATGAGTGATGTGTTCATGAGTGATGTGTCCATGAGTGATGGACCATGAGTGATGTGTCCATGAGTGATGGAGCATGAGTGATGGACCATGAGTGATGGACCATGAGATATGTGTTCATGACTGATGGACCAGCAGTGATGGACCATGAGTGATGGACCAGTAATGATGGCCCATGAGTGATGGACCAGGAGTGATGGACCAGGAGTGATGTGTCCATGAGTGGTGTGTCCATGAGTGATGGACCATGAGTGATGTGTCCATGAGTGATGAACCATGAGTGATGTACCATGAGTGATGGACCAGGTGTGATGTGTCCATGAGTGGTGTGCCCATGAGTGATGGACCATGAGTGATGTGTTCATGAGTGATGGACCATGAGTGATGGACCATGAGTGATGTGTCCATGAGTGATGGACCAGGATTGATGGACCAGGAGTGATGTGTCCATGAGTGGTGTGTCCATGAGTGATGGACCATGAGTGATGTGTCCATGAGTGATGGACCATGAGTGATGGACCATGAGTGATGTGGCCATGAGTGATGGACCATGAGTGATGGACCATGAGTGATGAACCAGGACTGATGTGTCCATGAGTGGTGTGTCCATGAGTGATGGACCATGAGTGATGTGTCCATGAGTGATGGACCATGAGTGATGGACCATGAGTGATGTGTCCATGAGTGATGGACCAGTATTCATGGACCAGGAGTGATGTGTCCATGAGTGATGTGTCCATGAGTGATGGACCATGAGTGATGTACCATGAGTGATGTGTCCATGAGTGATGGACCATGAGTGATGGACCATGAGTGATGGACCATGAGTTATGTGTTCATGAGTGATGGACCATGAGTGATGGACCAGGAGTGATGGACCATGAGTGATGGACCAGGAATAATGGACAATGAGTGATGGACCAGGAGTGATGGACCAGGAGTGATGTGTCCTTGAGTGGTGTGTCCATGAGTGATTGACCATGAGTGATGTGTCCATGAGTGATGAACCATGAGTGATGGACCATGATTGATGGACCATGAGTGATGGACAATGAGTGATGTGTCTATGAGTGATGTGTCCATGAGTGATGGACCATGAGTGATGGACCTTGAGTGATGGACCAGGAGCGATGGACCAAGAGTGATGTGCCCATGTGTGGTGTGTCCATGAGTGATGGACCATGATTGATGGACCAGGAGTGATGGGCCATGAGTGATGGACAAGGAATGATGGACCATGAGTGATGGACCAGGAGTGATGGACCAGGAGTGATGTGTCCATGAGTGGTGTGTCCATGAGTGATGGACCATGAGTGATGTATCCATGAGTGATGAACCATGAGTGATCTACCATGAGTGATGGACCGTGAGTGATGGACCATGAGTGATCTGTCTATGAGTGATGTGTCCATGAGTGATGGTCCATGAGTGATGGACCATGAGTGATGTGTCCATGAATGAATTGTCCATGAGTGATGTGTTCATGAGTGGTGTGTCCATGAGTGATGGACCATGAGTGATGGACCATGAGTGATATGTCCATGAGTGATGGTCCATGAGTGATGGACCATGAGTGATGGACCATGAGTGATGGACCAGGAATGATGGACCATGAGTAATGGACCAGGGGTGATGGACCAGGAGTGATGTGTCCATGAGTGGTGTGTCCATGAGTGATGGACCTTGAGTGATGGACCAGGAGTGATGGACCAAGAGTGATGTGTCCATGAGTGATGGACCCTGAGTGATGGACCATGAGTGATGGACCATGAGTGATGGACCATGAGTGATGGACCAGGATTGATGGACCAGGAGTGATGTGTCCATGGGTGGTGTTGTCCATGAGTGCTGGACCATGAGTGATGTGTCCGTGAGTGGTGGACCATGAGTGATGGTCCATGAGTGATTGTCCATGAGTGATTTGTCCATGAGTGATGGACCATGAGTGATGGACCATGAGTGATGTGTCCATGGGTGATGGACCATGAGTGATGGGCCATGAGTGATGGTCCATGAGTGATTTGTTCATGGGTGATGGACCATGGGTGATGGACCATGGGTGATGGAGCATGAGTGATGGACCATGAGTGATGTGTCCATGAATGAATTGTCCATGAGTGATGTGTTCATGAGCGATGGACCATGAGTGATGTGTCCATGGGTGATGGACCATGTGGGATGTGTCCATGAGTGATGGACCATGAGTGATGGACCATGAGTGATGTGTCCATGAGTGATGGACCAGGATTGATGGACCAGGAGTGATGTGTCCATGAGTGGTGTGTCCATGAGTGATGGACCATGAGTGATGTGTCCATGAGTGATGGACCATGAGGGATGGACCATGGGTGATGTGGCCATGAGTGATGGACCATGAGTGATGGACCATGAGTGATGGACCAGGACTGATGTGTCCATGAGTGGTGTGTCCATGAGTGATGGACCATGAGTGATGTGTCCATAAGTGATGGACCATGAGTGATGGACCATGAGTGATGTGTCCATGAGTGATGGACCAGTATTCATGGACCAGGAGTGATGTGTCCATGAGTGATGGACCATGAGTGATGTGTCCATGAGTGATGGACCATGAGTGATGTACCATGAGTGATGTGTCCATGAGTGATGGACCATGAGTGATGGACCATGAGTGATGGACCATGAGTTATGTGTTCATGAGTGATGGACCATGAGTGCTGGACCAGGAGTGATGGACCATGAGTGATGGACCAGGAATAATGGACAATGAGTGATGGACCAGGAGTGATGGGCCAGGAGTGATGTGTCCTTGAGTGGCGTGTCCATGAGTGATTGACCATGAGTGATGTGTCCATGAGTGATGAACCATGAGTGATGGACCATGATTGATGGACCATGAGTGATGGACAATGAGTGATGTGTCTATGAGTGATGTGTCCATGAGTGATGGACCATGAGTGATGAACCTTGAGTGATGGACCAGGAGTGATGGACCAAGAGTGATGTGCCCATGTGTGGTGTGTCCATGAGTGATGGACCATGACTAATGGACCAGGAGTGATGGGCCATGAGTGATGGACAAGGAATGATGGACCATGAGTGATGGACCAGGAGTGATGGACCAGGAGTGATGTGTCCATGAGTGGTGTGTCCATGAGTGATGGACCATGAGTGATGTATCCATGAGTGATGAACCATGAGTGATCTACCATGAGTGATGGACCGTGAGTGATGGACCATGAGTGATCTGTCTATGAGTGATGTGTCCATGAGTGATGGTCCATGAGTGATGGACCATGAGTGATGTGTCCATGAATGAATTGTCCATGAGTGATGTGTTCATGAGTGGTGTGTCCATGAGTGATGGACCATGAGTGATGGACCATGAGTGATGTGGCCATGAGTGATGGACCATGAGTGATGGACCATGAGTGATGGACCATGAGTTGTGTGTCTATGAGTGATGTGTCCATGAGTGATGGACCATGAGTGATGGACCATGAGTGATGGACCAGGAGTGATGGACCAAGAGTGATGTGTCCATGAGTGGTGTGTCCATGAGTGATGGACCATGAGTGATGGACCAGGCGTGATGGGCCATGAGTGATGGATAAGGAATGATGGACCATGAGTGATGGACCAGGAGTGATGGACCAGGAGTGGTGTGTCCATGAATGAATTGTCCATGAGTGATGTGTTCATGAGTGGTGTGTCCATGAGTGATGGACCATGAGTGATGGACCAGGAGTGATGGGCCATGAGTGATGGACAAGGAATGATGGACCATGAGTGATGGACCAGGAGTGATGGACCAGGAGTGATGTGTCCATGAGTGGTGTGTCCATGAGTGATGGACCATGAGTGATGTGTCCATGAGCGATGAACCATGATTGATGGACCATGAGTGATGGACCATGAGTGATGGGCCATGAGTGACCTGTCTATGAGTGATGTGTCCATGAGTGATGGACCATGAGTGATGGACCAGGAGTAATTGACCATGAGTGATGGACCATGACTGAAGGACCATGAGGGATGGATCATGCATGATGGACCATGAGTGATGGACCATGATTGATGGACCATGATGGATGGATCATGCATGATGGACCATGTGTGCTGGACCATGAGTGATGGACCATGAGTGATGGACCATGAGTGATGGACCATGTGGGATGGAACATGAGTAATGGACCATGAGTGATGGACAAGGAGTGATGGACCAGGTGTGATGTGTCCATGAGTGGTGTGTGCATGAGTGATGGACCATGAGCGATGTGTCCATGATTGATGGACCATGAGTGATGGACCAGGGGTAATGGACGATGAGTGATATGTCCATGAGTGATGGTCCATGAGTGATGGACCAGGAGTTATGGACCATGAGTGATGGACCAGGAATGATGGACCATGTGTGATGGACCAGGAGTGATGGACCAGGAGTGATGTGTCCATGAGTGGTGTGTGCATGAGTGATGGACCATGAGTGATGTGTCCATGAGTGATGAACCATGAGTGATGGACCATGAGTGATGGACCATGAGTGGTGGACCTTGAGTGATGTGTCTATGAGTGATGTGTCCATGAGTGTTGGACCATGAGTGATGGACCTTGAGTGATGGGCCAGGAGTGATGGACCAAGAGTGATGTGTCCATGAATGATGGACCGTGAGTGATGGACCATGAGTGATGGACCATGAGTGATGTGTCCATGAATGAATTCTCCATGAGTGATGTGCTCATGAGTGATCGACCATGAGTGATGTGTCCATGGGTGAAGGACCATGAGTGATGGACCATGAGTGATGGTCCATGAGTGATTTGTCCATGGGTGATGGACCATGGGCGATGGACCATGGGTGATGGACTATGAGTGATGGACCAGGTGGGATGGACCATGAGTGATGGACCATGCGTGATGTGTCCATGAGTGAGGGACCATGAGCGATGGACCATTGGTGATTGTCCATGAGTGATGAACCATGAGTGATGTGTCCATGAATGAATTGTCCATGAGTGATGAACCATGAGTGATGGACCATGAGTGATGTATCCATGAATGAATTGTCCATGAGTGATGTGTTCATGAGTGATGGACCATGAGTGATGTGTCCATGGGTGATGGACCATGTGGGATGGACAATGAGTGATGGACCATGAGTGATGGTCCAGGAGTGATGTGTCCATGAGTGGTGTGTCCATGAGTGATGGACCATGAGTGATGTGGCCATGAGTGATGGACCATGAGTGATGGACCATGAGTGATGGACCATGAGTGATGTGCCTATGAGTGATGTGTCCATGAGTGATGGACCATGAGTGATGGACCAGGCATGATGGACCAGGAGTGATGGACCAAGCGTGATGTGTCCATGAGTGGTCTGTCCATGAGTGATGGACCATGAGTGATGGACCATGAGTGATGGACCATGAGTGATGTGTCCATGAGTGATGAGCCATGAGTGATGGACCATGAGTGATGGACCATGAGTGATGGACCATGAGTGACCAGTCTATGAGTGATGTGTCCATGAGTGATGGACCATGAGTGATGGACCAGGAGTGATTGACCATGAGTGATGGACCATGATTGATGGACCATAAGGGATGGATCATACATGATGGACCATGAGTGATGGACCATGATTGATGGACCACGAGGGATGGATCATGCATGATGGACCATGTGTGCTGGACCATGAGTGATGGACCATGAGTGATGGACCATGAGTGATGGGCCATGTGGGATGGAACATGAGTGATGGACCATGAGTGATGGACAAGGAGTGATGGACCAGGTGTGATGTGTCCATGAGTGGTGTGTCCATGAGTGATGGACCAGGAGTTATGGACCATGAGTGATGGACCAGGAATGATGGACCATGAGTGATGGACCAGGAGTGATGGACCAGGAGTGATGTGTCCATGAGTGGTGTGTGCATGAGTGATGGACCATGAGTGATGTGTCCATGAGTGATGAACCATGAGTGATGGACCATGAGTGATGGACCATGAGTGATGTGTCTATGAGTGATGTGCCCATGAGTGTTGGACCATGAGTGATGGACCTTGAGTGATGGACCAGGAGTGATGGACCAAGAGTGATGTGTCCATGAATGATGGACCCTGAGTGATGGACCATGAGTGATGGACCATGAGTGATGTGTCCATGAATGAATTGTCCATGAGTGATGTGCTCATGAGTGATGGACCATGAGTGATGTGTCCATGGGTGATGGACCATGAGTGATGGACCATGAGTGATGGTCCAGGAGTGATGTGTCCATGAGTGGTGTGTCCATGAGTGATGGACCATGAGTGATGTGGCCATGAGTGATGGACCATGAGTGATGGACCAAGAGTGATGGACCATGAGTGATGTGCCTATGAGTGATGTGTCCATGAGTGATGGACCATGAGTGATGGACCATGAGTGATGGACCAGGAGTGATGGACCAAGAGTGATGTGTCCATGAGTGGTGTGTCCATGAGTGATGGACCATGAGTGATGGACCAGGAGTGATGGGCCATGAGTGATGGACAAGGAATGATGGACCATGGGTGATGGACCAGGAGTGATGGACCAGGAGTGATGTGTCCATGAGTGTTGTGTCCATGAGTGATGGACCATGAGTGATGTGTCCATGAGTGACGAACCATGAGTGATGGACCATGAGTGATGGACCATGAGTGATGGACCATGAGTGATCTGTCTATGAGTGATATGTCCATGAGTGATGGTCCATGAGTGATGGACCATGAGTGATGTGTCCATGAATGAATTGTCCATGAGTGATGTGTTCATCAGTGGTGTGTCCATGAGTGATGGTCCATGAGTGATGTGTCCATGAGTGATGGACCATGAGTGAAGGACCATGAGTTATGTGTTCATGAGTGATGGACCATGAGTGATGGACCAGGATTGATGGGCCATGAGTGATGGACAAGGAATGATGGACCATGAGTGATGGATCAGGAGTGATGGACCAGGAGTGATGTGTCCATGAGTGGTGTGTCCATGAGTGATGGACCATGAGTGAAGTGCCCATGAGTGATGAACCATGATTGATGGACCATGAGTGATGGACCATGAGTGATGGACCAGGAGTGATGGGCCATGAGTGATGGACAAGGAATGATGGACCATGAGTGATGGACCAGGAGTGATGGACCAGGAGTGATGTGTCCATGAGTGATGGACCATGAGTGAAGTGCCCATGAGTGATGAACCATGATTGATGGACCATGAATGATGGAGCATGAGTGATGGACCATGAGTGACATGTCTATGAGTGATGTGTCCATGAGTGATGGACCATGAGGGATGGATCATGCATGATGGACCATGAGTGATGGACCATGATTGATGGACCATGAGGGATGGATCATGCATGTGGACCATGTGTGCTGGACCATGTGTGATGGACCATGAGTGATGGACCATGAGTGATGGACCATGTGGGATGGACCATGAGTGATGGACCATGAGTGATGCACAGGGAGTGATGGACCAGGAGTGATGTGTCCATGAGTGGTGCGTCCATGAGTGATGGACCATGAGTGATGTGTCCATGAGTGATGGACCATGAGTAATGCACCATGAGTGATATGTCCATGAGTGATGGACCATGAGTGATGGACCATGAGTGATGTGTCCATGTGTGATGTGTCCATGAGTGATGGACCATGAGTGATGTGTCCATGAATGGTGGCGCATGAGTGATGGACCATGAGTGATGGACCATGAGTTATGTGTTCATGAGTGATGGACCAGGAGTGATGGACCATGAGTGATGGACCAGGAATGATGGACCATGAGTGATGGACCAGGAGTGATGGTCCAGGAGTGATATGTCCATGAGTGGTGTGTCCATGAGTGATGGACCATGAGTGATGTGGCCATGAGTGATGGACCATGAGTGATGGACCATCAGTGTTGGACCAGGAGTGCTGTGTCCATGAGTGGTGTGTCCATGAGTGCTGGACCATGAGTAATGTGTCCATGAGTGATGGACCATGAGTGATGGACCATGAGTGATGTGTCCATGAGTGATGGACCAGGATTGATGGACCAGGAGTGATGTGTCCATGAGTGGTGTGTCCATGAGTGATGGACCATGAGTGATGTGTCCATGAGTGATGGACCATGAGTGATGTACCATGAGTGATGTGTCCATGAGTGATGGACCATGAGTGATGGACCATGAGTGATGTGTCCATGAGTGATGGACCAGGAATGATGGACCAGTAGTGATGTGTCCATGAATGGTGTGTCCATGAGTGATGGACCATGAGTGATGTGTCCATGAGTGATGGACCATGAATGATGGACCATGAGTGATGTATCCATGAGTGATGGACCATGAGTGATGGACCATGAGTGATGGACCATGAGTGATGGACCATGAGTTATGTGTTCATGAGTGATGGACCACGAGTGATGGACCAGGACTGATCGACCATGAGTGATGGACCATGAGTGATGGACCATGAGTTATGTGTTCATGAGTGATGGTCCATGAGTGATGGACCAGGAGTGATGGACCATGAGTGATGGACCAGGAATGATGGACCATGAGTGAGGAACCAGGAGCGATGGACCAGGAGTGATGTGTCCATGAGTGGTGTGTCCATGAGTGATGGACCATGAGTGATGTGTCCATGAGTGACGAACCATGAGTGATGGACCATGAGAGATGGACCATGAGTGATGGACCATGAGAGATGTGTATGAGTGATGTGTCCATGAGTGATGGACCATGAGTGATGGACCAGGAGTGATGGACCAAGAGTGATGTGTCCATGAGTGATGGACCATGAGTGATGGACCATGAGTGATGGACCAGGATTGATGGACCAGGAGTGATGTGTCCATGAGTGGTGTGTCCATGAGTGATGGACCATGAGTGATGGACCATGAGTGATGTGTCCATGAGTGATGGACCATGAGTGATGGACCATGAGTGATGGTCCATGAGTGATTTGTCCATGAGTGATGGACCATGAGTGATGGACCATGAGTGATGTGTCCATGAATGAATTGTCCATGAGTGATGTGTTCATGAGTGATGGACCATGAGTGCTGTGTCCATGGGTGATGGACCATGAGTGATGGATATTGAGTGATGGTCCATGAGTGATTTGTCCATGGGTGATGGATCATGGGTGATGGACCATGGGTGATGGACCATGAGTGATGGACCATGTGGGATGGACCATGGGTGATGGACCATGAGTGATGTGTCCATGAGTGATGGACCATGAGTGATGGACCATGGGTGATGGTCCATGAGTGATTTGTCCATGAGTGATGGACCATGAGTGATGTCTCCATGAATGAATTGTCCATGAGTGATGAACCATGAGTGATGGACCATGAGAGAATTGTCCATGGGTGATGGACCATGGGTGATGGACCATGGGTGATGGACCATGAGTGATGGACCATGTGGGATGGAGCATGGGTGATGTGTCCATGAATGAATTGTCCATGAGTGATGTGCTCATGAGTGATGGACCATGAGTGATGTGTCCATGGGTGATGGAGCATGAGTGATGGACCATGAGTGATGGTCCATGAGTGATTTGTCCATGGGTGATGGACCATGGGTGATGGGCCATGGGTGATGGACCATGAGTGATGGACCATGTGGGATGGACCATGAGTGATGGACCACGGGTGATGGTCCATGAGTGATTTGTCCATGAGTGATGGACCATGAGTGATGTCTCCATGAATGAATTGTCCATGAGTGATGAACCATGAGTGATGGACCATGAGTGATTTGTCCATGGGTGATGGACCATGGGTGATGGACCATGAGTGATCGACCATGTGGGATGGACCATGAGTGATGGACCATGAGTGATGTGTCCATGAATGAATTGTCCATAAGTGATGAACCATGAGTGATGAACCATGAGTGATGGACCATGAGTGATGTGTCCATGAATGAATTGTCCATGAGTGATGTGTTCATGAGTGATGGACCATGAGTGATGTGTCCATGGGTGATGGACCATGTGGGTTGGACAATGAGTGATGGACCATGAGTGATAGTCCAGGAGTGATGGACCATGAGTGATGGACCATGAGTGATGGACCAGGAGTGATGTGTCCATGAGTGTTGTGTCCATGAGTGATGGACCATGAGTGATGTGTCCATGAGTGATGAACCATGAGTGATGGACCATGAGTGATGGACCATGAGTGATGGACCATGAGTGATCTGTCTATGAGTGATGTGTCCATGAGTGATGGTCCATGAGTGATGGACCATGAGTGATGTGTCCATGAATGAATTGTCCATGAGTGATGTGTTCATGAGTGGTGTGTCCATGAGTGATGGGCCATGAGTGCTGTATCCATGAGTGATGGACCATGAGTGAGGGACCATGAGTTATGTGTTCATGAGTGATGGACCATGAGTGATGGACCAGGAGTGATGGGCCATGAGTGATAGACAAGGAATGATGGACCATGAGTGATGGACCAGGAGTGATGTGTCCATGAGTGGTGTGTCCATGAGTGATGGACCATGAGTGATGTGCCCATGAGTGATGAACCATGATTGATGGACCATGAGTGATGGAGCATGAGTGATGGAGCATGAGTGACATGTCTATGAGTGATGTGTCCATGAGTGGTGGACCATGAGGGATGGATCATGCATGATGGACCATGAGTGATGGACCATGATTGATGGACCATGAGGGATGGATCATGCATGATGGACCATGTGTGCTGGACCATGTGTAATGGACCATGAGTGATGGACCATGAGTGATGGACCATGTGGGATGGACCATGAGTGATGGACCATGAGTGATGTACAAGGAGTGATGGACCAGGAGTGATGTGTCCATGAGTGGTGTGTCCATGAGTGATGGACCATGAGTGATGTCTCCATGAATGAATTGTCCATGAGTGATGAACCATGAGTGATGGACCATGAGTGATTTGTCCATGGCTGATGGACCATGGGTGATGGACCATGGGTGATGGACCATGAGTGATGGACCATGTGGGATGGACCATGAGTGATGGACCATGAGTGATGTGTCCATGAGTGATGGACCATGAGTGATGTCTCCATGAATGAATTGTCCATGAGTGATGAACCATGAGTGATGGACCATGAGTGATTTGTCCATGGCTGATGGACCATGGGTGATGGACCATGGGTGATGGACCATGAGTGATGGACCATGTGGGATGGACCATGGGTGATGTGTCCATGAATGAATTGTCCATGAGTGATGTGCACATGAGTGATGGACCATGAGTGATGTGTCCATGGGTGATGGACCAAGAGTGATGGACCATGAGTGATGGTCGATGAGTGATTTGTCCATGGGTGATGGAACATGGGTGATGGGCCATGGGTGATGGACCATGAGTGATGGACCATGTGGGATGGACCATGAGTGATGGACCATGAGTGATGTGTCCATGAGTGATGGACCATGAGTGATGGACCATGGGTGATGGTCCATGAGATATTTGTCCATGAGTGATGGACCATGAGTGATGTCTCCATGAATGAATTGTCCATGAGTGATGAACCATGAGTGATGGAACATGAGTGATTTGTCCATGGGTGATGGACCATGGGTGATGGACCATGGGTGATGGACCATGAGTATTGGACCATGTGGGATGGACCATGAGTGATGGACCATGAGTGATGTGTCCATGAGTGATGGACCATGAGTGATGGACCATGAGTGATGGACCATGAGTGATGTGTCCATGAATGAATTGTCCATGAGTGATGAACCATGAGTGATGAACCATGAGTGATGGACCATGAGTGATGTGTCCATGAATGAATTGTCCATGAGTGATGTGTTCATGAGTGATGGACCATGAGTGATGTGTCCATGGGTGATGGACCATGTGGGATGGACAATGAGTGATGGACCATGAGTGATGGTCCAGGAGTGGTGGACCATGAGTGATGGACCATGGGTGATGGTCCATGAGTGATGGACCATGAGTGATGGACCATGAGTGATGGTCCATGAGTGATTTGTCCATGAGTGATGGACCATGAGTGATGTGTCCATGAATGAATTTTCCATGAGTGATGAAGCATGAGTGATGGACCATGAGTGATGTGTCCATGAATGAATTGTCCATGAGTGATGTGTTCATGAGTGATGGACCATGAGTGATGTGTCCATGGGTGATGGACCATGTTGGATGGACAATGAGTGATGGACCATGAGTGATGGTCCAGGAGTGATGTGTCCATGAGTGGTGTGTCCATGAGTGATGGACCATGAGTGATGTGACCATGAGTGATGGGCCATGAGTGATGGACCATGAGTGATGTGTCTATGAGTGAGGTGTCCATGAGTGATGGACCATGAGTGATGGACCATGAGTGATGGACCAGGAGTGTTGGACCAAGAGTGATGTGTCCATGAGTGGTGTGTCCATGAGTGATGGACCATGAGTGATGGACCAGGAGTGATGGGCCATGAGTGATTGACAAGGAATGATGGACCATGGGTGATGGACCAGGAGAGATGGACCAGGAGAGATGTGTCCATGAGTGTTGTGTCCATGAGTGATGGACCATGAGTGATGTGTCCATGAGTGATGAACCATGAGTGATGGACCATGAGTGATGGACCATGAGTGATCTGTCTATGAGTGATGTGTCCATGAGTGATGGTCCATGAGTGATGGACCATGAGTGATGTGTACATGAATGAATTGTCCATGAGTGATGTGTTCATGAGTGGTGTGTCCATGAGTGATGGACCATGAGTGATGTATCCATGAGTGATGGACCATGAGTGAGGGACCATGAGTTATGTGTTCATGAGTGATGGACCATGAGTGATGGACCAGGAGTGATGGGCCATGAGTGATGGACAAGGAATGATGAACCATGATTGATGGACCATGAGTGATGGAGCATGAGTGATGGACCATGAGTGACATGTCTATGAGTGATGTGTCCATGAGTGATGGACCATGAGGGATGGATCATGCATGATGGACCATGAGTGATGGACCATGATTGATGGACCATGAGGGATGGATCATGCATGATGGACCATGTGTGCTGGACCATGTGTGATGGACCATGAGTGATGGACCATGAGTGATGGACCATGTGGGATGGACCATGAGTAATGGACCATGAGTGATGTACAAGGAGTGATGGACCAGGAGTGATGTGTCCATGAGTGCTGTGTCCATGAGTGATGGACCATGAGTGATGTGTCCATGAGTGATGGACCATGAGTATTGGACCATGAGTGATATGTCCATGAGTGGTGGACCATGAGTGATGGACCATGAGTGATGTGTCCATGTGTGATGTGTCCATGAGTGATGGACCATGAGTGATGTGTCCATGAGTGGTGGAGCATGAGTGATGGACCATGAGTAATGGACCATGAGTTATGTGTTCACGAGTGATGGACCAGGAGTGATGGACCATGAGTGATGGACCAGGAATGATGGACCATGAGTGATGGACCAGGAGTGATGGCCCAGGAGTGATGTGTCCATGAGTGGAGTGTCCATGAGTGATGGACCAAGAGTGATGTGGCCATGAGTGATGGACCATGAGTGATGGACCATGAGTAATGTGTCCATGAGTGATGGACCATGAGTGACGGACCATGAGTGATGTGTCCATGAGTGATGGACCAGGATTGATGGACCAGGAGCGATGTGTCCATGAGTGGTGTGTCCATGAGTGATGGACCCTGAGTGATGTGTCCATGAGTGATGGACCATGAGTGATGGACCATGAGTGATGTGTCCATGCGTGATGGACCATGAGTGATGGACCATGAGTGATGTGTCCATGAGTGATGGACCAGGAATGATGGACCAGGAGTGATGTGTCCATGAATGGTGTGTCCATGAGTGATGGACCATGAGTGATGTGTCCATGAGTGATGGACCATGAATGATGGACCATGAGTGATGTGTCCATGAGTGATGGACCATGAGTGATGGACCATGAGTGATGGACCATGAGTGATGGACCATGAGTTATGTGTTCATGAGTGATGGACCACGAGTGATGGACCAGGTCTGATGGACCATGAGTGATGGACCATGAGTGATGGACCATGAGTTATGTGTTCATGAGTGATGGTCCATGAGTGATGGACCAGGAGTGATGGACCATGAGTGATGGACCAGGAATGATGGACCATGAGTGATGGACCAGGAGCGATGGACCAGGAGTGATGTGTCCATGAGTGGTGTGTCCATGAGTGATGGACCATGAGTGATGTGTCCATGAGTGATGAACCATGAGTGATGGACCATGAGTGATGGACCATGAGAGATGTGTATGAGTGATGTGTCCATGAGTGATGGACCATGAGTGATGGACCTTGAGTGATGGACCAGGAGTGATGGACCAAGAGTGATGTGTCCATGAGTGATGGACCATGAGTGATGGACCATGAGTGATGGACCAGGATTGATGGACCAGGAGTGATGTGTCCATGAGTGGTGTGTCCATGAGTGATGGATGATGAGTGATGTGTCCATGAGTGATGGACCATGAGTGATGGACCATGAGTGATGTGTCCATGAGTGATGGACCATGAGTGATGGACCATGAGTGATGGTCCATGAGTGATTTGTCCATGAGTGATGGACCATGAGTGATGTGTCCATGAATGAATTGTCCATGAGTGATGTGTTCATGAGTGATGGACCATGAGTGATGGACCATGAGTGATGTGTCCATGAATGAATTGTCCATGAGTGATGTGTTCATGAGTGATGGACCATGAGTGCTGTGTCCATGGGTGATGGACCATGAGTGATGGACCATGAGTGATGGTCCATTAGTGGTTTGTCCATGGGTGATGGACCATGGGTGATGGACCATGAGTGATGGACCATGTGGGATGGACCATGGGTGATGTGTCCATGAATGAATTGTCCATGAGTGATGTGCTCATGAGTGATGGACCATGAGTGATGTGTCCATGGGTGATGGACCATGAGTGATGGTCCATGAGTGATTTGAACATGGGTGATGGACCATGGGTGATGGGCCATGGGTGATGGACCATGAGTGATGGACCATGTGGGATGGACCATGAGTGATGGACCATGAGTGATGTGTCCATGAATGAATTGTCCATGAGTGATGTGTTCATGAGTGATGGACCATGAGTGATGTGTCCATGGGTGATGGACCCTGTGGGATGGACAATGAGTGATGGCCCATGAGTGATGGTCCAGGAGTGATGTGTCCATGAGTGGTGTGTCCATGAGTGATGGACCATGAGTGATGGACCATGAGTGATGGACCATGTGGGATGGACCATGAGTGATGGACCATGAGTGATGGACAAGGAGTGATGGACCAGGAGTGATGTGTCCATGAGTGGTGTGTCCATGAGTGATGGACCATGAGTGATGTGTCCATGAGTGATGGACCATGAGTAATGGATCATGAGTGATGTGTCCATGAGTGATGTGTCCATGAGTGATGGACCATGAGTGATGTGTCCATGAGTGATGGAGCATGAGTGATGGACCATGAGTGATGGACCATGAGTTATGTGTTCATGAGTGATGGAACAGGAGTGATGGACCATGAGTGATGGACCAGGAATGATGGACCATGAGTGAGGGACCAGGAGTGATGGTCCAGGAGTGATGTGTCAATGAGTGGTGTGTCCATGAGTGATGGACCATGAGTGATGTGGCCATGAGTGATGGACCATGAGTGATGGACCATCAGTGATGGACCAGGAGTGATGTGTCCATGAGTGGTGTGTCCATGAGTGATGGACCCTGAGTGATGTGTCCATGAGGGATGGACCATGAGTGATGGACCATGAGTGATGTGTCCATGAGTGATGGACCAGGATTGATGGACCAGGAGTGATGTGTCCATGAGTGGTGTGTCCATGAGTGATGGACCCTGAGTGATGTGTCCATGAGTGATGGACCATGAGTGATGGACCATGAGTGATGTGTCCATGAGTGATGGACCATGAGTGATGGACCATGAGTGATGTGTCCATGAGTGATGGACCAGGAATGATGGACCAGGAGTGATGTGTCCATGAATGGTGTGTCCATGAGTGATGGACCATGAGTGATGTGTCCATGAGTGATGGACCATGAATGATGGACCATGAGTGATGTGTCCATGAGTGATGGACCATGAGTGATGGACCATGAGTGATGGACCATGAGTGATGGACCATGAGTTATGTGTTCATGAGTGATGGACCAAGAGTGATGGACCAGGACTGTTGGTCCATGAGTGATGGACCATGAGTGATGGACCATGAGTTATGTGTTCATGAGTGATGGTCCATGAGTGATGGACCAGGAGTGATGGACCATGAGTGATGGACCAGGAATGATGGACCATGAGTGATGGACCAGGAGCGATGGACCAGGAGTGATGTGTTCATGAGTGGTGTGTCCATGAGTGATGGACCATGAGTGATGTGTCCATGAGTGATGAACCATGAGTGATGGACCATGAGTGATGGACCATGAGTGATGGACCATGAGAGATGTGTATGAGTGATGTGTCCATGAGTGATGGACCATGAGTGATGGACCTTGAGTGATGGACCAGGAGTGATGGACCAAGAGTGATGTGTCCATGAGTGATGGACCATGAGTGATGGACCATGAGTGATGGACCAGGATTGATGGACCAGGAGTGATCTGTCCATGAGTGGTGTGTCCATGAGTGATGGATGATGAGTGATGTGTCCGTGAGTGATGGACCATGAGTAATGGACCATGAGTGATGTGTCCATGAGTGATGGACCATGAGTGATGGACCATGAGTGATGGACCATGAGTGATGTGTCCATGAATGAATTGTCCATGAGTGATGTGTTCATGAGTGATGGACCATGAGTGCTGTGTCCATGGGTGATGTACCATGGGTGATGGACCATGAGTGATGGTCCATTAGTGGTTTGTCCATGGGTGATGGACCATGGGTGATGGACCATGGGTGATGGACCATGAGTGATGGACCATGTGGGATGGACCATGGGTGATGTGTCCATGAATGAATTGTCCATGAGTGATGTGCTCATGAGTGATGGACCATGAGTGATGTGTCCATGGGTGATGGACCATGAGTGATGGTCCATGAGTGATTTGTCCATGGGTGATGGACCATGGGTGATGGGCCATGTTGATGGACCATGAGTGATGGACCATGTGTGATGGACCATGAGTGATGGACCATGAGCGATGTGTCCATGAGTGATGGACCATGAGTGATGGACCATGTGTGATGGTCCGTGAGTGATTTGTCCATGAGTGATGGACCATGAGTGATGTCTCCATGAATGAATTGTCCATGAGTGATGAACCATGAGTGATGGACCATGAGTGATGTGTCCATGAATGAATTGTCCATGAGTGATGTGTTCATGAGTGATGGACCATGAGTGATGTGTCCATGGGTGATGGACCATGTGGGATGGACAATGAGTGAAGGACCATGAGTGATTGTCCAGGAGTGATGTGTCCATGAGTGGTGTGTCCATGAGTGATGGAACATGAGTGATGTGGCCATGAGTGATGGACCATGAGTGATGGACCATGAGTGATGGGCCAGGAGTGATGGACCAAGAGTGATGTTTCCATGAGTGGTGTGTCCACGAGTGATGGACCATGAGTGATGGACCAGGAGTGATGGGCCATGAGTGATGGACAAGGAATGATGGACCATGGGTGAAGGACCAGGAGTGATGGACCAGGAGTGAGGTGTCCATGAGTGGTGTGTCCATGAGTGATGGACCATGAGTGATGGACCATGAGTGATGGACCATGAGTGATCTGTCTATGAGTGATGTGTCCATGAGTGATGGTCCATGTGTGATGGACCATGAGTGATGTGTCCATATTTGAATTGTCCATGAGTGATGTGTTCATGAGTGGTGTGTCCATGAGTGATGGACCATGAGTGATGTGTCCATGAGTGATGGACCATGAGTGAGGGACCATGAATTATGTGTTCATGAGTGATGGACCATGAGTGATGGACCAGAAGTGATGGGCCATGAGTGATGGACAAGGAATGATGGACCATGAGTGATGGACCAGGAGTGATGGACCAGGAGTGATGTGTCCATGAGTGATGTGTCCATGAGTGGTGTGTCCATGAGTGATGGACCATGAGTGATGGACAATGAGTGATGGACCAGGAGTGATTGACAATGAGTGATGGACCATGATTGATGGACCATGAGGGATGGATCATGCATGATGGACCATGATTGATGGACCATGAGGGATGGATCATGCATGATGGACCATGTGTGCTGGACCATGAGCGATGGACCATGAGTGATGGACCATGAGTGATGGACCATGTGGGATGGACCATGAGTGATGGACCATGAGTGATGGACAAGGAGTGATGGACCAGGAGTGATGTGTCCATGAGTGGTGTGTCCATGAGTGATGGACCATGAGTGATGTGTCCATGAGTGATGGACCATGAGTAAAGGACCATGAGTGATATGTCCATGAGTAATGGACCATGAGTGATGGACCATGAGTGATGCGTCCATGAGTGATGTGTCCATGAGTGATGGACCATGAGTGATGTGTCCATGAGTGATGGAGCATGAGTGATGGACCATGAGTGATGGACCATGAGTTATGTGTTCATGAGTGATGGAACAGGAGTGATGGACCATGATTGATGGACCAGGAATGATGGACCATGAGTGATGGACCAGGAGTGATGGTCCAGGAGTGATGTGTCCATGAGTGGTGTGTCCATGAGTGATGGACCATGAGTGATGTGGCCATGAGTGATGGACCATGTGTGATGGACCATCAGTGATGGACCAGGAGTGATGTGTCCATGAGTGGTGTGTCCATGAGTGATGGACCCTGAGTGATGTGTCCATGAGTGATGGACCATGAGTGATGGACCATGAGTGATGTGTCCATGAGTGATGGACCATGAGTGATGGACCAGGAGTGATGTGTCCATGAGTGATGGACCAGGATTGATGGACCAGAAGTGATGTGTCCATGAATGGTGTGTCCATGAGTGATGGACCATGAGTGATGTGTCCATGAGTGATGGACCATGAATGATGGACCATGAGTGATGTGTCCATGAGTGATGGGCCATGAGTGATGGACCATGAGTGATGGACCATGAGTGATGGACCATGAGTTATGTGTTCATGAGTGATGGACCATGAGTGATGGACCAGGACTGATGGACCATGAGTGATGGACCATGAGTGATGGACCATGAGTTATGTGCTCATGAGTGATGGTCCATGAGTGATGGACCAGGAGTGATGGACCATGAGTGATGGACCAGGAATGATGGACCATGAGTGATGGACCAGGAGCGATGGACCAGGAGTGATGTGTCCATGAGTGGTGTGTCCATGAGTGATGGACCATGAGTGATGTGTCCATGAGTGATGAACCATGAGTGATGGACCATGAGTGATGGACCATGAGTGGTGGACTATGAGTGATGTGTCTATGAGTGATGTGTCCATGAGTGATGGACCATGAGTGATGGACCATGAGTGATGGAGCAGGATTGATGGACCAGGAGTGATGTGTCCATGAGTGGTGTGTCCATGAGTGATGGACCATGAGTGATGGACCATGAGTGATGTGTCCATGAGTGATGGACAATGAGTGATGGACCATGAGTGATGGTCCATGAGTGATTTGTCCATGAGTGATGGACCATGAGTGATGGACCATGAGTGATGTGTCCATGAATGAATTGTCCATGAGTGATGGACCATGAGTGATGTGTCCATGGGTGATGGACCATGGGTGATGGACCATGGGTGATGGACCATGAGTGATGGACCATGTGGGATGGACCATGGGTGATGGACCATGAGTGATGTGTCCATGAGTGATGGACCATGAGTGATGGACCATGGGTGATGGTCCATGAGTGATTTGTCCATGAGTGATGGACCATGAGTGATGTGTCCATGAGTGATGGACCATGAGTGATGGACCATGAGTGATGGGCCAGGAGTGATGGACCAAGAGTGATGTTTCCATGAGTGGTGTGTCCACGAGTGATGGACCATGAGTGATGGACCAGGAGTGATGGGCCATGAGTGATGGACAAGGAATGATGGACCATGGGTGAAGGACCAGGAGTGATGGACCAGGAGTGAGGTGTGCATGAGTGGTGTGTCCATGAGTGATGGACCATGAGTGATGGACCATGAGTGATGGACCATGAGTGATCTGTCTATGAGTGATGTGTCCATGAGTGATGGTCCATGTGTGATGGACCATGAGTGATGTGTCCATATTTGAATTGTCCATGAGTGATGTGTTCATGAGTGGTGTGTCCATGAGTGATGGACCATGAGTGATGTGTCCATGAGTGATGGACCATGAGTGAGGGACCATGAATTATGTGTTCATGAGTGATGGACCATGAGTGATGGACCAGAAGTGATGGGCCATGAGTGATGGACAAGGAATGATGGACCATGAGTGATGGACCAGGAGTGATGGACCAGGAGTGATGTGTCCATGAGTGATGTGTCCATGAGTGGTGTGTCCATGAGTGATGGACCATGAGTGATGGACAATGAGTGATGGACCAGGAGTGATTGACAATGAGTGATGGACCATGATTGATGGACCATGAGGGATGGATCATGCATGATGGACCATGATTGATGGACCATGAGGGATGGATCATGCATGATGGACCATGTGTGCTGGACCATGAGCGATGGACCATGAGTGATGGACCATGAGTGATGGACCATGTGGGATGGACCATGAGTGATGGACCATGAGTGATGGACAAGGAGTGATGGACCAGGAGTGATGTGTCCATGAGTGGTGTGTCCATGAGTGATGGACCATGAGTGATGTGTCCATGAGTGATGGACCATGAGTAAAGGACCATGAGTGATATGTCCATGAGTAATGGACCATGAGTGATGGACCATGAGTGATGCGTCCATGAGTGATGTGTCCATGAGTGATGGACCATGAGTGATGTGTCCATGAGTGATGGAGCATGAGTGATGGACCATGAGTGATGGACCATGAGTTATGTGTTCATGAGTGATGGAACAGGAGTGATGGACCATGATTGATGGACCAGGAATGATGGACCATGAGTGATGGACCAGGAGTGATGGTCCAGGAGTGATGTGTCCATGAGTGGTGTGTCCATGAGTGATGGACCATGAGTGATGTGGCCATGAGTGATGGACCATGTGTGATGGACCATCAGTGATGGACCAGGAGTGATGTGTCCATGAGTGGTGTGTCCATGAGTGATGGACCCTGAGTGATGTGTCCATGAGTGATGGACCATGAGTGATGGACCATGAGTGATGTGTCCATGAGTGATGGACCATGAGTGATGGACCAGGAGTGATGTGTCCATGAGTGATGGACCAGGATTGATGGACCAGAAGTGATGTGTCCATGAATGGTGTGTCCATGAGTGATGGACCATGAGTGATGTGTCCATGAGTGATGGACCATGAATGATGGACCATGAGTGATGTGTCCATGAGTGATGGGCCATGAGTGATGGACCATGAGTGATGGACCATGAGTGATGGACCATGAGTTATGTGTTCATGAGTGATGGACCATGAGTGATGGACCAGGACTGATGGACCATGAGTGATGGACCATGAGTGATGGACCATGAGTTATGTGCTCATGAGTGATGGTCCATGAGTGATGGACCAGGAGTGATGGACCATGAGTGATGGACCAGGAATGATGGACCATGAGTGATGGACCAGGAGCGATGGACCAGGAGTGATGTGTCCATGAGTGGTGTGTCCATGAGTGATGGACCATGAGTGATGTGTCCATGAGTGATGAACCATGAGTGATGGACCATGAGTGATGGACCATGAGTGGTGGACTATGAGTGATGTGTCTATGAGTGATGTGTCCATGAGTGATGGACCATGAGTGATGGACCATGAGTGATGGAGCAGGATTGATGGACCAGGAGTGATGTGTCCATGAGTGGTGTGTCCATGAGTGATGGACCATGAGTGATGGACCATGAGTGATGTGTCCATGAGTGATGGACAATGAGTGATGGACCATGAGTGATGGTCCATGAGTGATTTGTCCATGAGTGATGGACCATGAGTGATGGACCATGAGTGATGTGTCCATGAATGAATTGTCCATGAGTGATGGACCATGAGTGATGTGTCCATGGGTGATGGACCATGGGTGATGGACCATGGGTGATGGACCATGAGTGATGGACCATGTGGGATGGACCATGGGTGATGGACCATGAGTGATGTGTCCATGAGTGATGGACCATGAGTGATGGACCATGGGTGATGGTCCATGAGTGATTTGTCCATGAGTGATGGACCATGAGTGATGTGTCCATGAATGAATTGTCCATGAGTGATGGACCATGAGTGATGGACCATGAGTGATGTGTCCATGAATGAATTGTCCATGAGTGATGTGTTCAAGAGTGATGGACCATGAGTGATGTGTCCATGGGTGATGGACCATGTGGGATGGACCATGAGTGATGGACCATGAGTGATGGACCAGGATTGATGGTCCAGGAGTGATGTGTCCATGAGTGATGTGTCCATGAGTGATGGACCATGAGTGATGTGGCCATGAGTGATGGACCATGAGTGATGGACCATGAGTGATGGACCATGACTGATGTGCCTATGAGTGATGTGTCCATGAGTGATGTACCATGAGTGATGGACCATGAGTGATGGACCAGGAGTGATGGACCAAGAGTGATGTGTCCATGAGTGGTGTGTCCATGAGTGATGGACCATGAGTGATGGACCAGGAGTGATGGGCCATGAGTGTTGGACAAGGAATGATGGACCATGAGTGATGGGCCAGGAGTGATGGACCAGGAGTGATGTGTCCATGAGTGGTGTGTCCATGAGTGATGGACCATGAGTGATGTGTCCATGAGTGATGAACCATGAGTGATGGACCATGAGTGATGGGCCATGAGTGATGGACCATGAGTGACCTGTCTATGAATAATGTGTCCATGAGTGATGGTCCATGAGTGATGGAGCATGAATGATGTGTCCATGAATGAATTGTCCATGAGTGATGTGTTCATGAGTGGTGTGTCCATAAATGATGGACCATGAGTGATGTGTCCATGAGTGATGGACCATGAGTGATGGACCATGAGTAATGTGTTCATGAGTGATGGACCAGGAGTGTTGGACCAGGAGTGATGGGCCATGAGTGATGGACAAGGAATGATGGACCATAAGTGATGGACCAGGAGTGATGGACCAGGAGTGATTTGTCCATGAGTGGTGTGTCCATGAGTGATGGACCATGAGTGATGTGTCCATGAGTGATGAACCATGAGTGATGGGCCATGAGTGATGGACCATGAGTGATGGACCATGAGTGACCTGTCTTTGAGTGATGTGTCCATGAGTGATGGACCATGAGTGATGGACCAGGATTGATTGACCATGAGTGATGGACCACGATTGATGGACCATGAGGGATGGATCATGCATGATGGAACATGAGTGATGGACCATGAGTGATGGACCATGAGTGAAGGAGCATGAGTGATGGACCAGGAGTGATTGACCATGAGTGATGGACCACGATTGATGGACCATGAGGGATGGATCATGCAGGATGGACCATGAGTGATGGAACATGATTGATGTACCATGAGGGATGGATCATGCATGATTAACCATGTGTGAATGACCAGGAGTGATGGACCATGAGTGATGGACCATGAGTGATGGACAAGGAGTGATGGACCAGGAGTGATGTGTCCATGAGTGGTGTGTCCATGAGTGATGGACCATGAGAGATGTGCCCATGAGTGATGAACCATGATTGATGGACCATGAGTGATGGACCATGAGTGACCTGTCTATGAGTGATGTGTCCATGAGTGATGGACCATGAGTGATGGACAATGAGTGATGGACCAGGAGTGATTGACGATGAGTGATGGACCATGATTGATGGACCATGAGGGATGGATCATGCATGATGGACCATGATTGATGGACCATGAGGGATGGATCATGCATGATGGACCATGTGTGCTGGACCATGAGCGATGGACCATGAGTGATGGACCATGAGTGATGGACCATGTGGGATGGACCATGAGTGATGGACCATGAGTGATTGACAAGGAGTGATGCACCAGGAGTGATGTGTCCATGAGTGGTGTGTCCATGAGTGATGGACCATGAGTGATGTGTCCATGAGTGATGGACCATGAGTAATGGACCATGAGTGATATGTCCATGTGTAATGGACCATGAGTGATGGACCATGAGTGATGTGTCCATGAGTGATGTGTCCATGAGTGATGGACCATGAGTGATGTGTCCATGAGTGATGGAGCATGAGTGATGGACCATGAGTGATGGACCATGAGTTATGTGTTCATGAGTGATGGAACAGGAGTGATGGACCATGAGTGATGGACCAGGAATGATGGACCATGAGTGACGGACCAGGAGTGATGGTCCAGGAGTGATGTGTCCATGAGTGGTGTGTCCATGAGTGATGGACCATGAGTGATGGAACGTCAGTGATGGACCAGGAGTGATGTGTCCATGAGTGGTGTGTCCATGAGTGATGGACCCTGAGTGATGTGTAGATGAGTGATGGACCATGAGTGATGGACCATGAGTGATGTGTCCATGAGTGATGGACCATGAGTGATGGACCAGGAGTGATGTGTCCATGAGTGATGGACCAGGATTGATGGACCAGGAGTGATGTGTCCATGAATGGTGTGTCCATGAGTGATGGACCATGAGTGATGTGTCCATGAGTGATGGGCCATGAGTGATGGACCATGAGTGATGGACCATGAGTGATGGACCATGAGTTATGTGTTCATGAGTGATGGACCATGAGTGATGGACCAGGACTGATGGACCATGAGTGATGGACCATGAGTGATGGACCATGAGTTATGTGTTCATGAGTGATGGTCCATGAGTGATGGGCCAGGAGTGATGGACCATGAGTGATGGACAAGGAATGATGGACCATGAGTGATGGACCAGGAGCGATGGACCAGGAGTGATGTGTCCATGAGTGGTGTGTCCATGAGTGATGGACCATGAGTGATGTGTCCATGAGTGATGAACCATGAGTGATGGACCATGAGTGATGGACCATGAGTGATGGACTATGAGTGATGTGTCTATGAGTGATGTGTCCATGAGTGATGGACCATGAGTGATGGACCTTGAGTGATGGACCAGGAGTGATGGACCAAGAGTGATGTGCCCATGAGTGATGGACCATGAGTGATGGATCTTGAGTGATGGACCAGGATTGATGGACCAGGAGTGATGTGTCCATGAGTGGTGTGTCCATGAGTGATGGACCATGAGTGATGTGTCCATGAGTGATGGACCATGAGTGATGGACCATGAGTGATGTGTCCATGAGTGATGGACCATGAGTGATGGACCATGAGTGATGGTCCATGAGTGATTTGTCCATGAGTGATGGACCATGAGTGATGGACCATGAGTGATGTGTCCATGAATGAATTGTCCATGAGTGATGTGTTCATGAGTGATGGACCATGAGTGATGTGTCCATGGGTGATGGACCATGGGTGATGGACCATGGGTGATGGACCATGAGTGATGGACCATGTGGGATGGACCATGGGTGATGGACCATGAGTGATGTGTCCATGAGTGATGGACCATGAGTGATGGACCATGGGTGATGGTCCATGAGTGATTTGTCCATGAGTGATGGACCATGAGTGATGTGTCCATGAATGAATTGTCCATGAGTGATGGACCATGAGTGATGGACCATGAGTGATGTGTCCATGAATGAATTGTCCATGAGTGATGTGTTCATGAGTGATGGACCATGAGTGATGTGTCCATGGGTGATGAACCATGTGGGATGGACCATGAGTGATGGACCATGAGTGATGGACCAGGATTGATGGTCCAGGAGTGATGTGTCCATGAGTGATGTGTCCATGAGTGATGGACCATGAGTGATGTGGCCATGAGTGATGGACCATGAGTGATGGACCATGAGTGATGGACCATGACTGATGTGCCTATGAGTGATGTGTCCATGAGTGATGTACCATGAGTGATGGACCATGAGTGATGGACCAGAAGTGATGGACCAAGAGTGATGTGTCCATGAGTGGTGTGTCCATGAGTGATGGACCATGAGTGATGGACCAGGAGTGATGGGCCATGAGTGTTGGACAAGGAATGATGGACCATGAGTGATGGACCAGGAGTGATGGACCAGGAGTGATGTGTCCATGAGTGGTGTGTCCATGAGTGATGGACCATGAGTGATGTGTCCATGAGTGATGAACCATGAGTGATGGACCATGAGTGATGGACCATGAGTGACCTGTCCATGAATAATGTGTCCATGAGTGATGGTCCATGAGTGATGGAGCATGAATGATGTGTCCATGAATGAATTGTCCATGAGTGATGTGTTCATGAGTGGTGTGTCCATGAATGATGGACCATGAGTGATGTGTCCATGAGTGATGGACCATGAGTGATGGACCATGAGTTATGTGTTCATGAGTGATGGACCAGGAGTGATGGACCAGGAGTGATGGGCCATGAGTGATGGACAAGGAATGATGGACCATGAGTGATGGACCAGGAGTGATGGACCAGGAGTGATTTGTCCATGAGTGGTGTGTCCATGAGTGATGGACCATGAGTGATGTGTCCATGAGTGATGAACCATGAGTGATGGGCCATGAGTGATGGACCATGAGTGATGGAACATGAGTGACCTGTCTTTGAGTGATGTGTCCATGAGTGATGGACCATGAGTGATGGACCAGGAGTGATTGACCATGAGTGATGGACCACGATTGATGGACCATGAGGGATGGATCATGCATGATGGAACATGAGTGATGGACCATGAGTGATGGACCATGAGTGATGGACCATGAGTGAAGGAGCATGAGGGATGGATCATGCAGGATGGACCATGAGTGATGGAACATGATTGATGTACCATGAGGGATGGATCATGCATGATGGACCATGTGTGAATGACCATGAGTGATGGACAATGAGTGATGGACCATGAGTGATGGACAAGGAGTGATGGACCAGGAGTGATGTGTCCATGAACGGTGTGTCCATGAGTGATGGACCATGAGTGATGTGTCCATGAGTGACGAACCATGAGTGATGGACCATGAGTTATGCGTTCATGAGAGATGGTCCATGAGTGATGGACCAGGAGTGATGGACCATGAGTGATGGACCAGGAATGATGGACCATGAGTGATGGACCAGGAGTGATGGACCAGCAGTGATGTGTCCATGAGTGGTGTGTCCATGAGTGATGGACCATGAGTGATGTGTCCATGACTGATGAACCATGAGTGGTGGACCATGAGTGATGGACCATGAGTGATGGACCATGGGAGATTTGTCTATGAGTGATGTGTCCATGAGTGATGGACCATGAGTGATGGACCTTGAGTGATGTGTCTATGAGTGATGTGTCCATGAGTGATGGACCATGAGTGATGGACCATGAGTGATGTGCCTATGAGTGATGTGTCCATGAGTGATGGACCATGAGTGATGGACCTTGAGTGATGGACCAGGAGTGATGGACCAAGAGTGATGTGTCCATGAGTGATGGACCAGGAGTGATGGACCATGAGTGATGGACCATGAGTGATGGAACATGAGTGACCTGTCTTTGAGTGATGTGTCCATGAGTGATGGACCATGAGTGATGGACCAGGAGTGATTGACCATGAGTGATGGACCACGATTGATGGACCATGAGGGATGGATCATGCATGATGGAACATGAGTGATGGACCATGAGTGATGGACCATGAGTGATGGACCATGAGTGAAGGAGCATGAGGGATGGATCATGCAGGATGGACCATGAGTGATGGAACATGATTGATGTACCATGAGGGATGGATCATGCATGATGGACCATGTGTGAATGACCATGAGTGATGGACAATGAGTGATGGACCATGAGTGATGGACAAGGAGTGATGGACCAGGAGTGATGTGTCCATGAACGGTGTGTCCATGAGTGATGGACCATGAGTGATGTGTCCATGAGTGACGAACCATGAGTGATGGACCATGAGTTATGCGTTCATGAGAGATGGTCCATGAGTGATGGACCAGGAGTGATGGACCATGAGTGATGGACCAGGAATGATGGACCATGAGTGATGGACCAGGAGTGATGGACCAGCAGTGATGTGTCCATGAGTGGTGTGTCCATGAGTGATGGACCATGAGTGATGTGTCCATGACTGATGAACCATGAGTGGTGGACCATGAGTGATGGACCATGAGTGATGGACCATGGGTGATTTGTCTATGAGTGATGTGTCCATGAGTGATGGACCATGAGTGATGGACCTTGAGTGATGTGTCTATGAGTGATGTGTCCATGAGTGATGGACCATGAGTGATGGACCATGAGTGATGTGCCTATGAGTGATGTGTCCATGAGTGATGGACCATGAGTGATGGACCTTGAGTGATGGACCAGGAGTGATGGACCAAGAGTGATGTGTCCATGAGTGATGGACCAGGAGTGATGGACCATGAGTGATGGACCATGAGTGATGGACCAGGATTGATAGACCAGGAGTGATGTGTCCATGAGTGGTGTGTCCATGAGTGCTGGACCCTGAGTGATGTGAGCATGAGTGATGGACCATGAGTGATGGACCATGAGTGATGGACCATGAGTGATGGTCCATGAGTGATTTGTGCATGAGTGATGGACCATGAGTGATGTGTCCATGAGTGATGGACCATGAGTAATGGACCATGAGTGATATGTCCATGTGTAATGGACCATGAGTGATGGACCATGAGTGATGTGTCCATGAGTGATGTGTCCATGAGTGATGGACCATGAGTGATGTGTCCATGAGTGATGGAGCATGAGTGATGGACCATGAGTGATGGACCATGAGTTATGTGTTCATGAGTGATGGAACAGGAGTGATGGACCATGAGTGATGGACCAGGAATGATGGACCATGAGTGACGGACCAGGAGTGATGGTCCAGGAGTGATGTGTCCATGAGTGGTGTGTCCATGAGTGATGGACCATGAGTGATGGAACGTCAGTGATGGACCAGGAGTGATGTGTCCATGAGTGGTGTGTCCATGAGTGATGGACCCTGAGTGATGTGTAGATGAGTGATGGACCATGAGTGATGGACCATGAGTGATGTGTCCATGAGTGATGGACCATGAGTGATGGACCAGGAGTGATGTGTCCATGAGTGATGGACCAGGATTGATGGACCAGGAGTGATGTGTCCATGAATGGTGTGTCCATGAGTGATGGACCATGAGTGATGTGTCCATGAGTGATGGGCCATGAGTGATGGACCATGAGTGATGGACCATGAGTGATGGACCATGAGTTATGTGTTCATGAGTGATGGACCATGAGTGATGGACCAGGACTGATGGACCATGAGTGATGGACCATGAGTGATGGACCATGAGTTATGTGTTCATGAGTGATGGTCCATGAGTGATGGGCCAGGAGTGATGGACCATGAGTGATGGACAAGGAATGATGGACCATGAGTGATGGACCAGGAGCGATGGACCAGGAGTGATGTGTCCATGAGTGGTGTGTCCATGAGTGATGGACCATGAGTGATGTGTCCATGAGTGATGAACCAGGAGTGATGGACCATGAGTGATGGACCATGAGTGATGGACTATGAGTGATGTGTCTATGAGTGATGTGTCCATGAGTGATGGACCATGAGTGATGGACCTTGAGTGATGGATCAGGAGTGATGGACCAAGAGTGATGTGCCCATGAGTGATGGACCATGAGTGATGGACCATGAGTGATGGACCAGGATTGATGGACCAGGAGTGATGTGTCCATGAGTGGTGTGTCCATGAGTGATGGACCATGAGTGATGTGTCCATGAGTGATGGACCATGAGTGATGGACCATGAGTGATGTGTCCATGAGTGATGGACCATGAGTGATGGACCATGAGTGATGGTCCATGAGTGATTTGTCCATGAGTGATGGACCATGAGTGATGGACCATGAGTGATGTGTCCATGAATGAATTGTCCATGAGTGATGTGTTCATGAGTGATGGACCATGAGTGATGTGTCCATGGGTGATGGACCATGGGTGATGGACCATGGGTGATGGACCATGAGTGATGGACCATGTGGGATGGACCATGGGTGATGGACCATGAGTGATGTGTCCATGAGTGATGGACCATGAGTGATGGACCATGGGTGATGGTCCATGAGTGATTTGTCCATGAGTGATGGACCATGAGTGATGTGTCCATGAATGAATTGTCCATGAGTGATGGACCATGAGTGATGGACCATGAGTGATGTGTCCATGAATGAATTGTCCATGAGTGATGTGTTCATGAGTGATGGACCATGAGTGATGTGTCCATGGGTGATGAACCATGTGGGATGGACCATGAGTGATGGACCATGAGTGATGGACCAGGATTGATGGTCCAGGAGTGATGTGTCCATGAGTGATGTGTCCATGAGTGATGGACCATGAGTGATGTGGCCATGAGTGATGGACCATGAGTGATGGACCATGAGTGATGGACCATGACTGATGTGCCTATGAGTGATGTGTCCATGAGTGATGTACCATGAGTGATGGACCATGAGTGATGGACCAGAAGTGATGGACCAAGAGTGATGTGTCCATGAGTGGTGTGTCCATGAGTGATGGACCATGAGTGATGGACCAGGAGTGATGGGCCATGAGTGTTGGACAAGGAATGATGGACCATGAGTGATGGACCAGGAGTGATGGACCAGGAGTGATGTGTCCATGAGTGGTGTGTCCATGAGTGATGGACCATGAGTGATGTGTCCATGAGTGATGAACCATGAGTGATGGACCATGAGTGATGGACCATGAGTGACCTGTCCATGAATAATGTGTCCATGAGTGATGGTCCATGAGTGATGGAGCATGAATGATGTGTCCATGAATGAATTGTCCATGAGTGATGTGTTCATGAGTGGTGTGTCCATGAATGATGGACCATGAGTGATGTGTCCATGAGTGATGGACCATGAGTGATGGACCATGAGTTATGTGTTCATGAGTGATGGACCAGGAGTGATGGACCAGGAGTGATGGGCCATGAGTGATGGACAAGGAATGATGGACCATGAGTGATGGACCAGGAGTGATGGACCAGGAGTGATTTGTCCATGAGTGGTGTGTCCATGAGTGATGGACCATGAGTGATGTGTCCATGAGTGATGAACCATGAGTGATGGGCCATGAGTGATGGACCATGAGTGATGGAACATGAGTGACCTGTCTTTGAGTGATGTGTCCATGAGTGATGGACCATGAGTGATGGACCAGGAGTGATTGACCATGAGTGATGGACCACGATTGATGGACCATGAGGGATGGATCATGCATGATGGAACATGAGTGATGGACCATGAGTGATGGACCATGAGTGATGGACCATGAGTGAAGGAGCATGAGGGATGGATCATGCAGGATGGACCATGAGTGATGGAACATGATTGATGTACCATGAGGGATGGATCATGCATGATGGACCATGTGTGAATGACCATGAGTGATGGACAATGAGTGATGGACCATGAGTGATGGACAAGGAGTGATGGACCAGGAGTGATGTGTCCATGAACGGTGTGTCCATGAGTGATGGACCATGAGTGATGTGTCCATGAGTGACGAACCATGAGTGATGGACCATGAGTTATGCGTTCATGAGAGATGGTCCATGAGTGATGGACCAGGAGTGATGGACCATGAGTGATGGACCAGGAATGATGGACCATGAGTGATGGACCAGGAGTGATGGACCAGCAGTGATGTGTCCATGAGTGGTGTGTCCATGAGTGATGGACCATGAGTGATGTGTCCATGACTGATGAACCATGAGTGGTGGACCATGAGTGATGGACCATGAGTGATGGACCATGGGTGATTTGTCTATGAGTGATGTGTCCATGAGTGATGGACCATGAGTGATGGACCTTGAGTGATGTGTCTATGAGTGATGTGTCCATGAGTGATGGACCATGAGTGATGGACCATGAGTGATGTGCCTATGAGTGATGTGTCCATGAGTGATGGACCATGAGTGATGGACCTTGAGTGATGGACCAGGAGTGATGGACCAAGAGTGATGTGTCCATGAGTGATGGACCAGGAGTGATGGACCATGAGTGATGGACCATGAGTGATGGACCAGGATTGATAGACCAGGAGTGATGTGTCCATGAGTGGTGTGTCCATGAGTGCTGGACCCTGAGTGATGTGAGCATGAGTGATGGACCATGAGTGATGGACCATGAGTGATGGACCATGAGTGATGGTCCATGAGTGATTTGTGCATGAGTGATGGACCATGAGTGATGGACCATGAGTGATGTGTCCATGAATGAATTGTCCATGAGTGATGTGTTCATGAGTGGTGGACCATGAGTGATGTGTCCATGGGAGATGGACCATGAGTGATGGACCATGAGTGATGGTCCATGAGTGATTTGTCCATGGGTGATGGACCATGGGTGATGGACCATGGGTGATGTTCCATGAGTGATTTGTCCATGAGTGATGGACCATGAGTGGTGTGTCCATGAATGAATTGTCCATGAGTGATGTGTTCATGAGTGATGGACCATGAGTGATGTGTCCATGGGTGATGGACCATGTGGGATGGACCATGAGTGATGGACCATGAGTGATGGACCAGGATTGATGGTCCAGGAGTGATGTGTCCATGAGTGATGTGTCCATGAGTGATGGACCATGAGTGATGTGGCCATGAGTGATGGACCATCAGTGATGGACCATGAGTGATGGACCATGAGTGATGTGTCTATGAGTGATGTGTCCATGAGTGATGGGCCATGAGTGATGGGCCATGAGTGATGAACCATGAGTGATGGACCAAGAGTGATGGGCCATGAGTGATGGACAAGGAATGACGGACCATGAGTGATGGACCAGGAGTGATGGACCAGGAGTGATGTGTCCATGAGTGGTGTGTCCATGAGTGATGGACCATGAGGGATGTGTCCATGAGTGATGAACCATGAGTGATGGACCATGAGTGATGGACCATGAGTGATGGACCATGAGTGACCTGTCTATGAGTGATGTGTCCATGAGTGATGGTCCATGAGTGATGGACCATGAGTGATGTGTCCATGAATGAATTGTCCATGAGTGATGTGTTCATGAGTGGTGTGTCCATGAGTGATGGACCATGACTGATGTGTCCATTAGTGATGGACCATGAGTGATGGACCATGAGAAATGTGTTCATGAGTGATGGACCAGGAGTAATGGACCAGGAGTGGTGGGCCATGAGTGATGGACAAGGAATGATGGACCATGAGTGATGGACCAGGAGTGATGGACCAGGAGTGATGTGTCCATGAGTGGTGTGTCCATGAGTGATGAACCATGAGTGATGTGTCCATGAGTGATGAACCATGAGTGATGGACCATGAGTGATGGACCATGAGTGATGGACCATGAGTGACCTGTCTTTGAGTGATGTGTCCATGAGTGATGGACCATGAGGGATGGACCAGGAGTGATTGACCATGAGTGATGGACCATGATTGATGGACCATGAGGGATGGATAATGCATGAAGGACCATGTGTGATGGACCATGAGTGATGGACCATGAGTGATGGACCATGAGTGATGGAGCATGAGTGAGGGACCAGGAGTGATTGACCATGAGTGATGGACCATGATTGATGGACCATGAGGGATGGGTCATGCATGATGGACCATGTATGATGGACCATGAGTGATGGACCATGAGTGATGGACCATGAGTGATGAGCCATGTGGGATTGACCATGAGTGATGGACCATGAGTGATGGACAAGGAGTGATGGACCAGGAGTGATGTGTCCATGAGTGGTGTGTCCATTAGTGATGGACCATGAGTGATGTGTCCATGAGTGACGAACCATGAGTGATGGACCATGAGTTATGCATTCATGAGTGATGGTCCATGAGTGATGGACCAGGAGTGATGGACCATGAGTGATGGACCAGGAATGATGGACCATGAGCGATGGACCAGGAGTGTTGGTCCAGGAGTGATGTGTCAATGAGTGTTGTGTCCATGAGTGATGGACCATGAGTGATGTGTCCATGAGTGATGAACCATGAGTGATGTGTCTATGAGTGATGTGTCCATGAGTGAAGGACCATGAGTGATGGACCTTGAGTGATGGACCAGGAGTGATGGACCAAGAGTGATGTGTCCATGAGTGATGGACCCTGAGTGATGGACCATGAGTGATGGACCATGATAGATGGACCATGAGTGATGGACCAGGATTGATGGACCAGGAGTGATGTGTCCATGAGTGGTGTGTCCATGAGTGCTGGACCATTAGTGATGTGTCCATGAGTGATGGACCATGAGTGATGGACCAGGCGTGATGGACCAAGAGTGATGTGTCCATGAGTGGTGTGTCCATGAGTGATGGACCATGAGTGATGGACCAGGAGTGATGGGCCATGAGTGATGGACAAGGAATGATGGACCATGAGTGATGGACCAGGAGTGATGGACCAGCAGTGATGTGTCCATGAGTGGTGTGTCCATGAGTGATGGACCATGAGTGATGTCTCCATGAGTGATGAACCATGAGTGATGGACCATGAGTGATGGACCATGAGTGACCTGTCTATGAGTGATGTGTCCATGAGTGATGGGCCATGAGTGATGGACCATGAGTGATGTGTCCATGAATGAATTGTCCATGAGTGATGTGTTCATGAGTGGTGTGTCCATGAGTGATGGACCATGAGTGATGTGTCCATGAGTGATGAACCATGAGTGATGGACCATGAGTGATGGACCATGAGTGACCTGTCTTTGAGTGATGTGTCCATGAGTGATGGACCATGAGTGATGGACCAGGAGTGATTGACCATGAGTGTTGGACCATGATTGTTGGATCATGAGGGATGGATCATGCATGATGGACCATGTGTGATGGATCATGAGTGATGGACCATGAGTGATGGAGCATGAGTGATGGACCAGGAGTGATTGACCATAAGTGATGGACCATGATTGATGGACCATGAGGGATGGAGCATGCATGATGGACCATGAGTGATGGAACATGATTGATGGACCATGAGGGATGGATCATGCATGATTGACCATGTGTGATGGACCATGAGTGATGGACCATGAGTGATGGACCATGAGTGATGGACCATGTGGGATGGACCATGAGTGATGGACCATGAGTGATGGACAAGGAGTGATGGACCAGGAGTGCTGTGTCCATGAGTGGTGTGTCCATGAGTGATGGACCATGAGTGTTGTGTCCATGAGTGACGAACCATGAGTGATGGACCATGAGTTATGCGTTCATGAGTGATGGTCCATGAGTGATGGACCAGGAGTGATGGACCATGAGTGATGGACCAGGAATGATGGACCATGAGTGATGGACCAGGAGTGATGGACCAGGAGTGATGGACCAGGAGTGATGTGTCCATGAGTGGTGTGTCCATGAGTGATGGACCATGAGTGATGTGTCCATGACTGATGAACCATGAGTGGTGGACCATGAGTGATGGACCATGAGTGATGGACCATGAGTGATTTGTCTATGAGTGATGTGTCCATGAGTGATGGACCATGAGTGATGGACCTTGAGTGATGTGTCTATGAGTGATGTGTCCATGAGTGATGGACCATGAGTGATGGACCATGAGTGATGTGTCTATGAGTGATGTGTCCATGAGTGATGGACCATGAGTGATGGACCTTGAGTGATGGACCAGGAGTGATGGACCAAGAGTGATGTGCCCATGAGTGATGGACCATGAGTGATGGACCATGAGTGATGGACCAGGATTGATGGACCAGGAGTGATGTGTCCATGAGTGGTGTGTCCATGAGTGATGGATCTTGAGTGATGTGTCCATGAGTGATGGACCATGAGTGATGGACCATGAGTGATGTGTCCATGAGTGATGGACCATGAGTGATGGACCATGAGTGATGGTCCATGAGTGATTTGTCCATGAGTGATGGACCATGAGTGATGGACCATGAGTGATGTGTCCATGAATGAATTGTCCATGAGTGATGTGTTCATGAGTGATGGACCATGAGTGATGTGTCCATGGGTGATGGACCATGGGTGATGGACCATGGGTGATGGACCATGAGTGATGGACCATGTGGGATGGACCATGGGTGATGGACCATGAGTGATGTGTCCATGAGTGATGGACCATGAGTGATGGACCATGGGTGATGGTCCATGAGTGATTTGTCCATGAGTGATGGACCATGAGTGATGTGTCCATGAATGAATTGTCCATGAGTGATGGACCATGAGTGATGGACCATGAGTGATGTGTCCATGAATGAATTGTCCATGAGTGATGTGTTCATGAGTGATGGACCATGAGTGATGTGTCCATGGGTGATGAACCATGTGGGATGGACCATGAGTGATGGACCATGAGTGATGGACCAGGATTGATGGTCCAGGAGTGATGTGTCCATGAGTGATGTGTCCATGAGTGATGGACCATGAGTGATGTGGCCATGAGTGATGGACCATGAGTGATGGACCATGAGTGATGGACCATGACTGATGTGCCTATGAGTGATGTGTCCATGAGTGATGTACCATGAGTGATGGACCATGAGTGATGGACCAGAAGTGATGGACCAAGAGTGATGTGTCCATGAGTGGTGTGTCCATGAGTGATGGACCATGAGTGATGGACCAGGAGTGATGGGCCATGAGTGTTGGACAAGGAATGATGGACCATGAGTGATGGACCAGGAGTGATGGACCAGGAGTGATGTGTCCATGAGTGGTGTGTCCATGAGTGATGGACCATGAGTGATGTGTCCTTGAGTGATGAACCATGAGTGATGGACCATGAGTGATGGACCATGAGTGACCTGTCCATGAATAATGTGTCCATGAGTGATGGTCCATGAGTGATGGAGCATGAATGATGTGTCCATGAATGAATTGTCCATGAGTGATGTGTTCATGAGTGGTGTGTCCATGAATGATGGACCATGAGTGATGTGTCCATGAGTGATGGACCATGAGTGATGGACCATGAGTTATGTGTTCATGAGTGATGGACCAGGAGTGATGGACCAGGAGTGATGGGCCATGAGTGATGGACAAGGAATGATGGACCATGAGTGATGGACCAGGAGTGATGGACCAGGAGTGATTTGTCCATGAGTGGTGTGTCCATGAGTGATGGACCATGAGTGATGTGTCCATGAGTGATGAACCATGAGTGATGGGCCATGAGTGATGGACCATGAGTGATGGAACATGAGTGACCTGTCTTTGAGTGATGTGTCCATGAGTGATGGACCATGAGTGATGGACCAGGAGTGATTGACCATGAGTGATGGACCACGATTGATGGACCATGAGGGATGGATCATGCATGATGGAACATGAGTGATGGACCATGAGTGATGGACCATGAGTGATGGACCATGAGTGAAGGAGCATGAGGGATGGATCATGCAGGATGGACCATGAGTGATGGAACATGATTGATGTACCATGAGGGATGGATCATGCATGATGGACCATGTGTGAATGACCATGAGTGATGGACAATGAGTGATGGACCATGAGTGATGGACAAGGAGTGATGGACCAGGAGTGATGTGTCCATGAACGGTGTGTCCATGAGTGATGGACCATGAGTGATGTGTCCATGAGTGACGAACCATGAGTGATGGACCATGAGTTATGCGTTCATGAGAGATGGTCCATGAGTGATGGACCAGGAGTGATGGACCATGAGTGATGGATCAGGAATGATGGACCATGAGTGATGGACCAGGAGTGATGGACCAGCAGTGATGTGTCCATGAGTGGTGTGTCCATGAGTGATGGACCATGAGTGATGTGTCCATGACTGATGAACCATGAGTGGTGGACCATGAGTGATGGACCATGAGTGATGGACCATGGGTGATTTGTCTATGAGTGATGTGTCCATGAGTGATGGACCATGAGTGATGGACCTTGAGTGATGTGTCTATGAGTGATGTGTCCATGAGTGATGGACCATGAGTGATGGACCATGAGTGATGTGCCTATGAGTGATGTGTCCATGAGTGATGGACCATGAGTGATGGACCTTGAGTGATGGACCAGGAGTGATGGACCAAGAGTGATGTGTCCATGAGTGATGGACCAGGAGTGATGGACCATGAGTGATGGACCATGAGTGATGGACCAGGATTGATAGACCAGGAGTGATGTGTCCATGAGTGGTGTGTCCATGAGTGCTGGACCCTGAGTGATGTGAGCATGAGTGATGGACCATGAGTGATGGACCATGAGTGATGGACCATGAGTGATGGTCCATGAGTGATTTGTGCATGAGTGATGGACCATGAGTGATGGACCATGAGTGATGTGTCCATGAATGAATTGTCCATGAGTGATGTGTTCATGAGTGGTGGACCATGAGTGATGTGTCCATGGGAGATGGACCATGAGTGATGGACCATGAGTGATGGTCCATGAGTGATTTGTCCATGGGTGATGGACCATGGGTGATGGACCATGGGTGATGTTCCATGAGTGATTTGTCCATGAGTGATGGACCATGAGTGGTGTGTCCATGAATGAATTGTCCATGAGTGATGTGTTCATGAGTGATGGACCATGAGTGATGTGTCCATGGGTGATGGACCATGTGGGATGGACCATGAGTGATGGACCATGAGTGATGGACCAGGATTGATGGTCCAGGAGTGATGTGTCCATGAGTGATGTGTCCATGAGTGATGGACCATGAGTGATGTGGCCATGAGTGATGGACCATCAGTGATGGACCATGAGTGATGGACCATGAGTGATGTGTCTATGAGTGATGTGTCCATGAGTGATGGGCCATGAGTGATGGGCCATGAGTGATGGACCATGAGTGATGGACCAAGAGTGATGGGCCATGAGTGATGGACAAGGAATGACGGACCATGAGTGATGGACCAGGAGTGATGGACCAGGAGTGATGTGTCCATGAGTGGTGTGTCCATGAGTGATGGACCATGAGGGATGTGTCCATGAGTGATGAACCATGAGTGATGGACCATGAGTGATGGACCATGAGTGATGGACCATGAGTGACCTGTCTATGAGTGATGTGTCCATGAGTGATGGTCCATGAGTGATGGACCATGAGTGATGTGTCCATGAATGAATTGTCCATGAGTGATGTGTTCATGAGTGGTGTGTCCATGAGTGATGGACCATGACTGATGTGTCCATTAGTGATGGACCATGAGTGATGGACCATGAGATATGTGTTCATGAGTGATGGACCAGGAGTAATGGACCAGGAGTGGTGGGCCATGAGTGATGGACAAGGAATGATGGACCATGAGTGATGGACCAGGAGTGATGGACCAGGAGTGATGTGTCCATGAGTGGTGTGTCCATGAGTGATGAACCATGAGTGATGTGTCCATGAGTGATGAACCATGAGTGATGGACCATGAGTGATGGACCATGAGTGATGGACCATGAGTGACCTGTCTTTGAGTGATGTGTCCATGAGTGATGGACCATGAGGGATGGACCAGGAGTGATTGACCATGAGTGATGGACCATGATTGATGGACCATGAGGGATGGATAATGCATGAAGGACCATGTGTGATGGACCATGAGTGATGGACCATGAGTGATGGACCATGAGTGATGGAGCATGAGTGAGGGACCAGGAGTGATTGACCATGAGTGATGGACCATGATTGATGGACCATGAGGGATGGGTCATGCATGATGGACCATGTATGATGGACCATGAGTGATGGACCATGAGTGATGGACCATGAGTGATGAGCCATGTGGGATGGACCATGAGTGATGGACCATGAGTGATGGACAAGGAGTGATGGACCAGGAGTGATGTGTCCATGAGTGGTGTGTCCATTAGTGATGGACCATGAGTGATGTGTCCATGAGTGACGAACCATGAGTGATGGACCATGAGTTATGCATTCATGAGTGATGGTCCATGAGTGATGGACCAGGAGTGATGGACCATGAGTGATGGACCAGGAATGATGGACCATGAGCGATGGACCAGGAGTGTTGGTCCAGGAGTGATGTGTCAATGAGTGTTGTGTCCATGAGTGATGGACCATGAGTGATGTGTCCATGAGTGATGAACCATGAGTGATGTGTCTATGAGTGATGTGTCCATGAGTGAAGGACCATGAGTGATGGACCTTGAGTGATGGACCAGGAGTGATGGACCAAGAGTGATGTGTCCATGAGTGATGGACCCTGAGTGATGGACCATGAGTGATGGACCATGATTGATGGACCATGAGTGATGGACCAGGATTGATGGACCAGGAGTGATGTGTCCATGAGTGGTGTGTCCATGAGTGCTGGACCATTAGTGATGTGTCCATGAGTGATGGACCATGAGTGATGGACCAGGCGTGATGGACCAAGAGTGATGTGTCCATGAGTGGTGTGTCCATGAGTGATGGACCATGAGTGATGGACCAGGAGTGATGGGCCATGAGTGATGGACAAGGAATGATGGACCATGAGTGATGGACCAGGAGTGATGGACCAGCAGTGATGTGTCCATGAGTGGTGTGTCCATGAGTGATGGACCATGAGTGATGTCTCCATGAGTGATGAACCATGAGTGATGGACCATGAGTGATGGACCATGAGTGACCTGTCTATGAGTGATGTGTCCATGAGTGATGGGCCATGAGTGATGGACCATGAGTGATGTGTCCATGAATGAATTGTCCATGAGTGATGTGTTCATGAGTGGTGTGTCCATGAGTGATGGACCATGAGTGATGTGTCCATGAGTGATGAACCATGAGTGATGGACCATGAGTGATGGACCATGAGTGACCTGTCTTTGAGTGATGTGTCCATGAGTGATGGACCATGAGTGATGGACCAGGAGTGATTGACCATGAGTGTTGGACCATGATTGTTGGATCATGAGGGATGGATCATGCATGATGGACCATGTGTGATGGATCATGAGTGATGGACCATGAGTGATGGAGCATGAGTGATGGACCAGGAGTGATTGACCATAAGTGATGGACCATGATTGATGGACCATGAGGGATGGAGCATGCATGATGGACCATGAGTGATGGAACATGATTGATGGACCATGAGGGATGGATCATGCATGATGGACCATGTGTGATGGACCATGAGTGATGGACCATGAGTGATGGACCATGAGTGATGGACCATGTGGGATGGACCATGAGTGATGGACCATGAGTGATGGACAAGGAGTGATGGACCAGGAGTGCTGTGTCCATGAGTGGTGTGTCCATGAGTGATGGACCATGAGTGTTGTGTCCATGAGTGACGAACCATGAGTGATGGACCATGAGTTATGCGTTCATGAGTGATGGTCCATGAGTGATGGACCAGGAGTGATGGACCATGAGTGATGGACCAGGAATGATGGACCATGAGTGATGGACCAGGAGTGATGGACCAGGAGTGATGGACCAGGAGTGATGTGTCCATGAGTGGTGTGTCCATGAGTGATGGACCATGAGTGATGTGTCCATGACTGATGAACCATGAGTGGTGGACCATGAGTGATGGACCATGAGTGATGGACCATGAGTGATTTGTCTATGAGTGATGTGTCCATGAGTGATGGACCATGAGTGATGGACCTTGAGTGATGTGTCTATGAGTGATGTGTCCATGAGTGATGGACCATGAGTGATGGACCATGAGTGATGTGTCTATGAGTGATGTGTCCATGAGTGATGGACCATGAGTGATGGACCTTGAGTGATGGACCAGGAGTGATGGACCAAGAGTGATGTGTCCATGAGTGATGGACCAGGAGTGATGGACCATGAGTGATGGATCAGGATTGATAGACCAGGAGTGATGTGTCCATGAGTGGTGTGTCCATGAGTGCTGGACCCTGAGTGATGTGACCATGAGTGATGGACCATGAGTGATGGACCATGAGTGATGGACCATGAGTGATGGTCCATGAGTGATTTGTCCATGAGTGATGGACCATGAGTGATGGACCATGAGTGATGTGTCCATGAATGAATTGTCCATGAGTGATGTGTTCATGAGTGGTGGACCATGAGTGATGTGTCCATGGGAGATGGACCATGAGTGATGGACCATGAGTGATGGTCCATGAGTGATTTGTCCATGGGTGATGGACCATGGGTGATGGACCATGGGTGATGGTCCATGAGTGATTTGTCCATGAGTGATGGACCATGAGTGGTGTGTCCATGAATGAATTGTCCATGAGTGATGTGTTCATGAGTGATGGACCATGAGTGATGTGTCCATGGGTGATGGACCATGTGGGATGGACCATGAGTGATGGACCATGAGTGATGGACCAGGATTGATGGTCCAGGAGTGATGTGTCCATGAGTGATGTGTCCATGAGTGATGGACCATGAGTGATGTGGCCATGAGTGATGGACCATCAGTGATGGACCATGAGTGATGGACCATGAGTGATGTGTCTATGAGTGATGTGTCCATGAGTGATGGGCCATGAGTGATGGACCATGAGTGATGGACCAGGAGTGATGGACCAAGAATGATGTGTCCATGAGTGGTGTGTCCATGAGTGATGGACCATGAGTGATGGACCAAGAGTGATGGGCCATGAGTGATGGACAAGGAATGACGGACCATGAGTGATGGACCAGGAGTGATGGACCAGGAGTGATGTGTCCATGAGTGGTGTGTCCATGAGTGTTGGACCATGAGGGATGTGTCCATGAGTGATGAACCATGAGTGATGGACCATGAGTGATGGACCCAGAGTGGTGTGTCCATGAGTGATGGACCATGAGTGATGTGTCCATGACTGATGAACCATGAGTGGTGGACCATGAGTGATGGACCATGAGTGATGGACCATGAGTGATTTGTCTATGAGTGATGTGTCCATGAGTGATGGACCATGAGTGATGGACCTTGAGTGATGTGTCTATGAGTGATGTGTCCATGAGTGATGGACCATGAGTGATGGACCATGAGTGATGTGTCTATGAGTGATGTGTCCATGAGTGATGGACCATGAGTGATGGACCTTGAGTGATGGACCAGGAGTGATGGACCAAGAGTGATGTGTCCATGAGTGATGGACCAGGAGTGATGGACCATGAGTGATGGACCAGGATTGATAGACCAGGAGTGATGTGTCCATGAGTGGTGTGTCCATGAGTGCTGGACCCTGAGTGATGTGACCATGAGTGATGGACCATGAGTGATGGACCATGAGTGATGGACCATGAGTGATGGTCCATGAGTGATTTGTCCATGAGTGATGGACCATGAGTGATGGACCATGAGTGATGTGTCCATGAATGAATTGTCCATGAGTGATGTGTTCATGAGTGGTGGACCATGAGTGATGTGTCCATGGGAGATGGACCATGAGTGATGGACCATGAGTGATGGTCCATGAGTGATTTGTCCATGGGTGATGGACCATGGGTGATGGACCATGGGTGATGGTCCATGAGTGATTTGTCCATGAGTGATGGACCATGAGTGGTGTGTCCATGAATGAATTGTCCATGAGTGATGTGTTCATGAGTGATGGACCATGAGTGATGTGTCCATGGGTGATGGACCATGTGGGATGGACCATGAGTGATGGACCATGAGTGATGGACCAGGATTGATGGTCCAGGAGTGATGTGTCCATGAGTGATGTGTCCATGAGTGATGGACCATGAGTGATGTGGCCATGAGTGATGGACCATCAGTGATGGACCATGAGTGATGGACCATGAGTGATGTGTCTATGAGTGATGTGTCCATGAGTGATGGGCCATGAGTGATGGACCATGAGTGATGGACCAGGAGTGATGGACCAAGAATGATGTGTCCATGAGTGGTGTGTCCATGAGTGATGGACCATGAGTGATGGACCAAGAGTGATGGGCCATGAGTGATGGACAAGGAATGACGGACCATGAGTGATGGACCAGGAGTGATGGACCAGGAGTGATGTGTCCATGAGTGGTGTGTCCATGAGTGATGGACCATGAGGGATGTGTCCATGAGTGATGAACCATGAGTGATGGACCATGAGTGATGGACCATGAGTGACCTGTCTATGAGTTATGTGTCCATGAGTGATGGTCCATGAGTGATGGACCATGAGTGATGTGTCCATGAATGAGTTGTCCATGAGTGATGTGTTCATGAGTGGTGTGTCCATGAGTGATGGACCATGACTGATGTGTCCATTAGTGATGGACCATGAGTGATGGACCATGAGATATGTGTTCATGAGTGATGGACCAGGATTAATGGACGAGGAATGGTGGGCCATGAGTGATGGACAAGGAATGATGGACCATGAGTGATGGACCAGGAGTGATGGACCAGGAGTGATGTGTCCAAGAGTGGTGTGTCCATGAGTGATGAACCATGAGTGATGTGTCCATGAGTGATGAAACATGAGTGATGGACCGTGAGTGATGGACCATGAGTGATGGACCATGAGTGACCTGTCTTTGAGTGATGTGTCCATGAGTGATGGACCATGAGGGATGGACCAGGAGTGATTGACCATGAGTGATGGACCATGATTGATGGACCATGAGGGATGGATAATGCATGAAGGACCATGTGTGATGGACCATGAGTGATGGACCATGAGTGATGGAGCATGAGTGAGGGACCAGGAGTGATTGACCATGAGTGATGGACCATGATTGATGGACCATGAGGGATGGGTCATGCATGATGGACCATGTATGGTGGACCATGAGTAATGGACCATGAGTGATGGGCCATGTGGGATGGACCATGAGTGATGGACCATGAGTGATGGACAAGGAGTGATGGACCAGGAGTGATGTGTCCATGAGTGGTGTGTCCATTAGTGATGGACCATGAGTGATGTGTCCATGAGTGACGAACCATGAGTGATGGACCATGAGTTATGCATTCATGAGTGATGGTCCATGAGTGATGGACCAGGAGTGATGGACCATGAGTGATGGACCAGGAATGATGGACCATGAGTGATGGACCAGGAGTGTTGGTCCAGGAGTGATGTGTCAATGAGTGGTGTGTCCATGAGTGATGGACCATGAGTGATGTGTCCATGAGTGATGAACCATGAGTGATGTGTCTATGAGTGATGTGTCCATGAGTGATGGACCATGAGTGATGGACCTTGAGTGATGGACCAGGAGTGATGGACCAAGAGTGATCTGTCCATGAGTGATGGACCCTGAGTGATGGACCATGAGTGATGGACCATGATTGATGGACCATGAGTGATGGACCAGGATTGAAGGACCAGGAGTGATGTGTCCATGAGTGGTGTGTCCATGAGTGCTGGACCATTAGTGATGTGTCCATGAGTGATGGACCATGAGTGATGGACCATGAGTGATGGACCAGGAGTGATGGACCATGAGTGTTGTGTCCATGAGTGACGAACCATGAGTGTTGGACGATGAGGTATGCGTTCATGAGTGATGGTCCATGAGTGATGGACCAGGAGAGATGGACCATGAGTGATGGACCAGGAATGATGGACCATGAGTGATGGACCAGGAGTGATGGACCCGGAGTGATGTGTCCATGAGTGGTGTGTCCATGAGTGATGGACCATGAGTGATGTGTCCATGACTGATGAACCATGAGTGGTGGACCATGAGTGATGGACCATGAGTGATGGACCATGAATGATTTGTCTATGAGTGATGTGTCCATGAGTGATGGACCAAGAGTGATGGACCTTGAGTGATGTGTCTATGAGTGATGTGTCCATGAGTGATGGACCATGAGTGATGGACCATGAGTGATGTGTCTATGAGTGATGTGTCCATGAGTGATGGACCATGAGTGATGGACCTTGAGTGATGGACCAGGAGTGATGGACCAAGAGTGATGTGTCCATGAGTGATGGACCAGGAGTGATGGACCATGAGTGATGGACCATGAGTGATGGACCATGAGTGATGGACCAGGATTGATAGACCAGGAGTGATGTGTCCATGAGTGGTGTGTCCATGAGTGCTGGACCCTGAGTGATGTGAGCATGAGTGATGGACCATGAGTGATGGACCATGAGTGATGGACCATGAGTGATGGACCATGAGTGATGGTCCATGAGTGATTTGTCCATGAGTGATGGACCATGAGTGATGGACCATGAGTGATGTGTCCATGAATGAATTGTCCATGAGTGATGTGTTCATGAGTGGTGGACCATGAGTGATGTGTCCATGGGAGATGGACCATGAGTGATGGACCATGAGTGATGGTCCATGAGTGATTTGTCCATGGGTGATGGACCATGGGTGATGGACCATGGGTGATGGTCCATGAGTGATTTGTCCATGAGTGATGGACCATGAGTGGTGTGTCCATGAATGAATTGTCCATGAGTGATGTGTTCATGAGTGATGGACCATGAGTGATGTGTCCATGGGTGATGGACCATGTGGGATGGACCATGAGTGATGGACCATGAGTGATGGACCAGGATTGATGGTCCAGGAGTGATGTGTCCATGAGTGATGTGTCCATGAGTGATGGACCATGAGTGATGTGGCCATGAGTGATGGACCATCAGTGATGGACCATGAGTGATGGACCATGAGTGATGTGTCTATGAGTGATGTGTCCATGAGTGATGGGCCATGAGTGATGGGCCATGAGTGATGGACCATGAGTGATGGACCAAGAGTGATGGGCCATGAGTGATGGACAAGGAATGACGGACCATGAGTGATGGACCAGGAGTGATGGACCAGGAGTGATGTGTCCATGAGTGGTGTGTCCATGAGTGATGGACCATGAGTGATGAACCATGAGTGATGGACCATGAGTGATGGACCATGAGTGATGGACCATGAGTGACCTGTCTATGAGTGATGGACCATGAGTGATGTGTCCATGAATGAATTGTCCATGAGTGATGTGTTCATGAGTGGTGTGTCCATGAGTGATGGACCATGACTGATGTGTCCATTAGTGATGGACCATGAGTGATGGACCATGAGATATGTGTTCATGAGTGATGGACCAGGAGTAATGGACCAGCAGTGGTGGGCCATGAGTGATGGACAAGGAATGATGGACCATGAGTGATGGACCAGGAGTGATGGACCAGGAGTGATGTGTCCATGAGTGGTGTGTCCATGAGTGATGAACCATGAGTGATGTGTCCATGAGTGATGAACCATGAGTGATGGACCATGAGTGATGGACCATGAGTGATGGACCATGAGTGACCTGTCTTTGAGTGATGTGTCCATGAGTGATGGACCATGAGGGATGGACCAGGAGTGATTGACCATGAGTGATGGACTATGATTGATGGACCATGAGGGATGGATAATGCATGAAGGACCATGTGTGATGGACCATGAGTGATGGACCATGAGTGATGGAGCATGAGTGAGGGACCAGGAGTGATTGACCATGAGTGATGGACCATGATTGATGGACCATGAGGGATGGGTCATGCATGATGGACCATGTATGATGGACCATGAGTGATGGACCATGAGTGATGGGCCATGTGGGATGGACCATGAGTGATGGACCATGAGTGATGGACAAGGAGTGATGGACCAGGAGTGATGTGTCCATGAGTGGTGTGTCCATTAGTGATGGACCATGAGTGATGTGTCCATGAGTGACGAACCATGAGTGATGGACCATGAGTTATGCATTCATGAGTGATGGTCCATGAGTGATGGACCAGGAGTGATGGACCATGAGTGATGGACCAGGAATGATGGACCATGAGCGATGGACCAGGAGTGTTGGTCCAGGAGTGATGTGTCAATGAGTGTTGTGTCCATGAGTGATGGACCATGAGTGATGTGTCCATGAGTGATGAACCATGAGTGATGTGTCTATGAGTGATGTGTCCATGAGTGATGGACCATGAGTGATGGACCTTGAGTGATGGACCAGGAGTGATGGACCAAGAGTGATGTGTCCATGAGTGATGGACCAGGAGTGATGGACCAAGAATGATGTGTCCATGAGTGGTGTGTCCATGAGTGATGGACCATGAGTGATGGACCAAGAGTGATGGGCCATGAGTGATGGACAAGGAATGACGGACCATGAGTGATGGACCAGGAGTGATGGACCAGGAGTGATGTGTCCATGAGTGGTGTGTCCATGAGTGATGGACCATGAGGGATGTGTCCATGAGTGATGAACCATGAGTGATGGACCATGAGTGATGGACCATGAGTGACCTGTCTATGAGTGATGTGTCCATGAGTGATGGTCCATGAGTGATGGACCATGAGTGATGTGTCCATGAATGAATTGTCCATGAGTGATGTGTTCATGAGTGGTGTGTCCATGATTGATGGACCATGAGTGATGTGTCCATGAGTGATGAACCATGAGTGATGTGTCTATGAGTGATGTGTCCATGAGTGATGGACCATGAGTGATGGACCATGAGTGATGTGTCCATGAATGAATTGTCCATGAGTGATGTGTTCATGAGTGGTGTGTCCATGAGTGATGGACCATGAGTGATGTGTCCATGAGTGATGAACCATGAGTGATGGACCAGGAGTGATTGACCATGAGTGTTGGACCATGAGTGACCTGTCTTTGAGTGATGTGTCCATGAGTGATGGACCATGAGTGATGGACCAGGAGTGATTGACCATGAGTGTTGGACCATGATTGTTGGATCATGAGGGATGGATCATGCATGATGGACCATGTGTGATGGATCATGAGTGATGGACCATGAGTGATGGAGCATGAGTGATGGACCAGCAGTGATTGACCATGAGTGATGGACCATGATTGATGGACCATGAGGGATGGAGCATGCATGATGGACCATGAGTGATGGAACATGATTGATGGACTATGAGGGATGGATTATGCATGAAGGACCATGTGTGATGGACCATGAGTGATGGACCATGAGTGATGGACCATGAGTGATGGACCATGTGGGATGGACCATGAGTGATGGACCATGAGTGATGGACAAGGAGTGATGGACCAGGAGTGCTGTGTCCATGAGTGGTGTGTCCATGAGTGATGGACCATGAGTGTTGTGTCCATGAGTGACGAACCATGAGTGATGGACCATGAGTTATGCGTTCATGAGTGATGGTCCATGAGTGATGGACCATGAGTGATGGACCATGAGTGATGGACCAGGAATGATGGACCATGAGTGATGGACCAGGAGTGATGGACCAGGAGTGATGTGTCCATGAGTGGTGTGTCCATGAGTGATGGACCATGAGTGATGTGTCCATGACTGATGAACCATGAGTGGTGGACCATGAGTGATGGACCATGAGTGATGGACCATGAGTGATTTGTCTATGAGTGATGTGTCCATGAGTGATGGACCATGAGTGATGGACCTTGAGTGATGTGTCTATGAGTGATGTGTCGATGAGTGATGGACCATGAGTGATGGACCATGAGTGATGTGTCTATGAGTGATGTGTCCATGGGTGATGGACCATGAGTGATGGACCTTGAGTGATGGACCAGGAGTGATGGACCAAGAGTGATGTGTCCATGAGTGATGGACCAGGAGTGATGGACCATCAGTGATGGACCATGAGTGATGGACCATGAGTGATGGACCAGGATTGATAGACCAGGAGTGATGTGTCCATGAGTGGTGTGTCCATGAGTGCTGGACCCTGAGTGATGTGACCATGAGTGATGGACCATGAGTGATGGACCATGAGTGATGGACCATGAGTGATGGTCCATGAGTGATTTGTCCATGAGTGATGGACCATGAGTGATGGACCATGAGTGATGTGTCCATGAATGAATTGTCCATGAGTGATGTGTTCATGAGTGGTGGACCATGAGTGATGTGTCCATGGGAGATGGACCATGAGTGATGGACCATGAGTGATGGTCCATGAGTGATTTGTCCATGGGTGATGGACCATGGGTGATGGACCATGGGTGATGGTCCATGAGTGATTTGTCCATGAGTGATGGACCATGAGTGGTGTGTCCATGAATGAATTGTCCATGAGTGATGTGTTCATGAGTGATGGACCATGAGTGATGTGTCCATGGGTGATGGACCATGTGGGATGGACCATGAGTGATGGACCATGAGTGATGGACCAGGATTGATGGTCCAGGAGTGATGTGTCCATGAGTGATGTGTCCATGAGTGATGGACCATGAGTGATGTGGCCATGAGTGATGGACCATCAGTGATGGACCATGAGTGATGGACCATGAGTGATGTGTCTATGAGTGATGTGTCCATGAGTGATGGGCCATGAGTGATGGACCATGAGTGATGGACCAGGAGTGATGGACCAAGAATGATGTGTCCATGAGTGGTGTGTCCATGAGTGATGGACCATGAGTGATGGACCAAGAGTGATGGGCCATGAGTGATGGACAAGGAATGACGGACCATGAGTGATGGACCAGGAGTGATGGACCAGGAGTGATGTGTCCATGAGTGGTGTGTCCATGAGTGATGGACCATGAGGGATGTGTCCATGAGTGATGAACCATGAGTGATGGACCATGAGTGATGGACCATGAGTGACCTGTCTATGAGTGATGTGTCCATGAGTGATGGTCCATGAGTGATGGACCATGAGTGATGTGTCCATGAATGAATTGTCCATGAGTGATGTGTTCATGAGTGGTGTGTCCATGAGTGATGGACCATGACTGATGTGTCCATTAGTGATGGACCATGAGTGATGGACCATGAGATATGTGTTCATGAGTGATGGACCAGGAGTAATGGACCAGCAGTGGTGGGCCATGAGTGATGGACAAGGAATGATGGACCATGAGTGATGGACCAGGAGTGATGGACCAGGAGTGATGTGTCCAAGAGTGGTGTGTCCATGAGTGATGAACCATGAGTGATGTGTCCATGAGTGATGAACCATGAGTGATGGACCATGAGTGATGGACCATGAGTGATGGACCATGAGTGACCTGTCTTTGAGTGATGTGTCCATGAGTGATGGACCATGAGGGATGGACCAGGAGTGATTGACCATGAGTGATGGACCATGATTGATGGACCATGAGGGATGGATAATGCATGAAGGACCATGTGTGATGGACCATGAGTGATGGACCATGAGTGATGGAGCATGAGTGAGGGACCAGGAGTGATTGACCATGAGTGATGGACCATGATTGATGGACCATGAGGGATGGGTCATGCATGATGGACCATGTATGATGGACCATGAGTGATGGACCATGAGTGATGGGCCATGTGGGATGGACCATGAGTGATGGACCATGAGTGATGGACAAGGAGTGATGGACCAGGAGTGATGTGTCCATGAGTGGTGTGTCCATTAGTGATGGACCATGAGTGATGTGTCCATGAGTGACGAACCATGAGTGATGGACCATGAGTTATGCATTCATGAGTGATGGTCCATGAGTGATGGACCAGGAGTGATGGACCATGAGTGATGGACCAGGAATGATGGACCATGAGTGATGGACCAGGAGTGTTGGTCCAGGAGTGATGTGTCAATGAGTGGTGTGTCCATGAGTGATGGACCATGAGTGATGTGTCCATGAGTGATGAACCATGAGTGATGTGTCTATGAGTGATGTGTCCATGAGTGATGGACCATGAGTGATGGACCTTGAGTGATGGACCAGGAGTGATGGACCAAGAGTGATCTGTCCATGAGTGATGGACCCTGAGTGATGGACCATGAGTGATGGACCATGATTGATGGACCATGAGTGATGGACCAGGATTGATGGACCAGGAGTGATGTGTCCATGAGTGGTGTGTCCATGAGTGCTGGACCATTAGTGATGTGTCCATGAGTGATGGACCATGAGTGATGGACCATGAGTGATGGACCATGAGTGATGGACCAAGAGTGATGTGTCCATGAGTGGTGTGTCCATGAGTGATGAACCATGAGTGTTGGACCATGAGTGATGGACCATGAGTGATGGACCATGAGTGATTTGTCTATGAGTGATGTGTCCATGAGTGATGGACGATGAGTGATGGACCTTGAGTGATGTGTCTATGAGTGATGTGTCCATGAGTGATGTCTCCATGAGTGATGAACCATGAGTGATGTGTCCATGAGTGATGGGCCATGAGTGATGGACCATGAGTGATGTGTCCATGAATGAATTGTCCATGAGTGATGTGTTCATCAGTGGTGTGTCCATGAGTGATGGACCATGAGTGATGTGCCCATGATTGATGGACCATGAGTGATGGACCAGGATTGATGGACCAGGAGTGATGTGTCCATGAGTGGTGTGTCCATGAGTGCTGGACCATTAGTGATGTGTCCATGAGTGATGGACCATAAGTGATGGACCATGAGTGATGGACCAGGAGTGATGGACCAAGAGTGATGTGTCCATGAGTGGTGTGTCCATGAGTGATGGACCATGAGTGATGGACCAGGAGTGATGGGCCATGAGTGATGGACAAGGAATGATGGACCATGAGTGATGGACCAGGAGTGATGGACCAGCAGTGATGTGTTCATGAGTGGTGTGTCCATGAGTGATGGACCATGAGTGATGTCTCCATGAGTGATGAACCATGAGTGATGGACCATGAGTGATGGACCATGAGTGATGGGCCATGTGGGATGGACCATGAGTGATGGACCATGAGTGATGGACAAGGAGTGATGGACCAGGAGTGATGTGTCCATGAGTGGTGTGTCCATTAGTGATGGACCATGAGTGATGTGTCCATGAGTGACGAACCATGAGTGATGGACCATGAGTTATGCATTCATGAGTGATGGTCCATGAGTGATGGACCAGGAGTGATGGACCATGAGTGATGGACCAGGAATGATGGACCATGAGCGATGGACCAGGAGTGTTGGTCCAGGAGTGATGTGTCAATGAGTGTTGTGTCCATGATTGATGGACCATGAGTGATGTGTCCATGAGTGATGAACCATGAGTGATGTGTCTATGAGTGATGTGTCCATGAGTGATGGACCATGAGTGATGGACCATGAGTGATGTGTCCATGAATGAATTGTCCATGAGTGATGTGTTCATGAGTGGTGTGTCCATGAGTGATGGACCATGAGTGATGTGTCCATGAGTGATGAACCATGAGTGATGGACCAGGAGTGATTGACCATGAGTGTTGGACCATGAGTGACCTGTCTTTGAGTGATGTGTCCATGAGTGATGGACCATGAGTGATGGACCAGGAGTGATTGACCATGAGTGTTGGACCATGATTGTTGGATCATGAGGGATGGATCATGCATGATGGACCATGTGTGATGGATCATGAGTGATGGACCATGAGTGATGGAGCATGAGTGATGGACCAGGAGTGATTGACCATGAGTGATGGACCATGAGTGATGGACAAGGAGTGATGGACCAGGAGTGCTGTGTCCATGAGTGGTGTGTCCATGAGTGATGGACCATGAGTGTTGTGTCCATGAGTGACGAACCATGAGTGATGGACCATGAGTTATGCGTTCATGAGTGATGGTCCATGAGTGATGGACCATGAGTGATGGACCATGAGTGATGGACCAGGAATGATGGACCATGAGTGATGGACCAGGAGTGATGGACCAGGAGTGATGTGTCCATGAGTGGTGTGTCCATGAGTGATGGACCATGAGTGATGTGTCCATGACTGATGAACCATGAGTGGTGGACCATGAGTGATGGACCATGAGTGATGGACCATGAGTGATTTGTCTATGAGTGATGTGTCCATGAGTGATGGACCATGAGTGATGGACCTTGAGTGATGTGTCTATGAGTGATGTGTCGATGAGTGATGGACCATGAGTGATGGACCATGAGTGATGTGTCTATGAGTGATGTGTCCATGAGTGATGGACCATGAGTGATGGACCTTGAGTGATGGACCAGGAGTGATGGACCAAGAGTGATGTGTCCATGAGTGATGGACCAGGAGTGATGGACCATCAGTGATGGACCATGAGTGATGGACCATGAGTGATGGACCAGGATTGATAGACCAGGAGTGATGTGTCCATGAGTGGTGTGTCCATGAGTGCTGGACCCTGAGTGATGTGACCATGAGTGATGGACCATGAGTGATGGACCATGAGTGATGGACCATGAGTGATGGTCCATGAGTGATTTGTCCATGAGTGATGGACCATGAGTGATGGACCATGAGTGATGTGTCCATGAATGAATTGTCCATGAGTGATGTGTTCATGAGTGGTGGACCATGAGTGATGTGTCCATGGGAGATGGACCATGAGTGATGGACCTTGAGTGATGTGTCTATGAGTGATGTGTCGATGAGTGATGGACCATGAGTGATGGACCATGAGTGATGTGTCTATGAGTGATGTGTCCATGAGTGATGGACCATGAGTGATGGACCTTGAGTGATGGACCAGGAGTGATGGACCAAGAGTGATGTGTCCATGAGTGATGGACCAGGAGTGATGGACCATCAGTGATGGACCATGAGTGATGGACCATGAGTGATGGACCAGGATTGATAGACCAGGAGTGATGTGTCCATGAGTGGTGTGTCCATGAGTGCTGGACCCTGAGTGATGTGACCATGAGTGATGGACCATGAGTGATGGACCATGAGTGATGGACCATGAGTGATGGTCCATGAGTGATTTGTCCATGAGTGATGGACCATGAGTGATGGACCATGAGTGATGTGTCCATGAATGAATTGTCCATGAGTGATGTGTTCATGAGTGGTGGACCATGAGTGATGTGTCCATGGGAGATGGACCATGAGTGATGGACCATGAGTGATGGTCCATGAGTGATTTGTCCATGGGTGATGGACCATGGGTGATGGACCATGGGTGATGGTCCATGAGTGATTTGTCCATGAGTGATGGACCATGAGTGGTGTGTCCATGAATGAATTGTCCATGAGTGATGTGTTCATGAGTGATGGACCATGAGTGATGTGTCCATGGGTGATGGACCATGTGGGATGGACCATGAGTGATGGACCATGAGTGATGGACCAGGATTGATGGTCCAGGAGTGATGTGTCCATGAGTGATGTGTCCATGAGTGATGGACCATGAGTGATGTGGCCATGAGTGATGGACCATCAGTGATGGACCATGAGTGATGGACCATGAGTGATGTGTCTATGAGTGATGTGTCCATGAGTGATGGGCCATGAGTGATGGACCATGAGTGATGGACCAGGAGTGATGGACCAAGAATGATGTGTCCATGAGTGGTGTGTCCATGAGTGATGGACCATGAGTGATGGACCAAGAGTGATGGGCCATGAGTGATGGACAAGGAATGACGGACCATGAGTGATGGACCAGGAGTGATGGACCAGGAGTGATGTGTCCATGAGTGGTGTGTCCATGAGTGATGGACCATGAGGGATGTGTCCATGAGTGATGAACCATGAGTGATGGACCATGAGTGATGGACCATGAGTGACCTGTCTATGAGTGATGTGTCCATGAGTGATGGTCCATGAGTGATGGACCATGAGTGATGTGTCCATGAATGAATTGTCCATGAGTGATGTGTTCATGAGTGGTGTGTCCATGAGTGATGGACCATGACTGATGTGTCCATTAGTGATGGACCATGAGTGATGGACCATGAGATATGTGTTCATGAGTGATGGACCAGGAGTAATGGACCAGCAGTGGTGGGCCATGAGTGATGGACAAGGAATGATGGACCATGAGTGATGGACCAGGAGTGATGGACCAGGAGTGATGTGTCCAAGAGTGGTGTGTCCATGAGTGATGAACCATGAGTGATGTGTCCATGAGTGATGAACCATGAGTGATGGACCATGAGTGATGGACCATGAGTGATGGACCATGAGTGACCTGTCTTTGAGTGATGTGTCCATGAGTGATGGACCATGAGGGATGGACCAGGAGTGATTGACCATGAGTGATGGACCATGATTGATGGACCATGAGGGATGGATAATGCATGAAGGACCATGTGTGATGGACCATGAGTGATGGACCATGAGTGATGGAGCATGAGTGAGGGACCAGGAGTGATTGACCATGAGTGATGGACCATGATTGATGGACCATGAGGGATGGGTCATGCATGATGGACCATGTATGATGGACCATGAGTGATGGACCATGAGTGATGGGCCATGTGGGATGGACCATGAGTGATGGACCATGAGTGATGGACAAGGAGTGATGGACCAGGAGTGATGTGTCCATGAGTGGTGTGTCCATTAGTGATGGACCATGAGTGATGTGTCCATGAGTGACGAACCATGAGTGATGGACCATGAGTTATGCATTCATGAGTGATGGTCCATGAGTGATGGACCAGGAGTGATGGACCATGAGTGATGGACCAGGAATGATGGACCATGAGCGATGGACCAGGAGTGTTGGTCCAGGAGTGATGTGTCAATGAGTGTTGTGTCCATGATTGATGGACCATGAGTGATGTGTCCATGAGTGATGAACCATGAGTGATGTGTCTATGAGTGATGTGTCCATGAGTGATGGACCATGAGTGATGGACCTTGAGTGATGGACCAGGAGTGATGGACCAAGAGTGATGTGTCCATGAGTGATGGACCCTGAGTGATGGACCATGAGTGATGGACCATGATTGATGGACCATGAGTGATGGACCAGGATTGATGGACCAGGAGTGATGTGTCCATGAGTGGTGTGTCCATGAGTGCTGGACCATTAGTGATGTGTCCATGAGTGATGGACCATGAGTGATGGACCATGAGTGATGGACCAGGTGTGATGGACCAAGAGTGATGTGTCCATGAGTGGTGTGTCCATGAGTGATGGACCATGAGTGATGGACCAGGAGTGATGGGCCATGAGTGATGGACAAGGAATGATGGGCCATGAGTGATGGACCAGGAGTGATGGACCAGCAGTGATGTGTCCATGAGTGGTGTGTCCATGAGTGATGGACCATGAGTGATGTCTCCATGAGTGATGAACCATGAGTGATGGACCATGAGTGATGGACCATGAGTGATGGACCATGAGTGACCTGTCTATGAGTGATGTGTCCATGAGTGATGGGCCATGAGTGATGGACCATGAGTGATGTGTCCATGAATGAATTGTCCATGAGTGATGTGTTCATGAGTGGTGTGTCCATGAGTGATGGACCATGAGTGATGTGTCCATGAGTGATGAACCATGAGTGATGGACCATGAGTGATGGACCATGAGTGACCTGTCTTTGAGTGATGTGTCCATGAGTGATGGACCATGAGTGATGGACCAGGAGTGATTGACCATGAGTGTTGGACCATGATTGTTGGATCATGAGGGATGGATCATGCATGATGGACCATGTGTGATGGATCATGAGTGATGGACCATGAGTGATGGAGCATGAGTGATGGACCAGGAGTGATTGACCATGAGTGATGGACCATGATTGATGGACCATGAGGGATGGAGCATGCATGATGGACCATGAGTGATGGAACATGATTGATGGACTATGAGGGATGGATCATGCATGATGGACCATGTATGATGGACCATGAGTGATGGACCATGAGTGATGGACCATGAGTGATGGACCATGTGGGATGGACCATGAGTGATGGACCATGAGTGATGGACAAGGAGTGATGGACCAGGAGTGCTGTGTCCATGAGTGGTGTGTCCATGAGTGATGGACCATGAGTGTTGTGTCCATGAGTGACGAACCATGAGTGATGGACCATGAGTTATGCGTTCATGAGTGATGGTCCATGAGTGATGGACCATGAGTGATGGACCATGAGTGATGGACCAGGAATGATGGACCATGAGTGATGGACCAGGAGTGATGGACCAGGAGTGATGTGTCCATGAGTGGTGTGTCCATGAGTGATGGACCATGAGTGATGTGTCCATGACTGATGAACCATGAGTGGTGGACCATGAGTGATGGACCATGAGTGATGGACCATGAGTGATTTGTCTATGAGTGATGTGTCCATGAGTGATGGACCATGAGTGATGGACCTTGAGTGATGTGTCTATGAGTGATGTGTCCATGAGTGATGGACCATGAGTGATGGACCATGAGTGATGTGTCTATGAGTGATGTGTCCATGAGTGATGGACCATGAGTGATGGACCTTGAGTGATGGACCAGGAGTGATGGACCAAGAGTGATGTGTCCATGAGTGATGGACCAGGAGTGATGGACCATGAGTGATGGACCATGAGTGATGGACCATGAGTGATGGACCAGGATTGATAGACCAGGAGTGATGTGTCCATGAGTGGTGTGTCCATGAGTGCTGGACCCTGAGTGATGTGACCATGAGTGATGGACCATGAGTGATGGACCATGAGTGATGGACCATGAGTGATGGTCCATGAGTGATTTGTCCATGAGTGATGGACCATGAGTGATGGACCGTGAGTGATGTGTCCATGAATGAATTGTCCATGAGTGATGTGTTCATGAGTGGTGGACCATGAGTGATGTGTCCATGGGAGATGGACCATGAGTGATGGACCATGAGTGATGGTCCATGAGTGATTTGTCCATGGGTGATGGACCATGGGTGATGGACCATGGGTGATGGTCCATGAGTGATTTGTCCATGAGTGATGGACCATGAGTGGTGTGTCCATGAATGAATTGTCCATGAGTGATGTGTTCATGAGTGATGGACCATGAGTGATGTGTCCATGGGTGATGGACCATGTGGGATGGACCATGAGTGATGGACCATGAGTGATGGACCAGGATTGATGGTCCAGGAGTGATGTGTCCATGAGTGATGTGTCCATGAGTGATGGACCATGAGTGATGTGGCCATGAGTGATGGACCATCAGTGATGGACCATGAGTGATGGACCATGAGTGATGTGTCTATGAGTGATGTGTCCATGAGTGATGGGCCATGAGTGATGGACCATGAGTGATGGACCAGGAGTGATGGACCAAGAATGATGTGTCCATGAGTGGTGTGTCCATGAGTGATGGACCATGAGTGATGGACCAAGAGTGATGGGCCATGAGTGATGGACAAGGAATGACGGACCATGAGTGATGGACCAGGAGTGATGGACCAGGAGTGATGTGTACATGAGTGGTGTGTCCATGAGTGATGGACCATGAGGGATGTGTCCATGAGTGATGAACCATGAGTGATGGACCATGAGTGATGGACCATGAGTGACCTGTCTATGAGTGATGTCTCCATGAGTGATGGTCCATGAGTGATGGACCATGAGTGATGTGTCCATGAATGAATTGTCCATGAGTGATGTGTTCATGAGTGGTGTGTCCATGAGTGATGGACCATGACTGATGTGTCCATTAGTGATGGACCATGAGTGATGGACCATGAGATATGTGTTCATGAGTGATGGACCAGGAGTAATGGACCAGGAGTGGTGGGCCATGAGTGATGGACAAGGAATGATGGACCATGAGTGATGGACCAGGAGTGATGGACCAGGAGTGGTGTGTCCAAGAGTGGTGTGTCCATGAGTGATGAACCATGAGTGATGTGTCCATGAGTGATGAACCATGAGTGATGGACCATGAGTGATGGACCATGAGTGATGGACCATGAGTGACCTGTCTTTGAGTGATGTGTCCATGAGTGATGGACCATGAGGGATGGACCAGGAGTGATTGACCATGAGTGATGGACCATGATTGATGGACCATGAGGGATGGATAATGCATGAAGGACCATGTGTGATGGACCATGAGTGATGGACCATGAGTGATGGAGCATGAGTGAGGGACCAGGAGTGATTGACCATGAGTGATGGACCATGATTGATGGACCATGAGGGATGGGTCATGCATGATGGACCATGTATGATGGACCATGAGTGATGGACCATGACTGATGGGCCATGTGGGATGGACCATGAGTGATGGACCATGAGTGATGGACAAGGAGTGATGGACCAGGAGTGATGTGTCCATGAGTGGTGTGTCCATTAGTGATGGACCATGAGTGATGTGTCCATGAGTGACGAACCATGAGTGATGGACCATGAGTTATGCATTCATGAGTGATGGTCCATGAGTGATGGACCAGGAGTGATGGACCATGAGTGATGGACCAGGAATGATGGACCATGAGTGATGGACCAGGAGTGTTGGTCCAGGAGTGATGTGTCAATGAGTGGTGTGTCCATGAGTGATGGACCATGAGTGATGTGTCCATGAGTGATGAACCATGAGTGATGTGTCTATGAGTGATGTCTCCAAGAGTGATGGACCATGAGTGATGGACCTTGAGTGATGGACCAGGAGTGATGGACCAAGAGTGATGTGTCCATGAGTGATGGACCCTGAGTGATGGACCATGAGTGATGGACCATGATTGATGGAGCATGAGTGATGGATCAGGATTGATGGACCAGGAGTGATGTGTCCATGAGTGGTGTGTCCATGAGTGCTGGACCATTAGTGATGTGTCCATGAGTGATGGACCATGAGTGATGGAACATGAGTGATGGACTAGGAGTGATGGACCAAGAGTGATGTGTCCATGAGTGGTGTGTCCATGAGTGATGAACCATGAGTGGTGGACCATGTGTGATGGACCATGAGTGATGGACTATGAGTGATTTGTCTATGAGTGATGTGTCCATGAGTGATGGACCATGAGTGATGGACCTTGAGTGATGTGTCTATGAGTGATGTGTCCATGAGTGATGTCTCCATGAGTGATGAACCATGAGTGATGGACCATGAGTGATGGACCAGGATTGATGGACCAGGAGTGATGTGTCCATGAGTGGTGTGTCCATGAGTGCTGGACCATTAGTGATGTGTCCATGAGTGATGGACCATGAGTGATGGACCATGAGTGATGGACCAGGAGTGATGGACCAAGAGTGATGTGTCCATGAGTGGTGTGTCCATGAGTGATGGACCATGAGTGATGGACCAGGAGTGATGGGCCATGAGTGATGGACAAGGAATGATGGACTATGAGTGATGGACCAGGAGTGATGGACCAGCAGTGATGTGTTCATGAGTGGTGTGTCCATGAGTGATGGACCATGAGTGATGTCTCCATGAGTGATGAACCATGAGTGATGGACCATGAGTGATGGACCATGAGTGATGGACCATGAGTGACCTGTCTATGAGTGATGTGTCCATGAGTGATGGGCCATGAGTGATGGACCATGAGTGATGTGTCCATGAATGAATTGTCCATGAGTGATGTGTTCATCAGTGGTGTGTCCATGAGTGATGGACCATGAGTGATGTGTCCATGAGTGAAGAACCATGAGTGATGGACCTTGAGTGATGGACCATGAGTGACCTGTCTTTGAGTGATGTGTCCATGAGTGATGGACCATGAATGATGGACCAGGAGTGATTGACCATGAGTGTTGGACCATGATTGTTGGATCATGAGGGATGGATCATGCATGATGGACCATGTGTGATGGATCATGAGTGATGGACCATGAGTGATGGACCAGGAGTGATTGACCATGAGTGATGGACCATGATTGATGGACCATGAGGGATGGAGCATGCATGATGGACCATGAGTGATGGAACATGATTGATGGACCATGAGGGATGGATCATGCATGATGGACCATGTGTGATGGACCATGAGTGATGGACCATGAGTGATGGACCATGAGTGATGGACCATGTGGGATGGACCATGAGTGATGGACCATGAGTGATGGACAAGGAGTGATGGACCAGGAGTGCTGTGTCCATGAGTGGTGTGTCCATGAGTAATGGACCATGAGTGTTGTGTCCATGAGTGACGAACCATGAGTGATGGACCATGAGTTATGCGTTCATGAGTGATGGTCCATGAGTGATGGACCAGGAGTGATGGACCATGAGTGATGGACCAGGAATGATGGACCATGAGTGATGGACCAGGAGTGATGGACCAGGAGTGATGTGTCCATGAGTGGTGTGTCCATGAGTGATGGACCATGAGTGATGTGTCCATGACTGATGAACCATGAGTGGTGGACCATGAGTGATGGACCATGAGTGATGGACCATGAGTGACCTGTCTAGGAGTGATGTGTCCATGAGTGATGGTCCATGAGTGATGGACCATGAGTGATGTGTCCATGAATGAATTGTCCATGAGTGATGTGTTCATGAGTGGTGTGTCCATGAGTGATGGACCATGACTGATGTGTCCATTAGTGATGGACCATGAGTGATGGACCATGAGATATGTGTTCATGAGTGATGGACCAGGAGTAATGGACCAGGAGTGGTGGGCCATGAGTGATGGACAAGGAATGATGGACCATGAGTGATGGACCAGGAGTGATGGACCAGGAGTGGTGTGTCCAAGAGTGGTGTGTCCATGAGTGATGAACCATGAGTGATGTGTCCATGAGTGATGAACCATGAGTGATGGACCATGAGTGATGGACCATGAGTGATGGACCATGAGTGACCTGTCTTTGAGTGATGTGTCCATGAGTGATGGACCATGAGGGATGGACCAGGAGTGATTGACCATGAGTGATGGACCATGATTGATGGACCATGAGGGATGGATAATGCATGAAGGACCATGTGTGATGGACCATGAGTGATGGACCATGAATGATGGGCCATGTGGGATGGACCATGAGTGATGGACCATGAGTGATGCACAAGGAGTGATGGACCAGGAGTGATGTGTCCATGAGTGGTGTGTCCATTAGTGATGGACCATGAGTGATGTGTCCATGAGTGACGAACCATGAGTGATGGACCATGAGTTATGCATTCATGAGTGATGGTCCATGAGTGATGGACCAGGAGTGATGGACCATGAGTGATGGACCAGGAATGATGGACCATGAGTGATGGACCAGGAGTGTTGGTCCAGGAGTGATGTGTCAATGAGTGGTGTGTCCATGAGTGATGGACCATGAGTGATGTGTCCATGAGTGATGAACCATGAGTGATGTGTCTATGAGTGATGTCTCCAAGAGTGATGGACCATGAGTGATGGACCTTGAGTGATGGACCAGGAGTGATGGACCAAGAGTGATGTGTCCATGAGTGATGGACCCTGAGTGATGGACCATGAGTGATGGACCATGATTGATGGACCATGAGTGATGGACCAGGATTGATGGACCAGGAGTGATGTGTCCATGAGTGGTGTGTCCATGAGTGCTGGACCATTAGTGATGTGTCCATGAGTGATGGACCATGAGTGATGGAACATGAGTGATGGACCAGGAGTGATGGACCAAGAGAGATGTGTCCATGAGTGGTGTGTCCATGAGTGATGAACCATGAGTGGTGGACCATGAGTGATGGACCATGAGTGATGGACTATGAGTGATTTGTCTATGAGTGATGTGTCCATGAGTGATGGACCATGAGTGATGGACCTTGAGTGATGTGTCTATGAGTGATGTGTCCATGAGTGATGTCTCCATGAGTGATGAACCATGAGTGATGGACCATGAGTGATGGACCAGGATTGATGGACCAGGAGTGATGTGTCCATGAGTGGTGTGTCCATGAGTGCTGGACCATTAGTGATGTGTCCATGAGTGATGGACCATGAGTGATGGACCATGAGTGATGGACCAGGAGTGATGGACCAAGAGTGATGTGTCCATGAGTGGTGTGTCCATGAGTGATGGACCATGAGTGATGGACCAGGAGTGATGGGCCATGAGTGATGGACAAGGAATGATGGACCATGAGTGATGGACCAGGAGTGATGGACCAGCAGTGATGTGTTCATGAGTGGTGTGTCCATGAGTGATGGACCATGAGTGATGTCTCCATGAGTGATGAACCATGAGTGATGGACCATGAGTGATGGACCATGAGTGATGGACCATGAGTGACCTGTCTATGAGTGATGTGTCCATGAGTGATGGGCCATGAGTGATGGACCATGAGTGATGTGTCCATGAATGAATTGTCCATGAGTGATGTGTTCATCAGTGGTGTGTCCATGAGTGATGGACCATGAGTGATGTGTCCATGAGTGATGAACCATGAGTGATGGACCTTGAGTGATGGACCATGAGTGACCTTTCTTTGAGTGATGTGTCCATGAGTGATGGACCATGAATGATGGACCAGGAGTGATTGACCATGAGTGTTGGACCATGATTGTTGGATCATGAGGGATGGATCATGCATGATGGACCATGTGTGATGGATCATGAGTGATGGACCATGAGTGATGGACCAGGAGTGATTGACCATGAGTGATGGACCATGATTGATGGACCATGAGGGATGGAGCATGCATGATGGACCATGAGTGATGGAACATGATTGATGGACCATGAGGGATGGATCATGCATGATGGACCATGTGTGATGGACCATGAGTGATGGACCATGAGTGATGGACCATGAGTGATGGACCATGTGGGATGGACCATGAGTGATGGACCATGAGTGATGGACAAGGAGTGATGGACCAGGAGTGCTGTGTCCATGAGTGGTGTGTCCATGAGTGATGGACCATGAGTGTTGTGTCCATGAGTGACGAACCATGAGTGATGGACCATGAGTTATGCGTTCATGAGTGATGGTCCATGAGTGATGGACCAGGAGTGATGGACCATGAGTGATGGACCAGGAATGATGGACCATGAGTGATGGACCAGGAGTGATGGACCCGGAGTGATGTGTCCATGAGTGGTGTGTCCATGAGTGATGGACCATGAGTGATGTGTCCATGAGTGATGAACCATGAGTGATGGACCATGAGTGATGGACCATGAGTGATGTGTCTATGAGTGATGTGTCCATGAGTGATGTGTCCATGAGTGATGGACCATGAGTGATGGACCTTCAATGATGGACCAGGAGTGATGGACCAAGCGTGATGTGTCCATGAGTGATGGACCCTGAGTGATGGACTCTGAGTGATGGACCATGAGCGATGGACCATGAGTGAAGGACCAGGATTGATGGACCAGGAGTGATGTGTCCATGAGTGGTGTGTCCATGAGTGCTGGACCATGAGTGATGTGTCCATGAGTGATGGACCATGAGTGATGGACCATGAGTGATGGTCCATGAGTGATTTGTCCATGAGTGATGGACCATGAGTGATGGACCATGAGTGATGTGTCCATGAATGAATTGTCCATGAGTGATGTGTTCATGAGTGATGGAGCATGAGTGATGTGTCCATGGGTGATGGACCATGAGTGACGGACCATGAGTGATGGTCCATGAGTTATTTGTCCATGGGTGATGGACCATGGGTGGTGGACCATGGGTGATGGACCATGAGTGATGGACCATGTGGGATGGACCATGAGTGATGGACCATGAGTGATTTGTCCATGAGTGATGGACCATGAGTGATGTGTCCATGAATGAATTGTCCATGAGTGATGGACCATGAGTGATGGACCATGAGTGATGTGTCCATGAATGAATTGTCCATGAGTGATGTGTTCATGAGTGATGGACCATGAGTGATGTGTCCATGGGTGATGGACCATGTGGGATGGACAATGAGTGATGGACCAGGAGTGATGGACCAGGAGTGATGTGTCCATGAGTGGTATGTCCATGAGTGATGGACCATGGGTGATGTGTCCATGAGTGATGGACCATGAGTGATGGACCATGAGTGACATGTCTATGAGAATGTGTCCATGAGTGATGGTCCATGAGTGATGGAGCATGAATGATGTGTCCATGAATGAATTGTCCATGAGTGATGTGTTCATGAGTGGTGTGTCCATGAATGATGGACCATGAGTGATGTGTCCATGAGTGATGGACCATGAGTGATGGACCATGAGTTATGTGTTCATGAGTGATGGACAAGGAGTGATGGACCAGGAGTGATGGGCCATGAGTGATGGACAAGGAATGATGGACCATGAGTGATGGACCAGGAGTGATGCACCAGGAGTGATGTGTCCATGAGTATTGTGTCCATGAGTGATGGACCATGAGTGATGTGTCCATGAGTGATGAACCATGAGTGATGGGCCATGAGTGATGGACCATGAGTGATGGACCATGAGTGACCTGTCTTTGAGTGATGTGTCCATGAGTGATGGACCATGAGTGATGGACCAGGAGTGATGGACCAGGAGTGATTGACCCTGAGTGATGGACCACGATTGATGGACCATGAGGGATGGATCATGCATGATGGACCATGAGTGATGGACCATGAGTGATGGACCATGAGTGATGGAGCATGAGTGATGGACCAGGAGTGATTGACCATGAGTGATGGACCATGATTGATGGACCATGATGGATGGATCATGCAGAATGGACCATGAGTGATGGAACATGATTGATGTACCATGAGGGATGGATCATGCATGATGGACCATGTGTGAATGACCATGAGTGATGGACCATGAGTGATGGACCATGAGTGATGGACCATGTGGGATGGGCCATGAGTGATGGACCATGAGTGATGGACAAGGAGTGATGGACCAGGAGTGATGTGTCCATGAGTGATGTGTCCATGAGTGATGGACCATGAGTGATGTGTCCATGAGTGACGAACCATGAGTGATGGACCATGAGTTATGCGTTCATGAGTGAAGGTCCATGAGTGATGGACCAGGAGTGATGGACCATGAGTGATGGACCAGGAATGATGGACCATGAGTGATGGACCAGGAGTGATGGACCAGGAGTGATGTGTCCATGAGTGGTGTCCATGAGTGATGGACCATGAGTGATGTGTCCATGAGTGATGAACCATGAGTGATGGACCATGAGTGATGGACCATGAGTGATGGACCATGAGTGATGTGTCTATGAGTGATGTGTCCATGAGTGATGGACCATGAGTGATGGACCTAGAGTGATGGACCAGGAGTGATGGACCAAGAATGCTGTGTCCATGAGTGATGGACCCTGAGTGATGGACCATGAGTGATGGACCATGAGTGATGGACCATGAGTGATGGACCAGGATTGATGGACCAGGAGTGATGTGTGCATGAGTGGTGTGTCCATGAGTGCAGGACCATGAGTGATGTGTCCATGAGTGATGGACCATGAGTGATGGACCATGAGTGATGGTCCATGAATGATTTGTCCATGAGTGATGGACCATGAGTGATGGACCATGAGTGATGTGTCCATGAATGAATTGTCCATGAGTGATGTGTTCATGAGTGGTGGACCATGAGTGATGTGTCCATGGGAGATGGACCATGAGTGATGGACCATGAGTGATGGTCCATGAGTGATTTGTCCATGGGTGATGGACCATGGGTGATGGACCATGGGTGATGAACCATGAGTGATGGACCATGTGGGATGGACCATGAGTGATGGACCATGAGTGATGTGTCCATGAGTGATGGACCATGAGTTATGGACCATGGGTGATGGTCCATGAGTGATTTGTCCATGAGTGATGGACCATGAGTGATGTGTCCATGAATGAATTGTCCATGAGTGATGGACCATGATTGATGGACCATGAGTGATGTGTCCATGAATGAATTGTCCTTGAGTGATGTGTTCATGAGTGATGGACCATGAGTGATGTGTCCATGGGTGATGGACCATGTGGGATGGACCATGAGTGATGGACCATGAGTGATGGACCAGAATTGATGGTCCAGGAGTGATGTGTCCATGAGTGATGTGTCCATGAGTGATGGACCATGAGTGATGTGGCCATGAGTGATGGACCATGAGTGATGGACCATGAGTGATGGACCATGAGTGATGTGTCTATGAGTGATGTGTCCATGAGTGATGGACCATGAGTGATGGACCATGAGTGATGGACCAGGAGTGATGGACCAATGATGATGTGTCCATGAGTGGTGTGTCCATGAGTGATGGACCATGAGTGATGGACCAGGAGTGATGGGCCATGAGTGATGGACAAGGAATGATGGACCATGAGTGATGGAGCAGGAGTGATGGCCCGGGAGTGATGTGTCCATGAGTGGTGTGTCCATTACTGATGGACCATGAGGGATGTGTCCATGAGTGATGAACCATGAGTGATGGAGCATGAGTGATGGACCATGAGTGATGTACCATGAGGGATGGATCATGCCTGATGGACCATGTGTGAATGACCATGAGTGATGGACCATGAGTGATGGACCATGAGTGATGGACCATGTGGGATGGGCCATGAGTGATGGACCATGTGTGATGGAGAAGGAGTGATGGACCAGGAGTGATGTGTCCATGAGTGGAGTGTCCATGAGTGATGGACCATGAGTGATGTGTCCTTGAGTGACGAACCATGAGTGATGGACCATGAGTTATGCGTTCATGAGTGATGGTCCATGAGTGATGGACCAGGAGTGATGGACCATGAGTGATGGACCAGGAATGATGGACCATGAGTAATGGACCAGGAGTGATGTGTCCATGAGTGGTGTGTCCATGAGTGATGGACCAAGAGTGATGTGTCCATGAGTGATGAACCATGAGTGATGGACCATGAGTGATGGACCATGAGTGATGGACCATGAGTGATGTGTCTATGAGTGATGTGTCCATGAGTGATGGACCATGAGTGATGGACCTTGAGTGATGGACCAGGAGTGTTGGACCTAGAGTGATGTGTCCATGAGTGATGGACCCTGAGTGATGGACCATGAGTGATGGACCATGAGTGATGGACCATGAGTGATGGACCAGGATTGATGGACGAGGAGTGATGTGTCCATGAGTGGTGTGTCCATGAGTGCAGGATCATGAGTGATGTGTCCATGAGTGATGGACCATGAGTGATGGACCATGAGTGATGGTCCATGAGTGATTTGCCCATGAGTGATGGACCATGAGTGATGGACCATGAGTGATGTGTCCATGAATGAATTGTCCATGAGTGATGTGTTCATGAGTGGTGGACCATGAGTGATGTGTCCATGGGAGATGGACCATGAGTGATGGACCATGAGTGATGGTCCATGAGTGATTTGTCCATGGGTGATGGACCATGGGTGATGGACCATGGGTGATGAACCATGAGGGATGGACCATGTGGGATGGACCATGAGTGATGGACCATGAGTGATGTGTCCATGAGTGATGGACCATGAGTGATGGAACTTTGGGTGATGGTCCATGAGTGATTTGTCCATGAGTGATGGACCATGAGTGACGTGTCCATGAATGAATTGTCCATGAGTGATGGACCATGCGTGATGGACCATAAGTGATGTGTCCATGAATGAATTGTCCATGAGTGATGTGTTCATGAGTGATGGACCATGAGTGATGTGTCCATGGGTGATGGACCATGTGGGATGGACCATGAGTGATGGACCATGAGTGCTGGACCAGGATTGATGGTCCAGGAGTGATGTGTCCATGAGTGATGTGTCCATGAGTGATGGACCATGAGTGATGTGGCCATGAGTGATGGACCATGAGTGATGGACCAGGAGTGATGGACCATGAGTGATGTGTCTATGAGTGATGTGTCCATGAGTGATGGACTATGAGTGATGGACCATGAGTGATGGACCAGGCGTGATTGACCAAGAGTGATGTGTCCATGAGTGGTGTGTCCATGAGTGATGGACCATGAGTGATGGACCATGAGTGATGGACCATGAGTGATGTGTCTATGAGTGATGTGTCCATGAGTGATGGACCATGAGTGATGGACCATGAGTGATGGACCAGGCGTGATTGACCAAGAGTGATGTGTCCATGAGTGGTGTGTCCATGAGTGATGGACCATGAGTGATGGACCAGGAGTGATGGGCCATGAGTGATGGACAATGAATGATGGACCATGAGTGATGGACCAGGAGTGATGGACCAGGAGTGATGTGTCCATGAGTGGTGTGTCCATTACTGATGGACCATGAGGGATGTGTCCATGAGTGATGAACCATGAGTAATGGACCATGAGTGATGGACCATGAGTGATGGACCATGAGTGACCTGTCTATGAGTGGTGTGTCCATGAGTGATGGTCCATGAGTGATGGACCATGAGTGATGTGTGCATGAATGAATTGTCCATGAGTGATGTGTTCATGAGTGGTGTGCCCATAAGTGATGGACCATGAGTGATGTGTCCATTAGTGATGGACCATGAGTGATGGACCATGAGATATGTGTTCATGAGTGATGGACCAGGAGTGATGGACCAGGAGTGATGGGCCATGAGTGATGGACAAGGAATGATGGACCATGAGTGATGGACCAGGAGAGATGGACCAGGAGTGATGTGTCCATGAGTGGTGTGTCCATGAGTGATGGACCATGAGTGATGTGTCCATGAGTGATGAACCATGAGTGATGGACCATGCGTGATGGACCATGACTGATGGACCATGAGTGACCTGTCTTTGAGTGATGGGTCCATGAGTGATGGACCATGAGTGATGGACCAGGAGTGATTGACCATGAGTGATGGACCATGATTGATGGACCATGAGGGATGGATCATGCATGATGGACCATGTGTGATGGACCATAAGTGATGGACCATGAGTGATAGAGCATGAGTGAGGGACCAGGAGTGATTGACCATGAGTGATGGACCATGATTGATGGACCATGAGGGATGGATCATGCATGATGGACCATGAGTGATGGAACATGATTGATGGACCATGAGGGATGCATCATGCATGATGGACCATGTATGATGGACCATGAGTGATGGACCATGAGTGATGGACCATGAGTGATGGGCCATGTGGGATGGACAAGGAGTGATGGACCAGGAGTGATGTGCCCATGAGTGGTGTGTCCATGAGTGATGGACCATGAGTGATGTGTCCATGAGTGACGAACCATGAGTGATGGACCATGAGTTATGCGTTCATGAGTGATGGTCCATGAGTGATGGACCAGGAGTGATGGACCATGAGTGATGGACCAGGAATGATGGACCATGAGTGATGGACCAGGCGTGTTGGACCAGGAGTGATGTGTCCATGAGCGGTGTGTCCATGAGTGGTGGACCATGAGTGATGTGTCCATGGGAGATGGACCATGAGTGATGGACCATGAGTGATGGTCCATGAGTGATTTGTCCATGGGTGATGGACCATGGGTGATGGACCATGGGTGATGAACCATGAGTGATGGACCATGTGGGATGGACCATGAGTGATGGACCATGAGTGATGTGTCCATGAGTGATGGACCATGAGTGATGGACCATGGGTGATGGCCCATGAGTGATTTGTCCATGAGTGATGGACCATGAGTGATGTGTCCATGAATGAATTGTCCATGAGTGATGGACCATGAGTGATGGACCATGAGTGATGTGTCCATGAATTATTTGTCCATGAGTGATGTGTTCATGAGTGATGGACCATGAGTGATGTGTCCATGGGTGATGGACCATGAGTGATGGACCAGGAGTGATTGATCAAGAGTGATGTGTCCATGAGTGGTGTGTCCATGAGTGATGGACCATGAGTGATGGACCAGGAGTGATGGGCCATGAGTGATGGACCAGGATTGATGGTCCAGGAGTGATGTGTCCATGAGTGATGTGTCCATGAGTGATGGACCATGAGTGATGTGGCCATGAGTGATGGACCATGAGTGATGGACCAGGAGTGAATAATCAAGAGTGATGTGTCCATGAGTGGTGTGTCCATGAGTGATGGACCATGAGTGATGGACCAGGAGTGATGGGCCATGAGTGATGGACAAGGAATGATGGACCATGAGTGATGGACCAGGAGTGATGGACCAGGAGTGATGTGTCCATGAGTGGTGTGTCCATTACTGATGGACCATGAGGGATGTGTCCATGAGTGATGAACCATGAGTGATGGACCATGAGTGATGGACCATGAGTGATGGACCATGAGTGACCTGTCTATGAGTGGTGTGTCCATGAGTGATGGTCCATGAGTGATGGACCATGAGTGATGTGTCCATGAATGAATTGTCCATGAGTGATGTGTTCATGAGTGGTGTGCCCATAAGTGATGGACCATGAGTGATGTGTCCATTAGTGATGGACCATGAGTGATGGAACCTGAGATATGTGTTCATGAGTGATGGACCAGGAGTGATGGACCAGGAGTGATGGGCCATGAGTGATGGACAAGGAATGATGGACCATGAGTGATGGACCAGGAGTGATGGACCAGGAGTGATGTGTCCATGAGTGGTGTGTCCATGAGTGATGGACCATGAGTGATGTGTCCATGAGTGATGAACCATGAGTGATGGACCATGTGTGATGGACCATGAGTGATGGACCATGAGAGACCTGTCTTTGAGTGATGTGTCCATGAGTGATGGACCATGAGTGATGGACCAGGAGTGATTGACCATGAGTGATGGACCATGATTGATGGACCATGAGTGATGGACCATGCGTGATGGACCATAAGTGATGTGTCCATGAATGAATTGTCCATGAGTGATGTGTTCATGAGTGATGGACCATGAGTGATGTGTCCATGGGTGATGGACCATGTGGGATGGACCATGAGTGATGGACCATGAGTGCTGGACCAGGATTGATGGTCCAGGAGTGATGTGTCCATGAGTGATGTGTCCATGAGTGATGGACCATGAGTGATGTGGCCATGAGTGATGGACCATGAGTGATGGACCAGGAGTGATGGACCATGAGTGATGTGTCTATGAGTGATGTGTCCATGAGTGATGGACTATGAGTGATGGACCATGAGTGATGGACCAGGCGTGATTGACCAAGAGTGATGTGTCCATGAGTGGTGTGTCCATGAGTGATGGACCATGAGTGATGGACCATGAGTGATGGACCATGAGTGATGTGTCTATGAGTGATGTGTCCATGAGTGATGGACCATGAGTGATGGACCATGAGTGATGGACCAGGCGTGATTGACCAAGAGTGATGTGTCCATGAGTGGTGTGTCCATGAGTGATGGACCATGAGTGATGGACCAGGAGTGATGGGCCATGAGTGATGGACAATGAATGATGGACCATGAGTGATGGACCAGGAGTGATGGACCAGGAGTGATGTGTCCATGAGTGGTGTGTCCATTACTGATGGACCATGAGGGATGTGTCCATGAGTGATGAACCATGAGTAATGGACCATGAGTGATGGACCATGAGTGATGGACCATGAGTGACCTGTCTATGAGTGGTGTGTCCATGAGTGATGGTCCATGAGTGATGGACCATGAGTGATGTGTGCATGAATGAATTGTCCATGAGTGATGTGTTCATGAGTGGTGTGCCCATAAGTGATGGACCATGAGTGATGTGTCCATTAGTGATGGACCATGAGTGATGGACCATGAGATATGTGTTCATGAGTGATGGACCAGGAGTGATGGACCAGGAGTGATGGGCCATGAGTGATGGACAAGGAATGATGGACCATGAGTGATGGACCAGGAGAGATGGACCAGGAGTGATGTGTCCATGAGTGGTGTGTCCATGAGTGATGGACCATGAGTGATGTGTCCATGAGTGATGAACCATGAGTGATGGACCATGCGTGATGGACCATGACTGATGGACCATGAGTGACCTGTCTTTGAGTGATGGGTCCATGAGTGATGGACCATGAGTGATGGACCAGGAGTGATTGACCATGAGTGATGGACCATGATTGATGGACCATGAGGGATGGATCATGCATGATGGACCATGTGTGATGGACCATAAGTGATGGACCATGAGTGATAGAGCATGAGTGAGGGACCAGGAGTGATTGACCATGAGTGATGGACCATGATTGATGGACCATGAGGGATGGATCATGCATGATGGACCATGAGTGATGGAACATGATTGATGGACCATGAGGGATGCATCATGCATGATGGACCATGTATGATGGACCATGAGTGATGGACCATGAGTGATGGACCATGAGTGATGGGCCATGTGGGATGGACAAGGAGTGATGGACCAGGAGTGATGTGCCCATGAGTGGTGTGTCCATGAGTGATGGACCATGAGTGATGTGTCCATGAGTGACGAACCATGAGTGATGGACCATGAGTTATGCGTTCATGAGTGATGGTCCATGAGTGATGGACCAGGAGTGATGGACCATGAGTGATGGACCAGGAATGATGGACCATGAGTGATGGACCAGGCGTGTTGGACCAGGAGTGATGTGTCCATGAGCGGTGTGTCCATGAGTGGTGGACCATGAGTGATGTGTCCATGGGAGATGGACCATGAGTGATGGACCATGAGTGATGGTCCATGAGTGATTTGTCCATGGGTGATGGACCATGGGTGATGGACCATGGGTGATGAACCATGAGTGATGGACCATGTGGGATGGACCATGAGTGATGGACCATGAGTGATGTGTCCATGAGTGATGGACCATGAGTGATGGACCATGGGTGATGGCCCATGAGTGATTTGTCCATGAGTGATGGACCATGAGTGATGTGTCCATGAATGAATTGTCCATGAGTGATGGACCATGAGTGATGGACCATGAGTGATGTGTCCATGAATTATTTGTCCATGAGTGATGTGTTCATGAGTGATGGACCATGAGTGATGTGTCCATGGGTGATGGACCATGAGTGATGGACCAGGAGTGATTGATCAAGAGTGATGTGTCCATGAGTTGTGTGTCCATGAGTGATGGACCATGAGTGATGGACCAGGAGTGATGGGCCATGAGTGATGGACCAGGATTGATGGTCCAGGAGTGATGTGTCCATGAGTGATGTGTCCATGAGTGATGGACCATGAGTGATGTGGCCATGAGTGATGGACCATGAGTGATGGACCAGGAGTGATTGATCAAGAGTGATGTGTCCATGAGTGGTGTGTCCATGAGTGATGGACCATGAGTGATGGACCAGGAGTGATGGGCCATGAGTGATGGACAAGGAATGATGGACCATGAGTGATGGACCAGGAGTGATGGACCAGGAGTGATGTGTCCATGAGTGGTGTGTCCATTACTGATGGACCATGAGGGATGTGTCCATGAGTGATGAACCATGAGTGATGGACCATGAGTGATGGACCATGAGTGATGGACCATGAGTGACCTGTCTATGAGTGGTGTGTCCATGAGTGATCGTCCATGAGTGATGGACCATGAGTGATGTGTCCATGAATGAATTGTCCATGAGTGATGTGTTCATGAGTGGTGTGCCCATAAGTGATGGACCATGAGTGATGTGTCCATTAGTGATGGACCATGAGTGATGGAACCTGAGATATGTGTTCATGAGTGATGGACCAGGAGTGATGGACCAGGAGTGATGGGCCATGAGTGATGGACAAGGAATGATGGACCATGAGTGATGGACCAGGAGTGATGGACCAGGAGTGATGTGTCCATGAGTGGTGTGTCCATGAGTGATGGACCATGAGTGATGTGTCCATGAGTGATGAACCATGAGTGATGGACCATGTGTGATGGACCATGAGTGATGGACCATGAGAGACCTGTCTTTGAGTGATGTGTCCATGAGTGATGGACCATGAGTGATGGACCAGGAGTGATTGACCATGAGTGATGGACCATGATTGATGGACCATGAGGGATGGATCATGCATGATGGACCATGAGTGATGGAACATGATTGATGGACCATGAGGGATGGATCATGCATGATGGACCATGTATGATGGACCATGAGTGATGGACCATGAGTGATGGACCATGAGTGATGGGCCATGTGGGATGGACCATGAGTGATGGACCATGAGTGATGGACAAGGAGTGATGGACCAGGAGTGATGTGCCCATGAGTGGTGTGTCCATGAGTGATGGACCATGAGTGATGTGTCCATGAGTGACGAACCATGAGTGATGGACCATGAGTTATGCGTTCATGAGTGATGGTCCATGAGTGATGGACCATGAGTGATGGGCCATGAGTGATGGACCATGAGTGATGTGTCTATGAGTGATGTGTCCATGAGTGATGGACCATGAGTGATGGACCTTGAGTGATGGACCAGGAGTGATGGACCAAGAATGATGTGTCCATGAGTGATGGACCCTGAGTGATGGACCATGAGTGAAGGACCAGGATTGATGGACCAGGAGTGATGTGTCCATGAGTGGTGTGTCCATGAGTGCTGGACCATGAGTGATGTGTCCATGAGTGATGGGCCATGAGTGATGGACCATGAGTGATGGACCACGAGTGATGGACCAAGAGTGATGTGCCATGAGTGGTGTGTCCAAGAGTGATGGACCATGAGTGATGGACCAGGAGTGATGGGCCATGAGTGATGGACAAGGAATGATGGACCATGAGTGATGGACCAGGAGTGATGGACCAGCAGTGCTGCGTCCATGAGTGGTGTGTCCATGAGTGATGGACCATGAGTGATGTCTCCATGAGTGATGAACCATGAGTGATGGACCATGAGTGATGGGCCATGAGTGATGGAACATGAGTGATGGACCATGAGTGATGTGTCCATGAATGAATTGTCCATGAGTGATGTGTTCATGAGTGATGGAGCATGAGTGATGTGTCCATGAGTGGTGTGTCCATGAGTGATGGACCATGAGTGATGTGTCCATGAGTGATGAACCATGAGTGATGGACCATGCGTGATGGACCATGAGTGATGGACCATGAGTGATGGACCAGGAGTGATTGACCATGAGTGATGGACCATGATTGATGGACCATGAGGGATGGATCATGCATGATGGAACATGTGTGATGGATCATGAGTGATGGACCAGGAGTGATTGACCATGAGTGATGGACCATGATTGATGGACCATGAGGGATGGATCATGCATGATGGACCATGAGTGATGGAACATGATTGATGGACCATGAGGGATGGATCATGCATGATGGACCATGGATGATGGACGATGAGTGATGGACCATGAGTGATGGACAATGAGTGATGGGCCATGTGGGATGGACCATGAGTGATGGGCCATGAGTGATGGACAAGGAGTGATGGACCAGGAGTGATGTGTCCATGAGTGGTGTGTCCATGAGTGATGGACCATGAGTGATGTGTCCATGAGTGATGGACCCTGAGTGATGGACCATGAGTTATGCGTTCATGAGTGATGGTCCATGAGTGATGGACCAGGAGTGATGGACCATGAGTGATGGACCAGGAATGATGGACCATGAGTGATGGACCAGGCGTGTTGGACCAGGAGTGATGTGTCCATGAGTGGTGTGTCCATGAGTGATGGACCATGAGTGATGTGTCCATGAGTGATGAACCATGAGTGATGGACCATGAGTGATGGACCATGAGTGATGGACCATGAGTGATGTGTCTATGAGTGATGTGTCCATGAGTGATGGACCATGAGTGATGGACCTTGAGTGATGGACCAGGAGAGATGGACCAAGAGTGATGTGTCCATGAGTGATGGACCCTGAGTGATGGACCATGAGTGATGGACCATGATTGATGGACCATGAGTGATGGACCAGGATTGATGGACCAGGAGTGATTTGTCCATGAGTGGTGTGTCCATGAGTGCTGGACCATGAGTGATGTGCCCATGAGTGATGGACCATGAGTGATGGACCATGAGTGATGGACCAGGAGTGATGGTCCAAGAGTGATGTGTCCATGAGTGGTGTGTCCATGAGTGATGGACCATGAGTGATGGACCAGGAGTGATGGGCCATGAGTGATGGACAAGGAATGACGGACCATGAGTGATGGACCAGGAGTGATGGACCAGCAGTGCTGTGTCCATGAGTGGTGTGTCCATGAGTGATGGACCATGAGTGATGTCTCCATGAGTGATGAACCATGAGTGATGGACCATGAGTGATGGGCCATGAGTGATGGACCATGAGTGATGGACCATGAGTGATGTGTCCATGAATGAATTGTCCATGAGTGATGTGTTCATGAGTGATGGAGCATTGTGAAGTGTCCATGGGTGATGGACCATGAGTGATGGACCATGAGTGATGGTCCATGAGTTATTTGTCCATGGGTGATGGACCATGGGTGATGGACCATGGGTGATGGACCATGAGTGATGGACCATGTGGGGTGGACCATGAGTGATGGACCATGAGTGATTTGTCCATGAGTGATGGACCATGAGTGATGTGTCCATGAATGAATTGTCCATGAGTGATGTGTTCATGAGTGATGGACCATGAGTGATGTGTCCATGGGTGATGGACCATGTGGGATGGACAATGAGTGATGGACCAGGAGTGATGGACCAGGAGTGATGTGTCCATGAGTGATGGACCATGAGTGATGTGTCCATGAGTGATGAACCATGAGTGATGGACCATGAGTGATGGACCATGAGTGATGGAGCATGAATGATGTGTCCATGAATGAATTGTCCATGAGTGATGTGTTCATGAGTGGTGTGTCAATGAGTGATAGACCATGAGTGATGGACCATGAGTTATATGTTCATGAGTGATGGACCAGGAGTGATGGACCAGGAGTGATGGGCCATGAGTGATGGACAAGGAATGATGGACCATGAGTGATGGACCAGGAGTGATGGACCAGGTGTGATGTGTCCATGAGTGGTGTGTCCATGAGTGATGGACCATGAGTGATGTGTCCATGAGTGATGAACCATAAGTGATGGGCCATGAGTGATGGATCATGAGTGATGGACCATGAGTGACCTGTCTTTGAGTGATGTGTCCATGAGTGATGGACCATGAGTGATGGACCAGGAGTGATTGACCCTGAGTGATGGACCACGATTGATGGACCATGAGGGATGGATCATGCATGATGGACCATGAGTGATGGACCATGAGTGATGGAGCATGAGTGATGGACCAGGAGTGATTGACCATGAGTGATGGACCATGATTGATGGACCATGAGGGATGGATCATGCAGGATGGACCATGAGTGATGGAACATGAGTGATGGACCAGGAATGATGGACCATGAGTGATGGACCAGGAGTGATGGACCAGGAGTGATGTGTCCATGAGTGGTGTGTCCATGAGTGATGGACCATGAGTGATGGACCATGAGTGACCTGTCTATGAGTAATGTGTCCATGAGTGATGGTCCATGAGTGATGGAGCATGAATGATGTGTCCATGAACGAATTGTCCATGAGTGATGTGTTCATGAGTGGTGTGTCCATGAGTGATGGACCATGAGTGATGGACCATGAGTTATGTGTTCATGAGTGATGGACCAGGAGTGATGGACCAGGAGTGATGGGCCATGAGTGATGGACAAGGAATGATGGACCATGAGTGATGGACCAGGAGTGATGGACCAGGTGTGATGTGTCCATGAGTGGTGTGTCCATGAGTGATGGACCATGAGTGATGTGTCCATGAGTGATGGACCATGAGTGACCTGTCTTTGAGTGATGTGTCCATGAGTGATGGACCATGAGTGATGGACCAGGAGTGATTGACCCTGAGTGATGGACCACGATTGATGGACCATGAGGGATGGATCATGCATGATGGACCATGAGTGATGGACCATGAGTGATGGACCATGAGTGATGGAGCATGAGTGATGGACCAGGAGTGATTGACCATGAGTGATGGACAATGATTGATGGACCATGAGGGATGGATCATGCAGGATGGACCATGAGTGATGGAACATGAGTGATGGACCAGGAATGATGGACCATGAGTGATGGACCAGGAGTGATGGACCAGGAGTGATGTGTCCATGAGTGGTGTGTCCATGAGTGATGGACCATGAGTGATGTGTCCATGAGTGACGAACCATGAGTGATGGACCATGAGTTATGTGTTCATGAGTGATGGTCCATGAGTGATGGACCAGGAATGATGGACCATGAGTGATGGACCAGGAGTGATGGACCAGGAGTGATGTGTCCATGTGTGGTGTGTCCATGAGTGGTGGACCATGAGTGATGTGTCCATGAGTGATGAACCATGAGTGATGGACCATGAGTGATGGACCATGAGTGATGGACCATGAGTGATGTGTCTATGAGTGATGTGTCCATGAGTGATGGACCATGAGTGATGGACCTTGAGTGATGGACCAGGAGTGATGGACCAAGAGTGATGTGTCCATGAGTGATGGACCCTGAGTGATGGACCATGAGTGATGGACCATGAGTGATGAACCATGAGTGATGGACCCTGAGTGATGTGTCCATGAGTGCAGGACCATGAGTGATGTGTCCATGAGTGATGGACCATGAGTGATGGACCATGAGTGATGTGTCCATGAGTGATGGACCATGAGTGATGTGTCCATGAATGAATTGTCCATGAGTGATGTGTTCATGAGTGGTGGACCATGAGTGATGTGTCCATGGGAGATGGACCATGAGTGATGGACCATGAGTGATGGTCCATGAGTGATTTGTCCATGGGTGATGGACCATGGGTGATGGATCATGGGTGATGAACCATGAGTGATGGACCATGTGGGATGGACCATGAGTGATGGACCATGAGTGATGTGTCCATGAGTGATGGACCATGAATGATGGACCATGAGTGATGGACCATGAGTTATGTGTTCATGAGTGATGGACCAGGAGTGATGGACCAGGAGTGATGCGGCATGAGTGATGGACAAAGAATGATGGACCATGAGTGATGGACCAGGATTGATGGACCAGGTGTGATGTGTCCATGAGTGGTGTGTCCATGAGTGATGGACCATGAGTGATGTGTCCATGAGTGATGAACCATAAGTGATGGGCCATGAGTGATGGACCATGAGTGATGGACCATGAGTGACCTGTCTTTGAGTGATGTGTCCATGAGTGATGGACCATGAGTGATGGACCAGGAGTGATTGACCCTGAGCGATGGACCACGATTGATGGACCATGAGGGATGGATCATGCATGATGGACCATGAGTGATGGACCATGAGTGATGGACCATGAGTGATGGAGCATGAGTGATGGACCAGGAGTGATTGACCATGAGTGATGGACCATGATTGATGGACCATGAGGGATGGATCATGCAGGATGGACCATGAGTGATGGAACATGAGTGATGGACCAGGAATGATGGACCATGAGTGATGGACCAGGAGTGATGGACCAGGAGTGATGTGTCCATGAGTGGTGTGACCATGAGTGATGGACCATGAGTGATGTGTCCATGAGTGACGAACCATGAGTGATGGACCATGAGTTATGTGTTCATGAGTGATGGTCCATGAGTGATGGACCAGGAATGATGGACCATGAGTGATGGACCAGGAGTGATGTGTCCATGAGTGATGTGTCCATGAGTGATGGACCATGAGTGATGTGGCCATGAGTGATGGACCATCCGTGATGGACCATGAGTGATGGACCATGAGTGTTGTGTCTATGAGTGATGTGTCCATGAGTGATGGACCATGAGTGATGGACCATGAGTGATGGACCAGGACTGATGGACCAAGAGTGATGTGTCCATGAGGGGTGTGTCCATGAGTGATGGACCATGAGTGATGGACCAGGAGTGATGGGCCATGAGTGATGGACAAGGAATGATGGACCATGAGTGATGGACCAGGAGTGATGGACCAGGAGTGATGTGTCCATGAGTGGTGTGTCCATGAGTGAAGGACCATGAGTGATGGACCATGAGTGACCTGACCAAGAGTGATGTGTTCATGAGTGGTGTGTCCATGAGTGATGGACCATGAGTGATGGAACATGAGATATGTGTTCATGAGTGATGGACCAGGAGTGATGGACCAGGAGTGATGGGCCATGAGTGATGGACAAGGAATGATGGACCATGAGTGATGGACCAGGAGTGATGGACCAGGAGTGATGTGTCCATGAGTGGTGTGTCCATGAGTGATGGACCATGAGTGATGTGTCCATGAGTGATGAACCATGAGTGATGGACCAGGAGTGATGGACCAGGAGTGATGTGTCCATGAGTGGTGTGTCCATGAATGGTGGACCATGAGTGATGTGTCCATGAGTGATGAACCATGAGTGATGGACCATGAGTGATGCACCATGAGTGATGGACCTAGAGTGATGTGTCCATGAGTGATGGACCCTGAGTGATGGACCATGAGTGATGGACCATGAGTGATGGACCATGAGTGATGGACCAGGATTGATGGACCAGGAGTGATGTGTGCATGAGTGGTGTGTCCATGAGTGCAGGACCATGAGTGATGTGTCCATGAGTGATGGACCATGAGTGATGGACTATGAGTGATGTGTCCATGAGTGATGGACCATGAGTGATGTGTCCATGAATGAATTGTTCATGAGTGATGTGTTCATGAGTGATGGACCATGAGTGATGTGTCCATGGGAGATGGACCATGAGTGATCGACCATGAGTGATGGTCCATGAGTGATTTGTCCATGGGTGATGGAACATGGATGATGGACCATGGGTGATGAACCATGAGTGATGGACCATGTGGGATGGACCATGAGTGATGGACCATGAGTGATGTGTCCATGAGTGATGGACCATGAGTGATGGACCATGGGTGATGGTCCATGAGTGATTTGTCCATGAGTGATGGACCATGAGTGATGTGTCCATGAATGAACTGTCCATGAGTGATGGACCATGAGTGATGGACCATGAGTGATGTGTCCATGAATGAATTGACCATGAGTGATGTGTTCATGAGTGATGGACTATGAGTGATGTGTCCATGGGTGATGGACCATGTGGGTTGGACCATGAGTGATGGACCATGAGTGATGGACCAGGATTGATGGTCCAGGAGTGATGTGTCCATGAGTGATGTGTCCATGAGTGATGGACCATGAGTGATGTGGCCATGAGTGATTGACCATCCGTGATGGACCATGAGTGATGGACCATGAGTGATGTGTCTATGAGTGATGTGTCCATGAGTGATGGACCATGAGTGATGGACCATGAGTGATGGACCAGGAGTGATGGACCAAGAGTGATGTGTCCATGAGGGGTGTGTCCATGAGTGATGGACCATGAGTGATGGACCAGGAGTGATGGTCCATGAGTGATGGACAAGGAATGATGGACCATGAGTGATGGACCAGGAGTGATGGACCAGGAGTGATGTGTCCATGAGTGGTGTGTCCATGAGTGAAGGACCATGAGTGATGGACCATGAGTGACCTGTCCATGAGTGATGTGTTCATGAGTGGTGTGTCCATGAGTGATGGACCATGAGTGATGGAACATGAGATATGTGTTCATGAGTGATGGACCAGGAGTGATGGACCAGGAGTGATGGGCCATGAGTGATGGACAAGGAATGATGGACCAGAAGTGATGGACCAGGAGTGATGTGTCCATGAGTGGTGTGTCCATGAGTGATGGACCATGAGTGATGTTTCCATGAGTGATGAACCATGAGTGATGGACCATGAGTGATGGACCATGAGTGATGGACCATGAGTGACCTGTCTTTGAGTGATGTGTCCATGAGTGATTGACCATGAGTGATGGACCAGGAGTGATTGACCATGAGTGATGGACCATGATTGGTGGACCATGAGGGATGGATCATGCATGATGGACCATGTGTGATGGACCATGAGAGATGGACCATGAGTGATTGAGCATGAGTGAGGGACCAGGAGTGATTGACCATGAGTGATGGACCATGATTGATGGACCATGAGGGATGGATCATGCATGATGGACCATGAGTGATGGAACATGATTGATGGACCATGAGGGATGGATCATGCATGATGGACCATGTATGATGGACCATGAGTGATGGACCATGAGTGATGGACCAAGAGTGATGTGTCCATGAGTGATGGACCCTTAGTGAGGGACCATGAGTGATGGACCATGACTGATGGACCATGAGTGATGGACCAGGATTGATGGACCAGGAGTGATGTGTCCATGAGTGGTGTGTCCATGAGTGCTGGACCATGAGTGATGTGTCCATGAGTGATGGACCATGAGTGATGGACCATGAGTGATGGACCAGGAGTGATGGACCAAGAGTGATGTATCCATGAGTGGTGTGTCCATGAGTGATGGACCATGAGTGATGTCTCCATGAGTGATGAACCATGAGTGATGGACCATGAGTGATGGACCATGAGTGATGGACCATGAGTGATGTGTCTATGAGTGATGTGTCCATGAGTGATGGACCATGAGTGATGGACCTTGAATGATGGACCAGGAGTGATGGACCAAGAGTGATGTGTCCATGAGTGATGGACCCTGAGTGATGGACCATGAGTGATGGACCATGAGTGATGGACCATGAGTGATGGACCAGGATTGATGGACCAGGAGTGATGTGTGCATGAGTGGTGTGTCCATGAGTGCAGGACCATGAGTGATGTGTCCATGAGTGATGGACCATGAGAGATGGACTATGAGTGATGTGTCCATGAGTGATGGACCATGAGTGATGTGTCCATGAATGAATTGTCCATGAGTGATGTGTTCATGAGTGATGGACCATGAGTGATGTGTCCATGGGAGATGGACCATGAGTGATCGACCATGAGTGATGGTCCATGAGTGATTTGTCCATGGGTGATGGACCATGGATGATGGACCATGGGTGATGAACCATGAGTGATGGACCATGTGGGATGGACCATGAGTGATGGACCATGAGTGATGTGTCCATGAGTGATGGACCATGAGTGATGGACCATGGGTGATGGTCCATGAGTGATTTGTCCATGAGTGATGGACCATGAGTGATGTGTCCATGAATGAACTGTCCATGAGTGATGGACCATGAGTGATGGACCATGAGTGATGTGTCCATGAATGAATTGACCATGAGTGATGTGTTCATGAGTGATGGACTATGAGTGATGTGTCCATGGGTGATGGACCATGTGGGTTGGACCATGAGTGATGGACCATGAGTGATGGACCAGGATTGATGGTCCAGGAGTGATGTGTCCATGAGTGATGTGTCCATGAGTGATGGACCATGAGTGATGTGGCCATGAGTGATTGACCATCCGTGATGGACCATGAGTGATGGAACATGAGTGATGTGTCTATGAGTGAAGTGTCCATGAGTGATGGACCATGAGTGATGGACCATGAGTGATGGACCAGGAGTGATGGACCAAGAGTGATGTGTCCATGAGGGGTGTGTCCATGAGTGATGGACCATGAGTGATGGACCAGGAGTGATGGTCCATGAGTGATGGACAAGGAATGATGGACCATGAGTGATGGACCAGGAGTGATGGACCAGGAGTGATGTGTCCATGAGTGGTGTGTCCATGAGTGAAGGACCATGAGTGATGGACCATGAGTGACCTGTCCATGAGTGATGTGTTCATGAGTGGTGTGTCCATGAGTGATGGACCATGAGTGATGGAACATGAGATATGTGTTCATGAGTGATGGACCAGGAGTGATGGACCAGGAGTGATGGGCCATGAGTGATGGACAAGGAATGATGGACCAGAAGTGATGGACCAGGAGTGATGTGTCCATGAGTGGTGTGTCCATGAGTGATGGACCATGAGTGATGTGTCCATGAGTGTTGAACCATGAGTGATGGACCATGAGTGATGGACCATGAGTGATGGACCATGAGTGACCTGTCTTTGAGTGATGTGTCCATGAGTGATGGACCATGAGTGATGGACCAGGAGTGATTGACCATGAGTGATGGACCATGATTGATGGACCATGAGGGATGGATCATGCATGATGGACCATGTGTGATGGACCATGAGAGATGGACCATGAGTGATTGAGCATGAGTGAGGGACCAGGAGTGATTGACCATGAGTGATGGACCATGATTGATGGACCATGAGGGATGGATCATGCATGATGGACCATGAGTGATGGAACATGATTGATGGACCATGAGGGATGGATCATGCATGATGGACCATGTATGATGGACCATGAGTGATGGACCATGAGTGATGGACCAAGAGTGATGTGTCCATGAGTGATGGACCCTTAGTGAGGGACCATGAGTGATGGACCATGACTGATGGACCATGAGTGATGGACCAGGATTGATGGACCAGGTGTGATGTGTCCATGAGTGGTGTGTCCATGAGTGCTGGACCATGAGTGATGTGTCCATGAGTGATGGACCATGAGTGATGGACCATGAGTGATGGACCAGGAGTGATGGACCAAGAGTGATGTATCCATGAGTGGTGTGTCCATGAGTGATGGACCATGAGTGATGTCTCCATGAGTGATGAACCATGAGTGATGGACCATGAGTGATGGACCATGAGTGATGGACCATGAGTGATGTGTCTATGAGTGATGTGTCCATGAGTGATGGACCATGAGTGATGGACCTTGAATGATGGACCAGGAGTGATGGACCAAGAGTGATGTGTCCATGAGTGATGGACCCTGAGTGATGGACCATGAGTGATGGACCATGAGTGATGGACCATGAGTGATGGACCAGAATTGATGGACCAGGAGTGATGTGTGCATGAGTGGTGTGTCCATGAGTGCAGGACCATGAGTGATGTGTCCATGAGTGATGGACCATGAGTGATGGACCATGAGTGATGTGTCCATGAGTGATGGACCATGAGTGATGTGTCCATGAATGAATTGTCCATGAGTGATATGTTCATGAGTGGTGGACCATGAGTGATGTGTCCATGGGAGATGGACCATGAGTGATGGACCATGAGTGATGGTCCATGAGTGATTTGTCCATGGGTGATGGACCATGGGTGATGGACCATGGGTGATGAACCATGAGTGATGGACCATGTGGGATGGACCATGAGTGATGGACCATGAGTGATGTGTCCATGAGTGATGGACCATGAGTGATGGACCATGGGTGATGTTCCATGAGTGATTTGTCCATGAGTGATGGACCATGAGTGATGTGTCCATGAATGAATTGTCCATGATTGATGGACCATGAGTGATGGACCAGGAGTGATGTGTCCATGGGTGATGGACCATGTGGGTTGGACCATGAGTGATGGACCATGAGTGATGGACCAGGATTGATGGTCCAGGAGTGATGTGTCCATGAGTGATGTGTCCATGAGTGATGGACCATGAGTGATGTGGCCATGAGTGATGGACCATCAGTGATGGACCATGAGTGATGGACCATGAGTGATGTGTCTATGAGTGATGTGTCCATGAGTGATGGACCATGAGTGATGGACCATGAGTGATGGACCAGGAGTGATGGACCAAGAGTGATGTGTCCATGAGTGGTGTGTCCATGAGTGATGGACCAGAAGTGATGGGGCATGAGTGATGGACAAGGAATGATGGACCATGAGTGATGGACCAGGAGTGATGGACCAGGAGTGATGTGTCCATAAGTGGTGTGTCCATGAGAGAGGGACCATGAGGGATGTGTCCATGAGTGATGAACCATGAGTGATGGACCATGAGTGATGGACCATGAGTGACCTGTCTATGAGTGATTTGTCCATGAGTGATGGTCCATGAATGATGGACCATGAGTGATGTGTCCATGAATGAATTGTCCATGAGTGATGTGTTCATGAGTGGTGTGTCCATGAGTGATGGACCATGAGTGATGGACCAGGAGTGATTGACCATGAGTGATGGACCATGATTGATGGACCATGAGGGATGGATCATGCATGATGGACCATGCGTGATGGACCATGAGTGATGGACCATGAGTGATGGAGCATGAGTGAGGGACCAGGAGTGATTGACCAGGAGTGATTGACCATGAGTGATGGACCATGATTGATGGACCATGAGGGATGGATGATGCATGATGAACCATGAGTGATGGAACATGATTGATGGACCATGAGGGATGGATCATGCATGATGGTCCATGTATGATGGACCATGAGTGATGGACCATGAGTGATGGACCAAGAGTGATGTGTCCATGAGTGATGGACCCTGAGTGATGGACCATGAGTGATGGACCATGATTGATGGACCATGAGTGATGGACCAGGATTGATGGACCAGGAGTGATGTGTCCATGAGTGGTGTGTCCATGAGTGCTGGACCATGAGTGATGTGTCCATGAGTGATGGACCATGAGTGATGGACCATGAGTGATGGACCAGGAGTGATGGACCAAGAGTGATGTATCCATGAGTGGTGTTTCCATGAGTGATGGACCATGAGTGATGGACCAGGAGTGATGGGCCATGAGTGATGGACCAGGAGTGATGGAGCAGCAGTGATGTGTCCATGAGTGGTGTGTCCATGAGTGATGGACCATGAGTGATGTCTCCATGAGTGATGAACCATGAGTGATGGACCATGAGTGATGGACCATGAGTGATGGACCATGAGTGACCTGTCTATGAGTGATGTGTCCATGAGTGATGGGCCATGAGTGATGGACTATGAGTGATGTGTCCATGAATGAATTGTCCATGAGTGAAGTGTTCATGAGTGGTGTGTCCATGAGTGATGGACCATGAGTGATGTGTCCATGAGTGATAAACCATGAGTGATGGACCATGAGTGATGGACCACGAGTGATGGACCATGAGTGACCTGTCTTTGAGTGATGGACCATGATTGATGGACCATGAGGGATGGATCATGCATGATGGACCATGAGTGATGGAACATGATTGATGGACCATGAGGGATGGATCATGCATGATGGACCATGTGTGATGGACCATGAGTGATGGACCATGAGTGATGGACCATGAGTGATGGACCATGTGGGATGGGCCATGAGTGATGGACCATGAGTGATGGACAAGGAGTGATGGACCAGGAGTGATGTGTCCATGAGTGGTGTGTCCATGAGTGATGGACCATGAGTGATGTGTCCATGAGTGACGAACCATGAGTGATGGACCATGAGTTATGCGTTCATGAGTGATGGTCCATGAATGATGGACCAGGAGTGATGTACCATGAGTGATGGACCAGGAATGATGGACCATGAGTGATGGACCAGGAGTGATGGACCCGGAGTGATGTGTCCATGAGTGGTGTGTCCACGAGTGATGGACAATGAGTGATGTGTCCATGAGTGATGAACCATGAGTGATGGAACATAAGTGATGGACCATGAGTGATGGTCCATGAGTGAGGTGTCTATGAGTGATGTGTCCATAAGTGATGGACCATGAGTGATGGACCTTGAATGATGGACCAGGAGTGATGGACCAAGAGTAATGTGTCCATGAGTGATGGACCCTGAGTGATGGACCATGAGTTATGGATCATGAGTGATGGACCATGAGTGATGGACCAGGATTGATGGACCAGGAGTGATGTGTCCATGAGTGGTGTGTCCATGAGTGATGGACCATGAGTGATGTGTCTTTGAGTGATGGACCATGAGTAATGGACCATGAGTGATATGTCCATGAGTGATGGACCATGAGTGATGGACCTTGAATGATGGACCAGGAGTGATGGACCAAGAGTAATGTGTCCATGAGTGATGGACCCTGAGTGATGGACCATGAGTTATGGATCATGAGTGATGGACCATGAGTGATGGACCATGAGTGATGGACCATGAGTGATGGACCATGAGTGATGTGTCCATGAGTGATGGACCATGAGTGATGGACCATGAGTGATGTGTCCATGAGTGATGTGTCCATGAGTGATGGACCATGAGTGATGTGTCCATGAGTGATGTACCATGAGTGATGGACCATGAGTGATGGACCATGAGTTTTGTGTTCATGAGTGATGGACCAGGAGTGATGGACCATGAGTGATGGACCAGGAATGATGGACCATGAGTGAAGGACCAGGAGTGATGGACCATGAGTGATGGACCAGGAATGATGGACCATGAGTGAAGGACCAGGAGTGATGGTCCAGGAGTGATGTGTCCATGAGTGGTGTGTCCATGAGTGATGGACCATGAGTGATGTGGCCATGAGTGATGGACCATGAGTGATGGACCATGAGTGATGGACCATGAGTGACCTGTCTATGAGTGATGTGTCCATGAGTGATGGTCCATGAGTGATGGACCATGAGTGATGTGTCCATGAATGAATTGTCCATGAGTGATGTGTTCATGAGTGGTGTGTCCATGAGTGATGGACCATGAGTGATGGACCATGAGTGATGTGTCCATTAGTGATGGACCATGAGTGATGGACCATGAGATATGTGTTCATGAGTGATGGACCAGGAGTGATGGACCAGGAGTGATGGGCCATGAGTGATGGACAAGGAATAATGGACCATGAGTGATGGACCAGGAGTGATGGACCAGGAGTGATGTGTCCATGAGTGGTGTGTCCATGAGTGATTACCATGAGTGATGTGTCCATGAGTGATGAACCATGAGTGATGGACCATGAGTGATGGACCATGAGTGATGGACCATGATTGATGGACCATGAGGGATGGATTATGCATGATGGACCATGTGTGATGGACCATGAGTGATGGACCATGAGTGATTGACCATGAGTGATGGACCATGATTGATGGACCATGAGGGATGGATTATGCATGATGGACCATGAGTGATGGACCATGAGTGATGGAGCATGAATGATGGACCAGGAGTGATTGACCATGAGTGATGGACCATGATTGATGGACCATGAGGGATGGATTATGCATGATGGACCATGTGTGATGGACCATGAGTGATGGACCATGAGTGATGGAGCATGAGTGAGGGACCAGGAGTGATTGACCATGAGTGATTGACCATGATTGATGGACCATGAGGGATGGATCATGCATGATGGACCATGAGTGATGGAACATGATTGATAGACCATGAGGGATGATCATGCATGATGGACCATGTATGATGGACCATGAGTGATGGACCATGAGTGATGGACCATGAGTGATGGGCCATGTGGGATGGACCATGAGTGATGGACCATGAGTGATGGACAAGGAGTGATGGAGCAGGAGTGATGTGTCCATGAGTGGTGTGTCCATGAGTGATGTGTCCATGAGTGGTGTGTCCATGAGTGATGAACCATGAGTGATGGACCATGAGTGATGAACCATGAGTGATGGACCATGAGTGATCTGTCTATGAGTGATGTGTCCATGAGTGATGGTCAATGAGTGATGGACCATGAGTGATGTGTCCATGAATGAAATGTCCATGAGTGATGTGCTCATGAGTGGTGTGTCCATGAGTGATGGACCATGAGTGATGTGTCCATGAGTGATGGACCATGAGTGAGGGACCATGAGTTATGTGTTCATGAGTGATGGACCATGAGTGATGGACCAGGAGTGATGGGCCATGAGTGATGGACAAGGAATGATGGACCATGAGTAATGGACCAGGAGTGATGGACCAGAAGTAATGTGTCCATGAGTCGTGTGTCCATGAGTGATGGACCATGAGTGATGTGTCCATGAGTGATGAACCATGATTGATGGACCATGAGTGATGGACCATGAGTGACCTGTCTATGAGTGATGTGTCCTTGAGTGATGGACCATGAGGGATGGACCATGAGAGATGGACCAGGAGTGATTGACCATGAGTGATGGACCATGATTGATGGACCATGAGGGATGGATCATGCATGATGGACCATGAGTGATGGACCATGATTGATGGACCATGAGGGATGGATCATGCATGATGGACCATGTGTGCTGGACCATGAGTGATGGACCATGAGTGATGGACCATGTGGGATGGACCATGAGTGATGGACCATGAGTGATGGACAAGGGGTGATGGACCAGGAGTGATGTGTCCATGAGTGGTGTGTCCATGAGTGATGGACCATGAGTGATGTGTCTATGAGTGATGGACCATGAGTAATGGACCATGAGTGATATGTCCATGAGTGATGCACCATGAGCGATGGACCATGAGTGATGGACCATGAGTGATGGACCATGACTGATGTGTCCATGAGTGATGGACCATGAGTGATGGACCATGAGTGATGTGTCCATGAGTGATGTGTCCATGAGTGATGGACCATGAGTGATGTGTCCATGAGTGATGTACCATGAGTGATGGACCATGAGTGATGGACCATGAGTTATGTGTTCATGAGTGATGGACCAGGAGTGATGGACCATGAGTGATGGACCAGGAATGATGGACCATGAGTGAAGGACCAGGAGTGATGGACCATGAGTGATGGACCAGGAATGATGGACCATGAGTGAAGGACCAGGAGTGATGGTCCAGGAGTGATGTGTCCATGAGTGGTGTGTCCATGAGTGATGGACCATGAGTGATGTGGCCATGAGTGATGGACCATGAGTGATGGACCATGAGTGATGGACCATGAGTGACCTGTCTATGAGTGATGTGTCCATGAGTGATGGTCCATGAGTGATGGACCATGAGTGATGTGTCCATGAATGAATTGTCCATGAGTGATGTGTTCATGAGTGGTGTGTCCATGAGTGATGGACCATGAGTGAAGTGTCCATTCGTGATGTACCATGAGTGATGGACCATGAGATATGTGTTCATGAGTGATGGACCAGGAGTGATGGACCAGGAGTGATGGGCCATGAGTGATGGACAAGGAATAATGGACCATGAGTGATGGACCAGGAGTGATGGACCAGGAGTGATGTGTCCATGAGTGGTGTGTCCATGAGTGATGGACCATGAGTGATGTGTCCATGAGTGATGAACCATGAGTGATGGACCATGAGTGATGGACCATGAGTGATGGACCATGATTGATGGACCATGAGGGATGGATTATGCATGATGGACCATGTGTGATGGACAATGAGTGATGGACCATGAGTGATGGACCATGAGTGATGGGCCATGTGGGATGGACCATGAGTGATGGACCATGAGTGATGGACAAGGAGTGATGGAGCAGGAGTGATGTGTCCATGAGTGGTGTGTCCATGAGTGATTGACCATCTGTGATGTGTCCATGAGTGATGAACCATGAGTGATGGACCATGAGTGATGGACCATGAGTGATGGACCATGAGTGATGTGTCTATGAGTGATGTGTCCATGAGTGATGGACCATGAGTGATGGACCTTGAGTGATGGAACAGGAGTGATGGACCAAGAGTGATGGACCATGATTGATGGACCATGAGTGATGGACCAGGATTGATGGACCATGAGTGATGTGTCCATGAGTGATGGACCATGAGTGATGGACCATGACTGATGGACCAGGAGTGATGGACCAAGAGTGATGTGTCCATGATTGGTGTGTCCATGAGTGATGGACCATGAGTGATGGACCAGGAGTGATGGGCCATGAGTGATGGACAAGGAATGATGGACCATGAGTGATGGACCAGGAGTGATGGACCAGCAGTGATGTGTCCATGAGTGGTGTGTCCATGAGTGATGGACCATGAGTGATGTCTCCATGAGTGATGAACCATGAGTGATGGACCATGAGTGATGGACCATGAGTGATGGACCATGAGTGACCTGTCTATGAGTGATGTGTCCATGAGTGATGGGCCATGAGTGGTGGACCATGAGTGATGTGTCCATGAATGAATTGTCCATGAGTGATGTGTTCATGAGTGGTGTGTCCATGAGTGATGGACCATGAGTGATGTGTCCATGAGAGATGAACCATGAGTGATGAACCATGAGTGATGGACCATGAGTGATGGACCATGAGTGACCTGTCTTTGAGTGATGTGTCCATGAGTGATGGACCATGAGTGATGGACCAGGAGTGATTGGCCAAGAGTGATGGACCATGATTGATGGACCATGAGGGATGGATCATGCATGATGGACCATGAGTGATGGAACATGATTGATGGACCATGAGGGATGGATCATGCATGATGGACCATGTATGATGGACCATGAGTGATGGACCATGAGTGATGGACCATGAGTGATGGGCCATGTGGGATGGACCATGAGTGATGGACCATGAGTGATGGACAAGGAGTGATGGAGCAGGAGTGATGTGTCCATGAGTGGTGTGTCCATGAGTGATTGACCATGAGTGATGTGTCCATGAGTGATGAACCATGAGTGATGGACCATGAGTGATGGACCATGAGTGATGGACCATGAGTGATGTGTCTATGAGTGATGTGTCCATGAGTGATGGACCATGAGTGATGGACCTTGAGTGATGGAACAGGAGTGATGGACCAAGAGTGATGGACCATGATTGATGGACCATGAGTGATGGACCAGGATTGATGGACCATGAGTGATGTATCCATGAGTGATGGACCATGAGTGATGGACCATGAGTGATGGACCAGGAGTGATGGACCAAGAGTGATGTGTCCATGATTGGTGTGTCCATGAGTGATGGACCATGAGTGATGGACCAGGAGTGATGGGCCATGAGTGATGGACAAGGAATGATGGACCATGAGTGATGGACCAGGAGTGATGGACCAGCAGTGATGTGTCCATGAGTGGTGTGTCCATGAGTGATGGACCATGAGTGATGTCTCCATGAGTGATGGACCATGAGTGATGGACCATGAGTGATGGACCATGAGTAACCTGTCTATGAGTGATGTGTCCATGAGTGATGGGCCATGAGTGGTGGACCATGAGTGATGTGTCCATGAATGAATTGTCCATGAGTGATGTGTTCATGAGTGGTGTGTCCATGAGTAATGGACCATGAGTGATGTGTCCATGAGAGATGCACCATGAGTGATGAACCATGAGTGATGGACCATGAGTGATGGACCATGAGTGACCTGTCTTTGAGTGATGTGTCCATGAGTGATGGACCATGAGTGATGGACCAGGAGTGATTGGCCAAGAGTGATGGACCATGATTGATGGACCATGAGGGATGGATCATGCATGATGGACCATGAGTGATGGAACATGATTGATGGACCATGAGGGATGGATCATGCATGATGGACCATGTGTGATGGACCATGTGTGATGGACCATGAGTGAAGGACCATGAGTGATGGACCATGTGGGATGGACCATGAGTGATGGACCATGAGTGATGGACAAGGAGTGATTGAACCAGGAGTGATGTGTCCATGAGTGTTGTGTCCATGAGTGATGGACTATGAGTGATGTGTCCATGAGTGACGAACCATGAGTGATGGACCATGAGTTATGCGTTCATGAGTGATTGTCCATGAGTGATGCACCAGGAGTGATGGACCATGAGTGATGGACCAGGAATGATGGACCACGAGTGATGGACCTGGAGTGATGGACCCAGAGTGATGTGTCCATGAGTGGTGTGTCCATGAGTGATGGACCATGAGTGATGTGTCCATGAGTGATGAACCATGAGTGATGGACCATGAGTGGTGGACCATGAGTGATGGACCATGAGTGATGGACCATGAGTGATGGACCTTGAATGATGGACCAGGAGTGATGGACCAAGAGTGATGTGTCCATGAGTGATGGACCCTGAGTGATGGACCATGAGTGATGGACCATGAGTGATGGACCATGAGTGATGGACCAGGATTGATGGACCAGGAGTGATGTGTCCATGAGTGGTGTGTCCATGAGTGATGGACCATGAGTGATGGTCCATGAGTTATTTGTCCATGGGTGATGGACCATGGGTGATGGACCATGGGTGATGGACCATGAGTGATGGACCATGTGGGATGGACCATGATTGATGGAGCATGAGTGATGTGTCCATGGGTGATGGACCATGAGTGATGGACCATGATTGATGGTCCATGAGTTATTTGTCCATGGGTGATGGACCATGGGTGATGGACCATGGGTGATGGACCATGAGTGATGGACCATGTGGGATGGACCATGAGTGATGGACCATGAGTGATTTGTCCATGAGTGATGGACCATGAGTGATGTGTCCATGAATGAATTGTCCATGAGTGATGGACCATGAGTGATGTGTTCATGAATGAATTGTCCATGAGTGATGGACCATGAGTGATGTGTCCATGGGTGATGGACCATGTGGGATGGACAATGAGTGATGGACCATGAGTGATGGACCTTGAGTGATGGACCATGGGTGATGGACCATGAGTGATGGACCAGTATTGATGGACCATGAGTGATGGTCCATGAGTGATTTGTCCATGGGTGATGGACCATGGATGATGGACCATGGGCGATGAACCATGAGTGATGGACCATGTGGGATGGACCATGAGTGATGGACCATGAGTGATGTGTCCATGAGTGATGGACCATGAGTGATGGACCATGAGTGATGGACCAGGAGTGATGGACCAAGAGTGATGTGTCCATGAGTGGTGTGTCCATGAGTGATGGACCAGGATTGATGGACCATGAGTGATGGTCCATGAGTGATTTGTCCATGGGTGATGGACCATGGATGATGGACCATGGGTGATGAACCATGAGTGATGGACCATGTGGGATGGACCATGAGTGATGGACCATGAGTGATGTGTCCATGAGTGATGGACCATGAGCGATGGACCATGGGTGATGGTCCATGAGTGATTTGTCCATGAGTGATGGACCATGAGTGATGTGTCCATGAATGAATTGTCCATGAGTGATGGACCATGAGTGATGGACCATGAGTGATGTGTCCATGAATGAATTGACCATGAGTGATGTGTTCATGAGTGATGGACTATGAGTGATGTGTCCATGGGTGATGGACCATGTGGGTTGGACCATGAGTGATGGACCATGAGTGATGGACCAGGATTGATGGTCCAGGAGTGATGTGTCCATGAGTGATGTGTCCATGAGTGATGGACCATGAGTGATGTGGCCATGAGTGATGGAACATCAGTGATGGACCATGAGTGATGGACCATGAGTGATGTGTCTATGAGTGATGTGTCCATGAGTGATGGACCATGAGTGATGGACCATGAGTGGTGGAGCAGGAATGATGGACCAAGAGTGATGTGTCCATGAGTGGTGTGTCCATGAGTGATGGACCATGAGTGATGGACCAGGAGTGATGGGCCATGAGTGATGGACAAGGAATGATGGACCATGAGTGATGGACCAGGAGTGATGGACCAGGAGTGATGTGTCCATGAGTGGTGTGTCCATGAGAGATGGACCATGAGGGATGTGTCCATGAGTGATGAACCATGAGTGTTGGACCATGAGTGATGGACCATGAGTGAAGGACCATGAGTGACCTGTCTATGAGTGATGTGTCCATGAGTGATGGTCCATGAGTGATGGACCATGAGTGATGTGTCCATGAATGAATTGTCCATGAGTGATGTGTTCATGAGTGGTGTGTCCATGAGTGATGGACCATGAGTGATGGAACATGAGATATGTGTTCATGAGTGATGGACCAGGCGTGATGGACCAGGAGTGATGGGCCATGAGTGATGGACAAGGAATGATGGACCAGGAGTGATGGACCAGGAGTGATGTGTCCATGAGTGGTGTGTCCATGAGTGATGGACCATGAGTGATGTGTCCATGAGTGATGAACCATGAGTGATGGACCATGAGTGATGGACCATGATTGATGGACCATGAGGGATAGATCATGCATGATGGACCATGTGTGATGGACCATGAGTGATGGACCATGAGTGATGGAGCATGAGTGAGGGACCAGGAGTGATTGACCATGAGTGATGCACCATGAGTGATGGACCATGAGTGATGGACCAGGAGTGATGGGCCATGAGTGATGGACCAGGAGTGATGGACCAGCAGTGATGTGTCCATGAGTGGTGTGTCCATGAGTGATGGACCATGAGTGATGTGTCCATAAGTGATGAACCATGAGTGATGGACCATGAGTGATGGACCATGAGTGATGGACCATGAGTGACCTGTCTTTGAGTGATGTGTCCATGAGTGATGGACCATGAGGGATGGACCAGGAGTGATTGACCATGAGTGATGGACCATGATTGATGGACCATGAGGGATGGATAATGCATGAAGGACCATGTGTGATGGACCATGAGTGATGGACCATGAATGATGGGCCATGTGGGATGGACCATGAGTGATGGACCATGAGTGATGCACAAGGAGTGATGGACCATGAGTGATGCACAAGGAGTGATGGACCAGGAGTGATGTGTCCATGAGTGGTGTGTCCATTAGTGATGGACCATGAGTGATGTGTCCATGAGTGACGAACCATGAGTGATGGACCATGAGTTATGCATTCATGAGTGATGGTCCATGAGTGATGGACCAGGAGTGATGGACCATGAGTGATGGACCAGGAATGATGGACCATGAGCGATGGACCAGGAGTGTTGGTCCAGGAGTGATGTGTCAATGAGTGTTGTGTCCATGATTGATGGACCATGAGTCATGTGTCCATGAGTGATGGACCATGAGTGATGTGTCCATGAATGAATTGTCCATGAGTGATGTGTTCATGAGTGGTGTGTCCATGAGTGATGGACCATGAGTGATGGAACATGAGATATGTGTTCATGAGTGATGGACCAGGCGTGATGGACCAGGAGTGATGGGCCATGAGTGATGGACAAGGAATGATGGACCAGGAGTGATGGACCAGGAGTGATGTGTCCATGAGTGGTGTGTCCATGAGTGATGGACCATGAGTGATGTGTCCATGAGTGATGAACCATGAGTGATGGACCATGAGTGATGGACCATGATTGATGGACCATGAGGGATAGATCATGCATGATGGACCATGTGTGATGGACCATGAGTGATGGACCATGAGTGATGGAGCATGAGTGAGGGACCAGGAGTGATTGACCATGAGTGATGCACCATGATTGATGGACCATGAGGGATGGAACATGCATGATGGACCATGAGTGATGGAACATGATTGATGGACCATGAGGGATGGATCATGCATGATGGACCATGTATGATGGACCATGAGTGATGGACCATGAGTGATGGACCAAGAGTGATGTGTCCATGAGTGATGGACCCTGAGTGATGGACCATGAGTGATGGACCATGATTGATGGACCATGAGTGATGGACCAAGATTGATGGACCAGGAGTGATGTGTCCATGAGTGGTGTGTCCATGAGTGCTGGACCATGAGTGATGTGTCCATGAGTGATGGACCATGAGTGATGGACCATGAGTGATGGACCAGGAGTGATGGACCAAGAGTGATGTATCCATGAGTGGTGTGTCCATGAGTGATGGACCATGAGTGATGGACCAGGAGTGATGGGCCATGAGTGATGGACCAGGAGTGATGGACCAGCAGTGATGTGTCCATGAGTGGTGTGTCCATGAGTGATGGACCATGAGTGATGTGTCCATGAGTGATGAACCATGAGTGATGGACCATGAGTGATGGACCACGAGTGATGGACCATGAGTGACCTGTCCTTGAGAGATGTGTCCATGAGTGATGGACCATGAGTGATGGACCAGGAGTGATTGACCATGAGTGATGGACCATGATTGTTGGACCATGAGGGATGGATCATGCATGATGGACCATGTGTGATGGATCATGAGTGATGGACCATGAGTGATGGAGCATGAGTGATGGACCAGGAGTGATTGACCATGAGTGATGGACCATGATTGATGGACCATGAGGGATGGATCATGCATGATGGACCATGAGTGATGGAACATAATTGATGGACCATAAGGGATGGATCATGCATGATGGACCATGTGTGATGGACCATGAGTGATGGACCATGAGTGATGGACCATGTGGGATGGACCATGAGTGATGGACCATGAGTGATGGACAAGGAGTGATGGACCAGGAGTGATGTGTCCATGAGTGGTGTGTCCATGAGTGATGGACCATGAGTGATGTGTCCATGAGTGACAAACCATGAGTGATGGACCATGAGTTATGCGTTCATGAGTGATGGTCCATGAATGATGGACCAGGAGTGATGGACCATGAGTGATGGACCAGGAATGATGGACCATGAGTGATGGACCAGGAGTGATGGACCCGGAGTGATGTGTCCATGAGTGGTGTGTCCATGAGTGATGGACCATGAGTGATGTGTCCATGAGTGATGGACCATGAGTGATGGACCTTGATTGATGGACCAGGAGTGATGGACCAAGAGTGATGTGTCCATGAGTGATGGACCCTGAGTGATGGACCATGAGTGATGGACCATGAGTGATGGACCATGAGTGATGGCCCAGGATTGATGGACCAGGAGTGATGTGTGCATGAGTGGTGTATCCATGAGTGCAGGACCATGAGTGATTTGTCCATGAGTGATGGACCATGAGTGATGGACCATGAGTGATGTGTCCATGAGTGATGGACCATGAGTGATGTGTCCATGAATGAATTGTCCATGAGTGATGTGTTCATGAGTGGTGGACCATGAGTGATGTGTCCATGGGAGATGGACCATGAGTGATGGATCATGAGTGATGGTCCATGAGTGATTTGTCCATGGGTGATGGACCATGGGTGATGGACCATGGGAGATGAACCATGAGTGATGGACCATGTGGGATGGACCATGAGTGACGGACCATGAGTAATGTGTCCATGAGTGATGGACCATGAGTGATGGACCATGGGTGATGGTCCATGAGTGATTTGTCCATGAGTGATGGACCATGAGTGATGTGTCCATGAATGAATTGACCATGAGTGATGTGTTCATGAGTGATGGACTATGAGTGATGTGTCCATGGGTGATGGACCATGTGGGTTGGACCATGAGTGATGGACCATGAGTGATGGACCAGGATTGATGGTCCAGGAGTGATGTGTCCATGAGTGATGTGTCCATGAGTGATGGACCATGAGTGATGTGGCCATGAGTGATGGACCATCAGTGATGGACCATGAGTGATGGACCATGAGTGATGTGTCTATGAGTGATGTGTCCATGAGTGATGGACCAAGAGTGATGTGTCCATGAGTGGTGTGTCCATGAGTGATGGACCATGAGTGATGGACCAGGAGAGATGGGCCATGAGTGATGGACAAGGAATGATGGACCATGAGTGATGGACCAGGAGTGATGGACCAGGAGTGATGTGTCCATGAGTGGTGTGTCCATGAGAGATGGACCATGAGGGATGTGTCCATGAGTGATGAACCATGAGTGATGGACCATGAGTGACCTGTCTATGAGTGATGTGTCCATGAGTGATGGTCCATGAGTGATGGACCATGAGTGATGTGTCCATGAATGAATTGTCCATGAGTGATGTGTTCATGAGTGGTGTGTCCATGAGAGATGGACCATGAGTGATGGAACATGAGATATGTGTTCATGAGTGATGGACCAGGAGTGATGGACCAGGAGTGATGGGCCATGAGTGATGGACGAGGAATGATGGACCATGAGTGATGGACCAGGAGTGATGGACCAGGAGTGATGTCTCCATGAGTGGTGTGTCCATCAGTGATGGACCATGAGTGATGTGTCCATGAGTGATGAACCATGAGTGATGGACCATGAGTGATGGACCCTGAGTGATGGACCATGAGTGACCTGTCTTTGAGTGATGTGTCCATGAGTGATGGACCATGAGTGATGGACCAGGAATGATTGACCATGAGTGATGGACCATGATTGATGGACCATGAGGGATGGATCATGCATGATGGACCATGTGTGATGGACCATGAGTGATGGACCATGAGTGATGGAGCATGAGTGAGGGACCAGGAGTGATTGACCATGAGTGATGGACCATGATTGATAGACCATGAGGGATGGATCATGCATGATGGACCATGAGTGACGGAACATGATTGATGGACCATGAGGGATGGATCATGCATGATGGACCATGTATGATGGACCATGAGTGATGGACCATGAGTGATGGACCAAGAGTGATGTGTCCATGAGTGATGGACCCTGAGTGATGGACCATGAGTGATGGACCATGATTGATGGACCATGAGTGATGGACCAGGATTGATGGACCAGGAGTGATGTGTCCATGAGTGGTGTGTCCATGAGTGCTGGACCATGAGTGATGTGTCCATGAGTGATGGACCATGAGTGATGGACCATGAGTGATGTGTCCATGAATGAATTGACCATGAGTGATGTGTTCATGAGTGATGGACTATGAGTGATGTGTCCATGGGTGATGGACCATGTGGGTTGGACCATGAGTGATGGACCATGAGTGATGGACCAGGATTGATGGTCCAGGAGTGATGTGTCCATGAGTGATGTGTCCATGAGTGATGGACCATGAGTGATGTGGCCATGAGTGATGGACCATCAGTGATGGACCATGAGTGATGGACCATGAGTGATGTGTCTATGAGTGATGTGTCCATGAGTGATGGACCATGAGTGATGGACCATGAGTGATGGACCAAGAGTGATGTGTCCATGAGTGGTGTGTCCATGAGTGATGGACCATGAGTGATGGACCAGGAGAGATGGGCCATGAGTGATGGACAAGGAATGATGGACCATGAGTGATGGACCAGGAGTGATGGACCAGGAGTGATGTGTCCATGAGTGGTGTGTCCATGAGAGATGGACCATGAGGGATGTGTCCATGAGTGATGAACCATGAGTGATGGACCATGAGTGACCTGTCTATGAGTGATGTGTCCATGAGTGATGGTCCATGAGTGATGGACCATGAGTGATGTGTCCATGAATGAATTGTCCATGAGTGATGTGTTCATGAGTGGTGTGTCCATGAGAGATGGACCATGAGTGATGGAACATGAGATATGTGTTCATGAGTGATGGACCAGGAGTGATGGACCAGGAGTGATGGGCCATGAGTGATGGACGAGGAATGATGGACCATGAGTGATGGACCAGGAGTGATGGACCAGGAGTGATGTCTCCATGAGTGGTGTGTCCATCAGTGATGGACCATGAGTGATGTGTCCATGAGTGATGAACCATGAGTGATGGACCATGAGTGATGGACCCTGAGTGATGGACCATGAGTGACCTGTCTTTGAGTGATGTGTCCATGAGTGATGGACCATGAGTGATGGACCAGGAATGATTGACCATGAGTGATGGACCATGATTGATGGACCATGAGGGATGGATCATGCATGATGGACCATGTGTGATGGACCATGAGTGATGGACCATGAGTGATGGAGCATGAGTGAGGGACCAGGAGTGATTGACCATGAGTGATGGACCATGATTGATAGACCATGAGGGATGGATCATGCATGATGGACCATGAGTGACGGAACATGATTGATGGACCATGAGGGATGGATCATGCATGATGGACCATGTATGATGGACCATGAGTGATGGACCAAGAGTGATGTGTCCATGAGTGATGGACCCTGAGTGATGGACCATGAGTGATGGACCATGATTGATGGACCATGAGTGATGGACCAGGATTGATGGACCAGGAGTGATGTGTCCATGAGTGGTGTGTCCATGAGTGCTGGACCATGAGTGATGTGTCCATGAGTGATGGACCATGAGTGATGGACCATGAGTGATGGACCATGAGTGATGGACCAAGAGTGATGTATCCATGAGTGGTGTGTCCATGAGTGATGGACCATGAGTGATGGACCAGGAGTGATGGGCCATGAGTGATGGACCAGGAGTGATGGACCAGCAGTGATGTGTCCATGAGTAGTGTGTCCATGATTGATGGACCATGAGTGATGTCTCCATGAGTGATGAACCATGAGTGATGGACCATGAGTGATGGACCATGAGTGATGGATCATGAGTGACCTGTCTATGAGTGATGTGTCCATGAGTGATGGGCCATGAGTGATGGACCATGAGTGATGTGTCCATGAATGAATTGTCCATGAGTGATGTGTTCATGAGTGGTGTGTCCATGAGTGATGGACCATGAGTGATGTGTCCATGAGTGATGAACCATGAGTGATGGACCATGAGTGATGGACCACGAGTGATGGACCATGAGTGACCTGTCTTTGAGTGATGTGTCCATGAGTGATGGACCATGAGTGATGGACCAGGTGTGATTGACCATGAGTGATGGACCATGATTGTTGGACCATGAGGGATGGATCATGCATGATGGACCATGTGTGATGGATCATGAGTGATGGACCATGAGTGATGGAGCATGAGTGATGGACCAGGAGTGATTGACCATGAGTGATGGACCTTGATTGATGGACCATGAGGGATGGATCATGCATGATGGCCCATGAGTGATGGAAAATGATTGATGGACCATGAGGGATGGATCATGCATGATGGACCATGTATGATGGACCATGAGTGATGGACCATGAGTGATGGACCAAGAGTGATGTGTCCATGAGTGATGGACACTGAGTGATGGACCATGAGTGATGGACCATGTGTGATGGATCATGAGTGATGGACCATGAGTGATGGAGCATGAGTGATGGACCAGGAGTGATTGACCATGAGTGATGGACCTTGATTTATGGACCATGAGGGATGGATCATGCATGATGGACCATGAGTGATGGAACATGATTGATGGACCATGAGGGATGGATCATGCATGATGGACCATGTGTGATGGACCATGAGTGATGGACCATGAGTGATGGACCATGAGTGATGGACCATGTGGGATGGACCATGAGTGATGGACCATGAGTGATGGACAAGGAGTGATGGACCAGGAGTGATGTGTCCATGAGTGGTGTGTCCATGAGTGATGGACCATGAGTGATGTGTCCATGAGTGACGAACCATGAGTGATGGACCATGAGTTATGCGTTCATGAGTGATGGTCCATGAATGATGGACCAGGAGTGATGGACCATGACTGATGGACCAGGAATGATGGACCATGAGTGATGGACCAGGAGTGATGGACCCGGAGTGATGTGTCCATGAGTGGTGTGTCCATGAGTGATGGACCATGAGTGATGTGTCCATGAGTGATGAACCATGAGTGATGGACCACAAATGATGGAGCATGAGTGATGGACCATGAGTGATGTGTCTATGAGTGATGTGTCCATGAGTGATGGACCATGAGTGATGGACCTTGAATGATGGACCAGGAGTGAAGGACCAAGAGTGATGTGTCCATGAGTGATGGACCCTGAGTGATGGACCATGAGTGATGGATCATGAGTGATGGACCATGAGTGATGGACCATGAGTGATGGACCAGGATTGATGGACCAGGAGTGATGTGTCCATGAGTGGTGTGTCCATGAGTGCTGGACCATGAGTGATGTGTCCATGAGTGATGGACCATGATTGATGGACCATGAGTGATGTGTCCATGAATGAATTGTCCATGAGTGATGTGTTCTTGAGTGATGGAGCATGAGTGATGTGTCCATGGGTGATGGACCATGAGTGATGGACCATGAGTGATGGTCCATGAGTTATTTGTCCATGGGTGAAGGACCATGGGTGATGGACCATGGGTGATGGACCATGAGTGATGGAACATGTGGGATGGACCATGAGTGATGGACCATGAGTGATTTGTCCATGAGTGATGGACCATGAGTGATGTGTCCATGAATGAATTGTCCATGAGTGATGGACCATGAGTGATGTGTCCATGAATGAATTGTCCATGAGTGATGTGTTCATGAGTGATGGACAATGAGTGATGTGTCCATGGGTGATGGACCATGTGGGATGGACAATGAGTGATGGACCATGAGTGATGGCCATGAGTGATGGACCATGAGTGATGGACAATGAGTGATGGACCATAAGTGATGTGTCCATGAGTGATGGACCATGTGGGATGGACCATGAGTGACAGACCATGAGTGATGTGTCCATGAGTGATGGACCATGAGCGATGGACCATGGGTGATGGTCCATGAGTGATTTGTCCATGAGTGATGGGCCATGAGTGATTTGTCCATGAATGAATTGTCCATGAGTGATGAACCATGAGTGATGGACCATGAGTGATGTGTCCATGAATGAATTGTCCATGAGTGATGTGTTCATGATTGATGGACCATGAGTGATGTGTCCATGGGTGATGGACCATGTGGGATGGACAATGAGTGATGGACCATGAGTGATGGACCAGGAGTGATGGTCCAGGAGTGATGTGTCCATGAGTGGTGTGTCCATGAGTGATGGAGCATGAGTGATGTGGCCATGAGTGATGGACCATGAGTGATGTGTCTATGAGTGATGTGTCCATGAGTGATGGGCCATGAGTGATGGACCATGAGTGATGGACCAGGAGTGATGGACCAAGAGTGATGTGTCCATGAGTGGTGTGTCAATGAGTGATGGACCATGAGTGATGGACCAGGAGTGATGGGCCATGAGTGATGGACAAGGAATGATGGACCATGAGTGATGGACCAGGAGTGATGGACCAGGAGTGATGTGTCCATGAATGAATTGTCCATGAGTGATGTGTTCATGAGTGGTGTGTCCATGAGTGATGGACCATGAGTGATGGAACATGAGATATGTGTTCATGAGTGATGGACCAGGCGTGATGGACCAGGAGTGATGGGCCATGAGTGATGGACAAGGAATGATGGACCAGGAGTGATGGACCAGGAGTGATGTGTCCATGAGTGGTGTGTCCATGAGTGATGGACCATGAGTGATGTGTCCATGAGTGATGAACCATGAGTGATGGACCATGAGTGATGGACCATGATTGATGGACCATGAGGGATAGATCATGCATGATGGACCATGTGTGATGGACCATGAGTGATGGACCATGAGTGATGGAGCATGAGTGAGGGACCAGGAGTGATTGACCATGAGTGATGCACCATGATTGATGGACCATGAGGGATGGATCATGCATGATGGACCATGAGTGATGGAACATGATTGATGGACCATGAGGGATGGATCATGCATGATGGACCATGTATGATGGACCATGAGTGATGGACCATGAGTGATGGACCAAGAGTGATGTGTCCATGAGTGATGGACCCTGAGTGATGGACCATGAGTGATGGACCATGATTGATGGACCATGAGTGATGGACCAAGATTGATGGACCAGGAGTGATGTGTCCATGAGTGGTGTGTCCATGAGTGCTGGACCATGAGTGATGTGTCCATGAGTGATGGACCATGAGTGATGGACCATGAGTGATGGACCAGGAGTGATGGACCAAGAGTGATGTATCCATGAGTGGTGTGTCCATGAGTGATGGACCATGAGTGATGGACCAGGAGTGATGGGCCATGAGTGATGGACCAGGAGTGATGGACCAGCAGTGATGTGTCCATGAGTGGTGTGTCCATGAGTGATGGACCATGAGTGATGTGTCCATGAGTGATGAACCATGAGTGATGGACCATGAGTGATGGACCACGAGTGATGGACCATGAGTGACCTGTCCTTGAGAGATGTGTCCATGAGTGATGGACCATGAGTGATGGACCAGGAGTGATTGACCATGAGTGATGGACCATGATTGTTGGACCATGAGGGATGGATCATGCATGATGGACCATGTGTGATGGATCATGAGTGATGGACCATGAGTGATGGAGCATGAGTGATGGACCAGGAGTGATTGACCATGAGTGATGGACCATGATTGATGGACCATGAGGGATGGATCATGCATGATGGACCATGAGTGATGGAACATAATTGATGGACCATAAGGGATGGATCATGCATGATGGACCATGTGTGATGGACCATGAGTGATGGACCATGAGTGATGGACCATGTGGGATGGACCATGAGTGATGGACCATGAGTGATGGACAAGGAGTGATGGACCAGGAGTGATGTGTCCATGAGTGGTGTGTCCATGAGTGATGGACCATGAGTGATGTGTCCATGAGTGACAAACCATGAGTGATGGACCATGAGTTATGCGTTCATGAGTGATGGTCCATGAATGATGGACCAGGAGTGATGGACCATGAGTGATGGACCAGGAATGATGGACCATGAGTGATGGACCAGGAGTGATGGACCCGGAGTGATGTGTCCATGAGTGGTGTGTCCATGAGTGATGGACCATGAGTGATGTGTCCATGAGTGATGGACCTTGATTGATGGACCAGGAGTGATGGACCAAGAGTGATGTGTCCATGAGTGATGGACCCTGAGTGATGGACCATGAGTGATGGACCATGAGTGATGGACCATGAGTGATGGCCCAGGATTGATGGACCAGGAGTGATGTGTGCATGAGTGGTGTATCCATGAGTGCAGGACCATGAGTGATTTGTCCATGAGTGATGGACCATGAGTGATGGACCATGAGTGATGTGTCCATGAGTGATGGACCATGAGTGATGTGTCCATGAATGAATTGTCCATGAGTGATGTGTTCATGAGTGGTGGACCATGAGTGATGTGTCCATGGGAGATGGACCATGAGTGATGGATCATGAGTGATGGTCCATGAGTGATTTGTCCATGGGTGATGGACCATGGGTGATGGACCATGGGAGATGAACCATGAGTGATGGACCATGTGGGATGGACCATGAGTGACGGACCATGAGTAATGTGTCCATGAGTGATGGACCATGAGTGATGGACCATGGGTGATGGTCCATGAGTGATTTGTCCATGAGTGATGGACCATGAGTGATGTGTCCATGAATGAATTGTCAATGAGTGATGGACCATGAGTGATGGACCATGAGTGATGTGTCCATGAATGAATTGACTATGAGTGATGTGTTCATGAGTGATGGACTATGAGTGATGTGTCCATGGGTGATGGACCATGTGGGTTGGACCATGAGTGATGGACCATGAGTGATGGACCAGGATTGATGGTCCAGGAGTGATGTGTCCATGAGTGATGTGTCCATGAGTGATGGACCATGAGTGATGTGGCCATGAGTGATGGACCATCAGTGATGGACCATGAGTGATGGACCATGAGTGATGTGTCTATGAGTGATGTGTCCATGAGTGATGGACCATGAGTGATGGACCATGAGTGATGGACCAAGAGTGATGTGTCCATGAGTGGTGTGTCCATGAGTGATGGACCATGAGTGATGGACCAGGAGAGATGGGCCATGAGTGATGGACAAGGAATGATGGACCATGAGTGATGGACCAGGAGTGATGGACCAGGAGTGATGTGTCCATGAGTGGTGTGTCCATGAGAGATGGACCATGAGGGATGTGTCCATGAGTGATGAACCATGAGTGATGGACCATGAGTGACCTGTCTATGAGTGATGTGTCCATGAGTGATGGTCCATGAGTGATGGACCATGAGTGATGTGTCCATGAATGAATTGTCCATGAGTGATGTGTTCATGAGTGGTGTGTCCATGAGAGATGGACCATGAGTGATGGAACATGAGATATGTGTTCATGAGTGATGGACCAGGAGTGATGGACCAGGAGTGATGGGCCATGAGTGATGGACGAGGAATGATGGACCATGAGTGATGGACCAGGAGTGATGGACCAGGAGTGATGTCTCCATGAGTGGTGTGTCCATCAGTGATGGACCATGAGTGATGTGTCCATGAGTGATGAACCATGAGTGATGGACCATGAGTGATGGACCCTGAGTGATGGACCATGAGTGACCTGTCTTTGAGTGATGTGTCCATGAGTGATGGACCATGAGTGATGGACCAGGAATGATTGACCATGAGTGATGGACCATGATTGATGGACCATGAGGGATGGATCATGCATGATGGACCATGTGTGATGGACCATGAGTGATGGACCATGAGTGATGGAGCATGAGTGAGGGACCAGGAGTGATTGACCATGAGTGATGGACCATGATTGATAGACCATGAGGGATGGATCATGCATGATGGACCATGAGTGACGGAACATGATTGATGGACCATGAGGGATGGATCATGCATGATGGACCATGTATGATGGACCATGAGTGATGGACCATGAGTGATGGACCAAGAGTGATGTGTCCATGAGTGATGGACCCTGAGTGATGGACCATGAGTGATGGACCATGATTGATGGACCATGAGTGATGGACCAGGATTGATGGACCAGGAGTGATGTGTCCATGAGTGGTGTGTCCATGAGTGCTGGACCATGAGTGATGTGTCCATGAGTGATGGACCATGAGTGATGGACCATGAGTGATGGACCATGAGTGATGGACCAAGAGTGATGTATCCATGAGTGGTGTGTCCATGAGTGATGGACCATGAGTGATGGACCAGGAGTGATGGGCCATGAGTGATGGACCAGGAGTGATGGACCAGCAGTGATGTGTCCATGAGTAGTGTGTCCATGATTGATGGACCATGAGTGATGTCTCCATGAGTGATGAACCATGAGTGATGGACCATGAGTGATGGACCATGAGTGATGGATCATGAGTGACCTGTCTATGAGTGATGTGTCCATGAGTGATGGGCCATGAGTGATGGACCATGAGTGATGTGTCCATGAATGAATTGTCCATGAGTGATGTGTTCATGAGTGGTGTGTCCATGAGTGATGGACCATGAGTGATGTGTCCATGAGTGATGAACCATGAGTGATGGACCATGAGTGATGGACCACGAGTGATGGACCATGAGTGACCTGTCTTTGAGTGATGTGTCCATGAGTGATGGACCATGAGTGATGGACCAGGTGTGATTGACCATGAGTGATGGACCATGATTGTTGGACCATGAGGGATGGATCATGCATGATGGACCATGTGTGATGGATCATGAGTGATGGACCATGAGTGATGGAGCATGAGTGATGGACCAGGAGTGATTGACCATGAGTGATGGACCTTGATTGATGGACCATGAGGGATGGATCATGCATGATGGCCCATGAGTGATGGAAAATGATTGATGGACCATGAGGGATGGATCATGCATGATGGACCATGTATGATGGACCATGAGTGATGGACCATGAGTGATGGACCAAGAGTGATGTGTCCATGAGTGATGGACACTGAGTGATGGACCATGAGTGATGGACCATGTGTGATGGATCATGAGTGATGGACCATGAGTGATGGAGCATGAGTGATGGACCAGGAGTGATTGACCATGAGTGATGGACCTTGATTTATGGACCATGAGGGATGGATCATGCATGATGGACCATGAGTGATGGAACATGATTGATGGACCATGAGGGATGGATCATGCATGATGGACCATGTGTGATGGACCATGAGTGATGGACCATGAGTGATGGACCATGAGTGATGGACCATGTGGGATGGACCATGAGTGATGGACCATGAGTGATGGACAAGGAGTGATGGACCAGGAGTGATGTGTCCATGAGTGGTGTGTCCATGAGTGATGGACCATGAGTGATGTGTCCATGAGTGACGAACCATGAGTGATGGACCATGAGTTATGCGTTCATGAGTGATGGTCCATGAATGATGGACCAGGAGTGATGGACCATGACTGATGGACCAGGAATGATGGACCATGAGTGATGGACCAGGAGTGATGGACCCGGAGTGATGTGTCCATGAGTGGTGTGTCCATGAGTGATGGACCATGAGTGATGTGTCCATGAGTGATGAACCATGAGTGATGGACCACAAATGATGGACCATGAGTGATGGACCATGAGTGATGTGTCTATGAGTGATGTGTCCATGAGTGATGGACCATGAGTGATGGACCTTGAATGATGGACCAGGAGTGAAGGACCAAGAGTGATGTGTCCATGAGTGATGGACCCTGAGTGATGGACCATGAGTGATGGATCATGAGTGATGGACCATGAGTGATGGACCATGAGTGATGGACCAGGATTGATGGACCAGGAGTGATGTGTCCATGAGTGGTGTGTCCATGAGTGCTGGACCATGAGTGATGTGTCCATGAGTGATGGACCATGATTGATGGACCATGAGTGATGTGTCCATGAATGAATTGTCCATGAGTGATGTGTTCTTGAGTGATGGAGCATGAGTGATGTGTCCATGGGTGATGGACCATGAGTGATGGACCATGAGTGATGGTCCATGAGTTATTTGTCCATGGGTGAAGGACCATGGGTGATGGACCATGGGTGATGGACCATGAGTGATGGAACATGTGGGATGGACCATGAGTGATGGACCATGAGTGATTTGTCCATGAGTGATGGACCATGAGTGATGTGTCCATGAATGAATTGTCCATGAGTGATGGACCATGAGTGATGGACCATGAGTGATGTGTCCATGAATGAATTGTCCATGAGTGATGTGTTCATGAGTGATGGACAATGAGTGATGTGTCCATGGGTGATGGACCATGTGGGATGGACAATGAGTGATGGACCATGAGTGATGGACCATGAGTGATGGACCATGAGTGATGGACAATGAGTGATGTGTCCATGAGTGGTGTGTCCATGAGTGATGGACCATGAGTGATGTGTCCATGAGTGACGAACCATGAGTGATGGACCATGAGTTATGCGTTCATGAGTGATGGTCCATGAATGATGGACCAGGAGTGATGGACCATGACTGATGGACCAGGAATGATGGACCATGAGTGATGGACCAGGAGTGATGGACCCGGAGTGATGTGTCCATGAGTGGTGTGTCCATGAGTGATGGACCATGAGTGATGTGTCCATGAGTGATGAACCATGAGTGATGGACCACAAATGATGGACCATGAGTGATGGACCATGAGTGATGTGTCTATGAGTGATGTGTCCATGAGTGATGGACCATGAGTGATGGACCTTGAATGATGGACCAGGAGTGAAGGACCAAGAGTGATGTGTCCATGAGTGATGGACCCTGAGTGATGGACCATGAGTGATGGATCATGAGTGATGGACCATGAGTGATGGACCATGAGTGATGGACCAGGATTGATGGACCAGGAGTGATGTGTCCATGAGTGGTGTGTCCATGAGTGCTGGACCATGAGTGATGTGTCCATGAGTGATGGACCATGATTGATGGACCATGAGTGATGTGTCCATGAATGAATTGTCCATGAGTGATGTGTTCTTGAGTGATGGAGCATGAGTGATGTGTCCATGGGTGATGGACCATGAGTGATGGACCATGAGTGATGGTCCATGAGTTATTTGTCCATGGGTGAAGGACCATGGGTGATGGACCATGGGTGATGGACCATGAGTGATGGAACATGTGGGATGGACCATGAGTGATGGACCATGAGTGATTTGTCCATGAGTGATGGACCATGAGTGATGTGTCCATGAATGAATTGTCCATGAGTGATGGACCATGAGTGATGGACCATGAGTGATGTGTCCATGAATGAATTGTCCATGAGTGATGTGTTCATGAGTGATGGACAATGAGTGATGTGTCCATGGGTGATGGACCATGTGGGATGGACAATGAGTGATGGACCATGAGTGATGGACCATGAGTGATGGACCATGAGTGATGGACAATGAGTGATGGACCATAAGTGATGTGTCCATGAGTGATGGACCATGTGGGATGGACCATGAGTGACAGACCATGAGTGATGTGTCCATGAGTGATGGACCATGAGCGATGGACCATGGGTGATGGTCCATGAGTGATTTGTCCATGAGTGATGGGCCATGAGTGATTTGTCCATGAATGAATTGTCCATGAGTGATGAACCATGAGTGATGGACCATGAGTGATGTGTCCATGAATGAATTGTCCATGAGTGATGTGTTCATGATTGATGGACCATGAGTGATGTGTCCATGGGTGATGGACCATGTGGGATGGACAATGAGTGATGGACCATGAGTGATGGACCAGGAGTGATGGTCCAGGAGTGATGTGTCCATGAGTGGTGTGTCCATGAGTGATGGAGCATGAGTGATGTGGCCATGAGTGATGGACCATGAGTGATGTGTCTATGAGTGATGTGTCCATGAGTGATGGGCCATGAGTGATGGACCATGAGTGATGGACCAGGAGTGATGGACCAAGAGTGATGTGTCCATGAGTGGTGTGTCAATGAGTGATGGACCATGAGTGATGGACCAGGAGTGATGGGCCATGAGTGATGGACAAGGAATGATGGACCATGAGTGATGGACCAGGAGTGATGGACCAGGAGTGATGTGTCCATGAATGAATTGTCCATGAGTGATGTGTTCATGAGTGGTGTGTCCATGAGTGATGGACCATGAGTGATGGAACATGAGATATGTGTTCATGAGTGATGGACCAGGCGTGATGGACCAGGAGTGATGGGCCATGAGTGATGGACAAGGAATGATGGACCAGGAGTGATGGACCAGGAGTGATGTGTCCATGAGTGGTGTGTCCATGAGTGATGGACCATGAGTGATGTGTCCATGAGTGATGAACCATGAGTGATGGACCATGAGTGATGGACCATGATTGATGGACCATGAGGGATAGATCATGCATGATGGACCATGTGTGATGGACCATGAGTGATGGACCATGAGTGATGGAGCATGAGTGAGGGACCAGGAGTGATTGACCATGAGTGATGCACCATGATTGATGGACCATGAGGGATGGATCATGCATGATGGACCATGAGTGATGGAACATGATTGATGGACCATGAGGGATGGATCATGCATGATGGACCATGTATGATGGACCATGAGTGATGGACCATGAGTGATGGACCAAGAGTGATGTGTCCATGAGTGATGGACCCTGAGTGATGGACCATGAGTGATGGACCATGATTGATGGACCATGAGTGATGGACCAAGATTGATGGACCAGGAGTGATGTGTCCATGAGTGGTGTGTCCATGAGTGCTGGACCATGAGTGATGTGTCCATGAGTGATGGACCATGAGTGATGGACCATGAGTGATGGACCAGGAGTGATGGACCAAGAGTGATGTATCCATGAGTGGTGTGTCCATGAGTGATGGACCATGAGTGATGGACCAGGAGTGATGGGCCATGAGTGATGGACCAGGAGTGATGGACCAGCAGTGATGTGTCCATGAGTGGTGTGTCCATGAGTGATGGACCATGAGTGATGTGTCCATGAGTGATGAACCATGAGTGATGGACCATGAGTGATGGACCACGAGTGATGGACCATGAGTGACCTGTCCTTGAGAGATGTGTCCATGAGTGATGGACCATGAGTGATGGACCAGGAGTGATTGACCATGAGTGATGGACCATGATTGTTGGACCATGAGGGATGGATCATGCATGATGGACCATGTGTGATGGATCATGAGTGATGGACCATGAGTGATGGAGCATGAGTGATGGACCAGGAGTGATTGACCATGAGTGATGGACCATGATTGATGGACCATGAGGGATGGATCATGCATGATGGACCATGAGTGATGGAACATAATTGATGGACCATAAGGGATGGATCATGCATGATGGACCATGTGTGATGGACCATGAGTGATGGACCATGAGTGATGGACCATGTGGGATGGACCATGAGTGATGGACCATGAGTGATGGACAAGGAGTGATGGACCAGGAGTGATGTGTCCATGAGTGGTGTGTCCATGAGTGATGGACCATGAGTGATGTGTCCATGAGTGACAAACCATGAGTGATGGACCATGAGTTATGCGTTCATGAGTGATGGTCCATGAATGATGGACCAGGAGTGATGGACCATGAGTGATGGACCAGGAATGATGGACCATGAGTGATGGACCAGGAGTGATGGACCCGGAGTGATGTGTCCATGAGTGGTGTGTCCATGAGTGATGGACCATGAGTGATGTGTCCATGAGTGATGGACCATGAGTGATGGACCTTGATTGATGGACCAGGAGTGATGGACCAAGAGTGATGTGTCCATGAGTGATGGACCCTGAGTGATGGACCATGAGTGATGGACCATGAGTGATGGACCATGAGTGATGGCCCAGGATTGATGGACCAGGAGTGATGTGTGCATGAGTGGTGTATCCATGAGTGCAGGACCATGAGTGATTTGTCCATGAGTGATGGACCATGAGTGATGGACCATGAGTGATGTGTCCATGAGTGATGGACCATGAGTGATGTGTCCATGAATGAATTGTCCATGAGTGATGTGTTCATGAGTGGTGGACCATGAGTGATGTGTCCATGGGAGATGGACCATGAGTGATGGATCATGAGTGATGGTCCATGAGTGATTTGTCCATGGGTGATGGACCATGGGTGATGGACCATGGGAGATGAACCATGAGTGATGGACCATGTGGGATGGACCATGAGTGACGGACCATGAGTAATGTGTCCATGAGTGATGGACCATGAGTGATGGACCATGGGTGATGGTCCATGAGTGATTTGTCCATGAGTGATGGACCATGAGTGATGTGTCCATGAATGAATTGTCAATGAGTGATGGACCATGAGTGATGGACCATGAGTGATGTGTCCATGAATGAATTGACTATGAGTGATGTGTTCATGAGTGATGGACTATGAGTGATGTGTCCATGGGTGATGGACCATGTGGGTTGGACCATGAGTGATGGACCATGAGTGATGGACCAGGATTGATGGTCCAGGAGTGATGTGTCCATGACTGATGTGTCCATGAGTGATGGACCATGAGTGATGTGGCCATGAGTGATGGACCATCAGTGATGGACCATGAGTGATGGACCATGAGTGATGTGTCTATGAGTGATGTGTCCATGAGTGATGGACCATGAGTGATGGACCATGAGTGATGGACCAAGAGTGATGTGTCCATGAGTGGTGTGTCCATGAGTGATGGACCATGAGTGATGGACCAGGAGAGATGGGCCATGAGTGATGGACAAGGAATGATGGACCATGAGTGATGGACCAGGAGTGATGGACCAGGAGTGATGTGTCCATGAGTGGTGTGTCCATGAGAGATGGACCATGAGGGATGTGTCCATGAGTGATGAACCATGAGTGATGGACCATGAGTGACCTGTCTATGAGTGATGTGTCCATGAGTGATGGTCCATGAGTGATGGACCATGAGTGATGTGTCCATGAATGAATTGTCCATGAGTGATGTGTTCATGAGTGGTGTGTCCATGAGAGATGGACCATGAGTGATGGAACATGAGATATGTGTTCATGAGTGATGGACCAGGAGTGATGGACCAGGAGTGATGGGCCATGAGTGATGGACGAGGAATGATGGACCATGAGTGATGGACCAGGAGTGATGGACCAGGAGTGATGTCTCCATGAGTGGTGTGTCCATCAGTGATGGACCATGAGTGATGTGTCCATGAGTGATGAACCATGAGTGATGGACCATGAGTGATGGACCCTGAGTGATGGACCATGAGTGACCTGTCTTTGAGTGATGTGTCCATGAGTGATGGACCATGAGTGATGGACCAGGAATGATTGACCATGAGTGATGGACCATGATTGATGGACCATGAGGGATGGATCATGCATGATGGACCATGTGTGATGGACCATGAGTGATGGACCATGAGTGATGGAGCATGAGTGAGGGACCAGGAGTGATTGACCATGAGTGATGGACCATGATTGATAGACCATGAGGGATGGATCATGCATGATGGACCATGAGTGACGGAACATGATTGATGGACCATGAGGGATGGATCATGCATGATGGACCATGTATGATGGACCATGAGTGATGGACCATGAGTGATGGACCAAGAGTGATGTGTCCATGAGTGATGGACCCTGAGTGATGGACCATGAGTGATGGACCATGATTGATGGACCATGAGTGATGGACCAGGATTGATGGACCAGGAGTGATGTGTCCATGAGTGGTGTGTCCATGAGTGCTGGACCATGAGTGATGTGTCCATGAGTGATGGACCATGAGTGATGGACCATGAGTGATGGACCATGAGTGATGGACCAAGAGTGATGTATCCATGAGTGGTGTGTCCATGAGTGATGGACCATGAGTGATGGACCAGGAGTGATGGGCCATGAGTGATGGACCAGGAGTGATGGACCAGCAGTGATGTGTCCATGAGTAGTGTGTCCATGATTGATGGACCATGAGTGATGTCTCCATGAGTGATGAACCATGAGTGATGGACCATGAGTGATGGACCATGAGTGATGGATCATGAGTGACCTGTCTATGAGTGATGTGTCCATGAGTGATGGGCCATGAGTGATGGACCATGAGTGATGTGTCCATGAATGAATTGTCCATGAGTGATGTGTTCATGAGTGGTGTGTCCATGAGTGATGGACCATGAGTGATGTGTCCATGAGTGATGAACCATGAGTGATGGACCATGAGTGATGGACCACGAGTGATGGACCATGAGTGACCTGTCTTTGAGTGATGTGTCCATGAGTGATGGACCATGAGTGATGGACCAGGTGTGATTGACCATGAGTGATGGACCATGATTGTTGGACCATGAGGGATGGATCATGCATGATGGACCATGTGTGATGGATCATGAGTGATGGACCATGAGTGATGGAGCATGAGTGATGGACCAGGAGTGATTGACCATGAGTGATGGACCTTGATTGATGGACCATGAGGGATGGATCATGCATGATGGCCCATGAGTGATGGAAAATGATTGATGGACCATGAGGGATGGATCATGCATGATGGACCATGTATGATGGACCATGAGTGATGGACCATGAGTGATGGACCAAGAGTGATGTGTCCATGAGTGATGGACACTGAGTGATGGACCATGAGTGATGGACCATGTGTGATGGATCATGAGTGATGGACCATGAGTGATGGAGCATGAGTGATGGACCAGGAGTGATTGACCATGAGTGATGGACCTTGATTTATGGACCATGAGGGATGGATCATGCATGATGGACCATGAGTGATGGAACATGATTGATGGACCATGAGGGATGGATCATGCATGATGGACCATGTGTGATGGACCATGAGTGATGGACCATGAGTGATGGACCATGAGTGATGGACCATGTGGGATGGACCATGAGTGATGGACCATGAGTGATGGACAAGGAGTGATGGACCAGGAGTGATGTGTCCATGAGTGGTGTGTCCATGAGTGATGGACCATGAGTGATGTGTCCATGAGTGACGAACCATGAGTGATGGACCATGAGTTATGCGTTCATGAGTGATGGTCCATGAATGATGGACCAGGAGTGATGGACCATGACTGATGGACCAGGAATGATGGACCATGAGTGATGGACCAGGAGTGATGGACCCGGAGTGATGTGTCCATGAGTGGTGTGTCCATGAGTGATGGACCATGAGTGATGTGTCCATGAGTGATGAACCATGAGTGATGGACCACAAATGATGGACCATGAGTGATGGACCATGAGTGATGTGTCTATGAGTGATGTGTCCATGAGTGATGGACCATGAGTGATGGACCTTGAATGATGGACCAGGAGTGAAGGACCAAGAGTGATGTGTCCATGAGTGATGGACCCTGAGTGATGGACCATGAGTGATGGATCATGAGTGATGGACCATGAGTGATGGACCAGGATTGATGGACCAGGAGTGATGTGTCCATGAGTGGTGTGTCCATGAGTGCTGGACCATGAGTGATGTGTCCATGAGTGATGGACCATGATTGATGGACCATGAGTGATGTGTCCATGAATGAATTGTCCATGAGTGATGTGTTCTTGAGTGATGGAGCATGAGTGATGTGTCCATGGGTGATGGACCATGAGTGATGGACCATGAGTGATGGTCCATGAGTTATTTGTCCATGGGTGAAGGACCATGGGTGATGGACCATGGGTGATGGACCATGAGTGATGGAACATGTGGGATGGACCATGAGTGATGGACCATGAGTGATTTGTCCATGAGTGATGGACCATGAGTGATGTGTCCATGAATGAATTGTCCATGAGTGATGGACCATGAGTGATGGACCATGAGTGATGTGTCCATGAATGAATTGTCCATGAGTGATGTGTTCATGAGTGATGGACAATGAGTGATGTGTCCATGGGTGATGGACCATGTGGGATGGACAATGAGTGATGGACCATGAGTGATGGACCATGAGTGATGGACCATGAGTGATGGACAATGAGTGATGGACCATAAGTGATGTGTCCATGAGTGATGGACCATGTGGGATGGACCATGAGTGACAGACCATGAGTGATGTGTCCATGAGTGATGGACCATGAGCGATGGACCATGGGTGATGGTCTATGAGTGATTTGTCCATGAGTGATGGGCCATGAGTGATTTGTCCATGAATGAATTGTCCATGAGTGATGAACCATGAGTGATGGACCATGAGTGATGTGTCCATGAATGAATTGTCCATGAGTGATGTGTTCATGATTGATGGACCATGAGTGATGTGTCCATGGGTGATGGACCATGTGGGATGGACAATGAGTGATGGACCATGAGTGATGGACCAGGAGTGATGGTCCAGGAGTGATGTGTCCATGAGTGGTGTGTCCATGAGTGATGGAGCATGAGTGATGTGGCCATGAGTGATGGACCATGAGTGATGTGTCTATGAGTGATGTGTCCATGAGTGATGGGCCATGAGTGATGGACCATGAGTGATGGACCAGGAGTGATGGACCAAGAGTGATGTGTCCATGAGTGGTGTGTCAATGAGTGATGGACCATGAGTGATGGACCAGGAGTGATGGGCCATGAGTGATGGACAAGGAATGATGGACCATGAGTGATGGACCAGGAGTGATGGACCAGGAGTGATGTGTCCATGAGTGGTGTGTGCATGAGTGATGAACCATGAGTGATGGACCATGAGCGATGGACCATGAGTGATGGACCATGAGTGATGTGTCTATGAGTGATGTGTCCATGAGTGATGGACCATGAGTGATGGACCTTGAATGATGGACCAGGAGTGATGGACCAAGAGTGATGTGTCCATGAGTGATGGACCCTGAGTGATGGACCATGAGTGATGGATCATGTATGATGGACCATGAGTGATGGACCAGGATTGATGGACCAGGAGTGATGTGTCCATGAGTGGTGTGTCCATGAGTGCTGGACCATGAGTGATGTGTCCATGAGTGATGGACCATGAGTGATGGACCATGAGTGATGTGTCCATGAATGAATTGTCCATGAGTGATGTGTTCATGATTGATGGACCATGAGTGATGTGTCCATGGGTGATGGACCATGTGGGATGGACCATGAGTGATGGACCATGAGTGATGGACCAGGAGTGATGGTCCAGGAGTGATGTGTCCATGAGTGGTGTGTCCATGAGTGATGGAGCATGATTGATGTGGCCATGAGTGATGGACCATGAGTGATGTGTCTATGAGTGATGTGTCCATGAGTGATGGGCCATGAGTGATGGACCATGAGTGATGGACCAGGAGTGATGGACCAAGAGTGATGTGTCCATGAGTGGTGTGTCAATGAGTGATGGACCATGAGTGATGGACCAGGAGTGATGGGCCATGAGAGATGGACAAGGAATGATGGACCATGAGTGATGGACCAGGAGTGATGGACCAGGAGTGATGTGTCCATGAGTGGTGTGTGCATGAGTGATGAACCATGAGTGATGGACTATGAGCGATGGACCATGAGTGATGGACCATGAGTGATGTGTCTATGAGTGATGTGTCCATGAGTGATGGACCATGAGTGATGGACCTTGAATGATGGACCAGGAGTGATGGACCAAGAGTGATGTGTCCATGAGTGATGGACCCTGAGTGATGGACCATGAGTGATGGATCATGAGTGATGGACCATGAGTGATGGACCAGGATTGATGGACCAGGAGTGATGTGTCCATGAGTGGTGTGTCCATGAGAGATGGACCATGAGGGATGTGTCCATGAGTGATGAACCATGAGTGTTGGACCATGAGTGATGGACCATGAGTGATGGACCATGAGTGACCTGTCTATGAGTGATGTGTCCATGAGTGATGGTCCATGAGTGATGGACCATGAGTGATGTGTCCATGAATGAATTGTCCATGAGTGATGTGTTCATGAGTGGTGTGTCCATGAGTGATGGACCATGAGTGATGGAACATGAGATATGTGTTCATGAGTGATGGACCAGGAGTGATGGACCAGGAGTGATGGGCCATGAGTGATGGACAAGGAATGATGGACCATGAGTGATGGACCAGGAGTGATGGACCAGGAGTGATGTGTCCATGAGTGGTGTGTCCATGAGTGATGGACCATGAGTGATGTGTCCATGAGTGATGAACCATGAGTGATGGACCATGAGTGATGGACCATGATTGATGGACCATGAGGGATGGATCATGCATGATGGACCATGAGTGATGGAACATGATTGATGGACCATGAGGGATGGATCATGCATGATGGACCATGTATGATGGACCATGAGTGATGGACCATGAGTGATGGACCAAGAGTGATGTGTCCATGAGTGATGGACCCTGAGTGATGGACCATGAGTGATGGACCATGATTGATGGACCATGAGTGATGGACCAAGATTGATGGACCAGGAGTGATGTGTCCATGAGTGGTGTGTCCATGAGTGCTGGACCATGAGTGATGTGTCCATGAGTGATGGACCATGAGTGATGGACCATGAGTGATGGACCAGGAGTGATGGACCAAGAGTGATGTATCCATGAGTGGTGTGTCCATGAGTGATGGACCATGAGTGATGGACCAGGAGTGATGGGCCATGAGTGATGGACCAGGAGTGATGGACCAGCAGTGATGTGTCCATGAGTGGTGTGTCCATGAGTGATGGACCATGAGTGATGTGTCCATGAGTGATGAACCATGAGTGATGGACCATGAGTGATGGACCACGAGTGATGGACCATGAGTGACCTGTCTTTGAGTGGTGTGTCCATGAGTGATGGACCATGAGTGATGGACCAGGAGTGATTGACCATGAGTGATGGACCATGATTGTTGGACCATGAGGGATGGATCATGCATGATGGACCATGTGTGATGGATCATGAGTGATGGACCATGAGTGATGGAGCATGAGTGATGGACCAGGAGTGATTGACCAGGAGTGATGGACCATGATTGATGGACCATGAGGGATGGATCATGCATGATGGACCATGAGTGATGGAACATGATTGATGGACCATGAGGGATGGATCATGCATGATGGACCATGTGTGATGGACCATGAGTGATGGACCATGAGTGATGGACCATGTGGGATGGACCATGAGTGATGGACCATGAGTGATGGACAAGGAGTGATGGACCAGGAGTGATGTGTCCATGAGTGGTGTGTCCATGAGTGATGGACCAGGAGTGATGTGTCCATGAGTGACAAACCATGAGTGATGGACCATGAGTTATGCGTTCATGAGTGATGGTCCATGAATGATGGACCAGGAGTGATGGACCATGAGTGATGGACCAGGAATGATGGACCATGAGTGATGGACCAGGAGTGATGGACCCGGAGTGATGTGTCCATGAGTGGTGTGTCCATGAGTGATGGACCATGAGTGATGTGTCCATGAGTGATGAACCATGAGTGATGGACCATAAGTGATGGACCATGAGTGATGGACCATGAGTGATGTGTCTATGAGTGATGTGTCCATGAGTGATGGACCATGAGTGATGGACCTTGATTGATGGACCAGGAGTGATGGACCAAGAGTGATGTGTCCATGAGTGATGGATCCTGAGTGATGGACCATGAGTGATGGACCATGAGTGATGGCCCAGGATTGATGGACCAGGAGTGATGTGTGCATGAGTGGTGTATCCATGAGTGCAGGACCATGAGTGATTTGTCCATGAGTGATGGACCATGAGTGATGGACCATGAGTGATGTGTCCATGAGTGATGGACCATGAGTGATGTGTGCATGAATGAATTGTCCATGAGTGATGTGTTCATGAGTGGTGGACCATGAGTGATGTGTCCATGGGAGATGGACCATGAGTGATGGACCATGAGTGATGGTCCATGAGTGATTTGTCCATGGGTGATGGACCATGGGTGATGGACCATGGGTGATGAACCATGAGTGATGGACCTTGTGGGATGGACCATGAGTGACGGACCATGAGTAATGTGTCCATGAGTGATGGACCATGAGTGATGGACCATGGGTGATGGTCCATGAGTGATTTGTCCATGAGTGATGGACCATGAGTGATGTGTCCATGAATGAATTGTCCATGAGTGATGGACCATGAGTGATGGACCATGAGTGATGTGTCCATGAATGAATTGACTATGAGTGATGTGTTCATGAGTGATGGACTATGAGTGATGTGTCCATGGGTGATGGACCATGTGGGTTGGACCATGAGTGATGGACCATGAGTGATGGACCAGGATTGATGGTCCAGGAGTGATGGACCATGAGTGATGCGGCCATGAGTGATGGACCATCAGTGATGGACCATGAGTGATGGACCATGAGTGATGTGTCTATGAGTGATGTGTCCATGAGTGATGGACCATGAGTGATGGACCATGAGTGATGGACCATGAGTGATGGACCAAGAGTGATGTGTCCATGAGTGGTGTGTCCATGAGTGATGGACCATGAGTGATGGACCAGGAGAGATGGGCCATGAGTGATGGACAAGGAATGATGGACCATGAGTGATGGACCAGGAGTGATGGACCAGGAGTGATGTGTCCATGAGTGGTGTGTCCATGAGAGATGGACCATGAGGGATGTGTCCATGAGTGATGAACCATGAGTGATGGACCATGAGTGATGGACCATGAGTGATGGACCATGAGTGACCTGTCTATGAGTGATGTGTCCATGAGTGATGGTCCATGAGTGATGGACCATGAGTGACGTGTCCATGAATGAATTGTCCATGAGTGATGTGTTCATGAGTGGTGTGTCCATGAGTGATGGACCATGAGTGATGGAACATGAGATATGTGTTCATGAGTGATGGACCAGGAGTGATGGACCAGGAGTGATGGGCCATGAGTGATGGACGAGGAATGATGGACCATGAGTGATGGACCAGGAGTGATGGACCAGGAGTGATGTCTCCATGAGTGGTGTGTCCATCAGTGATGGACCATGAGTGATGTGTCCATGAGTGATGAACCATGAGTGATGGACCATGAGTGATGGACCATGAGTGATGGACCATGAGTGACCTGTCTTTGAGTGATGTGTCCATGAGTGATGGACCATGAGTGATGGACCAGGAATGATTGACCATGAGTGATGGACCATGATTGATGGACCATGAGGGATGGATCATGCATGATGGACCATGTGTGATGGACCATGAGTGATGGACCATGAGTGATGGAGCATGAGTGAGGGACCAGGAGTGATTGACCATGAGTGATGGACCATGATTGATAGACCATGAGGGATGGATCATGCATGATGGACCATGAGTGACGGAACATGATTGATGGACCATGAGGGATGGATCATGCATGATGGACCATGTATGATGGACCATGAGTGATGGACCATGAGTGATGGACCAAGAGTGATGTGTCCATGAGTGATGGACCCTGAGTGATGGACCATGAGTGATGGACCATGATTGATGGACCATGAGTGATGGACCAGGATTGATGGACCAGGAGTGATGTGTCCATGAGTGGTGTGTCCATGAGTGCTGGACCATGAGTGATGTGTCCATGAGTGATGGACCATGAGTGATGGACCATGAGTGATGGACCATGAGTGATGGACCAAGAGTGATGTATCCATGAGTGGTGTGTCCATGAGTGATGGACCATGAGTGATGGACCAGGAGTGATGGGCCATGAGTGATGGACCAGGAGTGATGGACCAGCAGTGATGTGTCCATGAGTAGTGTGTCCATGAGTGATGGACCATGAGTGATGTCTCCATGAATGATGAACCATGAGTGATGGACCATGAGTGATGGACCATGAGTGATGGATCATGAGTGACCTGTCTATGAGTGATGTGTCCATGAGTGATGGGCCATGAGTGATGGACCATGAGTGATGTGTCCATGAATGAATTGTCCATGAGTGATGTGTTCATGAGTGGTGTGTCCATGAGTGATGGACCATGAGTGATGTGTCCATGAGTGATGAACCATGAGTGATGGACCATGAGTGATGGACCACGAGTGATGGACCATGAGTGACCTGTCTTTGAGTGATGTGTCCATGAGTGATGGACCATGAGTGATGGACCAGGTGTGATTGACCATGAGTGATGGACCATGATTGTTGGACCATGAGGGATGGATCATGCATGATGGACCATGTGTGATGGATCATGAGTGATGGACCATGAGTGACGGAGCATGAGTGATGGACCAGGAGTGATTGACCATGAGTGATGGACCTTGATTGATGGACCATGAGGGATGGATCATGCATGATGGCCCATGAGTGATGGAAAATGATTGATGGACCATGAGGGATGGATCATGCATGATGGACCATGTATGATGGACCATGAGTGATGGACCATGAGTGATGGACCAAGAGTGATGTGTCCATGAGTGATGGACCCTGAGTGATGGACCATGAGTGATGGACCATGTGTGATGGATCATGAGTGATGGACCATGAGTGATGGAGCATGAGTGATGGACCAGGAGTGATTGACCATGAGTGATGGACCTTGATTGATGGACCATGAGGGATGGATCATGCATGATGGACCATGAGTGATGGAACATGATTGATGGACCATGAGGGATGGATCATGCATGATGGACCATGTGTGATGGACCATGAGTGATGGACCATGAGTGATGGACCATGAGTGATGGGCCATGTGGGATGGACCATGAGTGATGGACCATGAGTGATGGACAAGGAGTGATGGACCAGGAGTGATGTGTCCATGAGTGGTGTGTCCATGAGTGATGGACCATGAGTGATGTGTCCATGAGTGACGAACCATGAGTGATGGACCATGAGTTATGCGTTCATGAGTGATGGTCCATGAATGATGGACCAGGAGTGATGGACCATGACTGATGGACCAGGAATGATGGACCATGAGTGATGGACCAGGAGTGATGGACCCGGAGTGATGTGTCCATGAGTGGTGTGTCCATGAGTGATGGACCATGAGTGATGTGTCCATGAGTGATGAACCATGAGTGATGGACCACAAATGATGGACCATGAGTGATGGACCATGAGTGATGTGTCTATGAGTGATGTGTCCATGAGTGATGGACCATGAGTGATGGACCTTGAATGATGGACCAGGAGTGATGGACCAAGAGTGATGTGTCCATGAGTGATGGACCCTGAGTGATGGACCATGAGTGATGGATCATGAGTGATGGACCATGAGTGATGGACCAGGATTGATGGACCAGGAGTGATGTGTCCATGAGTGGTGTGTCCATGAGTGCTGGACCATGAGTGATGTGTCCATGAGTGATGGACCATGATTGATGGACCATGAGTGATGTGTCCATGAATGAATTGTCCATGAGTGATGTGTTCTTGAGTGATGGAGCATGAGTGATGTGTCCATGCGTGATGGACCATGAGTGATGGACCATGAGTGATGGTCCATGAGTTATTTGTCCATGGGTGAAGGACCATGGGTGATGGACCATGGGTGATGGACCATGAGTGATGGAACATGTGGGATGGACCATGAGTGATGGACCATGAGTGATTTGTCCATGAGTGATGGACCATGAGTGATGTGTCCATGAATGAATTGTCCATGAGTGATGGACCATGAGTGATGGACCATGAGTGATGTGTCCATGAATGAATTGTCCATGAGTGATGTGTTCATGAGTGATGGACAATGAGTGATGTGTCCATGGGTGATGGACCATGTGGGATGGACAATGAGTGATGGACCATGAGTGATGGACCATGAGTGATGGACCATGAGTGATGGACAATGAGTGATGGACCATAAGTGATGTGTCCATGAGTGATGGACCATGTGGGATGGACCATTAGTGACAGACCATGAGTGATGTGTCCATGAGTGATGGACCATGAGCGATGGACCATGGGTGATGGTCCATGAGTGATTTGTCCATGAGTGATGGACCATGAGTGATTTGTCCATGAATGAATTGTCCATGAGTGATGAACCATGAGTGATGGACCATGAGTGATGTGTCCATGAATGAATTGTCCATGAGTGATGTGTTCATGATTGATGGACCATGAGTGATGTGTCCATGGGTGATGGACCATGTGGGATGGACAATGAGTGATGGACCATGAGTGATGGACCAGGAGTGATGGTCCAGGAGTGATGTGTCCATGAGTGGTGTGTCCATGAGTGATGGAGCATGAGTGATGTGGCCATGAGTGATGGACCATGAGTGATGTGTCTATGAGTGATGTGTCCATGAGTGATGGGCCATGAGTGATGGACCATGAGTGATGGACCAGGAGTGATGGACCAAGAGTGATGTGTCCATGAGTGGTGTGTCAATGAGTGATGGACCATGAGTGATGGACCAGGAGTGATGGGCCATGAGTGATGGACAAGGAATGATGGACCATGAGTGATGGACCAGGAGTGATGGACCAGGAGTGATGTGTCCATGAGTGGTGTGTGCATGAGTGATGAACCATGAGTGATGGACCATGAGCGATGGACCATGAGTGATGGACCATGAGTGATGTGTCTATGAGTGATGTGTCCATGAGTGATGGACCATGAGTGATGGACCTTGAATGATGGACCAGGAGTGATGGACCAAGAGTGATGTGTCCATGAGTGATGGACCCTGAGTGATGGACCATGAGTGATGGATCATGAGTGATGGACCATGAGTGATGGACCAGGATTGATGGACCAGGAGTGATGTGTCCATGAGTGGTGTGTCCATGAGTGCTGGACCATGAGTGATGTGTCCATGAGTGATGGACCATGAGTGATGGACCATGAGTGATGTGTCCATGAATGAATTGTCCATGAGTGATGTGTTCATGATTGATGGACCATGAGTGATGTGTCCATGGGTGATGGACCATGTGGGATGGACAATGAGTGATGGACCATGAGTGATGGACCAGGAGTGATGGTCCAGGAGTGATGTGTCCATGAGTGGTGTGTCCATGAGTGATGGAGCATGAGTGATGTGGCCATGAGTGATGGACCATGAGTGATGTGTCTATGAGTGATGTGTCCATGAGTGATGGGCCATGAGTGATGGACCATGAGTGATGGACCAGGAGTGATGGACCAAGAGTGATGTGTCCATGAGTGGTGTGTCAATGAGTGATGGACCATGAGTGATGGACCAGGAGTGATGGGCCATGAGTGATGGACAAGGAATGATGGACCATGAGTGATGGACCAGGAGTGATGGACCAGGAGTGATGTGTCCATGAGTGGTGTGTGCATGAGTGATGAACCATGAGTGATGGACCATGAGCGATGGACCATGAGTGATGGACCATGAGTGATGTGTCTATGAGTGATGTGTCCATGAGTGATGGACCATGAGTGATGGACCTTGAATGATGGACCAGGAGTGATGGACCAAGAGTGATGTGTCCATGAGTGATGGACCCTGAGTGATGGACCATGAGTGATGGATCATGAGTGATGGACCATGAGTGATGGACCAGGATTGATGGACCAGGAGTGATGTGTCCATGAGTGGTGTGTCCATGAGTGCTGGACCATGAGTGATGTGACCATGAGTGATGTGTCCATGAGTGATGGACCATGAGTGATGTGTCCATGAATGAATTGTCCATGAGTGATGTGTTCATGAGTGATGGAGCATGAGTGATGTGTCCATGGGTGATGGACCATGAGTGATGGACCATGAGTGATGGTCCATGAGTTATTTGTCCATGGGTGATGGACCATGGGTGATGGACCACGGGTGATGGACCATGAGTGATGGACCATGTGGGATGGACCATGAGTGATGGACCATGAGTGATTTGTCCATGAGTGATGGACCATGAGTGATGTGTCCATGAATGAATTGTCCATGAGTGATGGACCATGAGTGATGTGTCCATGAATGAATTGTCCATGAGTGATGTGTTCATGAGTGATGGACCATGAGTGATGTGTCCATGGGTGATGGACCATGTGGGATGGACAATGAGTGATGGACCATGAGTGATGGACCATGAGTGATGGACCACGAGTGATGGACAATGAGTGATGGACCATAAGTGATGTGTCCATGAGTGATGGACCATGTGGGATGGACCATGAGTGATGGACCATGAGTGATGTGTTCATGAGTGATGGACCATGAGCGATGGACCATGGGTGATGGTCCATGAGTGATTTGTCCATGAGTGATGGGCCATGAGTGATTTGTCCATGAATGAATTGTCCATGAGTGATGAACCATCAGTGATGGACCATGAGTGATGTGTCCATGAATGAATAGTCCATGAGTGATGTGTTCATGAGTGATGGACCATGAGTGATGTGTCCATGGGTGATGGACCATGTGGGATGGACAATGCGTGATGGACCATGAGTGATGGACCAGGAGTGATAGTCCAGGAGTGATGTGTCCATGAGTGGTGTGTCCATGAGTGATGGACCATGAGTGATGTGTCTATGAGTGATGTGTCCATGAGTGATGGACCATGAGTGATGGACCAGGATTGATGGACCAGGAGTGATGTGTCCATGAGTGGTGTGTCCATGAGTGCTGGACCATGAGTGATGTGTCCATGAGTGATGGACCATGAGTGATGGACCATGAGTGATGTGTCCATGAATGAATTGTCCATGAGTGATGTGTTCATGATTGATGGACCATGAGTGATGTGTCCATGGGTGATGGACCATGTGGGATGGACAATGAGTGATGGACCATGAGTGATGGACCAGGAGTGATGGTCCAGGAGTGATGTGTCCATGAGTGGTGTGTCCATGAGTGATGGAGCATGAGTGATGTGGCCATGAGTGATGGACCATGAGTGATGTGTCTATGAGTGATGTGTCCATGAGTGATGGGCCATGAGTGATGGACCATGAGTGATGGACCAGGAGTGATGGACCAAGAGTGATGTGTCCATGAGTGGTGTGTCAATGAGTGATGGACCATGAGTGATGGACCAGGAGTGATGGGCCATGAGTGATGGACAAGGAATGATGGACCATGAGTGATGGACCAGGAGTGATGGACCAGGAGTGATGTGTCCATGAGTGGTGTGTGCATGAGTGATGAACCATGAGTGATGGACCATGAGCGATGGACCATGAGTGATGGACCATGAGTGATGTGTCTATGAGTGATGTGTCCATGAGTGATGGACCATGAGTGATGGACCTTGAATGATGGACCAGGAGTGATGGACCAAGAGTGATGTGTCCATGAGTGATGGACCCTGAGTGATGGACCATGAGTGATGGATCATGAGTGATGGACCATGAGTGATGGACCAGGATTGATGGACCAGGAGTGATGTGTCCATGAGTGGTGTGTCCATGAGTGCTGGACCATGAGTGATGTGACCATGAGTGATGTGTCCATGAGTGATGGACCATGAGTGATGTGTCCATGAATGAATTGTCCATGAGTGATGTGTTCATGAGTGATGGAGCATGAGTGATGTGTCCATGGGTGATGGACCATGAGTGATGGACCATGAGTGATGGTCCATGAGTTATTTGTCCATGGGTGATGGACCATGGGTGATGGACCACGGGTGATGGACCATGAGTAATGGACCATGTGGGATGGACCATGAGTGATGGACCATGAGTGATTTGTCCATGAGTGATGGACCATGAGTGATGTGTCCATGAATGAATTGTCCATGAGTGATGGACCATGAGTGATGTGTCCATGAATGAATTGTCCATGAGTGATGTGTTCATGAGTGATGGACCATGAGTGATGTGTCCATGGGTGATGGACCATGTGGGATGGACAATGAGTGATGGACCATGAGTGATGGACCATGAGTGATGGACCACGAGTGATGGACAATGAGTGATGGACCATAAGTGATGTGTCCATGAGTGATGGACCATGTGGGATGGACCATGAGTGATGGACCATGAGTGATGTGTTTATGAGTGATGGACCATGAGCGATGGACCAAGGGTGATGGTCCATGAGTGATTTGTCCATGAGTGATGGGCCATGAGTGATTTGTCCATGAATGAATTGTCCATGAGTGATGAACCATCAGTGATGGACCATGAGTGATGTGTCCATGAATGAATAGTCCATGAGTGATGTGTTCATGAGTGATGGACCATGAGTGATGTGTCCATGGGTGATGGACCATGTGGGATGGACAATGCGTGATGGACCATGAGTGATGGACCAGGAGTGATAGTCCAGGAGTGATGTGTCCATGAGTGGTGTGTCCATGAGTGATGGACCATGAGTGATGTGTCTATGAGTGATGTGTCCATGAGTGATGGACCATGAGTGATGGACCAGCAGTGATGGACCAAGAGTGATGTGTCCATGAGTGGTGTGTCCATGAGTGATGGACCATGAGTGATGGACCAGGAGTGATGGGCCATGAGTGATGGACAAGGAATGATGGACCATGAGTGATGGACCAGGAGTGATGGACCAGGAGTGATGTGTCCATGAGTGGTGTGTCCATGAGTGATGAACCATGAGTGATGGACCATGAGTGATGGACCATGAGTGATCTGTCTATGAGTGATGTGTCCATGAGTGATGTGTCCATGAGTGATGGTCCATGAGTGATGGACCATGAGTGATGTGTCCATGAATGAATTGTCCATGAGTGATGTGCTCATGAGTGGTGTGTCCATGAGTGATGGACCATGAGTGATGTGTCCATGAGTGATGGACCATGAGTGAGGGACCATGAGTTATGTGTTCATGTGTGATGGACCATGAGTGATGGACCAGGAGTGATGGGCCATGAGTGATGGACAAGGAATGATGGACCATGAGTAATGGACCAGGAGTGATGGACCAGAAGTGATGTGTCCATGAGTCGTGTGTCCATGAGTGATGGACCATGAGTGATGTGTCCATGAGTGATGAACCATGATTGATGGACCATGAGTGATGGACCATGAGTGACCTGTCTATGAGTGATGTGTCCTTGAGTGATCGACCATGAGTGATGGACCATGAGAGATGGACCAGGAGTGATTGACCATGAGTGATGGACCATGATTGATGGACCATGAGGGATGGATCATGCATGATGGACCATGAGTGATGGACCATGATTGATGGACCATGAGGGATGGATCATGCATGATGGACCATGTGTGCTGGACCATGAGTGATGGACCATGAGTGATGGACCATGTGGGATGGACCATGAGTGATGGACCATGAGTGATGGACAAGGAGTGATGGACCAGGAGTGATGTGTCCATGAGTGGTGTGTCCTTGAGTGATGGACCATGAGTGATGTGTCTATGAGTGATGGACCATGAGTAATGGACCATGAGTGATATGTCCATGAGTGACGAACCATGAGTGATGGACCATGAGTGATGTGTCCATGAGTGATGGACCATGAGTGATGGACCATGAGTGATGTGTACATGAGTGATGTGTCCATGAGTGATGGACCATGAGTGATGTGTCCATTAGTGATGTACCATGAGTGATGGACCATGAGTGATGGACCATGAGTTATGTGTTCATGAGTGATGGACCAGGAGTGATGGACCATGAGTGATGGACCAGGAATGATGGACCATGAGTGAAGGACCAGGAGTGATGGTCCAGGAGTGATGTGTCCATGAGCGGTGTGTCCATGAGTGATGGACCATGAGTGATGTGGCCATGAGTGATGGACCATGAGTGATGGACCATGAGTGACCTGTCTATGAGTGATGTGTCCATGAGTGATGGTCCATGAGTGATGGACCATCAGTGATGTGTCCATGAATGAATTGTCCATGAGTGATGTGTTCATGAGTGGTGTGCCCATGAGTGATGGACCATGAGTGATGTGTCCATTAGTGATGGACCATGAGTGATGGACCATGAGATATGTGTTCATGAGTGATGCACCAGGAGTGATGGACCAGGAGTGATGGGCCATGAGTGATGGACAAGGAATAATGGACCATGAGTGATGAACCATGTGTGATGGACCATGAGTGATGGACCATGAGTGATGGACCATGAGTGACCTGTCTTTGAGTGATGTGTCCATGAGTGATGGACCATGAGTGATGGACCAGGAGTGATTGACCATGAGTGATGGACCATGATTGATGGACCATGAGGGATGGATCATGCATGATGGACCATGTGTGATGGACCATGAGTGATGGACCATGAGTGATGGAGCATGAGTGAGGGACCAGGAGTGATTGACCATGAGTGATGGACCATGATTGATGGACCATGAGGGATGGATCATGCATGATGGACCTTGAGTGATGGAACATGATTGATGGACCATGAGGGATGGATCATGCATGATGGACCATGTATGATGGACCATGAGTGATGGACCATGAGTGATGGACCATGAGTGATGGGCCGTGTGAGATGGACCATGAGTGATGGACCATGAGTGATGGACAAGGAGTGATGGAGCAGGAGTGATGTGTCCATGAGTGGTGTGTCCATGAGTGATTGACCATGAGTGATGTGTCCATGAGTGATGAACCATGAGTGATGGACCATGAGTGATGGACCATGAGTGATGGACCATGAGTGATGTGTCTAAGAGTGATGTGTCCATGAGTGATGGACCATGAGTGATGGACCAGGAGTGATGGACCAGGAGTGATGGACCAAGAGTGATGGTCCATGATTGATGGACTATGAGTGATGGACCAGGATTGATGGCCCATGAGTGATGTGTCCATGAGTGATGGACCATGAGTGATGGACCATGAGTGATGGACCAGGAGTGAGGGACCAAGAGTGATGTGTCCATGAGTGGTGTGTCCATGAGTGATGGACCATGAGTGATGGACCAGGAGTGATGGGCCATGAGTGATGGACAAGGAATGATGGACCATGAGTGATGGACCAGGAGTGATGGACCAGCAGTGATGTGTCCATGAGTGGTGTGTCCATGAGTGATGGACCATGAGTGATGTCTCCATGAGTGATGAACCATGAGTGATGGACCATGAGTGATGGACCATGAGTGATGGACCATGAGTGACCTGTCTATGAGTGATGTGTCCATGAGTGATGGGCCATGAGTGGTGGACCATGAGTGATGTGTCCATGAATGAATTGTCCATGAGTGATGTGTTCATGAGTGGTGTGTCCATGAGTGATGGACCATGAGTGATGTGTCCATGAGTGATGAACCATGAGTGATGGACCATGAGTGATGGACCATGAGTGACCTGTCTTTGAGTGATGTGTCCATGAGTGATGGACCATGAGTGATGGACCAGGAGTGATTGACCAAGAGTGATGGACCATGATTGATGGACCATGAGGGATGGATCATGCATGATGGACCATGAGTGATGGAACATGATTGATGGACCATGAGGGATGGATCATGCATGATGCACCATGTGTGATGGACCATGAGTGATGGACCATGAGTGATGGACCATGAGTGATGGACCATGTGGGATGGACCATGAGTGATGGACCATGAGTGATGGACAAGGAGTGATGGACCAGGAGTGATGTGTCCATGAGTGTTGTGTCCATGAGTGATGGACCATGAGTGATGTGTCCATGAGTGCCGAACCATGAGTGATGGACCATGAGTTATGCGTTCATGAGTGATGGTCCATGAGTGATGGACCAGGAGTGATGGACCATGAGTGATGGACCAGGAATGATGGACCATGAGTGATGAACCAGGAGTGATGGACCCGGAGTGATGTGTCCATGAGTGGTGTGTCCATGAGTGATGGACCATGAGTGATGTGTCCATGAGTGATGAACCATGAGTGATGGACCATGAGTGATGGACCATGAGTGATGGACCTTGAATGATGGACCAGGAGTGATGGACCAAGAGTGATGTGTCCATGAGTGATGGACCCTGAGTGATGGACCATGAGTGATGGACCATGAGTGATGGACCAGGATTGATGGACCAGGAGTGATGTGTCCATGAGTGGTGTGTCCATGAGTGCTGGACCATGAGTGATGTGTCCATGAGTGATGGACCATGATTGATGGAGCATGAGTGATGTGACCATGGGTGATGGACCATGAGTGATGGACCATGAGTGATGGTCCATGAGTTATTTGTCCATGGGTGATGGACCATGGGTGATGGACCATGGGTGATGGACCATGAGTGATGGACCATGTGGGATGGACCATGAGTGATGGACCATGAGTGATTTGTCCATGAGTGATGGACCATGAGTGATGTGTCCATGAATGAATTGTCCATGAATGATGGACCATGAGTGATGTGTCCATGAATGAATTGTCCATGAGTGATGGACCATGAGTGATGTGTCCATGGGTGATGGACCATGTGGGATGGACAATGAGTGATGGACCATGAGTGATGGACCAGGAGTGATTGACCATGAGTGATGGACCTTGATTGATGGACCATGAGGGATGGATCATGCATGATGGACCATGAGTGATGGAACATGATTGATGGACCATGAGGGATGGATCATGCATGATGGACCATGTGTGATGGACCATGAGTGATGGACCATGAGTGATGGACCATGAGTGATGGACCATGTGGGATGGACCATGAGTGATGGACCATGAGTGATGGACAAGGAGTGATGGACCAGGAGTGATGTGTCCATGAGTGGTGTGTCCATGAGTGATGGACCATGAGTGACGTGTCCATGAGTGACGAACCATGAGTGATGGACCATGAGTTATGTGTTCATGAGTGATGGTCCATGAATGATGGACCAGGAGTGATGGACCATGAATAATGGACCAGGAATGATGGACAATGAGTGATGGACCAGGAGTGATGGACCCGGAGTGATGTGTCCATGAGTGGTGTGTCCATGAGTGATGGACCATGAGTGATGTGTCCATGAGTGATGAACCATGAGTGATGGACCATAAATGATGGACCATGAGTGATGGCCCATGAGTGATGTGTCTATGAGTGATGTGTCCATGAGTGATGGACCATGAGTGATGGACCTTGAATGATGGACCAGGAGTGATGGACCAAGAGTGATGTGTCCATGAGTGATGGACCCTGAGTGATGGACCATGAGTGATGGATCATGAGTGATGGACCATGAGTGATGGACCAGGATTGATGGACCAGGAATGATGTGTCCATGAGTGGTGTGTCCATGAGTGCTGGACCATGAGTGATGTGTCCAGGAGTGATGGACCATGAGTGATGGACCATGAGTGATGTGTCCATGAATGAATTGTCCATGAGTGATGTGTTCTTGAGTGATGGAGCATGAGTGATGTGTCCATGGGTGATGGACCATGAGTGATGGACCCGGAGTGATGTGTCCATGAGTTATTTGTCCATGGGTGAAGGACCATGGGTGATGGACCATGGGTGATGGACCATGAGTGATGGAACATGTGGGATGGACCATGAGTGATGGACCATGAGTGATTTGTCCATGAGTGATGGACCATGAGTGATGTGTCCATGAATGAATTGTCCATGAGTGATGGACCATGAGTGATGGACCATGAGTGATGTGCCCATGAATGAATTGTCCATGAGTGATGTGTTCATGAGTGATGGACAATGAGTGATGTGTCCATGGGTGATGGACCATGTGGGATGGACAATGAGTGATGGACCATGAGTGATGGACCATGAGTGATGGACCATGAGTGATGGACAATGAGTGATGGACCATAAGTGATGTGTCCATGAGTGATGGACCATGTGGGATGGACCATGAGTGATGGACCATGAGTGATGTGTCCATGAGTGATGGACCATGAGCGATGGACCATGGGTGATGGTCCATGAGTGATTTATCCATGATTGATGGGCCATGAGTGATTTGTCCATGAATGAATTGTCCATGAGTGATGAACCATGAGTGATGGACCATGAGTGATGTGTCCATGAATGAATTGTCCATGAGTGATGTGTTCATGAGTGATGGACCATGAGTGATGTGTCCATGGGTGATGGACCATGTGGGATGGACAATGAGTGATGGACCATGAGTGATGGACCAGGAGTGATGGTCCAGGAGTGATGTGTCCATGAGTGGTGTGTCCATGAGTGATGGAGCATGAGTGATGTGCCCATGAGTGATGGACCATGAGTGATGTGTCTATGAGTGATGTGTCCATGAGTGATGGGCCATGAGTGATGGACCATGAGTGATGGACAAGGAGTGATGGACCAAGAGTGATGTGTCCATGAGTGGTGTGTCAATGAGTGATGGACCATGAGTGATGGACCAGGAGTGATGGGCCATGAGTGATGGACAATGAATGATGGACCATGAGTGATGGACCAGGAGTGATGGACAAGGAGTGATGTGTCCATGAGTGGTGTGTGCATGAGTGATGAACCATGAGTGATGGACCATGAGTGATGGACCATGAGTGATGGACCATGAGTGATGTGTCTATGAGTGATGTGTCCATGATTGATGGACCATGAGTGATGGACCTTGAATGATGGACCAGGAGTGATGGACCAAGAGTGATGTGTCCATGAGTGATGGACCCTGAGTGATGGACCATGAGTGATGGATCATGAGTGATGGACCATGAGTGATGGACCAGGATTGATGGACCAGGAGTGATGTGTCCATGAGTGGTGTGTCCATGAGTGCTGGACCATGAGTGATGTGTCCATGAGTGATGGACCATGAGTGATGGACCATGAGTGATGGTCCATGAGTGATTTGTCCATGAGTGATGGGCCATGAGTGATGGACCATGAGTGATGTGTCCATGAATGAATTGTCCATGAGTGATGTGTTCATGAGTGATGGAGCATGAGTGATGTGTCCATGGGTGATGGACCATGAGTGATGGACCATGAGTGATGGACCATGAGTGATGGTCCATGAGTTATTTGTCCATGGGTGATGGACCATGGGTGATGGACCACGGGTGATGGACCATGAGTGATGGACCATGTGGGATGGACCATGAGTGATGGACCATGAGTGATTTGTCCATGAGTGATGGACCATGAGTGATGTGTCCATGAATGAATTGTCCATGAGTGATGGACCATGAGTGATGTGTCCATGAATGAATTGTCCATGAGTGATGTGTTCATGAGTGATGGACCATGAGTGATGTGTCCATGGGTGATGGACCATGTGGGATGGACAATGAGTGATGGACCATGAGTGATGGACCATGAGTGATGGACCACGAGTGATGGACAATGACTGCTGGACCATAAGTGATGTGTCCATGAGTGATGGACCATGTGGGATGGACCATGAGTGATGGACCATGAGTGATGTGTCCATGAGTGATGGACCATGAGCGATGGACCATGGGTGATGGTCCATGAGTAATTTGTCCATGAGTGATGGGCCATGAGTGATTTGTCCATGAATGAATTGTCCATGAGTGATGAACCATCAGTGATGGACCATGAGTGATGTGTCCATGAATGAATTGTCCATGAGTGATGTGTTCATGAGTGATGGACCATGAGTGATGTGTCCATGGGTGATGGACCATGTGGGATGGACAATGCGTGATGGACCATGAGTGATGGACCAGGAGTGATGTGTCCATGAGTGGTGTGTCCATGAGTGATGGACCATGAGTGATGTGTCTATGAGTGATGTGTCCATGAGTGATGGACCATGAGTGATGGACCATGAGTGATGGACCAGGAGTGATGGACCAAGAGTGATGTGTCCATGAGTGGTGTGTCCATGAGTGATGGACCATAAGTGATGGACCAGGAGTGATGGGCCATGAGTGATGGACAAGGAATGATGGACCATGAGTGATGGACCAGGAGTGATGGACCAGGAGTGATGTGTCCATGAGTGGTGTGTCCATGAGTGATGAACCATGAGTGATGGACCATGAGTGATGGACCATGAGTGATGGACCATGAGTGATCTGTCTATGAGTGATGTGTCCATGAGTGATGGTCCATGAGTGATGGACCATGAGTGATGTGTCCATGAATGAATTGTCCATGAGTGATGTGCTCATGAGTGGTGTGTCCATGAGTGATGGACCATGAGTGATGTGTCCATGAGTGATGGACCATGAGTGAGGGACCATGAGTTATGTGTTCATGAGTGATGGACCATGAGTGATGGACCAGGATTGATGGGCCATGAGTGATGGACAAGGAATGATGGACCATGAGTGATGGACCAGGAGTGATGGACCAGGAGTGATGTGTCCATGAGTGGTGTGTCCATGAGTGATGAACCATGAGTGATGCACCATGAGTGATGGACCATGAGTGATGGACCATGAGTGATCTGTCTATGAGTGATGTGTCCATGAGTGATGGTCCATGAGTGATGGACCATGAGTGATGTGTCCATGAATGAATTGTCCATGAGTGATGTGCTCATGAGTGGTGTGTCCATGAGTGATGGACCATGAGTGATGTGTCCATGAGTGATGGACCATGAGTGAGGGACCATGAGTTATGTGTTCATGAGTGATGGACCATGAGTGATGGACCAGGAGTGATGGGCCATGAGTGATGGACAAGGAATGATGGACCATGAGTAATGGACAAGGAGTGATGGACCAGAAGTGATGTGTCCATGAGTCGTGTGTCCATGAGTGATGGACCATGAGTGATGTGTCCATGAGTGATGAACCATGTGGGATGGACAATGCGTGATGGACCATGAGTGATGGACCAGGAGTGATGTGTCCATGAGTGGTGTGTCCATGAGTGATGGACCATGAGTGATGAGTCCATGAATGAATTGTCCATGAGTGATGTGTTCATGAGTGATGGACCATGAGTGATGTGTCCATGGGTGATGGACCATGTGGGATGGACAATGCGTGATGGACCATGAGTGATGGACCAGGAGTGATGTGTCCATGAGTGGTGTGTCCATGAGTGATGGACCATGAGTGATGTGTCTATGAGTGATGTGTTCATGAGTGATGGACCATGAGTGATGGACCAGGAGTGATGGGCCATGAGTGATGGACAAGGAATGATGGACCATGAGTAATGGACAAGGAGTGATGGACCAGAAGTGATGTGTCCATGAGTCGTGTGTCCATGAGTGATGGACCATGAGTGATGTGTCCATGAGTGATGAACCATGTGGGATGGACAATGCGTGATGGACCATGAGTGATGGACCAGGAGTGATGTGTCCATGAGTGGTGTGTCCATGAGTGATGGACCATGAGTGATGAGTCCATGAATGAATTGTCCATGAGTGATGTGTTCATGAGTGATGGACCATGAGTGATGTGTCCATGGGTGATGGACCATGTGGGATGGACAATGCGTGATGGACCATGAGTGATGGACCAGGAGTGATGTGTCCATGAGTGGTGTGTCCATGAGTGATGGACCATGAGTGATGTGTCTATGAGTGATGTGTCCATGAGTGATGGACCATGAGTGATGGACCAGGAGTGATGGACCAAGAGTGATGTGTCCATGAGTGGTGTGTCCATGAGTGATGGACCAGGAGTGATGGGCCATGAGTGATGGACAAGGAATGATGGACCATGAGTGATGGACCAGGAGTGATGGACCAGGAGTGATGTGTCCATGAGTGGTGTGTCCATGAGTGATGAACCATGAGTGATGGACCATGAGTGATGGACCATGAGTGATGGACCATGAGTGATCTGTCTATGAGTGATGTGTCCATGAGTGATGGTCCATGAGTGATGGACCATGAGTGATGTGTCCATGAATGAATTGTCCATGAGTGATGTGCTCATGAGTGGTGTGTCCATGAGTGATGGACCATGAGTGATGTGTCCATGAGTGATGGACCATGAGTGAGGGACCATGAGTTATGTGTTCATGAGTGATGGACCATGAGTGATGGACCAGGATTGATGGGCCATGAGTGATGGACAAGGAATGATGGACCATGAGTGATGGACCAGGAGTGATGGACCAGGAGTGATGTGTCCATGAGTGGTGTGTCCATGAGTGATGAACCATGAGTGATGCACCATGAGTGATGGACCATGAGTGATGGACCATGAGTGATCTGTCTATGAGTGATGTGTCCATGAGTGATGGTCCATGAGTGATGGACCATGAGTGATGTGTCCATGAATGAATTGTCCATGAGTGATGTGCTCATGAGTGGTGTGTCCATGAGTGATGGACCATGAGTGATGTGTCCATGAGTGATGGACCATGAGTGAGGGACCATGAGTTATGTGTTCATGAGTGATGGACCATGAGTGATGGACCAGGAGTGATGGGCCATGAGTGATGGACAAGGAATGATGGACCATGAGTAATGGACAAGGAGTGATGGACCAGAAGTGATGTGTCCATGAGTCGTGTGTCCATGAGTGATGGACCATGAGTGATGTGTCCATGAGTGATGAACCATGATTGATGGACCATGAGTGATGGACCATGAGTGACCTGTCTATGAGTGATGTGTCCTTGAGTGATGGACCATGAGTGATGGACCATGAGAGATGGACCAGGAGTGATTGACCATGAGTGATGGACCATGATTGATCGACCATGAGGGATGGATCATGCATGATGGACCATGAGTGATGGACCATGATTGATGGACCATGAGGGATGGATCATGCATGATGGACCATGTGTGCTGGACCATGAGTGATGGACCATGAGTGATGGACCATGTGGGATGGACCATGCGTGATGGACAAGGAGTGATGGACCAGGAGTGATGTGTCCATGAGTGGTGTGTCCATGAGTGCTGGACCATGAGTGATGTGTCTATGAGTGATGGACCATGAGTAATGGACCATGAGTGATATGTACATGAGTGATGAACCATGAGTGATGGACCATGAGTGATGGACCATGAGTGATGGACCATGAGTGATGGACCATGAGTGATGTGTCCATGAGTGATGGACCATGAGTGATGGACCATGAGTGATGTGTCCATGAGTGATGTGTCCATGAGTGATGGACCATGAGTGATGTGTCCATGAGTGATGTACCATGAGTGATGGACAATGAGTGATGGACCATGAGTTATGTGTTCATGAGTGATGGACCAGGAGTGATGGACCAGGAATGATGGACCATGAGTGAAGGACCAGGAGTGATGGTGCAGGAGTGATGTGTCCATGAGCGGTGTGTCCATGAGTGATGGACCATGAGTGATGTGGCCATGAGTGATGGACCATGAGTGATGGACCATGAGTGATGGACCATGAGTGATGGACCATGAGTGACCTGTCTATGAGTGATGTGTCCTTGAGTGATGGTCCATGAGTGATGGACCATGAGTGATGTGTCCATGAATGAATTGTCCATGAGTGATGTGTTCATGAGTGGTGTGTCCATGAGTGATGGACCATGAGTGATGTGTCCATTAGTGATGGACCATGAGTGATGGACCATGAGATATGTGTTCATGAGTGATGCACCAGGAGTGATGGACCAGGGGTGATGGGCCATGAGTGATGGACAAGGAATAATGGACCATGAGTGATGGACCAGGAGTGATGGACCAGGAGTGATGTGTCCATGAGTGGTGTGTCCATGAGTGAAGGACCATGAGTGATGTGTCCATGAGTGATGAACCATGAGTGATGGACCATGAGTGATGGACCATGAGTGATGTACCATGAGTGACCTGTCTTTGAGTGATGTGTCCATGAGTGATGGACCATGAGTGATGGACCAGGAGTGATTGACCATGAGTGATGGACCATGATTGATGGACCATGAGGGATGGATCATGCATGATGGACCATGTGTGATGGTCCATGAGTGATGGACCATGAGTGATGGAGCATGAGTGAGGGACCAGGAGTGATTGACCATGAGTGATGGACCATGATTGATGGACCATGAGGGATGGATCATGGATGATGCACCATGAGTGATGGAACATGATTGATGGACCATGAGGGATGGATCATGCATGATGGACCATGTATGGTGGACCATGAGTGATGGACCATGAGTGATGGACCATGAGTGATGGGCCGTGTGGGATGGACCATGAGTGATGGACCATGAGTGATGGACAAGGAGTGATGGAGCAGGAGTGATGTGTCCATGAGTGGTGTGTCCATGAGTGATTGACCATGAGTGATGTGTCCATGAGTGATGAACCATGAGTGATGGACCATGAGTGATGGACCATGAGTGATGGACCATGAGTGATGTGTCTATGAGTGATGTGTCCATGAGTGATGGACCATGAGTGATGGACCAGGAGTGATGGACCAGGAGTGATGGACCAAGACTGATGGACCATGATTGATGGACTATGAGTGATGGACCAGGATTGATGGACCATGAGTGATGTGTCCATGAGTGATGGACCATGAGTGATGGACCATGAGTGATGGACCAGGAGTGAGGGACCAAGAGTGATGTGTCCATGAGTGGTGTGTCCATGAGTGATGGACCATGAGTGATGGACCAGGAGTGATGGGCCATGAGTGATGGACAAGGAATGATGGACCATGAGTGATGGACCAGGAGTGATGGACCAGCAGTGATGTGTCCATGAGTGGTGTGTCCATGAGTGATGGACCATGAGTGATGTCTCCATGAGTGATGAACCATGAGTGATGGACCATGAGTGATGGACCATGAGTGATGGACCATGAGTGACCTGTCTATGAGTGACGTGTCCATGAGTGATGGGCCATGAGTGGTGGACCATGAGTGATGTGTCCATGAATGAATTGTCCATGAGTGATGTGTTCATGAGTGGTGTGTCCATGAGTGATGGACCATGAGTGATGTGTCCATGAGTGATGAACCATGAGTGATGGACCATGAGTGATGGACCATGAGTGATGGGCCATGAGTGACCTGTCTTTGAGTGATGTGTCCATGAGTGATGGACCATGAGTGATGGACCAGGAGTGATTGACCAAGAGTGATGGACCATGATTGATGGACCATGAGGGATGGATCATGCATGATGGACCATGAGTGATGGAACATGATTGATGGACCATGAGGGATGGATCATGCATGATGCACCATGTGTGATGGACCATGAGTGATGGACCATGAGTGATGGACCATGAGTGATGGACCATGTGGGATGGACCATGAGTGATGGACCATGAGTGATGGACAAGGAGTGATGGACCAGGAGTGATGTGTCCATGAGTGTTGTGTCCATGAGTGATGGACCATGAGTGATGTGTCCATGAGTGCCGAACCATGAGTGATGGACCATGAGTTATGCGTTCATGAGTGATGGTCCATGAGTGATGGACCAGGAGTGATGGACCATGAGTGATGGACCAGGAATGATGGACCATGAGTGATGAACCAGGAGTGATGGACCCGGAGTGATGTGTCCATGAGTGGTGTGTCCATGAGAGATGGACCATGAGTGATGTGTCCATGAGTGATGAACCATGAGTGATGGACCATGAGTGATGGACCATGAGTGATGGACCATGAGTGATGTGTCTATGAGTGATGTGTCCATGAGTGATGGACCATGAGTGATGGACCTTGAATGATGGACCAGGAGTGATGGACCAAGAGTGATGTGTCCATGAGTGATGGACCCTGAGTGATGGACCATGAGTGATGGACCATGAGTGATGGACCATGTGGGATGGACCATGAGTGATGGACCATGAGTGATGGACAAGTAGTGATGGACCAGGAGTGATGTGTCCATGAGTGGTGTGTCCATGAGTGCTGGACCATGAGTGATGTGTCCATGAGTGATGGACCATGATTGAAGGAGCATGAGTGATGTGACCATGGGTGATGGACCATGAGTGATGGACCATGAGTGATGGTCCATGAGTTATTTGTCCATGGGTGATGGACCATGGGTGATGGACCATGGGTGATGGACCATGAGTGATGGACCATGTGGGATGGACCATGAGTGATGGACCATGAGTGATTTGTCCATGAGTGATGGACCATGAGTGATGTGTCCATGAATGAATTGTCCATGAGTGATGGACCATGAGTGATGTGTCCATGAATGAATTGTCCATGAGTGATGGACCATGAGTGATGTGTCCATGGGTGATGGACCATGTGGGATGGACAATGAGTGATGGACCATGAGTGATGGACCAGGAGTGATTGACCATGAGTGATGGACCTTGATTGATGGACCATGAGGGATGGATCATGCATGATGGACCATGAGTGATGGAACATGATTGATGGACCATGAGGGATGGATCATGCATGATGGACCATGTGTGATGGACCATGAGTGATGGACCATGAGTGATGGACCATGAGTGATGGACCATGTGGGATGGACCATGAGTGATGGACCATGAGTGATGGACAAGGAGTGATGGACCAAGAGTGATGTGTCCATGAGTGGTGTGTCCATGAGTGATGGACCATGAGTGATGTGTCCATGAGTGACGAACCATGAGTGATGGACCATGAGTTGTGTGTTCATGAGTGATGGTCCATGAATGATGGACCAGGAGTGATGGACCATGACTGATGGACCAGGAATGATGGACCATGAGTGATGGACCAGGAGTGATGGACCCGGAGTGATGTGTCCATGAGTGGTGTGTCCATGAGTGATGGACCATGAGTGATGTGTCCATTAGTGATGAACCATGAGTGATGGACCATAAATGATGGACAATGAGTGATGGACCATGAGTGATGTGTCTATGAGTGATGTGTCCATGAGTGATGGACCATGAGTGATGGACCTTGAATGATGGACCAGGAGTGATGGACCAAGAGTGATGTGTCCATGAGTGATGGACCCTGAGTGATGGACCATGAGTGATGGATCATGAGTGATGGACCATGAGTGATGGACCAGGATTGATGGACCAGGAGTGATGTGTCCATGAGTGGTGTGTCCATGAGTGCTGGACCATGAGTGATGTGTCCATGAGTGATGGACCATGAGTGATGGACCATGAGTGATGTGTCCATGAATGAATTGTCCATGAGTGATGTGTTCTTGAGTGATGGAGCATGAGTGATGTGTCCATGGGTGATGGACCGTGAGTGATGGACCATGAGTGATGGTCCATGAGTTATTTGTCCATGGGTGAAGGACCATGGGTGATGGACCATGGGTGATGGACCATGAGTGATGGAACATGTGGGATGGACCATGAGTGATGGACCATGAATGAATTGTCCATGAGTGATGGACCATGAGTGATGGACCATGAGTGATGTGTCCATGAATGAATTGTCCATGAGTGATGTGTTCATGAGTGATGGACAATGAGTGATGTGTCCATGGGTGATGGACCATGTGGGATGGACAATGAGTGATGGACCATGAGTGATGGACCATGAGTGATGGATCATGAGTGATGGACAATGAGTGATGGACCATAAGTGATGTGTCCATGAGTGATGGACCATGTGGGATGGACCATGAGTGATGGACCATGAGTGATGTGTCCATGAGTGATGGACCATGAGCGATGGACCATGGGTGATGGTCCATGAGTGATTTATCCATGAGTGATGGGCCATGAGTGATTTGTCCATGAATGAATTGTCCATGAGTGATGAACCATGAGTGATGGACCATGAGTGATGTGTCCATGAATGAATTGTCCATGAGTGATGTGTTCATGAGTGATGGACCATGAGTGATGTGTCCATGGGTGATGGACCATGTGGGATGGACAATGAGTGATGGACCATGAGTGATGGACCAGGAGTGATGGTCCAGGAGTGATGTGTCCATGAGTGGTGTGTCCATGAGTGATGGAGCATGAGTGATGTGGCCATGAGTGATGGACCATGAGTGATGTGTCTATGAGTGATGTGTCCATGAGTGATGGGCCATGAGTGATGGACCATGAGTGATGGACCAGGAGTGATGGACCAAGAGTGATGTGTCCATGAGTGGTGTGTCAATGAGTGATGGACCATGAGTGATGGACCAGGAGTGATGGGCCATGAGTGATGGACCATGAGTGATGGATCATGAGTGATGGACCATGAGTGATGGACCAGGATTGATGGACCAGGAGTGATGTGTCCATGAGTGGTGTGTCCATGAGTGCTGGACCATGAGTGATGTGTCCATGAGTGATGGACCATGAGTGATGGACCATGAGTGATGGTCCATGAGTGATTTGTCCATGAGTGATGGGCCATGAGTGATGGACCATGAGTGATGTGTCCATGAATGAATTGTCCATGAGTGATGTGTTCATGAGTGATGGAGCATGAGTGATGTGTCCATGGGTGATGGACCATGAGTGATGGACCATGAGTGATGGACCATGAGTGATGGTCCATGAGTTATTTGTCCATGGGTGATGGACCATGGGTGATGGACCACGGGTGATGGACCATGAGTGATGGACCATGTGGGATGGACCATGAGTGATGGACCATGAGTGATTTGTCCATGAGTGATGGACCATGAGTGATGTGTCCATGAATGAATTGTCCATGAGTGATGGACCATGAGTGATGTGTCCATGAATGAATTGTCCATGAGTGATGTGTTCATGAGTGATGGACCATGAGTGATGTGTCCATGGGTGATGGACCATGTGGGATGGACAATGAGTGATGGACCATGAGTGATGGACCATGAGTGATGGACCACGAGTGATGGACAATGAGTGCTGGACCATAAGAGATGTGTCCATGAGTGATGGACCATGTGGGATGGACCATGAGTGATGGACCATGAGTGATGTGTCCATGAGTGATGGACCATGAGCGATGGACCATGGGTGATGGTCCATGAGTGATTTGTCCATGAGTGATGGGCCATGAGTGATTTGTCCATGAATGAATTGTCCATGAGTGATGAACCATCAGTGATGGACCATGAGTGATGTGTCCATGAATGAATTGTCCATGAGTGATGTGTTCATGAGTGATGGACCATGAGTGATGTGTCCATGGGTGATGGACCATGTGGGATGGAGAATGCGTGATGGACCATGAGTGATGGACCAGGAGTGATAGTCCAGGAGTGATGTGTCCATGAGTGGTGTGTCCATGAGTGATGGACCATGAGTGATGTGTCTATGAGTGATGTGTCCATGAGTGATGGACCATGAGTGATGGACCATGAGTGATGGACCATGAGTGATGGACCAAGAGTGATGTGTCCATGAGTGGTGTGTCCATGAGTGATGGACCATGAGTGATGCACCAGGAGTGATGGGCCATGAGTGATGGACAAGGAATGATGGACCATGAGTGATGGACCAGGAGTGATGGACCAGGAGTGATGTGTCCATGAGTGATGTGTCCATGAGTGATGGACCATGAGTGATGTGTCCATGAATGAATTGTCCATGAGTGATGTGCTCATGAGTGGTGTGTCCATGAGTGATGGACCATGAGTGATGTGTCCATGAGTGATGGACCATGAGTGAGGGACCATGAGTTATGTGTTCATGAGTGATGGACCATGAGTGATGGACCAGGAGTGATGGGCCATGAGTGATGGACAAGGAATGATGGACCATGAGTGATGGACCAGGAGTGATGGACCAGGAGTGATGTGTCCATGAGTGGTGTGTCCATGAGTGATGAACCATGAGTGATGGACCATGAGTGATGGACCATGAGTGATGGACCATTAGTGATCTGTCTATGAGTGATGTGTCCATGAGTGATGGTCCATGAGTGATGGACCATGAGTGATGTGTCCATGAATGAATTGTCCATGAGTGATGTGCTCATGAGTGGTGTGTCCATGAGTGATGGACCATGAGTGATGTGTCCATGAGTGATGGACCATGAGTGAGGGACCATGAGTTATGTGTTCATGAGTGATGGACCATGAGTGATGGACCAGGAGTGATGGGCCATGAGTGATGGACAAGGAATGATGGACCATGAGTAATGGACAAGGAGTGATGGACCAGAAGTGATGTGTCCATGAGTCGTGTGTCCATGAGTGATGGACCATGAGTGATGTGTCCATGAGTGATGAACCATGATTGATGGACCATGAGTGATGGACCATGAGTGACCTGTCTATGAGTGATGTGTCCTTGAGTGATGGACCATGATCGATGGACCATGAGAGATGGACCAGGAGTGATTGACCATGAGTGATGGACCATGATTGATGGACCATGAGGGATGGATCATGCATGATGGACCATGAGTGATGGACCATGATTGATGGACCATGAGGGATGGATCATGCATGATGGACCATGTGTGCTGGACCATGAGTGATTGACCATGAGTGATGGACCATGTGGGATGGACCATGAGTGATGGACCATGAGTGATGGACAAGGAGTGATGGACCAGGAGTGATGTGTCCATGAGTGGTGAGTCCATGAGTGATGGACCATGAGTGATGTGTCTATGAGTGATGGACCATGAGTAATGGACCATGAGTGATATGTCCATGAGTGACGAACCATGAGTGATGGACCATGAGTGATGGACCATGAGTGATGGACCATGAGTGATGGACCATGAGTGATGGACCATGAGTGATGTGTCCATGAGTGATTGACCATGAGTGATGGACCATGAGTGATGTGTCCATGAGTGATGTGTCCATGAGTGATGGACCATGAGTGATGTGTCCATGAGTGATGTACCATGAGTGATGGACCATGAGTGACGGACCATGAGTTATGTGTTCATGAGTGATGGACCAGGAGTGATGGACCATGAGTGATGGACCAGGAATGATGGACCATGAGTGAAGGACCAGGAGTGATGGTGCAGGAGTGATGTGTCCATGAGCGGTGTGTCCATGAGTGTTGGACCATGAGTGATGGACCATGAGTGATGTGTCCATGAGTGATGGACCATGAGTGATGGACCATGAGTGATGGACCATGAGTGACCTGTCTATGAGTGATGTGTCCATGAGTGATGGTCCATGAGTGATGGACCATGAGTGATGTGTCCATGAATGAATTGTCCATGAGTGATGTGTTCATGAGTGGTGTGTCCATGAGTGATGGACCATGAGTGATGTGTCCATTAGTGATGGACCATGAGTGATGGACCATGAGATATGTGTTCATGAGTGATGCACCAGGAGTGATGGACCAGGGGTGATGGGCCATGAGTGATGGACAAGGAATATTGGACCATGAGTGATGGACCAGGAGTGATGGACCAGGAGTGATGTGTCCATGAGTGGTGTGTCCATGAGTGAAGGACCATGAGTGATGTGTCCATGAGTGATGAACCATGGGTGATGGACCATGAGTGATGGACCATGAGTGATGGACCATGAGTGACCTGTCTTTGAGTGATGTGTCCATGAGTGATGGACCATGAGTGATGGACCAGGAGTGATTGACCATGAGTGATGGACCATGATTGATGGACCATGAGGGATGGATCATGCATGATGGACCATGTGTGATGGACCATGAGTGATGGACCATGAGTGATGGAGCATGAGTGAGGGACCAGGAGTGATTGACCATGAGTGATGGACCATGATTGATGGACCATGAGGGATGGATCATGCATGATGGACCATGAGTGATGGAACATGATTGATGGACCATGAGGGATGGATCATGCATGATGGACCATGTATGATGGACCATGAGTGATGGACCATGAGTGATGGACCATGAGTGATGGGCCGTGTGGGATGGACCATGAATGATGGACCATGAGTGATGGACAAGGAGTGATGGAGCAGGAGTGATGTGTCCATGAGTGGTGTGTCCATGAGTGATTGACCATGAGTGATGTGTCCATGAGTGATGAACCATGAGTGATGGACCATGAGTGATGGACCATGAGTGATGTGTCTATGAGTGATGTGTCCATGAGTGATGGACCATGAGTGATGGACCTTGAGTGATGGACCAAGAGTGATGGACCAAGAGTGATGGACCATGATTGATGGACCATGAGTGATGGACCAGGATTGATGGACCATGAGTGATGTGTCCATGAGTGATGGACCATGAGTGATGGACCAGGAGTGATGGACCAAGAGTGATGTGTCCATGAGTGGTGTGTCCATCAGTGATGGACCATGAGTGATGGACCAGGAGTGATGGGCCATGAGTGATGGACAAGGAATGATGGACCATGAGTGATGGACCAGGAGTGATGGACCAGCAGTGATGTGTCCATGAGTGGTGTGTCCATGAGTGATGGACCATGAGTGATGTCTCCATGAGTGATGAACCATGAGTGATGGACCATGAGTGATGGACCATGAGTGATGGAGCATGAGTGACCTGTCTATGAGTGATGTGTCCATGAGTAATGGGCCATGAGTGGTGGACCATGAGTGATGTGTCCATGAATGAATTGTCCATGAGTGATGTGTTCATGAGTGGTGTGTCAATGAGTGATGGACCATGAGTGATGTGTCCATGAGTGATGAACCATGAGTGATGGACCATGAGTGATGGACCATGAGTGATGGACCATGAGTGACCTGTCTTTGAGTGATGTGTCCATGAGTGATGGACCATGAGTGATGGACCAGGAGTGATTGACCAAGAGTGATGGACCATGATTGATGGACCATGAGGGATGGATCATGCATGATGGACCATGAGTGATGGAACATGATTGATGGACCATGAGGGATGGATCATGCATGATGCACCATGTGTGATGGACCATGAGTGATGGACCATGAGTGATGGACCATGATTGATGGACCATGTGGGATGGACCATGAGTGATGGACCATGAGTGATGGACAAGGAGTGATGGACCAGGAGTGATGTGTCCATGAGTGTTGTGTCCATGAGTGATGGACCATGAGTGATGTGTCCATGAGTGCCGAACCATGAGTGATGGACCATGAGTTATGCGTTCATGAGTGATGGTCCATGAGTGATGGACCATGAGTGATGGACCATGAGTGATGGACCAGGAATGATGGACCATGAGTGATGAACCAGGAGTGATGGACCCGGAGTGATGTGTCCATGAGTGGTGTGTCCATGAGTGATGGACCATGAGTGATGTGTCCATGAGTGATGAACCATGAGTGATGGACCATGAGTGATGGACCATGAGTGATGGACCATGAGTGATGTGTCTATGAGTGATGTGTCCATGAGTGATGGACCATGAGTGATGGACTTTAAATGATGGACCAGGAGTGATGGACCAAGAGTGATGTGTCCATGAGTGATGGACCCTGAGTGATGGACCATGAGTGATGGACCATGAGTGATGGACCATGAGTGATGGACCAGGATTGATGGACCAGGAGTGATGTGTCCATGAGTGGTGTGTCCATGAGTGCTGGACCATGAGTGATGTGTCCATGAGTGATGGACCATGATTGATGGAGCATGAGTGATGTGACCATGGGTGATGGACCATGAGTGATGGACCATGAGTGATGGTCCATGAGTTATTTGTCCATGGGTGATGGACCATGGGTGATGGACCATGGGTGATGGACCATGAGTGATGGACCATGTGGGATGGACCATGAGTGATGGACCATGAGTGATTTGTCCATGAGTGATGGACCACGAGTGATGTGTCCATGAATGAATTGTCCATGAGTGATGGACCATGAGTGATGTGTCCATGAATGAATTGTCCATGAGTGATGGACCATGAGTGATGTGTCCATTGGTGATGGACCATGTGGGATGGACAATGAGTGATGGACCATGAGTGATGGACCTTGAGTGATGGACCATGGGTGATGGACCATGAGTGATGGACCAGGAGTGATGGACCAAGAGTGATGTGTCCATGAGTGATGGACCCTGAGTGATGGACCATGAGTGATGGACCATGAGTGATGGACCAGGATTGATGGACCAGGAGTGATGTGTCCATGAGTGGTGTGTCCATGAGTGCTGGACCATGAGTGATGTGTCCATGAGTGATGGACCATGATTGATGGAGCATGAGTGATGTGACCATGGGTGATGGACCATGAGTGATGGACCATGAGTGATGGTCCATGAGTTATTTGTCCATGGGTGATGGACCTTGGGTGATGGACCATGGGTGATGGACCATGAGTGATGGACCATGTGGGATGGACCATGAGTGATGGACCATGAGTGATTTGTCCATGAGTGATGGACCACGAGTGATGTGTCCATGAATGAATTGTCCATGAGTGATGGACCATGAGTGATGTGTCCATGAATGAATTGTCCATGAGTGATGGACCATGAGTGATGTGTCCATGGGTGATGGACCATGTGGGATGGACAATGAGTGATGGACCATGAGTGATGGACCTTGAGTGATGGACTATGGGTGATGGACCATGAGTGATGGACCAGGATTGATGGACCAGGAGTCATGTGTCCATGAGTGGTGTGTCCATGAGTGCTGGACCATGAGTGATGTGTCCATGAGTGATGGACCATGAGTGATGGACCATGAGTGTTGGTCCATGAGTGATTTGTCCATGGGTGATGGACCATGAGTGATGGACCATGAGTGATGTGTCCATGGGTGATGGACCATGTGGGATGGACAATGCGTGATGGACCATGAGTGATGGACCAGGAGTGATGGTCCAGGAGTGATGTGTCCATGAGTGGTGTGTCCATGAGTGATGGACCATGAGTGATGTGTCTATGAGTGATGTGTCCATGAGTGATGGACCATGAGTGATGGACCAAGAGTGATGTGTCCATGAGTGGTGTGTCCATGAGTGATGGACCATGAGTGATGGACCAGGAGTGATGGGCCATGAGTGATGGACAAGGAATGATGGACCATGAGTGATGGACCAGGAGTGATGGACCAGGAGTGATGTGTCCATGAGTGGTGTGTCCATGAGTGATGAACCATGAGTGATGGACCATGAGTGATGGACCATGAGTGATGGACCATGAGTGATCTGTCTATGAGTGACGTGTCCATGAGTGATGGTCCATGAGTGATGGACCATGAGTGATGTGTCCTTGAATGTATTGTCCATGAGTGATGTGCTCATGAGTGGTGTGTCCATGAGTGATGGACCATGAGTGATGTGTCCATGAGTGATGGACCATGAGTGAGGGACCATGAGTTATGTGTTCATGAGTGATGGACCATGAGTGATGGACCAGGAGTGATGGACCAGGAGTGATGTGTCCATGAGTGGTGTGTCCATGAGTGAAGGACCATGAGTGATGTGTCCATGAGTGATGAACCATGAGTGATGGACCATGAGTGATGGACCATGAGTGATGGACCATGAGTGACCTGTCTTTGAGTGATGTGTCCATGAGTGATGGACCATGAGTGATGGACCAGGAGTGATTGACCATGAGTGATGGACCATGATTGATGGACCATGAGGGATGGATCATGCATGATGGACCATGTGTGATGGACCATGAGTGATGGACCATGAGTGATGGAGCATGAGTGAGGGACCAGGAGTGATTGACCATGAGTGATGGACCATGATTGATGGACCATGAGGGATGGATCATGCATGATGGACCATGAGTGATGGAACATGATTGATGGACCATGAGGGATGGATCATGCATGATGGACCATGTATGATGGACCATGAGTGATGGACCATGAGTGATGGACCATGAGTGATGGGCCGTGTGGGATGGACCATGAATGATGGACCATGAGTGATGGACAAGGAGTGATGGAGCAGGAGTGATGTGTCCATGAGTGGTGTGTCCATGAGTGATTGACCATGAGTGATGTGTCCATGAGTGATGAACCATGAGTGATGGACCATGAGTGATGGACCATGAGTGATGGACCATGAGTGATGTGTCTATGAGTGATGTGTCCATGAGTGATGGACCATGAGTGATGGACCTTGAGTGATGGACCAGGAGTGATGGACCAAGAGTGATGGACCATGATTGATGGACCATGAGTGATGGACCAGGATTGATGGACCATGAGTGATGTGTCCATGAGTGATGGACCATGAGTGATGGACCATGAGTGATGTGTCCATGAGTGCCGAACCATGAGTGATGGACCATGAGTTATGCGTTCATGAGTGATGGTCCATGAGTGATGGACCATGAGTGATGGACCATGAGTGATGGACCAGGAATGATGGACCATGAGTGATGAACCAGGAGTGATGGACCCGGAGTGATGTGTCCATGAGTGGTGTGTCCATGAGTGATGGACCATGAGTGATGTGTCCATGAGTGATGAACCATGAGTGATGGACCATGAGTGATGGACCATGAGTGATGGACCATGAGTGTTGTGTCTATGAGTGATGTGTCCATGAGTGATGGACCATGAGTGATGGACTTTAAATGATGGACCAGGAGTGATGGACCAAGAGTGATGTGTCCATGAGTGATGGACCCTGAGTGATGGACCATGAGTGATGGACCATGAGTGATGGACCATGAGTGATGGACCATGAGTGATGGACCAGGAGTGATGGACCAAGAGTGATGTGTCCATGAGTGATGGACCCTGAGTGATGGACCATGAGTGATGGACCATGAGTGATGGACCAGGATTGATGGACCAGGAGTGATGTGTCCATGAGTGGTGTGTCCATGAGTGCTGGACCATGAGTGAGGTGTCCATGAGTGATGGACCATGATTGATGGAGCATGAGTGATGTGACCATGGGTGATGGACCATGAGTGATGGACCATGAGTGATGGTCCATGAGTTATTTGTCCATGGGTGATGGACCATGGGTGATGGACCATGGGTGATGGACCATGAGTGATGGACCATGTGGGATGGACCATGAGTGATGGACCATGAGTGATTTGTCCATGAGTGATGGACCACGAGTGATGTGTCCATGAATGAATTGTCCATGAGTGATGGACCATGAGTGATGTGTCCATGAATGAATTGTCCATGAGTGATGGACCATGAGTGATGTGTCCATGGGTGATGGACCATGTGGGATGGACAATGAGTGATGGACCATGAGTGATGGACCTTGAGTGATGGACCATGGGTGATGGACCATGAGTGATGGACCAGGATTGATGGACCAGGAGTCATGTGTCCATGAGTGGTGTGTCCATGAGTGCTGGACCATGAGTGATGTGTCCATGAGTGATGGACCATGAGTGATGGACCATGAGTGTTGGTCCATGAGTGATTTGTCCATGGGTGATGGACCATGAGTGATGGACCATGAGTGATGTGTCCATGGGTGATGGACCATGTGGGATGGACAATGCGTGATGGACCATGAGTGATGGACCAGGAGTGATGGTCCAGGAGTGATGTGTCCATGAGTGGTGTGTCCATGAGTGATGGACCATGAGTGATGTGTCTATGAGTGATGTGTCCATGAGTGATGGACCATGAGTGATGGACCAAGAGTGATGTGTCCATGAGTGGTGTGTCCATGAGTGATGGACCATGAGTGATGGACCAGGAGTGATGGGCCATGAGTGATGGACAAGGAATGATGGACCATGAGTGATGGACCAGGAGTGATGGACCAGGAGTGATGTGTCCATGAGTGGTGTGTCCATGAGTGATGAACCATGAGTGATGGACCATGAGTGATGGACCATGAGTGATGGACCATGAGTGATCTGTCTATGAGTGACGTGTCCATGAGTGATGGTCCATGAGTGACGGACCATGAGTGATGTGTCCTTGAATGTATTGTCCATGAGTGATGTGCTCATGAGTGGTGTGTCCATGAGTGATGGACCATGAGTGATGTGTCCATGAGTGATGGACCATGAGTGAGGGACCATGAGTTATGTGTTCATGAGTGATGGACCATGAGTGATGGACCAGGAGTGATGGACCAGGAGTGATGGACCAGGAGTGATGTGTCCATGAGTGGTGTGTCCATGAGTGAAGGACCATGAGTGATGTGTCCATGAGTGATGAACCATGAGTGATGGACCATGAGTGATGGACCATGAGTGATGGACCATGAGTGACCTGTCTTTGAGTGATGTGTCCATGAGTGATGGACCATGAGTGATGGACCAGGAGTGATTGACCATGAGTGATGGACCATGATTGATGGACCATGAGGGATGGATCATGCATGATGGACCATGTGTGATGGACCATGAGTGATGGACCATGAGTGATGGAGCATGAGTGAGGGACCAGGAGTGATTGACCATGAGTGATGGACCATGATTGATGGACCATGAGGGATGGATCATGCATGATGGACCATGAGTGATGGAACATGATTGATGGACCATGAGGGATGGATCATGCATGATGGACCATGTATGATGGACCATGAGTGATGGACCATGAGTGATGGACCATAAGTGATGGGCCGTGTGGGATGGACCATGAATGATGGACCTTGAGTGATGGACAAGGAGTGATGGAGCAGGAGTGATGTGTCCATGAGTGGTGTGTCCATGAGTGATTGACCATGAGTGATGTGTCCATGAGTGATGAACCATGAGTGATGGACCATGAGTGATGGACCATGAGTGATGGACCATGAGTGATGTGTCTATGAGTGATGTGTCCATGAGTGATGGACCATGAGTGATGGACCTTGAGTGATGGACCAGGAGTGATGGACCAAGAGTGATGGACCATGATTGATGGACCATGAGTGATGGACCAGGATTGATGGACCATGAGTGATGTGTCCATGAGTGATGGACCATGAGTGATGGACCATGAGTGATGGACCAGGAGTGATGGACCAAGAGTGATGTGTCCATGAGTGGTGTGTCCATCAGTGATGGACCATGAGTGATGGACCAGGAGTGGTGGGCCATGAGTGATGGACAAGGAATGATGGACCATGAGTGATGGCCCAGGAGTGATGGACCAGCAGTGATGTGTCCATGAGTGGTGTGTCCATGAGTGATGGACCATGAGTGATGTCTCCATGAGTGATGAACCATGAGTGATGGACCATGAGTGATGGACCATGAGTGATGGAGCATGAGTGACCTGTCTATGAGTGATGTGTCCATGAGTAATGGGCCATGAGTGGTGGACCATGAGTGATGTGTCCATGAATGAATTGTCCATGAGTGATGTGTTCATGTGTGGTGTGTCAATGAGTGATGGACCATGAGTGATGTGTCCATGAGTGATGAACCATGAGTGATGGACCATGAGTGATGGACCATGAGTGATGGACCATGAGTGACCTGTCTTTGAGTGATGTGTCCATGAGTGATGGACCATGAGTGATGGACCAGGAGTGATTGACCAAGAGTGATGGACCATGATTGATGGACCATGAGGGATGGATCATGCATGATGGACCATGAGTGATGGAACATGATTGATGGACCATGAGGGATGGATCATGCATGATGCACCATGTGTGATGGACCATGAGTGATGGACCATGAGTGATGGACCATGAGTGATGGACCATGTGGGATGGACCATGAGTGATGGACCATGAGTGATGGACAAGGAGTGATGGACCAGGAGTGATGTGTCCATGAGTGTTGTGTCCATGAGTGATGGACCATGAGTGATGTGTCCATGAGTGCCGAACCATGAGTGATGGACCATGAGTTATGCGTTCATGAGTGATGGTCCATGAGTGATGGACCATGAGTGATGGACCATGAGTGATGGACCAGGAATGATGGACCATGAGTGATGAACCAGGAGTGATGGACCCGGAGTGATGTGTCCATGAGTGGTGCGTCCATGAGTGATTGACCATGAGTGATGTGTCCATGAGTGATGAACCATGAGTGATGGACCATGAGTGATGGACCATGAGTGATGGACCATGAGTGATGTGTCTATGAGTGATGTGTCCATGAGTGATGGACCATGAGTGATGGACTTTAAATGATGGACCAGGAGTGATGGACCAAGAGTGGTGTGTCCATGAGTGATGGACCCTGAGTGATGGACCATGAGTGATGGACCATGAGTGATGGACCATGAGTGATGGACCAGGATTGATGGACCAGGAGTGATGTGTCCATGAGTGGTGTGTCCATGAGTGCTGGACCATGAGTGATGTGTCCATGAGTGATGGACCATGATTGATGGAGCATGAGTGATGTGACCATGGGTGATGGACCATGAGTGATGGACCATGAGTGATGGTCCATGAGTTATTTGTCCATGGGTGATGGACCATGGGTGATGGACCATGGGTGATGGACCATGAGTGATGGACCATGTGGGATGGACCATGAGTGATGGACCATGAGTGATTTGTTCATGAGTGATGGACCACGAGTGATGTGTCCATGAATGAATTGTCCATGAGTGATGGACCATGAGTGATGTGTCCATGAATGAATTGTCCATGAGTGATGGACCATGAGTGATGTGTCCATTGGTGATGGACCATGTGGGATGGACAATGAGTGATGGACCATGAGTGATGGACCTTGAGTGATGGACCATGGGTGATGGACCATGAATGATGGACCAGGAGTGATGGACCAAGAGTGATGTGTCCATGAGTGATGGACCCTGAGTGATGGACCATGAGTGATGGACCATGAGTGATGGACCAGGATTGATGGACCAGGAGTGATGTGTCCATGAGTGGTGTGTCCATGAGTGCTGGACCATGAGTGATGTGTCCATGAGTGATGGACCATGATTGATGGAGCATGAGTGATGTGACCATGGGTGATGGACCATGAGTGATGGACCATGAGTGATGGTCCATGAGTTATTTGTCCATGGGTGATGGACCATGGGTGATGGACCATGAGTGATGGACCATGTGGGATGGACCATGAGTGATGGACCATGAGTGATTTGTCCATGAGTGATGGACCACGAGTGATGTGTCCATGAATGAATTGTCCATGAGTGATGGACCATGAGTGATGTGTCCATGAATGAATTGTCCATGAGTGATGGACCATGAGTGATGTGTCCATGGGTGATGGACCATGTGGGATGGACAATGAGTGATGGACCATGAGTGATGGACCTTGAGTGATGGACCATGGGTGATGGACCATGAGTGATGGACCAGGATTGATGGACCAGGAGTCATGTGTCCATGAGTGGTGTGTCCATGAGTGCTGGACCATGAGTGATGTGTCCATGAGTGATGGACCATGAGTGATGGACCATGAGTGTTGGTCCATGAGTGATTTGTCCATGGGTGATGGACCATGAGTGATGGACCATGAGTGATGTGTCCATGGGTGATGGACCATGTGGGATGGACAATGCGTGATGGACCATGAGTGATGGACCAGGAGTGATGGTCCAGGAGTGATGTGTCCATGAGTGGTGTGTCCATGAGTGATGGACCATGAGTGATGTGTCTATGAGTGATGTGTCCATGAGTGATGGACCATGAGTGATGGACCAAGAGTGATGTGTCCATGAGTGGTGTGTCCATGAGTGATGGACCATGAGTGATGGACCAGGAGTGATGGGCCATGAGTGATGGACAAGGAATGATGGACCATGAGTGATGGACCAGGAGTGATGGACCAGGAGTGATGTGTCCATGAGTGGTGTGTCCATGAGTGATGAACCATGAGTGATGGACCATGAGTGATGGACCATGAGTGATGGACCATGAGTGATCTGTCTATGAGTGACGTGTCCATGAGTGATGGTCCATGAGTGATGGACCATGAGTGATGTGTCCTTGAATGTATTGTCCATGAGTGATGTGCTCATGAGTGGTGTGTCCATGAGTGATGGACCATGAGTGATGTGTCCATGAGTGATGGACCATGAGTGAGGGACCATGAGTTATGTGTTCATGAGTGATGGACCATGAGTGATGGACCAGGAGTGATGGACCATGAGTGATGGACAAGGAATGATGGACCATGAGTGATGGACCAGGAGTGATGGACCAGGAGTGATGTGTGCATGAGTGGTGTGTCCATGAGTGATGAACCATGAGTGATGGACCATGAGTGATGGACCATGAGTGATGGACCATGAGTGATCTGTCTATGAGTGATGTGTCCATGAGTGATGGTCCATGAGTGATGTGTCCATGAATGAATTGTCCATGAGTGATGTGCTCATGAGTGGTGTGTCCATGAGTGAAGAACCATGAGTGATGTGTCCATGAGTGATGGACCATGAGTGAGGGACCATGAGTTATGTGTTCATGAGTGATGGACCATGAGTGATGGACCATGAGTTATGTGATCATGAGTGATGGACCAGGAGTGATGGACCATGAGTGATGGACCAGGAATGATGGACCATGAGTGAAGGACCAGGAGTGATGGTCCAGGAGTGATGTGTCCATGAGCGGTGTGTCTATGAGTGATGGACCATGAGTGATGTGGCCATGAGTGATGGACCATGAGTGATGGACCATGAGTGATGGACCATGAGTGACCTGTCTATGAGTGATGTGTCCATGAGTGATGGTCCATGAGTGATGGACCATGAGTGATGTGTCCATGAATGAATTGTCCATGAGTGATGTGTTCATGAGTGGTGTGTCCATGAGTGATGGACCATGAGTGATGTGTCCATTAGTGATGGACCATGAGTGATGGACCATGAGATATGTGTTCATGAGTGATGCACCAGGAGTGATGGACCAGGAGTGATGGGCCATGAGTGATGGACAAGGAATAATGGACCAGGATTGATGGACCAGGAGTGATGTGTCCATGAGTGGTGTGTCCATGAGTGCTGGACCATGAGTGATGTGTCCATGAGTGATGGACCATGATTGATGGAGCATGAGTGATGTGACCATGGGTGATGGACCATGAGTGATGGACCATGAGTGATGGTCCATGAGTTATTTGTCCATGGGTGATGGACCATGGGTGATGGACCATGGGTGATGGACCATGAGTGATGGACCATGTGGGATGGACCATGAGTGATGGACCATGAGTGATTTGTCCATGAGTGATGGACCACGAGTGATGTGTCCATGAATGAATTGTCCATGAGTGATGGACCATGAGTGATGTGTCCATGAATGAATTGTCCATGAGTGATGGACCATGAGTGATGTGTCCATGGGTGATGGACCATGTGGGATGGACAATGAGTGATGGACCATGAGTGATGGACCTTGAGTGATGGACCATGGGTGATGGACAATGAGTGATGGACCAGGATTGATGGACCAGGAGTGATGTGTCCATGAGTGGTGTGTCCATGAGTGCTGGACCATGAGTGATGTGTCCATGAGTGATGGACCATGAGTGATGGACCATGAGTGTTGGTCCGTGAGTGATTTGTCCATGGGTGATGGACCATGGGTGATGGATCATGGGTGATGGACCATGAGTGATGGACCATGTGGGATGGACCATGAGTGATGGACCATGAGTGATGTGTCCATGAGTGATGGACCATGAGCGATGGACCATGGGTGATGGTCCATGAGCGATTTGTCCATGAGTGATGGACCATGAGTGATGTGTCCATGAATGAATTGTCCATGAGTGATGAACCATGAGTGATGGACCATGATTGATGGACCATGAGTGATGTGTCCATGAATGAATTGTCCATGAGTGATGTGTTCATGAGTGATGGGCCATGAGTGATGTGTCCATGGGTGATGGACCATGTGGGATGGACAATGAGTGATGGACCATGAGTGATGGACCAGGAGTGATGGTCCAGGAGTGATGTGTCCATGAGTGGTGTGTCCATGAGTGATGGACCATGAGTGATGTGGCCATGAGTGATGGACCATGAGTGATGTGTCTATGAGTGATGTGTCCATGAGTGATGGACCATGAGTGATGGACCATGAGTGATGGACCAGGAGTGATGGACCAAGAGTGATGTGTCCATGAGTGGTGTGTCCATGAGTGATGGACCATGAGTGATGGACCAGGAGTATTGGGCCATGAGTGATGGACAAGGATTGATGGACCATGAGTGATGGACCAGGAGTGATGGACCAGGAGTGATGTGTCCATGAGTGGTGTGTCCATGAGTGATGGACCATGAGTGATGTGTCAATGAGTGATGAACCATGAGTGATGGACCATGAGTGATGGACCATGAGAGATGGACCATGAGTGATCTGTCTATGAGTGATGTGTCCATAAGTGATGGTCCATGAGTGATGGACCATGAGTGATGTGTCCATGAATGAATTGTCCATGAGTGATGTGCTCATGAGTGGTGTGTCCATGAGTGATGGACCATGAGTGATGTGTCCATGAGTGATGGACCATGAGTGAGGGACCATGAGTTAAGTGTTCATGAGTGATGGACCATGAGTGATGGACCAGGAGTGATGGGCCATGAGTGATGGACAAGGAATGATGGACCATGAGTAATGGACTAGGAGTGATGGACCAGAAGTGATGTGTCCATGAGTGGTGTGTCCATGAGTGATGGACCAGAAGTGATGCGTCCATGAGTGGTGTGTCCATGAGTGATGGACCATGAGTGATGTGTCCATGAGTGATGAACCATGATTGATGGACCATGAGTGATGGACCATGAGTGAAGAACCATGAGTGACCTGTCTATGAGTGATGTGTCAATGAGTGATGGACCATGAGTGATGGACCATGAGTGATGGACCAGGAGTGATTGACCATGAGTGATGGACCATGATTGATGGACCATGAGGGATGGATCATGCATGATGGACCATGAGTGATGGACCATGATTGATGGACCATGAGGAATGGATCATGCATGATGGACCATGTGTGCTGGACCATGAGTGATGGACCATGAGTGATGGACCATGAGTGATGGACCATGTGGGATGGACCATGAGTGATGGACCATGAGTGATGGACAAGGAGTGATGGACCAGGAGTGATGTGTCCATGAGTGGTGTGTCCATGAGTGATGGACCATGAGTGATGTGTCCATGAGTGATGGACCATGAGTAATGGACCATGAGTGATATGTCCATGAGTGATGAACCATGAGTGATGGACCATGAGTGATGGACCATGAGTGATGTGTCCATGAGTGATGGACCATGAGTGATGGACCATGAGTGATGTGTCCATGAGTGATGTGTCCATGAGTGATGGACCATGAGTGATGTGTCCATGAGTGATGGACCATGAGTGATGGACCATGAGTGATGGACCATGAGTTATGTGTTCATGAGTGATGGACCAGGAGTGATGGACCATGAGTGATGGACCAGGAATGATGGACCATGAGTGATGGACCAGGAGTGATGGTCCAGGAGTGATGTGTCCATGAGTGGTGTGTCCATGAGTGATGGACCATGAGTGATGTGTCCATGAGTGATGGACCATGAGCGATGGACCATGAGTGATGTGGCCATGAGTGATGGACCATGAGTGATGGACCATGAGTGATGGACCAGGAGTGATGTGTCCATGAGTGGTGTGTCTATGAGTGATGGACCATGAGTGATGTGTCCATTAATGATGGACCAGGATTGATGGACCAGGAGTGATGTATCCATGAGTGGTGTGTCCATGAGTGATGGACCATGAGTGATGGACCATGAGTGATGTGTCCATGAGTGATGGAGCATGAGTGATGGACCATGAGTGATGTGTCCATGAGTGATGGACCATGAGTGATGGACCATGAGTGATGGACCATGAGTAATGTGTTCATGAGTGATGGACCATGAGTAATGGACCAGGAGTGATGGACCATGAGTGATGGACCATGAGTGATGGACCCTGAGTTATGTGTTCATGAGTGATGGTCCATGAGTGATGGACCAGGAGTGATGGACCATGAGTGATGGACCAGAAATGATGGACCATGAGTGATGGACCAGGAGTGATGGACCAGGAGTGATGTGTCCCTGAGTGGTGTGTCCATGTGTGATGGTCCATGAGTGATGTGTCCATGAGTGATGAACCTTGAGTGATGGACCATGAGTGATGGTCCATGAGTGATGGACCATGAGTGATGTGTCTATGAGTGATGTGTCCATGAGTGATGGACCATGAGTGATGGACCTTGAGTGATGGACCAGGAGTGATGGACCAAGAGTGATGTGTCGATGAGTGATGGACCATGAGTGATGGACCATGAGTGATGGACCAGGATTGATGGACCAGGAGTAATGTGTCCATGAGTGGTGTGTCCATGAGTGATGGACCATGAGTGATGTGTCCATGAGTGATGGAGCATGAGTGATGGACCATGAGTGATGTGTCCATGAGTGATGGACCATGAGTGATGGACCATGAGTGATGGTCCATGAGTTATTTGTCCATGGGTGATGGACCGTGGGTGATGGACCATGGGTGATGGACCATGAGTGATGGACCACGTGGGATTGACCATGAGTGATGGACCATGAGTGATGTGTCCATGAGTGATGGACCATGAGTAATGGACCATGGGTGATGGTCCATGAGTGATTTGTCCATGAGTGATGGACCATGAGTGATGTGTCCATGAATGAATGGTCCATGAGTGATGGACCATGAGTGATGGACCATGAGTGATGTGTCCATGAATTAATTGTCCATGAGTGATGTGTTCATGAGTGATGGACCATGACTGATGTGTCCATGGGTGATGGACCATGTGGGATGGACCATGAGTGATGGACCATGTGTGGCGTGTCCATGAGTGATTGACCATGAGTGATGGGCCATGTGCAGTGATTGTATTACCTGCCCATTTGCGTCTTTAATAATTAAATCAGCCAAGGTTCCGAACAATGGCTCTTGCTGGAAATTGCATGTGTGAGGACAGCTGTGATCACACTGACAGTTAAATAGCTGGTCAAAGTACACTGTCTGGGCCCTCCACGATGAATGGGCAACGTTGATGAGGTACAATAGGATTGCCAACACCAGTGAAACTATCACACACCAAACAGGAAAGGAGGGGAAAAATGCAGAGGGATGGAAAAATAAGTATTATACCCCAGATTCTCTCAAAGCAGTGGAGCATCGTGCTCATTATATTCTGCAGTAAAGCAGGCGGAAGCAGCTTGTCAGCACTCCTGTACAGGATAGGGTTGTTCAGCAGTCCCTTGGGAGCCTGCAGGGTTCACAATCATCGTCTTGAGACAAAGCAGAGATAGAGGCAAGCAAAAACATTTCTTACTTAAAATAAGCAAAGACAAATACATTCACTGGGCTAGAGGCTAATGACAGCATACTGTAGAGTAAGAGAGGCACCCCTTAAGGGAAACAGCAGATCTCCCTTGTAGGGATAACACATGTGGAAAAAACAGCCAAGGCTTGTGCTTGTTATTGTAAGACAATTTGCATACGACTTATAAATGTACCAATAATAAAGCATTGTTTTTTTGTTAATCTGCTGCCACGTTGTATGGTTTTACTGAATTTGAGGCTTTATTTTCATTATTAGAGTAATGCACTTTCACTTATTAGGAATTCTAATCATAAACGCATTCCTTTGTGCACTTCTGACATGAGCCAGGCAGTGGGGGATAACTTCTGTAACTCTGCTGCAGATGAATTACAACTGAGTCTTGTGTAAACTTGCATGACTTAAGTGAGTCCTGTAGCACGCCAACATTAGCCAACTGTATGGACTTACCATTGCTTATTTTAAGTGTGTAATGGCAATAAGTTCAAAAATCTGTTGAATAACATAAGAGTTGTCTGACACACTTCAAGGCTTTTTGAAGATCTGACTAAATCCAATGAATAAATGCAGAAACTCAGATTTTAGGCACCACAGCTCCAATGCAAGAGTGTATACCTCCAGCAAACCTTAACTCACCATCTGTACCACGATGGCGTATAGTATCTACGAGTTCAGTTACTGTTGAAAGCCATTTATTCACAAGTTCTCTTTTGGATGAGACGTTAAACCAAGGACCCGTCTGCCCTCTCAGGTGGACGTAAAAGATCCCATGTCATTATTTTGAAGAAGAACTGTGGGCCTTATCCCCCGTGTCCTGGCCAATATTTATCCCTAAGCCAACATCACTAAAAAACAGATTATCTGGTCATTATCACATTGCTGTTTGTGGGACCTTGCTGTGCACAAATTATTTGCCGCGTTTCCTACATTACAACAGTGACTACAGTTTTTGGCCTAGAAATTCAGTTCGGACGCTCTTGCGGCGCTAAAGTCGGGCGCTCGGCAAATTTAGCGGCCGCCGGAAAGTGCAGGCGACCTCGCCGAAATTCAGTAGATTTGGCCAACTTTTTGGCCGAGCGCTGCAATAGGCGTTGGAACCCTGTGTTCAGGCGCTAATCCGGCGATGTGGCCTGATAACGCCGATTCCGGGCGCAGCGCAGGTGCGATCATGTGCTGAGTGTCAGCAGACACCCTGACGCCGGCCAGCTCTTAAAGGGGGAAGGGTCAACTTTGACTGCAGCCACGCCCTGCATGCTGTAGCCCTGCAACTAGGCCTCAGCACTGGTTGTGTCCCAAATCAACGCCTGGAGGTAATGGAGAGGGCCCGTGAAAGAGCCCAGCGGTTCTCTGACCATGCGCTGGGTGTGCTCCTTCATGGGGTACACAAGAGAAGACGGGTCGTGTGCCCGGCTAGTGGCAGGAAGGCTCCCAGGAGCAAGTTCAGGGAGGCCTGGACCAAAATTGCCCGGAGGGTCTCCTCCAACTCCGATGTTCCCAGGAGTGCGGACCAGTGCCGCAAGAAATACAATGACCTATGTCGGCTGGTCAAGGTGAGTACCCTTTCCAGTGTCCCCCTCATCCTTGCATGTGCACCTCCCATTAGGGCCAAAGGGACATCAAAGGTCTAATGCCCAGCCCTCCTCCCGCTGCAATGGCACTTGCATGTTAATCAATAGCTCTTTCTGCACTTATCACACTGTCCAAGCTATTCCACCATGGGAGGCCTCACACACAGCAACAGGGCACCACACTGTCCAAGCTATTCCACCATGGGAGGCCTCACACACAGCAACAGGGCACCACACTGTCCAAGCTATTCCACCATGGGAGGCCTCACACACAGCAACAGGGCACCACACTGTCCAAGCTATTCCACCATGGGAGGCCTCACACACAGCAACAGGGCACCACACTGCCCAAGCTATTCCACCATGGGAGGACTCACACACACCAACGGGGCACCACACTGTACTTAGACGCCCTCCTTTCTCTTGCAGGCCAAGCTGGCGAGGAACGCCAGGAGCCTGCGTGTCACTGGTGGAGGCCCTCGCGATTACCAGGAGCTAACGGTTCTGGAAGAGAGGGTGGCCCGACTCCTGCGTCACCCGGTGACTGGGCCTGTGGCGCTCGGCGACGCAGACCCTATACTGGAACCCACTGGTAAGGACAGGACCGGGTGCACCTCTCTCCTTGCCCTCGCGCATCAGATCTACATCCTTCCCCACTGGCCGAAAAATGCGCATAATGCACCAGTGCGGCCTCCCTCGCTGTCGGCCTGTCCTCACTCTAAAGCTACACTTGTGCCTTCCTGCTTTCAGCTGGTGAGGAGGAGGTGCTCCCTGAAGCCCACACAGCCAGGCCCTCGGAGGAGGAGGACGTCGAGGAGCAGCAGGAAGGCGCCACCTCGGGGGAACCCTCCTCCGCTCCAGGAGATGGCAATGAAGGGGAGACGTCTGGCGTGCCGGAGAGCCAGGGGGAGGCGGTGGAGGGGAGGGCAGAACCTGGTCCCAGTGGCGTGGCCGCACGCGGCAAGGCTCCGGCGGCACGCCAGCCTTCTGCCCAGAGGGGGGAGGCGCCCTCCAGTCTGGACTCGGACGTCGTCCAGGAGGTGCGCCTCCTGGACGAGATGTCGGCGGCGTCGGAGCGGCGGCACGTCGAATTCATGGAGGTGGTGGCACAGATGCCTCACGCCATCGAAAGCCTCGCACAAAGTGTGGTGGCTTTCGGCCAATCCCAGGCCAGGGGGCTGGAGCAAATCGCAGCAGCGCACGCCAGGGGGGTGGACCTCCTTGTGGCAGTGCATGAGAGGGGGGTGCAACAACTCGAGGCAGCGCAGCACGCCAGTCGCCAGCTGAGAGGTGCTGGGCAGACAATGGCACTGCAGATGCGGGCACATGCCGGCGCAGTTGGGGCACTGACTTCTGCCACCCTCGCACTGGCGCGGAGGCGTCGCCAGGCCAGCCACCGCCCTGCTGCCGCACACCGGTCTGGCGACCAACAGTTTGGCGCGCTTGCTCCCCGGCCAGGCCGCCCGAGTGCACGTGTGTCTGGCGAGCAGCGTGCGCCTGGCATCACCCACCTTGTCCCCATTGGTGCAGGCGAGCCTGCCACTCCCCCAGCCAGGGTGCAAGGAGCTGCTGCAGGCAGTGAAGAGGGCCACCCACAGCTGCAGCAGCCACCAGCCGGCCCCTCCCGGGCCCGCCCTCGTGTAGGCCGACCCCCAAGGGCATCTGGCGAGACGCCTTGTCGCCCTGAAGATCCTTCCCCCAGCCTCGCCACAGCCTCACGGCCCAGCTTGAGGCGCAGCAGCAGGACGGGCCGGGGCAAAAGACGGCTGTCGATGGACTCGCCCTCTCGCCACACCGAGTAGAGTGTGGTGAGCGAGGGTTTGGGTGATGCGGGGGCTTCTGTTCTGGGGGGCATTATGTTGTTTGGTTTTATGGGGGTGTTTGTGTTGTGGGGGGGGCTTGTTTTTGTTAGGCCAGTGAGGAAGGCCATTTGGATGTTGATGTTTTGTTAGTCCTCCCCAGGTTTTGGGAGTGACAGAAGTTTGTGACTGTTTTTTGGGGGTCTTCTCTGTTTTGCTCTTCCATGTGGGAAGGGCCCTGAGTTTTTGAAATAAAGATGTTTATTTATTCACCATGTGCAGGTGTCATGTTTCAAGTGGTTGTTGGGTGAACCGGCTGAGGGCTTGCGGAGCGGCTGCCTTCAGCTGCGTTCAGTGGCCCAGGCCATTCCCTGACAGGGGGCCTAGAAGTGTCGAGCAATAAGCCCCCGGCGGACGGCCCTTGGACCTTGTCGCTCCCTCCTGGCCTGGTGCTCCTCCTCCTCAGGGTCCTCCTGCTCGTCCTCCTGAGGTGGTGGGGCAATGTCAGGTGGCAGTGCCTGAGTCCTGCGGATAGCCAGGTTGTGGAGCATGCAGCACACCACGACGAACTGGGAGACTCTATCCGGCGAATACTGAAGAGACCCACCCGAACGATCCAGGCAACGGAACCGTTGCTTGAGGACGCCTATCGTTTGCTCTATTAGGTTCCTTGTGGCATGATGGCTTTCGTTGTATGCCAGCTCCGCTGGGGTCCTGGGCGCGCGGAGCGGGGTCATGAGCCATGTGCACAAAGGGTAGCCCTTGTCCCCGATAAGCCATCCCCTTGGTGGAGGCTGTGCCTGGAACATGTCAGCCACAGTAGTCTGGCGCAGGATAAAGGCATCGTGGCTGCTTCCTGGGAAGCGGGCATTGACAGCTAGGATGCGCTGCCTGTGGTCACACACCAGCTGCACATTTAGGGAATGGTAGCCCTTCCGGTTGCGGTATTGCTCGGCATTGTGGATAGGTGCCCGCATAGCCACATGCGCGCAGTCAATGGCGCCCTGCACCATGGGGAAGGCCGCGATCCTGGCAAATCCGACTGCACGCTGCTCCTGCTTGTGTTGGGTCATGGGGAAGGAGATGAATTGGTGCCTCCTCGCGAAAAGTGCTTCGGTGACCTGTCGGATGCAGCAATGCGCGGCGAACTGGGAGATGTTCGCAATGTCCCCAGCAGCGGCTTGGAAGGAGCCGCTTGCATAAATGCTGAGAGCCACCGTGACCTTCACTTCCACTGAGAGAGACGTCCTGGACATGAGCTGTGGCTGCAAATCTGCGTGAAGCAGCTGGCAGATCTCTCCAACCACCTCCCTTCTGAAGCGCAGCCTCTTAACACAATGCGCCGCAGTCATGGTGAGATATGAGACCTGCTCCCGGTATTGCCTGACTGGGTAAGGCCTACGTTGGCGACGCCTAATGGCCCCTCTGCATCTAGGCATGCCTGGCCCTCTCTCAAAGCGTCTGCGAGCCCTTCGCACAAAATGTAGCAACTGAGGGTTGGCCCCCCATGCAGCCCCCATTACAAAGTTCCAAACAGCAAAATCACAAGGATGCAAATGTCAAAGCACTGGCTAGAAGCCAAAAATACCTCTCCTATGGTGTCCGAAATCAGTAATCTCTGTGCCTTGCTCTCTGTGCAGAAATCCAAAGCAGTAAAGTCATTGCAGCGAAATGGCTGGCTTTTATGGGTGAGTGGATGTGCCCTTTAATTAGCACTCCCCGAATCCCACAGGGCCTCTGTTGAGTTCCATTTCACAGTTCTTAGCAGCGCCACGCCCACATCGGCCAGGCGCCACTGAATTTCCGGTTTGGGGCGCACAAACGGCGTTGCACGACGAAATGACGTCATAAGATGCGCGCGCAGCTGAGCGGGCGCTAACACTTTGCGCCGGCGCTAAATCCCACCTGAATTTTGGCGTAGGCGCAGATCCGGCGGTGCCCGGGCGCTAAGTGGCTAGCGCCGGAAATCTGGCGCTAACGGCTGGCGCAAACAGCTGAATTTCTAGGCCTGTTATTGGCTGTAAAGTGCTTTGGGACGGCCTGAAGTTGTGAAGGGCACTGTACAAATTCAAGTTCTTTCTTTCTTTCTCATTCAAAATCTGTGTGACATACTTACCACCGTGCTTAAAATAAAATTATACTTCCTGCCTCCGCCACCCCCTACCCCAAAGAATTTACCATAATTCTGAATCACAAAACCAGACTAAATGCTGAGAAATTTCAGAAGATGTCCTCGATGTTGAAGGGATTAGTTTCAGTCATATTCTAACTCACTCATGCAGGCTAAGCATGTTGACGGCCTGATGTGGACCTTCCACCAACGTTGGAAGAGATACCTGGTCCAAAACCTCACTGCCAAGATGAAGGGAATCCAAATAGATTGGAAGTAGAATTTTGTAATGGAAGAAAAAGAGAGATTTGCATTTATACAGCACCTTTCACAACCTCAGGACTTCCCAAAGCCATTGAAATACTTTTGAAGTGTAGTCACTGTTGTAAAAGTAGCGACACTGGTTAATAAAGCCATAAAACTACAAATCAAGCACTGGGGTTCATTTCTAGAGGGATACACTTGCAAAATGAGCATGTAATTGGCAAATGAACTTCAAAATAGATACATTTTGGGAGGAAGAGTAAGGGGGCCACATATCCCTTGGAAAATAAGTATCTAAATGCGGTAGAGGAGCAAAGGGATCGAGGGGTACAGATACACAAATCACTAAAAGTAGTGACGCAGGTTAATAAGGCCATAAAATAGCAAACAAAGTACTGGGGTTCGTTTCTAGAGGGATAGAATTGAAAAGCAGGGAAGTTATGTTAAACTTGTATAGAACCTTGGTTAGACCACAGTTGGAGTACTATGGACAGTTCTGGTCTCCATATTATAAAAAAGATATAGAGGCACTGGAGAAGGTGCAAAAAAGATTTACTAGAATGATACCAGAACTGAGAGGTTATACCCATCAGGAAAGATTGAACATGCTGGGGCTCTTTTCTCTAGAAAAGAGAAGACTGAGGGGCGACCTGATACGGGTCTTTAAGGTTATGAAAGGGCTTAATAGGGCAGACGCAGAGAAAGTGTTTCCACTTGTGGGTGAGACCAGAACTAGGGGCCATAAATATAAGATAGTCACTAATAAATCCAATAGAGAATTCCGAAGAAGCTTCTTTACCCAGCAAGTGGTTTGAATGTGCAACTTCTTTACCCAGCAAGAGAGCCCCAGGTGGGCAGAGGATACGCTTCCAGGACACCCTCAAAGCCTCCTCGAAAAAGTGCAACATCCCCACCGACACCTGGGAATCCCTGGCCCAAGACTGCACAAAGTGGAGGAGAAGCCTCCGGGAAGGCGCCGAACACCTCGAGTCTCTTCGCCGGGAGCAAGCGGAAGCCACGCGCAAGGGATGCACGTCAACCCAAGCACTCCACCCACCCGCCCCTTCAACCACTGTCTGCCCCACCTGTGACAGAGACTGTAGGTCCTGCATTGGACTCATCAGTCACCTGAGAACTCATTTTTAATGTGGAAGCAAGTCATCCTCGGTTCCGAGGGACTGCCTAAGAGAGAAAGAAGAGAGGGACCATAAATATAAAATAGCCACTAATAAATACAATAGGGAATTCAGAAGAAGCTTCTTTACCTAGCGAGTGGATTGAATGTGAAACTCGCTACCACAAGGAGTAGTTTAGGCGAGTAGCATAGATGCACTTAAGGTGAAGCTAGATAATCACGTGAGGGAGAAAGGAATAGAAGGATATGTTGATGGAGTGAGATGAAGAGGGGTGGGAGGAGGCTCGTGTGGAGCATTAACACCGGGCATGGACCAGTTGGGCTGAATGGCCTGTTTCTGTGCTGTAAATACTTTGTAATACTTTGTAATAACTTTGTAATGTAGGAAACCTGGCAGCCAGTTTACTCACAGCAAGGACCCACAGATAGCAATGTGATAATGACCAGATAATTTGTTTTAGTGATGTTGGTTGAGGGATATATATTGGCCAGGACACCAGGGAGAACTCCCCTGCTCTTCTTCAAATAGTGTAATGGGCCCTTAAATATCCACTGAGAGGGTAGACGGGGCCTCGGTTTAACGTTTCATATTAAAGACGGCACATCCAACAGTGCGGCACTCCCTCAGTACAAGAGTGTCTGCCTGGATTTAGTGCTCAAGTCTCGGACTGGGGACTTGAACTCACAATCTTCTGACTCAGAGGTGAGAATGCTACCACTGAGCCATGGCAAGTGGGGATCTGATTAGCTTTGACAGGAAGGGGCAGCACCGCGCATGTTTACGTATGAATCTGTACTTCAGTATTTGTTATTTCCACAACCCAAAAACCTTAATATAAAGGATTGTATTCTGGAATATGGAATGGCAACTGTTTGAGACACCAATGTAGATTTAAGCCTGAATGGTTGTTAGACAACACATCATCCATTGTGGAGCTGGTGTACAGACCAGGAAAGTCCATAATTTGTGCTGAGTTAGCTGATTCCAGCCAGACTGGGGCACTGCGATTTAACTCAGTGCCCTTAGGACACGAAAGGGAAATCCCATTATTACTGATTTCTGTCTAGTCACCCTGCTGGAAACAGCGGGGTGCTGGGTGAGTACAGGAATGGGCTAGCCTGTAATGCTCTTATGGTCAAATAGTGCCCTTGGAACAGGGAGGGGATACCCAGTCACCACTGATCTCTGTCCAGTAACCCTGTTAGAAATAGCGGGTGAGGTTAGCCAGTGATGCTCCCCATAGTGAAATAGCCTACTCCATAAACAATGGGCACTTTGGAGAAGTGCCACCAAGGTCAGTTGCCCAACAGGAGTTGGTGGCTTCAGGAAAGCAAGGGAGAAACCTTGGAAAAAAAATCATCCCATCCATGTCCATTCGAAGCAAACATTATTATAATATAATTGTGACCACACAATCTGTCCACTACTTTTTCAAATTGAAACCAGTTGATTCATAAACAACAAGGACTTAGCATGGTCAGAGTTTCTCAGCAAGAATTTCTTGCTTGTAAGCATTAAATTCCCAAGGGTACCAATGCTTCAACAGATATTGTTTGCCATTTTCCTTGCTCTGTTCTCTCCTGAAGGCATTAGCTTGTGCTGGGGTCCAGTGGCACAGGCACTGGGCATCCTCCTGTACCACACCCCATTGACCATTCTTGAGTCAAACTTCATCTGGTATCCACACATATGCAGTTTTGAAATCCTGGCTTCAAGAAGTCGTAGCACTCTTGTCTTGTGGTAGAGCAAAACCTAAGGGACATCTTTGGGTTGTGGAAACAGTTCCTTTTTTGTAAGAGAAGAAGGTTCTATGATTATTTCCTACAGTGCCTGCTGATGAAGATTGGAAATAAGTCACATCTCCACGGCAGGCTCTGTAATCGGACACCTCACCCAGGTGGGGCTACAGTACTACAGGGCACTGTTGAAGGTTACCCACCCTGGCAGTTTCAGCGATGGGTAGGGAGGGCTGACTTATGAGCATAGTTTCAGAATAAGGGGTCGCCCATTTAAGACGGAGATGAGGAGGAATTTCTTCTCTCAGAGGGTTGTAAATCTTTGGAATTCTCTACCCCAGAGAGCAGTGGAGGTGGAGTCATTGAATATATTCAAGGCGGAGATTGACAGACATTTGAACTACAAGGGAGTCAAGGGGTATGGGGAGGGAGAGGGAATATGGTATTGAGATAGAGGATCAGCCATGATCTTATTGAATGGCGGAGCAGGCTCGAGGGGCCGATTGACCTACTCCTGCTCCTGTTTCTTATGTTCTTATGTTCTTATCATTGAAGGCTGGTATTCTTTCCCTTCAACTCAAGATAACACTGTAACCCAATGTCCTAACGCAAGGATGCTCTATTAGTTTGACAGGAGGTCTGCTTTTAAAGAATGTTAGTAAGCCTGGATCCCCTGTTCAAGTATTTAACCTCATGCCCTGTATTACTTATCTTTGACTGTTGCACTTGGACAGACACAATGGGACCACAATTATATGAGTGAACTTTCATTGTCCCATGATAAAACTACCAGCCAATAAACACATAACTGATTACAGACACTAGATACAATCCACGTTCATAACAAGTTTCTAACAACTTATTTGTGGAAAGACAGTTTAATAGTACTGGGGGGAAACATTTGGTTGGTTTGCCCCTCCCGTTAGCGCCTTAAGAGGGCGCTAATGGGGCGCAAAGTACAGTAATTAGCGCCTGTGCGCGGTGATGTTTGTGCTGCTCACGAAAATAACTAGACATTTTGCGGCGGCGCTAAACACTACCGCCATGATCACCTGCGCCGGCAGATTGTGACGTCAGTCGAGAGTGCAACGCCCCGGTAGCGCCCCAGACTGGATATTGAGTGGTGCCTCCTGTCTTACCGCCTGTCATTAGCAACGACAGGTTGAGGGGAGCGTTTTGCAGTCGGGAAGGGACTGGGGGAGCGCTATTTAAAGGTGAACGCTTCCTGCCTTTTTTTGTCGGCGAAATTTTTGCACCACGCATTCTGAGTGAGAGAGAGAGCCTGCAGGAGATAGTCAAAGCTGTGTTGAGGAGTTTTGGGTACTGAGCAGCACTTTGCAGGTTCTTTCTGATTTGATCTTCCTTGCATTGATTTAGAAGAGAATATGGGGGCTGCACTCTGAGCTCTTTCCCTGGGCCTCTCCTTTGTTCTTTCCAACAGATTTGATGTACAGGTCTCTCCAGGCCAAGATTCAAGGCTGCAATGAGCAGGGTGTGGATGGAGAGCAAGATCGACCCTCCCCTTTAAGAACTGGCCAGCGCCAGTGTGTCTCTGTTCCATTGCTGACTGACATCACATGAGCTTTGCCAGCGCTCTGAGGTAGCGTCTCGCTCCTTGGCCTTTGCGCCTTAAGACAGGTGTGTAGCGCCTGATTTAGCGCTCCAATCACCTCCAGGGGCGATAAAAGCCAAGTTTGCAGTCAGAGGCGATAATTAGCGCCAGGCGCTAATCTTTGCACCCGGCCAATAATTGCGCCCCAAATGGGGCGATACTGAATTTCTCCCCCCTGTAGTCTTAAGGATAAGATAAACAGGAGTTTCAAATCTCATCGTGGCAAGTTGTGAAACTGACGATTTGTGGGTTACCACTATACTGGATTGTTGTTAAAAACCCAACAAGTTCACGTATATTCTTCAGAAAAGTGAAGGTGCTACCCGCCTACCCAGTCTGACCTACACCTAACTCTAACCCCATAATATGCGCTTTATTCTTCATGGCATCTGAAGCCAATCAGTTGTAAAACAACTGTTATGAAAAAAGAAAGAAAGACTTGCATTTCTATAGCACCTTTCATGACCACAGGATGTCCCAAAGTGCTTCACAGCCAATGAAGTACTTTAGAATTGTAGTCACTGTTATAATGTTGGAAACAGAATAATAAAAGAAGTATGAAATCAGGACAAGACTCATACAATGCCAGCGTAGTTGATCCTGAAAAGTCCTCCTTACTAATTTCTCGGTGTCCGTCTTGGCTCAGTTGGTAGCTCTCTTGCCTCTGAGTCAGAAGGTTGTGGGTTGAAGTCCCACTCCAGAGACTTCAGCACAAAATCTAGGCTGGCACTCAAGTGCAGTACTGAGGGAGTGCTGTTGGAGGTGCAATCTTTCAAATGAGATGTTAAACTGAGGCCCTGTCTGTCCTCTCAAGTGGACATAAAAGAGCCCACAGCATTATTTCAAAGAAGAGCAGGGGAGTTCTCCCAGTGTCCTGGCCAACATTTATCCCTCAGCCAACACCTAAAAAACAGATGATCTTGTCATTTATTTCATTGTTGTTTGTGGGAGCTTGTTGTGTGCAAAATGGCTGCTGCGTTCCCTACATTACAACAGTGGCTACACTTCAAAAACAGTTCACTGTCTGTAAAACGCATTGGGACGTCCTGATGTCATGAAAGGCACTATTTTTGGTGATCAAGTTGGGAGAGCTGTCCCAGAGACAATACAAGCTTGGCATAGTTGTCCTCAAAGTCATTTTAAGGATGAGCATTACCAGCATCGTGAACATCCCAAGATGTTAAAGAAAAAAGATGCTGTGGTGGAGACCACATAGGGACAGTAACACAATTCACTATGTATAGCAAAGAAATGGCTCCTACAATTGTTCCCGAAAACATTGCGAGCCAGTGCACTTGCTCTTTGCTATTCCACTGCCGAATACGCCTGCCCTGCATGGGAAAGGTCTACTCATGCCAAGAAGATGGATGCCGTTCTGAATGCAAGCTGCCGATTTATTACAGGTTGCTTAAAACCAACAAACACCAACAGCCTATATATCCTGGCGGGTATTGCTCCCCCTGATATAAGAAGAACGGTAGCCAGCAAGAAAGAGCGGCTCCATCAAACATCAGATGAGAGACACCCTCTGCATTGTCATACACCTACACCCAGCTGCCTAAAGTCAAGAAAGAGCTTCATGAACAGTGTTGTTCCATTACAATCAACCTCATCTGAAGCCCGCATCATCTTGTGGAAAGACCGGCTCGCCAGTCTTGAACAACCCCCAGCGATGGAAATTTTACTTGATGAAAGCCTTCCCCCAGGAGCTAATTGCAACTGGGCAACCTGGAAGTGCCTTAACAGACGTAGGACCGGTGTAGGTTGCTCAAAGGTGTCACGAAGCAAATGGGGATATTCAACCAGCCTGACAACTTGTGAATGTGGAACTGAGGCACAGACTATGCAACATCTCCTGCAATGCCCATCGTTAGAGGAACCCTGCACTGTTGCAGATCTTGCCGAATTCAACAACAAGGCGCAAAAATGTGTCCAGTTCTGGCTGGGCTATATATAGACTGTCCGTGGACACGATAAGAAGAAGAAGCCAATGTTGTTATCGCTCCACGTTATGTACGGAACTTGGTTGGGTTATCGGGGCAGGGTCCCTTTAAGAGTCGTCGATTGTGTGATGACGTCATAGCCCTGCGACGAGGCCGAGTCCCTGAGTCCATGTGGAGAGTTAATAAAGCTAACACGCGTTTTTCTTTGCTGCTACGCAAGTCTCGCAGTCTGTTGATTTCCAGCGACCCCTACATTGGTGACCCCGTTTCTCTTTTGGACGTTTCCAAAGACTTTATCCGAGATGGCGACGAACGCCGTTTCTCTCAAATTACCGGAGTTTTGGGAACGACAGGCTGCCGCTTGGTTCGCCCAGGCTGAGGCTCAGTTTGCACTCCGGGACATCACCGCGGACGACACGAAGTATTATTACGTCGTCTCTGCTCTCGGCAGCTCCACCGCGGCCAGAGTCGTGAGCCTGCTCGAGTACCCCCCGGAGCACCACAAATTTGCGACGCTGGGAACGCACCTCCTAGAGGCTTTTGGACTAACTGAACCCGAGCGCGCACGCCAGCTTCCCTCTCTACCCGGGCTTGGCGACTCCAAGCCCTCAGAACTGATGGACCACATGTTAACCCTCCTGGGCAAGCACAAGCCATGCTTCCTCTTCAGAGAACTGTTCCTACAACAGCTGCCAGGGCAGGTACGGTCGGCTTTAGCCAACTCTCATATTAGTGATTTCCGCAACCTGGCCAAGGAGGCCGACAAATTTTTCTCTGCCGGGCAACAGTACTGCGTGGCCATGCGGGGCATTGCCCCCACTGCCACAGCCCAACGGCGGCAGCCCCCAAGCACGTGCGTCTACCATGCGCAGTTCGGCCCCAAAGCTAAGAAGTGCCAGCCCCCGTGCAGCTTTACCTATTCGGGAAACGCGAAGGCCCACTCATTAGCTACCATGGCTGTCGGCCGTTCAGGTAGTCTGTTATTCATTACGGACACTGACTCTGGACGTCGTTTCCTCTGCAACACGGGTACCCAGGTGAGCGTCCTGCCCGCGTCAACCGTAGACATACAGGGGGGGAACCACGGACCCGCCCTCAAAGCCGCCAATGGCAGTTCCATCCATACCTTCGGGAAACGGAGCGTGGCGCTGTGTTTTGGCGGGCAGCGTTTCGCTTGGGACTTTGTTACAGCGAAAGTGTCCACCCCCCTTCTCGGCGCTGACTTCCTCTGCGCCAATGGCCTTTTGGTGGATGTCAAGAACCGACGTCTCGTCAACGCTGAGACTTTCAGTTCCCTCCCGTGTTTGCTCAATGGTTCCGGCACGACAAAGTTGTCCAGCGCACTCTCGGCCTCCGACGAGTTTTCCCGCCTCCTCGCCGGGTTCCCGGACCTCAGGAAGCCCACTTTCTCGTCCGCCGCCACCAAGCACGGGGTAGAACACCACATCCCGACCACCGGTCCGCCTGTCTACGCCCACGCTCGGCGCCTCAACCCGGAGAAACTAGTCATCGCTAAAGCCGAGTTCGACACGATGGAGTGCCTCTGCATCATTCGCCGGTCGAACAGTCCATGGGCCTCGCCCCTCCACATCGCATCGAAACCAGGCGGCGGTTGGTGCCCGTGCGGCAATTACCGGCGCCTCAACGACGCTACGACCCCCGACCGCTACCCGATTCCACACATCCAGGACTTTTCCGCCCGCCTGGCTGGGAAAGTTGTTTTCTCTAAAGTGGACCTCGTTCAGGGTTACCAACAGGTCCCCATCTGGCCGCAGGACGTCCCGAAAACCGCGGCGATCACCCCGTTCGGGCTGTTCGAATTCCTCCGCATGCCATTCGGTCTCAAAAACGCCGCTCAGGCTTTTCAACGCCTAATGGACACCGTGTTACGGGACCTGCCATTCCTGTTCGTCTACCTGGACGACATTCTCATCGCCAGCGCCTCCAGGATGGAGCATGTGTCCCACCCCTGGACTCTCTTCGAACGCCTCAGCGAGCACGGCACCGCATCATGAAGGACGGGGCGGTGCCACTGCCATCGAAAGTGGCGGCCGTGATGGACTTCCCGCGACCCCTCACCGTGAGGGCCCTGCAGGAGTTTTTGGGCATGGTGAACTTTTATCATCGCTTCGTTCCCCGGGCAGCCCAGCTTATGCGGCCCCTTTATGAGGCCTTCAAAGGCAAGCCCGCCAAGCTCGCCGTCGACTGGTCCGAGGTGATGGCCAATTCTTTCACGGACACGAAAAGGGCCCTGGCTAACGCGACCATGCTGGCGCATCCGTTGCCCGATGCGCCGATTGCTCTCACCACTGACGCTTCGGACTATGCTGTCGGCGCCGTCCACAAACAGTGGGTCAACGGCACCTGACAGCCGCTCGCCTTCTTCAGCCGGCAGCTCCGCCCCAACGAGCGGAAGTACAGCACCTTCGATTGCGAGCTTCTCGGCCTCTACCTCGCCGTCCGACACTTCCGTTTCCTGCTGGAGGCCCGCTCGTTCATGCCGTTCGTGGACCACAAGCCGTTGACCTTCGCCATGGCCAAAGTTTCCGAGCCGTGGCCGGCCCGTCGGCAGCGCCAGCTTTCCTTCGTCTCCGAGTTCACGACGGACATCCAGCATGTGGCTGGGAAAAACAACCCTGTCGCCGACTGTCTCTCCCGGGCCATCGCCAGCGCCGTACACCTCGGCATCGACTACACCCGCATGGCGGCCGACCAGGCCTCCGACCCGGATGTCCAGGCTGACAGGACGGCTGTCACGGGCCTTCAGTTAGCGGACGTCGTGTTGGACGATGCCAGCACCATGCTCTTGTGCGACGTCTCCGCTGGGCAGCCACGCCCCGTCGTGCCCGACGGGTGGAGACGGCAGGTTTTCAACGCCATCCATAGCCTTTCCCACCCGGGCAGGAAGCCGTCACAGAGCTGGTGGCAGCTAAGTTCGTCTGGCACGGGCTCAAGAAGGACGTTCGCGACTGGGCCAATACCTGCGTGGTATGCCAGCGCTCTAAAGTGCATCACCATTCTAAGGCCCCGTTGGCGCCTTTCGCGGTGCCTGAGAGGCGGTTCGACCATGTTAACGTGGACCTGGTGGGGCCCCTGCCGCCCTCCCGCGAGTTCACCCACCTCCTCACGATGGTCGACAGAACCACCCGATGGCCAGAAGCCGTCCCGCTGTCGTCAACAACGTCCGCTGATGTGGCTCGGGTGTTCATCAACACTTGGGTCGCCCGGTTCGGCGCCCCATCTGACGTCTCCTCCGACAAGGGGCCCCAGTTCACGTCGGAGCTCTGGAACGCTGTCGCCCAAGGCCTCGGGTTGAGACTCCACCGCACCACTGCATATCACCCTCAGGCTAACGGGCTGTGCGAACGGTTTCATCGCTCCATGAAGGCCGCACTCCGGGCCAGCCTCTGGGATGACAGTTGGAGAGACAGACTCCCGTGGGTCATGCTGGGACTCAGGACCGCCCCCAAGGAGGACCTCCAGTCCTCGTCCGCCGAGCTCGTCTACGGGCAGCCGCTGCGGGTTCCTGGGGATTTTGTCCCCAACGCCACAGACCCTTGGTCCGCAGCCCATCAGCGGTCCGCCCTCCTGGACAACGCCAAGGTTTTCGTGCTGGTGCCCATGTCGCAGCACGGTCTCCCTCAGTCCCACGTTCCGCCCGACCTTCGTGCGGCGGAGTACGTTTTTGTCCGCCACAACGCCCACCGGGGACCTCTTCACCCACCCTACGATGGACCATTCCACGTCCTGGAAGCCGGGGACAAGGCCTTCGTGGTGGATGTCGGCGGTAAGCCGGACTACATTTCCGTGGACCGTCTTAAGCCGGCCCACCTGGATCTGGACTGACCCGTTGGGTTGGCTCAGCCCCTGCTGCGTGGCCGACCTCCGGCTTCTGCACCCTCAGTCCACCACCGAGCGCCCGCAGAACCTCCGGTGACCCCCCCGGTCCCCGCCCCGGACATAAGGAGCCATTTCGGCCGTGTGATCCGGGCCCCTCAACGACTGACATTGCCAGTTCTAGTGAATTCTGGGGGACGTATGTGGCGGAGACCACATAGGGACAGTAACACAATTCATTATGTATAGCCAATGTTGTTATCGCTCCATGTTACGTACGGAACTTGGTTGGGTTATCGGGGCAGGGTCCCTTTAAGAGTCGTCGATTGTGTGATAACGTCATAGCCCTGCGACGAGGCCGAGTCCCTGAGTCCATGTGGAGAGTTAATAAAGCTAACACGCATTTTTCTTTGCTGCTACGAAAGTCTCGCAGTCTGTTGATTTCCAGCGACCCCTACAATGCAATTTTAATTGGTTAACTGCATCCTGTGCCTAATTCTGTTGACTTAGTCAAGTGGGCTGTGTCATCTATGGGAAGAGAATTTACACTCATTATTGGTCAAACAGAAACTCTACCTGTATGGATTTACATAAGAACATAAGAAATAGGCACAAATAACTACATATGGGTATGATCTTGTGGCCATTACAGAAACATGGCTGCAGGGTGACAATGCCTGGGAATTAAACATACCAGGTTATTTAACGATCAGGAAGGACAGGCAGGAAGGAAGGGGAGGTGGGGTGGCTATGTTAATAAAGGAAGGAATCACTGTAATACAGAGAAATGATATTGGGTCAAAAGATCAGGATAATGAAACAGTTTGGGTGGAGATAAGGAATAATAAGGGGAAAAAAACACTAGTGGGCGTAGTCTATAGGCCTCCGAACAGTTGCAACTCGGTTGGACGGAGTATCAATCAGGAAATAGTTGAGGCTTGTAATAAGGGAACATCTATAATTATGGGGGATTTTAACTATCATATTAATTGAACAAATCAAATTGGGCAGGGCTGCCTTGAGGATGAGTTCATTGAGTGTATTAGGGATGGGTTTCTTGAGCAGTATGTAACTGAACCGACCAGGGGGCAAGCAACCTTAGATCTGGTCCTGTGTAATGAGACAGGATTAATTAAAAATGTCCTAGTAAAGGATCCCCTTGGAATGAGTGACCATAACATGGTTGAATTCCATATTCAATTAGAGGGGGAGAAGGTTGGATCTCAAACAAGCGTGCTAAGCTTGAATAAAGGAGACTATGAAGGTATGAGAGCGGAATTGAGTAGAGTGGATTGGGAAAATAGATTAAAGGGTAAGACGATACATGATCAGTGGTGTACATTTAAGGAGTTATTTTACAACTTCCAAAAAATATGTATTCCACTGAGAAGAAAAGGGTGTAAAAGAAAAGACAGCCATCCGTGGCTGAGTAAAGAAATTAAGGATAGTATTCGACTAAAAACAAGGGCATATAAGGTAGCCAAATCTAGTGGGAGGATAGAGGATTGGGAAAACTTTAAAAGACAGCAAAAAATAACAAAAAGATTGATTAAGAAAGGGAAGATAGATTATGAAAGTAAATTAGCAAAAAATATAAAAACAGATAGTAAGAGTTTTTATAGTTATATAAAAAGAAAAAGGGTGGCTAAAGTAAATGTTGGTCCCTTAGAGGATGAGACCGGGAAATTAATGGTGGGAAATATGGAGATGGCAAAAACACTGAATGAATATTTTGTATCAGTCTTTACAGTAGAGGACACTAAGAATATCCCAACACTGGACAAACAGGGGGCTATAGGGGGGGAGGAGATAAACTCGATCAAAATCACTAAGGAAGTGGTACTCGGTAAAATAATGGGACTCAAGGCGGATAAATCACCTGGACCTGATGGCTTACATCCTAGGGTCTTGAGGGAAGTGGTGGTAGGGATTGTGGATGCATTGGTAATAATTTTCCAAAATTCTCTGGACTCAGCAGACTGGAAAACTGCTAATATAACACCCTTATTTAAAAAGGGCAGTAGACAGAAGGCTGGAAACTATAGACCGGTTAGCCTAACATCTGTGGTAGGTAAAATTTTGGAGTCCATTATTAAGGAGACAGTAACAGGACATTTGGATAATCATAATTTAATAGGACAAAGTCAGCATGGTTTTATGAAGGGGAAGTCATGTTTGACAAATTTGCTGGAGTTCTTTGAGGAAGTAACATATAGGGTGGATAAAGGAGAACCAGTGGACGTAGTGTATTTAGACTTCCAAAAGGCATTTGACAAGGTGCCACACAAAAGATTATTGCTTAAGATAAAAAATCACGGGATTGGGGGTAATATTCTGGCATGGATAGAGGATTGGATATCTAAAAGAAGGCAGAGAGTTGAGATAAATGGTTCATTCTCAGACTGGCAATCAGTAACTAGTGGTGTTCCGCAGGGGTCAGTGCTGGGTCCCCAACTCTTTACAATCTATTTTAACGATTTGGAGGAGGGGACTGAGTGTAACATATCAAAGTTTGCAGATGATACTAAGATGGGCGGGAAAGTAGTGAGTGAGGAGGACATAAAAAACTTGCAAGGGGACATAGACAGGCTAAGTAAGTGGGCAGAGATTTGGCAGATGGAATAAATGCTGGAAAGTGTGAGGTTATGCACTTTGGCAGGGAAAATCGTAGAGCAAGTTATTACCTTAATGGCAAGAAACTGGAAAGTGCTGAAGTACAAAGGGATCTGGGGGTCCTGGTGCACGAAACTCAAGAGGTTAGTATGCAGGTGCAGCAAGTGATTAAGAAGGCCAATGGAATGTTGGCTTTCATTGCTAGGGGGATAGAATATAAAAATAGGGAGGTATTGCTTCAGTTGTACAAGGTATTGGTGAGACCGCACCTGGAATACTGTGTACAGTTCTGGTGTCCATACTTAAGAAAAGACATACTTGCTCTCGAGTCAGTACAAAGACGGTTCACTCGGTTAATCCCGGGGATGAGGGGATGGACATATGAGGAGAGGTTGAGTAGATTGGGACTCTACTCATTGGAGTTCAGAAGAATGAGAGGCGATCTTATTGAAACATATAAGATTGTGAAGGGGTTGGATCGGGTGGATGCGGGGAGGATGTTCCCGATGATGGGTGAAACTAGAACTAGGGGGCATAGTCTTAGAATAAAGGGCTGTTCTTTCAAAACTGAGATGAGGAGGAACTACTTCACTCAGAGGGTGGTAGGTCCATGGAATATGCTGCCCCAAAAAGCTGTAGAAGCTACATCATTACATAAATTTAAAACAGAAATAGACAGTTTCCTAGAAGTAAAGGGAATTAAGGGTTACGGGGAGCGGGCAGGAATTTGGACATGAGTCTAGGTTCGGATCGGTCATGGCCCTGTGGGTAGTGGAGCGGGCCCAGGGGCCATGGATCCTGCTCCTATTTCGTGTGTCTAATTCTGTTAGTTTCAGCAGATAGTTCTGTGATAGAGATTGGCGGTTAGGATCAGATCAGCCATGATCTTATTGAATGGCGGAGCAGGCTCGAGGTGCCGATTGGCCTACTCCTGCTCCTATTTCTTATGTTCTTATGTTCTTATGAGTAGGCCATTCGGCCCCTCGAGCCTGCTCCGCCATTCAATAAGATCATGGCTGATCTTCTACCTCATCTCCACTTTCCTGCACTATCCCCATATCACTTGATTCTCTTAATATCCAAAAATCTATCGATCTCTGTCTTGAACATACTCAATGACTGAGCCTCCACCGCCATCTGGGGTAGAGAATTCCAAAGATTCACTGTTGAGTCTGTGTTTTTCCAAGTGTAGTTATGCTGAATAACTGTACACAGACAACAGAATACTTAAACAGGTCTTTAGTAATTGAGGGTCAGGGCTGAACTGAATACAAACTGCTCCACAGGGTTTATATACCGGTGTGGTCACCACCGGTACTACAATATACAGGAGCCATCAGAAAGTAGTTCATCACCTTAAGGTAGTCTCTTAAGGTGGTACAGGTTACATACACTACAATTCCTCCCCTTTTAGCTTAACAGTGTACACCCCAATATAAACATAACATGGATAACATATATACAACTTTCATACAAAACTGTTCAAAGATTCAGTCTCTGAGGAGGCCTCCTGATCCGGACCGGATAACGCCTTTCAGGGGTCTCTGGTTCTCGTTGCTGGGGTGACTCATCCATTTGATCTCTTATGGATTGAACATCATCATGTACATTCGAGTCTGAGGTAGATGCTACAGGCTCAATAACTTCTTCGACTGGTGTCTCTGCCGTAGACATAGGGTCGACCCTTGTTCTCGATTCCACAAGTTGGTCAGCATGACGTCATATTACGTTCTCACCAACGTCTACCGTGTACATCAAGGGTCCTTGTCGGGCACGAATTGTTCCGGATTGCCATTTATCATTCCTATAGTCCCTGGCCAACGCTGGTTGTCCTATTTCGAAACTCCGAGTGCCCTTGTTATTTACGTGCTGGAATTGTTTGTTTTCGACTTCCCTACGCACATTGGGTTTTAACAAATCCAACCGGGACCGCAACCTCCTGTTATAGAACATTATGGCAGGGCTTTGATTTGTCACTGCATGCGTGGCGTTTCGATATGCCATCAGGAAATTGTCCACCTTGTGTTGTAGTGGAATATGGTCTTCGCTCATGGCCTTTATCGCCTTTTTGAACGTTTGTACTAATCTCTCGGCCAACCCATTTGTAGCCGGATGATATGGGGCAGATGTATAGTGTTTCACCCCATTCTTCTTCATGAATTTCTGGAATTCTTCTGACACGAACTGTGGTCCGTTGTCTGAACATATTTGTTCCGGTAACCCATTCCTTGCAAATATGGTTCTTAGAACTGCGATCGTCTTTTCAGAGGTAGTGGTTGACATCTTAATCACTTCTGGCCATTTAGAATGTGCATCTACCGCTATCAAAAACATGGAATCCATGAATGGACCTGCAAAGTCGATATGCACACGTTGCCATGGGGTTGAAGGCTATTCCCACGGATGCAGCGGTGCAATTGGAGGTGCATTTTGAACTTTTTGGCACCCTGAGCAGCTTTTAGTCAGATCCTCTATTTGTTTGTCGATACCTGGCCACCACACATAAGCCCTAGCAAGGCCTTTCATCTTGACTCCCCCCAGATGACCTTCATGCAGTTCCTTCAGAACTCTCTCCCTTAATTTAGGAGGAATAATCACCCTTGTTCCATACATCAATGTTCCTTGACAGACGGACAGCTGCTCTCGTCTGGCTGAGAATGCCGGTAACAGTGGTTCGCCATGTGATGGCCATCCCTTCACTGTCAAATCGTAGACCCGAGACAGTGTCGGGTCGTTTCTGGTCTCTCTCTCAATACTCGCATTGGTGACTGGCAAGCATTCGATGATGGTCGAGTGAAATATCTCGACAGGGTCAACTGCCGGTGCCTCTTCTGCTGTAGGTAGTGGCAGGCGCGACAGCCCATCAGCATTACCATGCTGCTTTGTACCTTTGAATTCGATATCATATTGATGTGCCCCTAGGAAAAGGGACCATTTCTGAAGCCTCTGCGCCATCATAACCGGAACACCCTTCTTAGGGTTAAAAATGGAAACCAACGGCTGGTGATCTGTCAGCAGCGTAAACCTTTGGCCTTGCAGGTAATGGTTAAATTTCTTAACTCCCCACACGAGGCTGAGAGCCTCCCTATCTATCTGAGCATAGATGCGCTCAGCGGAGGTCAATGATCTGGATGCGAACGCGACTGGCCTTTCCAAACCATTTGGCAACTTATGTGAGAGCACTGCCCCGATACCATATGGAGAAGCATCACAAGGTAAACGAATAGGCAGCGTTGGGTTAAAGTGAGCCAACACTGCCTTAGAGGTGATCAGTGCTTTGCTCTTTTGAAAAGCCCGCTTACAGTCCTCGCTCCACTTCCATGGTACTCCTATTTGCAAAAGAGTGTTCAGCGGGTGTAACACCGTGGATAAATTTGGAAGAAACTTGTGGTAATAGTTAATCAACCCAAGGAACGACCTCAACTGGGATACATTTTCCGGAGCGGGAGCTTTCACAACAGCTTCGATCTTGTCAGGTGACTTATGAAACCCCTCCTGGTCAATGACGTGACCACAGTACGAGATTCGCTTCTGAAAGAACTCACATTTCTGGCGATTAACTCTGAGTCCATATTCTTTCAATCTGGTGAGCACCTGCTCCAAATTCGCGAGGTGCTCCTTATCGTCATCCCCTGTAACCAGAATGTCATCCAGGTAGCATTGTGTGCCTGGAATTCCCTGTAATACCTGCTCCATGGCCCTTTGCCAAATCGCTGGAGCTGATGCCACTCCAAAAACCAGTCTATTATACCGATATAAGCCCTTATGTGTGTTGATCGTGAGATACTGTTGTGACGCTTCATCAACTTCCATCTGTAAGTACGTCTGCGGCAGGTCTATCTTGGTGAAGTGTTTCCCGCCAGACAGCGAAGCGAAGATATCCTCAATCCGCGGAAGCGGATATTGCACCGTGTGAAGAACCGGATTAACAGTGATCTTGAAATCGCCACAGATGCGAACCCTCCCAGGTTCCCCCGGCTTGTTGCTCAACGAACGCTTCATGACGGGAACAATGGGCGTGGCCCATTCGCTCCAGTCCACCTTTGACAGTACTCCTGAACGTTCTAGCCCTTCTAGCTCTGCTTCCACAGCAGGTCGTATCGCATAAGGTACCGGTCTGGCTTTGAAAAATTTTGGGTTTGCATGTTCTTCAACCTTGATGTTTGCCGTAATTCCTTTCAGTGTTCCCAGTCCCTGTTGGAACACCTCCTTAGCATCGTCCAATATTTTGGACAGTCGTTTAGGTTTGACGTCGTCCTCTTTACAGGAATCTACAGTTAGTGCTTGTAAGGAATGCCAGTCCATATTTATTCTCCGGACCCATTCCCGTCCCAGTACTGGTGGACCTCCCTCAGGTAACACATACAAGTCCATTCCCTGACTTTCTTTACCATTGTAGACCACCTTTACCTTTATCTTTCCGATGGGGTATACTCTTTGCCCCGTGTATGTTTTCAATACAATCTCCGTATCCCTCAGGGGAATGTGTGAGAATAACCTTTTGTACTCTTGCTTATTCATGACCGTCAATGCCGATCCAGTGTCCAATTCCATCTTCACTTGGACTCCTGCTATCCGAAGCATGACCCAGATAGTTTGGTGGTCTGCTGTGTTACCCACATTATGTATTTTTAGACAACCCAGTTCCTTACTGCTGGAGTCTGAACCCATCTTTTGTTCATCCGAACTGTTCTCTGTCACCTTGTGTACTTTCTTGTACTTCTCCTGCAGCGACTTTTTGTTGCTGGTCTTCTTTCCTGACCAGCATACTTTCGCTATATGACCAAGTCTGCCACATTTCCTGCATTCTTTATCTTTGAACCAGCACTGGTTCTGATCATGCGTTGTCCTTCCGCAACGATAACACTTTACTGCACCCAATGCCATTTCATTGGTGCTGAATTCTGATGGCCTTTGCTGCATTTCCGCAGTGCCTCGTGCTGCTGCCTCGTGCGATGCTGCAATGCTGAAAGCTTTGTCCAGCGTAAGATCCTTTTCCTCTAGCAGTCGCTTCTGGGTTCCTTCCTTTAGTAGCCCACACACTAACTTATCTCTCAGAGCGTCTGCTAGTCCTGTACCGAACTGACAGTGCTTTGATAACTTGCGCAGTTTGATTAAGAATTCAGCGTTGCTTTCCTCTTTAAGCTGAATTCTTTTGTAAAATTTAAATCGTTCCGCTATCAGCAGCGGCGTGGGGTTTAAATGCTCTTGCAGGATAGTAACAATCTCCGCGAAACTCTTTCCTACTGGTTTATCTGGTGTTACAAGGTGCCTTAATAACCCGTACGTCTTCGCACCCATCGAGTTTAATATGGTTAGTGCTTTCTTATCCGCCGGTACCTCATTCGCTGTACAGTAAACTTCAACGCGTTCCACATAAGTGGCCCAATCTTCTACATCGCTATCAAAAGCAGTGATGTTCCCCATTTTTGGCATCTTGTTGAGTTTCCTTTAATTTATTTATTTTCCAAAATGGCGGCTTCCCGCGCTTGGCGGCTTTTCCCGCGCTTGTCTTCTTCCCCCGCCGACTAAAATGGCGATTACCGCGCTGTTGCCGATCTCGCCTCCCAGCGGTCCTTTATTTCCCCCGACGCTGCTGCTCTTGTTCCCCGCCGCTCCCGCGGTCCTCGTGGACATTAACGCTTCTCTGGCTGCTGCGCGTCTCTGCCCGATTGCAGTCCGGCCCCTTACACCGGCTGCGGTCGTGTTCTCCGCCCTTTTCTTCGGTTTCCCTCCCCTTCTCCCACTGACAACTCGGCCGACTTTCTCTCCATGTCGCTAGATCTGGCTTACCCGCCGCTGTCGTAGAAGGGATGATCACTGCCTGTTGCTGATGGTGGACTTCGTGGCCAGCAAATCCAAACCGGGTTCTCGATGCCTCCCGTGCGATGCGGTGCTCAGCAGGATGATGAGGGCGGATGCCCCTTTTCGACGCCCGTTCTGAGGACGAAGCTTCCATGGATGCACAACTGCCGCTAGGTACGATCAGACTCGTCGCCACTGTTGAGTCTGTGTTTTTCCAAGTGTAGTTATGCTGAATAACTGTACACAGACAACAGAATACTTAAACAGGTCTTTAGTAATTGAGGGTCAGGGCTGAACTGAATACAAACTGCTCCACAGGGTTTATATACTGGTGTGGTCACCACCGGTACTTCAATATACAGGAGCCATCAGAAAGTAGTTCATCACCTTAAGGTAGCCTCTTAAGGTGGTACAGGTTACATACACTACATTCACCACCCTCTGTGTGAAGAATTTCTCCTCATCTCAGTCCTAAATGGCCGACCCCTTATTCTGAGACTGTGACGGCCTGGTTCTAGACTCCTCAGCCAGGGGAAACATCCTCCCTGCATCTACCCTGTCAAACCCTGTAAGAATTTTGTATGTTTCAATGAGATCAGGATTTGAGTACAGGAGCAAGGATGTCTTACTACAGTTATACAGGGCCTTGGTGAGACCACACCTGGAGTACTGTGTGCAGTTTTGGTCTCGTTACCTAAGAAAGGATATACTTGCCATAGAGGGAATGCAGCAAAGGTTCACCAGACTGATTCCTGGGATGGCAGGACTGTCGTATGAGGAGAGATTGGGTCGACTAGGCCTGTATTCACTAGAGTTTAGAAGAATGAGAGGGGATCTCATTGAAAAGTATAAAATTCTGACAGGGCTAGACAGACTGGATGCAGGGAGGATGTTTCCCCTGGGGGGTTCTAGAACGAGGGGTCACAATCTCAGGATATGGGGTAGGACATTTAGGGCTGAGATGCGGAGAAATGTCTTCACTCAGAGGGTGGTGAGCCTGTGGAATTCTCTACCACAGAAGGCTGTGGAGGGCAAGTCATTGAATATATTTAAGAAGGATATAGATAGATTTCTAGACACAAAAGGCATCAAGGGGTATGGGGAGAGAGCGGGAATATGGTATTGAGATAGAGGATCAGCCATGATCATATTGAATGGTGGAGCAGGCTCGAAGGGCCGAATGGCCTACTCCTGCTCCTATTTTTCTATGTTTCTATCACCTCTCATTCTTCTAAACTCTAGAGAAAATAGGCCTAGTCTACTCAATCTCTCCTCATAGGACAATCCCCCCATCCCAGGAATCAGCCTGATGAACCTTCGTTGCACTCCCTCTATGGCTAGTATATCCTTCCTTAGGTAAGGCGACCAAACTGTACACAATACTCCAGGTGTGGTCTCACCAGGGCCCTACATAATTGCAGTCAGACATCTTTACTCTTATATTCAAATCCTCTTGTAATATAGGCCAACATACCATTTGCTTTCTTAATTGCTTGCTGTACCTGCATTAACTTTCAGTGATTCGTGTACAAGGACACCCAGGTCCCTCTGAACACCAACATATGCCAATCTCTCACCATTTTAAAAATACTCTGCTTTTCTGTTTTTCCTACTAAAGTGGATAACTTCACATTTCTCCACATTATATTCCATTTGCCATGTTCTTGCCCACTCACTTAGCCTGTCTATATCCCCTTGAAGCTGTAGTGTCCGAGTATAAATAATACACGGACTGCAGGAGGACAATAATAACAGGGATTTACTGAACAGAGGGTAACTCTTTTGTTTGTACCGAAAAAACCCAAATTGGACTGTACACAAAAGTTCAACTAAAACTTAACAAATCAAATTAAAATTTGGTTTTCCGGGTTGATGATGCACTCCAGTCCCCGCGGTGCCCACCGGTCGCGGAAATACTCAAGCGCACCGGCGGACACCACGTGCTCCATCTCCAGGGCCACCCGGGCGCGAACATGGCCGCGGAAGAGAGGCAGGCAATCCGGCTGGACGACCCCCTCGACCGCCCGCTGCCTGGACCAATTGATGGCACTTTTAGCCAGGCCCAGGAGCAGGCCCACAAGGAGGTCCTCCAACCTGTCCGCTCCCCTCCGCACTGGGTGACCGTAGATCAAGAGCGTGGGACTGAAGTGCAACCAAAAATCAAGGAGCAGCCCCTTCAAGTAGTGAAAGAGGGGCTGCAACCTCTCACACTCCATATAAACATGAAACATGGACTCCTCCAGGCCACAAAAAATGCAGGCGGTCTGGGAGTCCGTGAACCTACTTAAAACCTTATTGCACGGGACCGCTCCGTGCAACACCCTCCAGGCCAAGTCCCCGATGGAACAAGGGAGGACTCCCGCATAGAGAGCCCTCCACTGGGGACCTCTGCCACCGCCAGTCAGCAAGACGCCACGCCAAGGCGTGTCCGGACGGTAGACGAAGATGGCAAAGTGGAGAGTGTGCAGGAGCAGCCCGTACAGGAAACCCCTCCGCGCGGAATGAAAAGGCACGGAGGGTATTTCCTCGAGATGGCTCAAGTTGTGAGGCACCGGGTCCCGAGGGGAGTTCCGGGGCCGGGCGCCGATGAGGAATTCCGTCCGAACGGGGGTAAGCTCGGACGGGATCGCCCCACGTGCTTGAGCCGCCTCGATACACCTAGTGGAGTCGGGGCCCAGTGCCGCTTTCACCGATTCGATGGCTTCGACCGTGAGCCGGACGTAGGCCCAGGACAGGCGCCGCGCCAGCTCCTCCGGTGCCATCCAGCCTGCTCCTCCGCCATCGAGCAGGTCCCTGACTCTGGTCACCTTGCCAGGCACAGCCCTGCCCTCCGCCAGCCACCCGAACCCGCGTTCATGGAGGTGCGGATTCCTGAGCAGCGGCTCCCAAAGGAGAGCCGCTGCTCCTGACGGGGGAGGGCTCCGCCTGGAAGCGACGTAGTTCCAAACCCATAGTAGTTCCTGGTAGAAGACAGGCAGCTCCCGCAGGCCGGCACGCCTGCCGCCCACTTTCGCAAACAGGAGCTGCGTGTCGTAATTGAGGCCGTGCAGCTGGCGGAAGAAAAACGTCGCCAGCGTACACCATCTCGGAGGATTCTCGACGTACAGGTATCTCTGCAGCGTCTGAAGATGGAAAGTCGCAGCCTGGGTGCGAAGGCACGCCAGCGCCTGACCGCCCTCCCTAAGAGGGAGACACAGAACCGCAGCAGAGACCCAGTTCTTCCTTTTGTCCCAGAAGAAGTCGATGAGCTTCTTCTGCATCTTGGCGACAAACGCAGGGGGAGGGATCAAAGTGACCAACCGGTACCACAACATGGTGGCCACCAGCTGGTTTATGACCAGCGCTCGACCCCCGTAGGACAACACTCGGAGCAGTCCTGTCCAGCGTCCTAGGCGAGCGGTGACTTTGGCATCCAGCTCTTGCCAGTTCGCCGGCCAGGTGTCCTCGGCAGGGCTAAGGTAGACTCCCAAATAGAGGAGGTGCGTGGTGCTCCAGGCGAAAGGCCTGAACTCCTCCAGCAGGGAGTCCACCCGCCACTGACCCACCAGGAGTCTGGAACATTTCTCCCAGTTGATCTTGGCAGAGGATGCGTCCGAGTAAATCTGCTGGCATTCCTGCATCCTCAGCAAGTCAGCGGATCCGTGACCATGAGGAGCACGTCATCGGCGTAAGCTGAGAAGACCACCTCCAAGCCCGGCCCTTGCAGAGCCAGTCCCGTCAACCTCTTCCGCAAGAGGCGCAGGAAAGGCTCCACGCAAATGGCGTATAACTGACCGGACATGGGGCATCCCTGACGCACCCAACTCCCGAAGTGAAGGGGCGCCATCAGGGACCCGTTAACTTTAATCAGACACTCCGCGGTGGTGTACAGAAGTCGGATCCGGGCGACGAAATGCGACCCGAACCCGAATGCGTGCAGAGTCCCGAAGAGATACTCGTGATCCACCCTGTCGAACGCCTTCTCCTGATCCAGGGAAAGGAAGGCGACCGACAGACCAGCCCTCTGGGAGTGGTGGACCAGGTCCCGGACCAGATGGATGTTATCGTGGATGGTCCAGCCCGGGACCGTGTAGGACTGGTCGGGGTGGATCATGTGGGCCAGCACGGTGCCAAGGCGAGCAGACATGGCCCTGGCAAAGATTTTATAGTCCGTGCTGAGGAGCGAGACCGGGCGCCAGTTCTTAAGGAGGCAGAGATCGCCCTTCTTAGGCAGCAGGACAATGACTGCCCTGCGCCAAGAGAGGGGCATCTCCCCGGTCGCCAAACTTTCCCCCAGGACCCATGCGTAGTCACCCCCCAAGACGTCCCAGAACGTCCTGTCAACTCCATGGTCAGCCCGTCCAGCCCCGGGGACTTTCCCCTAGAGAGCTGGCGGAGGGCGCCGGTCAGCTCCGCCAGGCTTAGCGGAGTGTCCAATTTTTCGGTGCCCTCCGGGCTGACCTTCGGCAGGTCGTCCCATAAAACTCTGCGCGCATCCTCGCTGGACGGATCCGGAGAGAAAAGAGCCTTGTAGTAGGCGCGGGTCTCTGTGCTGATTCCCTCCAGATCCGAGACCAGAGATCCGTCGTCGGCCAGCAGCCCCAAGAGCTGCTTAAGGACCCCCCGTCTTTTTTCCAGCGAGTAGAAGGGGGAGCCGCGGTCCAGGTCCCGCAGGAGCTGGATGCGCGACCTCACGTACTCGCCTCGGGACCCGACAAGCTGCAGGTCCTTCAACGCGCCCTTCTTCTCTTCGTACACCTTCCGCAGGGCTGGGTCCTCGACGACCTGACCGAGACGGGACTCCAGGTCGAGCACCTCCTTCTCCAACCGCCCGACCCGGGCCTCCTGCTTCTGGGTCGGCCCCTTTGCGTACTCCTGACAGAAGAGACGGATGTGAGCCTTGCCCACATCCCACCATAGCCTCAAGGAGGGGAAGCCCCCCCCGCTTCCTTCTCCAGTCGGCCCAGAACCGACAAAACGAATCCCGGAACCGTGCGTCCTCCAGCAGCAGGTTGTTAAAATGCCAGTATGTGGAACCCCCCGCGCGCGCAGCGGAGCGAGCTCCGCCCACACCAGGTGGTGGTTCGTGCACGGCACCGGCCGCATGGAAGCGGCCGGAACGCAGGAGACGTACGCCCGGGAAATGTAGAGGCGGTCGATTCTGGACCTTCCTCCCCCAGACCTCACGCTAGTGAAGGCGCTGGAGTCGGGGTGGAGATTTCGCCAGACGTCCACCAAGTCGAAGGACCCGACCAGGTCCCTCAGCTTCTCCATCGCCGCCGGGCTTCGCGGGGGACCCGAACGGTCCCTCGCCTCGAGGGTGCAGCTAAAATCCCCCCCGAGGATGACGCACTCGCCCACGTCGACGGAGGCCAAAAGAGCGGACACTTCTTCGAAGAAGCGCACTTGCTGCGTACCGGTCTGAGGGGCGTACACGTTCACTAGATGGAGCGGCACGCTCCCCAGGCGAACAGTGACCTGGAGCAAGCGGCCCGGCACGTGCTCCTTGACCCCCAAGATCTCCGGCCGAAAATGCGGGGCCAGCAAGACAGCCACCCCGCCGGACTTGTTGGAGAGGTGACTCATGCTGACCCCTCCTTGCCACTCCAGGAGCCACGTGGCTTCATCTCCCGGAACGGTGTGGGTTTCTTGCAGGAAGCACACCGCATACTTCCCGTCCCGAAGGACCGAGAATTTATTGAATCTGCGGCGCGCGTCCCTGCTGTCGTTGATGTTGAGGCTGGCTATGGTTATCTTCATGTCAGAAGCATAGTGCAACTTCTACCTACACCTAACGGGGGGGAGGGAGCGCAGCCGCTGGTCAGCCGCCACTTCCTCAGCAGCCCAGTGAGAAACGTTCTGAGCCGACGCAGCTCGAGCGGGTTCACGCCCTCGTCTGCGCCCATGATTTTAACAGCGGTGCGGACGGACACGATGAGCAGCGCCAGCTCCGACCACCTGTCGAGGGCCAGCTGGACCTTATTGTGCCGACCCTGGCACGTGGCCATAAAGTCCCGGAGTTCCCTTACGGGAATGAGGGGAGACTCCGCGCCCATCACCAAGTCCCCGTCCTCCTCCGGGGGGTCGCCACCAGCAGCCGACCCGTCCGTCGTGCAGTGCGCAGCGAACGGCTCGGCCTCACCGGCCGGCCCTGCCTCCGCCCGGATCCCACCCCCAGGATCAGCGGCAGAGGATTCCTCCCTGGGCTCCTCCGGGGGCGCCGGGCCAGGAGACGACGGCAGTTTGGAGTCCCCCTCCACCCCAGAAGCCAGAACGCCTGGAGAAATCGGGGAAAAAACAAATTGAAATTCCTCCAGGACGTCCGGCGTCAAAGACACAGTCAGGGGGCCTTCCTCCTCCTCACCACCAGTCTCCGACCCAGCGGATGAGGTGTCCTGGACTAAAATTTTGACCAGGTCGAGCAGCCCCTGGGAAATGTCCGGGTCGCATTGGGCGAGCTCAGTTTCTTCGAGCTCGCCCAACCCAGACCCCAGGCCGCCCGACCCGGCGAAGGGTAACGGTACAGATAAAATATCTATTTCCACCGCGGGTTGTTCCGCGACCCCCCCCACGGGCAGGGTCTCGTCCCCATCCCCGGGAGGCACGTGCTGGACAGACACATCTGCCTCAGCCTCCCGAGGGACAGGCGACCCCTGCCGATCGCTGGTGATGGTGACAGCGGGGGGGGGGGTGGCGCAGTACCCGCGGCGGGCGACGACTCCCCTTGCCCGGAGGGACCTTCCTCCTCCCGGTCCTCCTCCTCTTCCAGGGGGTCGCGCCTTCTTTTTAACGCAGAGGGAGCGAGGGAGACCTCCATGTCTGCAGGGGCCTCCTCGTCCGCTCCCTCCGGCGGAGCAGGTTTGTCGGGTTCCTCGGGCCCGAGCCCGGCCGCAAGTAATGGCGTTTCCGCTACGGCGGTTGTGGCCACAGGCTCGGGCACGAGGCCCCTCCCACTCGCGTCTGCCCCGACCAACTCCGCGAGGAGCGCGGGTGTCAGGGGCTCTAAATTTAGGGGCTGGCCATCCACGGGGGGACCCACCCTGAGGTGTTTCGATTTTCGCCGCGCCTTCCTTCCACCCGGACGCGCTCCCTCCCCCCCGCTGGAGGCCCTGATGGCACCGGCCTCCGACCGCGCATCAGTGGCTCCCGACGCGCGGACAGAACTGGGGGGGAGGAGCGGTGGCGGTGCCAGCCTCGGCCACGCCAGACGATCTGGCGGCCTTGGAGGCGGGGCAGTTTTTTCTGATGTGCCCCACCTCCTTGCAGGCATGGCACCGCACACCGTCCGATGTCCAGAAGACGCGATAGGCGGTCCCCTCGTGGAGGACGACGAAAGCCCTGTCGGTGTCCTCCTCCCGGGCCAGCTGGATAAACAGCTGGCGCCGGAAGGAGAAGACGTGGCGAAGGCTGGCTTCCCGGAAGCCGAGCGGGATGGGTGTAATCCCCGACCTCACCTCCCCGAGTTGGCGTAAGTGGGGGAGGAGGAGCTCACCAGGAACAAAGGGTGGGACGTTCGAAATAACCACCCTCTGTGCGGTGGCCTCGAGGGGGTCCACCGGCAGGAAGGTCCCACCCACAGTGAGCCCATTGGTGACGGCCAGGGACACCACCCGCTCCGAACCCAGGAAGAACACAGCCTTCCCATACATTTTTGAGGCTGCTACGATGGCTGAGGGGCCGACAACCCCAGCCATGGCTTTAACGCAGGCCTCAATGGTCATAGTGGGGTGAGTGTAGCTCGTCACCCCAAGCTTTTTGGTTATTAGTCTAAAAGGCGACGAGGCAGCAGAAGCAGCGGGAGCAGCTGTGTCTGTGGCTGCCACTCCCGCATAAGTCCTGGCTGGCCCCGCCACCGGCGATGAAGCAGATGCCATTATGGGGTGGTTTTTAAAAAAGAGCCACACTCACCCCAAGTCACAGGCCTGAAGGTGTTAATGGCCTTGGGTTAAAAGTCCTCCCTAGAGCAGAGGGTGCTGTTAAATTGAAGGCACACCTCTCCCCCTATTGATTGGAATTGGGAGAGGGGCCTTCTCCCCTCTGCTCAAGTGGCAATTAATAAAAAGATTAGTAGAGGTGCCTCTTGAGAGAGAGAGCAGAGAGAGACAAAGAGAGAGAGGGGGGGTGGGAAGGAGGGAGGCCACAAAGGCAGGGTCGCCACTCAGGATGGCGGGTGGGTGGGTGTTGGCAGGGGTGCACTCTCCTGATGGAAATTTAAAGTCCCTGATAGTGGTGGTCTTCTGGCAGGGGGAGAAGATGTCTTCACCTGGGAAAGCTGGAGATGCCCAGGCTCAGTCCTGCACCAGGTCTTAACGATGTAATTAATGGAATTAACCACTTCACCTAGGCAGCTCCAGCTGTCCCAGGTCAGGCAATAGAAGGGATGCTTATTAGTGGTGTGTGTGGCCTAGTTTTTGGCAAGAGCCACACACACACACAGCCACCCCTTGATGTTCCGGCCTTGTTTCTTCTTTTCTCCCCCCAACTAAAATACAAAGTCTTTGGGAGAGTGCCCCAAATAACACCCACCTGTAGATATTTTGAAAGATGATATTCCTCCCTCCTTCCGAACAGTTGGTGTTGGTTGATGGTTGTTTCTCTCCCCTCTCTCCCTCTCCTGAAGTGGAGGCCAATTTGGGGAGGCAGTAATGGGAAAGGCCTCTCCCCTGGTTGGTGTTGTTACTGGCCTCCCTTCTCCTTCTCCTCCTCTGTCCTCTCTCTCCAGGCACCTCAGTTGCTGTGATAATGGTGGAGGTGGAGGTGGTGGTGGTCCAGGGTTCTCCTCCTCTGCCTGGTCAGGGGACCACCACTTTAGTCCACTCTCCTAGTCTGGCTGCTCCCTCTGCTTGTGCTTGCAGCTGCACAGCCAGCAATGCTGTGAATGAGGTACAGAGGGTACTCCTTTTGTTTGTACCAAAAAAAACCCAAATTGGACTGTAAACAAAAGTTCAACTAAAACTTAACAAATCAAATTAAAATTTGGTTTTCCGGGTTGATGATGCACTCCAGTCCCCGCGGCACCCACCGGTCGCGGAAGTACTCAAGCGCACCGGCGGACACCGCATGCTCCATCTCCAGGGCCACCCGGGCGCGAACATGGCCGCGGAAGAGAGGCAGGCAATCCAGCTGGATGACCGCCTCGACCGCCCGCTGCCTGGACCAATTGATGGCTCTTTTAGCCAGGCCCAGGAGCAGGCCCACAAGGAGGTCCTCCAACCTGTCCGCTCCCCTCCGCAGTGGGTGACCGTAGATCAAGAGCGTGGGACTGAAGTGCAACCAAAAATTGAGGAGCAGCCCCTTGAAGTAGTGAAAGAGGGGCTGCAACCTCTCACACTCCATATAAACGTGAAAAACGGACTCCTCCAGGCCGCAAAAAATGCAGGCGGCCTGGGAGTCCGTGAACCTACTTAAAACCTTATTGCACGTGACCGCTCCGTGCAACACCCTCCAGGCCAAGTCCCCGATGGAACAAGGGAGGACTCCCGCGTAGAGAGCCCTCCATTGGGGACCTCCGCCACCGCCAGTCGGCAAGACGCCACGCCAAGGCGTGTCCGGATGGTAGACGAAGATGGCAAAGTGGATGGTGTGCAGGAGCAGCACATACAGAAAACCCCTCCATGCGGAATGAAAAGGCACGGAGGGTATTTCCTCGAGATGGCTCAAGTTGTGAGGCGCCGGCTCCCGAGGGGAGTTTCAGGGCCGGGCGCCGATGAGGAATTCCGTCCAAACGGGGGTAAGCTCGGACGAGATCGCCCCACGTGCTTGAGCCGCCTCGATACACCTAGTGGAGTCGGGGCCCAGTGCCGCTTTCACCGATTCGATGGCTTCGACCGCGAGACGGACGTTGGCCCAGGACAGGCGCCGCGCCAGCTCCTCCGGTGCCATCCAGCCCGCTCCTCCGCCATCGAGCAGGTCCCCGACTCTAGTCACCTTGCCAGGCACAGCCCCGCCCTCCGCCAGCCGCCCGAACCCGCGTTCGTGGAGGTGCGGATTCCTGAGCAGCGGCTCCCGAAGGAGAGCCGCCGCTCCTGACGGGGGAGAGCTCCGCCTGGAAGCGACGTAGTTCCAAACCCATAGTAGTTCCTGGTAGAAGACAGGCAGCTCCCGCAGGCCGGCACGCCTGCCGCCCACTTTCGCAAAGAGGAGCTGCGTGTCGTAATTGAGGCCGTGCAGCTGGCGGAAGAAAAACGTCGCCAGCGCACACCATCTCGGAGGATTCTCAACGTATAGGTATCTCTGCAGCGTCTGAAGATGGAAAGTCGCAGCCTGGGTGCGAAGGCACGCCAGCGCCTGACCGCCCTCCCTAAGCGGGAGACACAGAACCGCGGCAGAGACCCTTTGCTTCCTTTTGTCCCAGAAGAAGTCGATGAGCTTCTTCTGCATCTTGGCGACAAACGCAGGGGGATGGATCAAAGTGACCAACCGGTACCACAACATGGCGGCCACCAGCTGGTTTATGACCAGCGCTCGACCCCTGTAGGACAACAATCGGAGCAGTCCTGTCCAGCGTCCTAGGCGAGCGGTGACTTTGGCCTCCAGCTCTTGCCAGTTCGCCGGCCAGGCGTCCTCGGCAGGGCTAAGGTAGACTCCCAAATAGAGGAGGTGCGTGGTGCTCCAGGTGAAAGGCCTGAACTCCTCCGGCAGGGAGTCCACCCGCCACTGACCCACCAGGAGTCCGGAACTTTTCTCCCAGTTGATCTTGTCGGAGGATGCGTCCGAGTAAATCTGCTGGCATTCCCGCATCCTCCGCAAGTCAGCGGGATCCGTGACCGTGAGGAGCATGTCATTGGCGTAAGCCGAGAGGACCACCTCCACGCCCGGTCCTTGCAGAGCCAGTCCCGTCAACCTCTTCCGCAAGAGGCGCAGGAATGGCTCCACGCAAACGGCGTATAACTGACCGGACATGGGGCATCCCTGACGCACCCACCTCCCGAAGTGAAGGGGCGCCATCAAGGACCCATTAACTTTAATCAGACACTCCGCGGCGGCGTACAGAAGTCGGATACGGGTGACGAAATGCGTCCCAAACCCGAATGCGCGCAGAGTCCCGAAGAGATACTCGTGATCCACCCTGTCGAACGCCTTCTCCTGATCCAGGGAAAGGAAGGCGACCGACAGACCAGCCCTCTGGGAGTGGTGGACCAGGTCCCGGACCAGATGGATGTTATCGTGGATGGTCCGGCCCGGGACAGTGTAGGACTGGTCGGGGTGGATCATGTGGGCCAGCACGGTGCCAAGGCGAGCAGACATGGCCCTGGAAAAGATGTTATAGTCCATGCTGAGGAGGGAGACCGGGCGCCAGTTCTTAAGGAGGCAGAGATCGCCCTTCTTAGGCAGCAGGACAATGACCGCCCTGCGCCAAGAGAGGGGCATCTCCCCGGTCGCCAAACTTTCCCCCAGGACCCGCGCGTAGTCGCCCCCCAAGACATCCCAGAACGTCCTGTGGAACTCCACGGTCAGCCCGTCCAGCCCCGGGGACTTTCCCCTAGAGAGCTGGCGGAGGGCGCCGGTCAGCTCCGGCAGGCTTAGCGGAGCGTCCAATTTTTCGGCGCCCTCCGGGCCGACCTTTGGCAGATCCTCCGACAAAACTCTGCGTGCATCCTCGCTGGACGGGTCCGGAGATAACAGAGCCTCGTAGTAGGCGTGGGTCTCCGCGCTGATTCCCTCCAGACCCGAGACCAGAGATCCGTCGTCGGCCAGCAGCTCCAAGAGCTGCTTACGGACCCCCCGTCTTTTTTCCAGCGAGTAGAAGAAGGGGGAGCCATGGTCCAGGTCCCGCAGGAGCTGGATCCGCGACCTCACGTACGCGCCTCGGGACCCGACGAGCTGCAGGTCCTTCAGCACGCCCTTCTTCTCTTCGTACACCTTCCGCAGGGCCGGGTCCTCGACGACCTGACCGACACGGGACTCCAGGTCGAGCACCTCCTTCTCCAACCGCCCGACCCGGGCCTCCCGCCTCTTGGTCGACCCCTTCGCGTACTCCTGACAGAAGAGACGGATGTGAGCCTTGCCCCCATCCCACCATAGCCTCAAGGAGGGGAAGCCCCCCCGCTTCCTTCTCCAGTCGGCCCAGAACCGACGAAACGAATCCCGGAACTGCGCGTCCTCCAGCAGCAGGTTGTTAAAATGCCAGAACGCGGACCCCCCCCCCCGCGCGCGCAGCGGAGCGAGCTCTGCCCACACCAGGTGGTGGTCCGTGCACGGCAGCGGCTGCATGGAAGCCGCCAGAACGCAGGAGACGTACGCCCGGGAAATGTAAAGGCGGTCGATTCTGGACCTTCCTCCCCCAGACCTCACGCTAGTGAAGGCGCTGGAGTCGGGGTGGAGATTTCACCAGACGTCCACCAAGTCGAAGGACCCGACCAGGTCCCTCAGCTTCTCCATCGCCGCCGGGCTTCGCGGGGGACCCGAACGGTCCCTCGCCTCGAGGGTGCTGTTATAATCCCCCCCGAGGATAACGCACTCGCCCACGTTGACGGTGCCCAAAAGGGCGGACACTTCTTCAAAGAAGCGCACTTGCTGCGCACCGGTCTGAGGGGCGTACACGTTCACTAGATGGAGCAGCACGCCCCCCAGGCGAACAGTGACCTGGAGCAAGCGGCCCGGCACGTGCTCCTTGACCCCCAAGATCTCCGGCTGAAAATGCGGGGCCAGCAAGATAGCCACCCCGCTGGAATTGTTGGAGAGGTGACTCATGCTGACCCCTCCTTGCCACTCCAAGAGCCACGTGGCTTCATCTCCCGGAACGGTGTGGGTTTCTTGCAGGAAGCACACCGCATACTTCCCGTCCAGAAGGACCGAGAAGTTATTGAATCTGCGGCGCGCCTCCCTGCTGCCGTTGATGTTGAGGCTGGCTATGGTTATCTTCATGTCAAAAGCATAGTGTAACCTCTACCTACACCTAACGGGGGGAGGAAGCGCAGCTGCTGGTCAGCCGCCACTTCCTCAGCAGCCCAGTGAGAAACGTTCTGAGCCGACGCAGCTCGAGCGGGTTCACACCCTCGTCCGTGCCCATGATCTTAACGGCGGCGCGGACGGATACGATGAGCAGCGCCAGCTCCGACCACCTGTCGAGGGCCAGCCAGACCTTATTGCGCCGACCCAGGCACGTGGCCATAAAATCCCGGAGTTCCCTTACGGGAATGAGGGGAGACTCGGCAAGGGGCACGAGGTCATCCATTGCCTCGTCGGCGCTGGAGTCCGAATCGCCCTCCGTGCCCATCACCGAGTCCCCATCCTCCTCCAGGGGGTCGTCACCAGCGGCCGACCCGTCCGCCGCGCAGTGCGCAGCGAACGGCTTGGCCGCACCAGCCAGCCCCGCCTCCGCCCGGATCGCACCCCCAGGATCGGCGGCAGAGGATTCCTCTCTGGGCTCCTCTAGGGGTGCTGGGCCAGAAGACGGCGGCGGTTCAGAGCTCCCCTCCGCCCCAGACGCCGGAACAACCGGAGAAACCAGGGAGAGAACAATTCCCAGCTCCTCCAGTACGTCTGGCACCAGAGACGCAGCCAGGGGGCCATTCTCCTCCCCGCCACCAACCTCCGACCCAGCGGATGGGGTGTTTTGAATTAAAACCTCTACCAGGTCGAGCAGCCCCTGGGAGATGTCTGGGTCGCATTGGGCGAGCTCATTATCCTCGAGCTCGCCCGACCCAGACCCCAGGCCGCCCGACCCGGCGAGGGGTAACGGCACCGATAGAATGTCAATTTCCGCCGCGGGTTGTTCCGCGACCCCCCCCGCGGGCAGGGTCTCGTCCCCATCCCCGGGAGGCACGCGTCGGACAGACACATCTGCCTCAGCCTCCCGAGGGACAGGCGACCCCTGCCGATCGCTGGTGATGACGACAGCGGGGGGGGGGGCGCAGTACCCGCGGCGGGCGACGACTCCCCCTGCTCGGAGGGACCTTCCTCCTCCCGGTCCTCCTCCTCTTCCAGGGGGTCGCGCCTTCTTTTTAGCACGGAGGGAGCGAGGGAGACCTCCATGTCTACAGACGCCTCCTCCTCAGCTCCCTCCGGTGGAGCAGGTTTGTCGGGTTCCTCGGGCCCGAGCCCGGCCGCAGGTATCGGTGTTCCCGCAACGGCGGTTGCGTCCATAGGCTCGGGCACGAGGCCCCTCCCGCTCACGTCCGCCCCGATCAACTCCGCGAGGAGCGCGTGTGTAAGGGGCTCAAGGGGCATGGGCTGGCCCTCCACGGGGGGACCCGCCCTAAGGTGTTTTGATTTTATCCGCGCCTTCTTTCCAGCTGGACGTGCTCCCTCCCCCCCGCCGGAGGCCTTGGTGGCATCGGCCCCCGACGTCAACCACGCATCAGATGTTCTCGACGCGCGGGCAGATCCGGGGGGAAGGAGCGGTGGCGGCGCCAGCCTCGGCCGCACGAGATGATCCGGCGGCCTTGGAGGCGGGGCAGTTTTTCCTGATGTGCCCCACCTCCTTGCAGCCGTGGCACCGCACGCCGTCCGACGTCCAAAAGACGCAATAGGCGGTCCCCTCATGGAGGACGACGAACGCCCCGTCGGTGTCCTCCTCCCGCACCAGCTGGATAAACAGCTGGCGCCGGAAGGAGAAGACGTGGCGAAGGCTGGCCTCCCGGAAGCCGAGCGGGATGGGTGTGATCCCCGACCTCACCTCCCCAAGTTGGCGTAAATGGGGAAGGAGGAGCTCACCAGGAACATAGGGCGGGACGTTGGAAATGACGATCCTCTGTGCGGTGGCCTCGAGAGGATCCACCGGCAGGAATGTCCCGCCCATGGTGAGCCTCTTGGCGACGGCCAGGGACACCGCCCGCTCCGACCCCAGGAAGAACACAGCCTTCCCATACATTTTTGAGGCCGCTACGATGGCTGAGGGGCCGACAACCCCAGCCATGGCTTTAACGCAGGCCTCAATGGTCATAGTGGGGTGAGTGTAGCTCTTCACCCCAAGCTTTTTGGTTATTAGTCTAAAAGGTGATGAGGCAGCAGAAGCAGCGGGAGCAGCTGTGGTTGTGGCTGCCACTCCCGCATAAGTCCTGGCTGGCCCCGCCACCGGCGATGAAGCAGACGCCATTATGGGGTGGTTTTTTAAAAAGAGCCACACCCACCCCAAGTCACAGGCCTGAAGGTGTTAATGGCCTCGGGTTAAAAGTCCTCCCTTGAGCAGAGGGTGCTGTTAAATTGAAGGCACACCTCTCCCCCTATTGATTGGAATTGGGAGAGGGGCCTTCTCCCCTCTGCTCAAGTGGCAATTAAGAAAAAGATTAGTAGAGGTGCCTCTTGAGAGAGAGAGAAGAGAGAGACAAAGAGAGGGGGGGTGGGAAGGAGGGAGGCCGCAAAGGCAGTGTCGCCACTCAGGATGGCGAGTGGGTGGGTGTTGGCAGGGGTGCACTCTCCTGATGGAATTTTAAAGTCTCTAATAGTGGTGGTCTTCTGGCAGGGGGAGAAGATGTCTTCACCTGGGAAAGCTGGAGATGCCCAGGCTCAGTCCTGCACCAGGTCTTAACGATGTAATTAATGGAATTAACCACTTCACCTAGGCAGCTCCAGCTGTCCCAGGTCAGGCAATTGAAGGGATGCTTATTAGTGGTGTGCGTGGCTTAGTTTTTAACAAGAACCACACACACACACACACAGACACCCCTTGATGTTCTGGCCTTGTTTCTTCTTTTCTCCCCCCACCTAAAATACAAAGTCTTTGGGAGCTTGCCCCAAATAACACCCACCTGTAGATATTTTGAAAGATGATATTCCTCCCTCCTTCCAAACAGTTGGTGTTGGTTGATGATGGTTTCTCTCCCTTCTCTCCCTCTCCTGAAGTGGAGGCCAATTTGGGGAGGCATTAATGGGAAAGGACTCTCCCCTGGTTGGTGTTGTTGCTGGCCTCCCTTCTCCTTCTCCTCCTCTGTCCTCTCTCTCCAGGCACCTCAGTTGCTGTGATGATGGTGGAGGTGGAGGTGGTGGTGGTCCAGCGTTCTCCTCCTCTGCCTGGTCAGGGGACCACCACTTTAGTCCACTCTCCTAGTCTGGCTGCTCCCTCTGCTTGTGCTTGCAGCTGTACAGCCAGCAATGCTGTAACAGAGGGTAACTTAAGACTGAAATACAGAAGCCGGGGTGGTCACTGCTGGTACTGCAGTATAGAATCAGTTCTTCTCTTAAAGGTACATACACAACAATTCCTCCCCTTTTAGATAAACAGTACATAACATTCATTTAACAACTAAATAATAACTAATTACAATTACAATTTTCTCTGTACTATATACATCAACTGAAATAATCATTTATAAGTTCAGTCTTTGAGGAGGCTTCCTGATCCTGACTGGATAGCGCCTTTCTCGAGTATCCTGTTCTTGCGGTGGAGTTGATTCTGGCTCATTGTCATTGGTTGGTTCGTCAGCTTCCAATACCACTGCTTCTGAGGTAGACGCAATCTGTACTTCGGGTTGATTGCCAGGTGCACCTGTTCGTGGTATGGGTTTGGCTTGTTCCTGTGACTCTAGAATCTGGTCAGCATGGCGTCTCACGATGCTCTCTCCAATGTCCACTGTGTACATTAATGGTCCCTGCTGTGTGCATATCGCTCCTGGCTGCCATTTTTCTGTGTTTCCTTGCCGTTGTATTCAACTGGCACCCTTATTTTTCCTCTGGCGTAGACTTTTTGCCCCGTGTATGTCTTCAATACAATGTACGTGTCCTTCAAGTGTATGTGTGGGAATAGCCGCTCATAGTCTCGTCGATTCATGACAGTTAGGGCTGATCCTGTGTCCAATTCCATCTTTACTGGGGACCCTGCTATCATGAGGGTGACCCAAATGGTTCGGTGATCCTCCTTTGCGATCACGTTGTGTAACTTTACACAACTTTGTCTCCTGCTCCCGGAGCCCTTATCACTCTCCTGATCTTCCGAACTACTGTCTGTCAATTTCTTTACTTTCTTGTACTTTTCCTTAGTAGTTCTTGTAGTGTTGGTTTTCTTTCCCGACCTGCAGACTTTTGCTATGTGTCCCATTTTCCCACATTGCCTGCATACTTTATCCTTAAACCAGCAGTCCTTCTGATCATGGGTTGTTCTGCCACAGCGATAGCACTTTTCTGCTCCATACGCCATTTCGTTAGCGCTGTATTCTTTTGGTTTCTGTTGTATTTCCGCAGCTCCCCGTGCTGCTGCTACATAGGATACTGCCACGCTGAAAGGGTTTAGGTGTTCCTGTAAGGTATTAACAATCTCTTCAAAACTTTTCTCCATTGGTTTAGCTGGGGTAATTAAATTCCGCAATAGGCCGTATGTTCTCGCGCCCATCAAATTTAATAATACCGATGCCTTCTTTCCATCGGCCACCTCATTTGCCTTGCAGTACACTTCAATTCTTTCCACATACGTGGTCCAGTCTTCTACCTCGTTGTCGAAAGCAGTGATACTGCCACTTTTCGGCATCTTGGGTGATTTAAAATGGCGCCTCCCGCGCTTTTTCTTCTTCACCAATGGATTAAAATGGCGCCTCCCGTGCTTTTCCTTCTTCCCCAATGGAATAAAATGGTGCCTCCCGCGCTTTTCCTTCTTCCCCTTGCTGCCACGCTGCTCCTAGCGTTCTGCAGGGTAATGGCGGCGACCTGCGGCTTTGGCGCATCTCACTTTTCCTTCCCCTTGTTTTATTTTCGCTATGCTGCCCAGTTCTTGAGCACCGACCGCGCCCTGTGCGCTCCACCCTCTCTCTCTCTCTTTTCCTCCCGACGACGCTGCACGGCCCCTTTACAGAGCTGCTCGATCGAGCTCGAGCCCGCCGCAGCCCGGAAGGGTCAGCGCACTACCTGCTACCAGCACGATTTGCTGGAACACCTTGACTGGGGAGCCAAGCCCAGCTCTCCACAGCCTCTCCTGCAACTCTCCGAACTCCGATGGATCCTTGGGCAGTTGCCCGCGGTCGACGCCTGCTGTTCTGACTTCGACCTCCAAAAGCTTCTTCTCAGGGAAAGATCCCCGTGAGGTGATGCAGTACTGCAGGTGAGTTCGAACCTGTTCATCGCCAATGTAGTGTCCGAGTATAAATAATACACGGACTGCAGGAGAACAATAATAACAGGTATTTACTGAACAGAGGGTAACTTAAGACTGAAATACAGAAGCCTGCTATGGCTTTATATACAGGGGTGGTCACTGCCGGTACTGCAGTATAGAATCAGTTCTTCTCTGAAAGGTACATACACAACAGAAGCCTCTTTGCATCCTCCTCACAACTTACATTCCCATCCAGCTTTGTATCATCAGCAAACTTGGATATGTTGCAGTTGGTCCCCTCATCCAAATCATTGATGTAGATTGTGAATAGCTGAGGCCCAAGCACTGATCCTTGTGGTACCCCACTAGTTGCAGCCTGCAAACCCAAAAATGACCCATTTATTCCTACCCTCTGTTTTCTGTCCGTTAACCAATCCTCAATCCATGCTAGTATATTACCCCCAATCCCGTGAACCCTAATTTTGTTTAATAACCTCTTGTGTGGCACCTTATCGAATGCCTTCTGAAAATCCAAATACACCACATCCACTGGTTCCCCCTTATCTATTCTGCTGTTACAACCTCAAAAAACTCTAACAGATTTATCAAACACGATTTCCCTTTCATAAATCCACGTTAACTCTGCCCAATCCTATTATTATTTTCTAAGTACCCTGTTACCACGTCCTTAATAATAGCTTCTAGCATTTTCCCTACTATTGATGTCAGTCCTTTTAGTTTGGAAACTAATAAGCCTAGCTCTAGGGTGTGTGTCTCTAGTGTGTCAAACACTTGATTTGTCATCAAAAAGGATTTCATTTATATAACCATTTTTCATGAGTTGTCTCTTAAACTGCAAGTGCTACCAGAGGGTGATCAGAAGCAGGAAACCCGCCTGCTTTATTTTTCCCCTCAGTAGCCCAGGGGCCTTGTAGTGTGCTACTGCTACCATGAGTGAGATCCGCTCACTTAGAACAGCGTGGGGATTGAATTAACAAGTGATATTTAGCACAGAAGCTGAAGATAAGATTTGAGAAAGCTTTGAATGTACTGGAAAGGATTATTGTCTCGTTTAGACCAAAGCCAACTAGACATGCCATTGCGAATACTCAGAATGAGTCTTCAATTGGCAGTAGTGTAGAAACTGATGTGCCAAAGTAAACATTAGAAAGTAAAGGGTTACACCTCAGAGCATTGACCATCTATATACAGTACTTTGTTTAAAGGAGGTTAATGTTTTGAAATCCATATAAGCTCTTTGAGATATTTTTGGTCCTGGTAATATTTGTGGAATCTCCTTTTTCTTTGGCTTCAAGCTGCCCCAGGCCTCTTGTACTTGGACCTCATGGCTCAGAATGTTTCAGTACTAAGTGTCCTGAACACTTCATGGGGTGTTTGAATCTGTGAGGGTTAAGAACTGAGTGGCGTTCAGCCCAGTTTTGCTCATTAGGAGCAACAGTTACTCATTTTTACTTGGAAAATGTGACTTAATTCGATTCTATGTAACTCTTAAAAAGAAATACATTATTTTTGGTTAGATTTGCAGTATGTGTCACTACTGCTGATCAGAAATGTTACTCCACCAGTGTTGCCAGTTCTGAGAATTTACCCCAAGGAAGTTGAGCTATTTGAACTAAAGACACAAATTTGTCCAGATTTGCTTTACTATTTATTCAAATACATTGGAGGCAATTTGAACCTAACCTGCCAATCAAGAAACTGAAGGGATTGGGTGGAATTCCAGTTTTACACCCTGCCCAATATTGCTCCCCATTGACATCAATGAAGAGTAATATCAGGCGAGGTATAAAACCACCGTTGCACCCGATCCCGTCAGTTTTCCGAGGGGCGGGTTAGGTTCAAATTGTCTCATTCTTTCCCATAACAAAACTAATGGACCAAAGGTATCCAGTGGATATAATTTACTTGGATTTTTCAGAAGGCATTTAGTAAAGTTCCACACGTGAGACTTTTAAAGAATGGTAAAGCTCATGGAATTAATGACAAATTAGCAGTTGTTTGGATTATACAACAGATCTCAGATTTAGGCCTTGTTTGCACCTGAACAACAAAATGGACATGAGATAATGACAGAAGTTCTAATCTGGCATTCAAAAAAAGACTTTGTTTAACATTTGCGTCTCAGCTGTGGCTCAGTTGGTAGCACACTCACCTCTGAGTCAGAAGGTTGTGGGTTCAAGTTCCACTCTAGGGACTTGATTTTATTTACCATTTGGCCCATCATGTCTGTCCCACTCCAGGGACTTGAGCACATAAAGCTAGGCTGACACTCCAGTGCAGTGCTGAGGGAGTGCTGCACTATCAAGGTGCCGTCTTTCGGATGAGACGTTAAACCGAGGGCCTGTCTGTTCTCTCAGGTGGACGTAAAAGATCCCTTGGCACTATTTTGAAGAAGAACAGGGGAGTTATCCCTGGTGTCCTGGCCGATATTTATCCCTTGATGTAAGAAAAAGGAGACTTACCATCAAGTAACTTTAAAGTAAGCTTTAAGTAACTTATAAACACACTATATACAAGAGAGGTCTTTACCATGCCTCTGGTAGAAGCCTCTTACAATACTGAACAGACCAGTATTTATACCAGTCCAACAGGAAGTGACATGACAGGAAGTGAGGTATGTACACAGTTCATAGTTCATAGTTCACAGTTCACAGGAAGTGATGACATAACTTCCCGGAAGTTATTATTTTTATCACATTCTTCCCTCCTGCAGGTTTAGGAGGCTGTGGTCTACCTTTTGGTCCGCAGCCGCCGAACAAGGAAGAGTCGCACCCGTTTGGATTCCCGTCGTTGAGGGTCGCTGGTCCGCTTACATGCGGTTGGCCATTGGCCAGAGTCCGTGTGGCCTGGATTGCCCTGTGAAGGGTCGGGGAGATCATGGCTTCGAGTACGAGCCCCAATAGGTTCAAAGTCAGACTGCCTCTGTTCAGAGGGAGGTGCAGAGCTGGTCTGTGGCAGATCAGTACTTTCATGCGCGGTACTGGGAGGGTCGCAACCTTGAGCACGGGGTTCTACCGGCACCAAGCTAGTTGGTGTCCGATCAGGATCCTGGAGAGGGGTACCCGATAGGTCCCAAGAGTTTCCTGGTGAAATGCCATCACCCGATGTCCCACTAGGTCCTGGTGGGCAGGGAGCCAGATCCCGTAATGATACGGTAGATTCTCGGCCGTCGGAATATCGTATGTTTGCATAGGTGGGGTTGGCATCGGTTAGTTCGACCTCATCTACAAGAGGGTCATTTTTAGACGTCCGAACGTATCTTCGGAGTAATACAGGTCCAGGAGTAGTTAGCCATGACGGGAGTGATGTCCCATGAGATGAGCGACGCTGGAATCCAAAGAACCGCTCATGAGGTGTAGTATTTGTGGCTGTAGAAAGCAGGGACCGTATAGAGTGCAATGCATCCGGAAGCACTTTTTCCCATTGCTGGTCTGGTAGGCCCCGAGATCTTAAAGCGAGACGTACAGAATTCCAGATGATACCGTTATACCTCTCTACCTGCCCATTCATCAACATATTCGAACACTTTTGGGGTCACATAATTGACAAGTATCTTCAATTTAGCAGGAGCATCCACTTTACATTCATCCAGAAAATTCTCAAAAGTACGATACCAATGCTTCCATACCCTGCCAGCTGCTGGTGTATTCGGGTCCAAGTCCAGACGAATAGGTCTAAGGATTTTCTCCATGATGGGTGGTTCCCTGGATCCTTAACTTCCGAGTTTGTCTGAAGGTCTAGTATTTGTCAGTGTAAATACTAAGTTACTTAAATTGATGTAAGAAAAAGGAGACTTACCATCAAGTAACTTTAATGTAAGCTTTAAGTAACTTATAAACACACTATATACAAGAGAGGTCTTTACCATGCCTCTGGTAGAAGCCTCTTACAATACTGAACAGACCAGTATTTATACCAGTCCAACAGGAAGTGACATGACAGGAAGTGAGGTATGTACACAGTTCATAGTTCATAGTTCACAGTTCACAGGAAGTGATGACATAACTTCCCGGAAGTTATTATTTTTATCACATCCCTCAACATAAAAAAACCAACAGATTATCTGGTCATTATCACATTGCTGTTTGTGGGAGCTTGCTGTGCGCAAATTGGCTGCCGTGTTTCCCACATTACAACAGTGACTACACTGCAAAAGTAATTCATTGGCTGTAAAGCGCTTTGAGGCATCCAGTGATCGTGAAAAGCGCTATATAAATGCAAGTCTTTCTTTTCTTTTTATTGACCAAAGATTTTTTTTTATCTACAGGCGTTCTTACAAAGGGTAATTGCCTCCTCACAGACTTTCTCATCTTTCTAAGTGTTGTACATCATTGTACGTTGTATATTGTGCTTTTGGTGTTTGCAAAATATTGTGCTTCATATTATTATTTAATTAACAGTATTAGTTGCGTCAATCGGTATAATCTGTTCTGTGTTTAAGATCATAGAATCATAGAATGATACAGCACATGTCTGTGCCAGCTCTTTGAAAGAGCTATCCAATTAATTCCACTCAACTGCTATTTCCCCATAGCCCTGCAAATTTCTCCTTTTCAAGTATAAATCCAATTCCTTTTTGAAAGTTACTATTGAATCTGCTTCCACCGCCCTTTCAGGTAGCGTGTTCCAGATCAAAGTAACTCACTGTGTAAAAGAATTTCTCCGTATCTCCTCCTGGATTTTTTGCCAATTATCTTAAAACTATACCATCTGATTACCAACCCTCCTGCCAGTGGAAATAGTTTCTACCTATTTACTCTATCAAAACCCCTCAAGATCAGCCATTTTGAATAGTGTAGTGTGAAGCTACGTTAATTCCAGTCAGCAGAATGGCCCATGCGAGTTAAATCCCACCCATTAGGTATGCCCCACTGCTAAAGCCACGGCGCCTGCATCACATGACTTTTAATAGACTGTGAAGAGAAAATATAAAACATAACATGTTGAACACCACTTGGAAGAAGCACTGAGAGTAGCAAGGGCACAGAATGTATTCCGGGTGGGGGACTTCGATGTCCATCACCAAGAGTGGCTCGGTAGCACCACTACTGACTGAGCTGGCCGAGCCTTGAAGGATATAACTACCAGTCTGGGCCTGCGACAGGTGGTGAGAGAACCAACATGAGGGAAAAAGTTACTTGACATCGTCCTCACCAATCTACCTGTCGCAGATGCATCTGTCCATGACAGCATTGGTAGCCGTGACCACCGCACAGTCATTGTGGAGACGAAGCCCCTCTTCACACTGGGGACACCCTCCATCGCGTTGTGTGGCACTACCACCGTGCTAAATGGGAAAGATTCAGAACAGATCTAGCAGCTCAAAACTGGGCATCCATGAGGTGCTGTGGGCCTTCAGCAGCAGCAGAATTGAATTCCATACAATCTATAACCTTATGGCCCGGCATATCCCGCACTCTACCATTACCACCAAGCCAGGGGACCAACCCTGGTTCAATAAGGAGTGTAGAAGAGTATGTCAGGAGCAGCACCAGGCGTACCTAAAAATGAGGTGCCAAACTGGGGAAGCTGCAACACAGGACTACATGCATGCTAAAAAGCAGAAGCAGCATGCTATAAACAGGGCTAAGCAATCCCACAATCAATGGATCAGATCAAAGCTCTGCAGTCCTGACAGATCCAGTCGTGAATGGTGGTGGACCATTAAACAACTAACGGAAGGAGAAGGCTCCATAAATAACCCCATCCTCAATGATGGTGGAGCCCAGCATGTGAGTGCAAAAGACAAGGCTGAAGTGTTTGCAACCATCTTCAGCCAGAAGTGCCAAGTGGATGATCCATATCTGCCTCCTCCTGAGGTCCCCACCATCACAGAAGCCAGTTTTCAGCCAATTCCATTCACTCCACGTGATATCAAGAAACGGCTGAGTGCACTGGATACAGCAAAGGCTATGGGCCCCGACAACATGCCGGCTATCGTGCTGAAGACTTGTGCTCCAGAACTAACCATGCCGTTAGCCAAGCTGTTCCAGTACAGCTACAACACTGGCATCTATCCGACAATGTGGAAAATTGCCCAGGTATGCCCTGTCCACAAAAAGCAGGACAAATCCAGCCCGGCCAATTACCACCTCATCGGTCTACTCTCAATCATCAACAAAGTAATGGAAGGTGTCATCGACAGTGCTATCAAGCGGCACTTACTCACCAAAAACCTGCTCACTGATGCTCAGTTTGGGTTCCGCCAAGACCACTCAGCCCCTGACCTCATTACAGCCTTGGTCCAAACATGGACAAAGGAGCTGAATTCCAGAGGTGAGGTGAGCGTGACTGCCCTTGACATCAAGGCAGCATTTGACCAAATGTGGCATCAAGGAGCCCTAGTAAAACTGAAGTCAATGGGAATTGGGGGGAAAACGCTCCACTGGCTGGAGTCATACCTAGCACAAAGGAAGATGGTTGTGGTGGTTGAAGGTCAATCATCACAGCCCCAGGACATCGCTGCAGGAGTTCCTCAGGACAGTGTCCTAGGCCCAACCATCTTCAGTTGCCTCATCAATGACCTTCCCTCCAGCATAAGGTCAGAAATGAGGATGTTCGCTGAGGACTGCACAGTGTTCAGCAGCATTCACAACTCCTCAGAAATGAAGCAGTCCATGCCTGCATGGAACAAGACCTGGACGACTTTCAGGCTTGGGCTGATAAATGGCAGGTAACATTCACGCCACAGAAGTGCCAGGCAATGACTATCTCCAACAAGCGAGAGTCTAACCGCCTCCCCTTGACATTCAATGGCATTACCATCACTGAATCCTCCACCATCAACATCCTGGGGGTTACCATTGACCAGAAGCTTAACTGGACCAGCCACATAAATACTGTGGCAACAAGAGCAGGTCAGAGGCGAGTGTCTCACCTCCTGACTCCCCAAAGCCTATTTACCATCTACAAGGCACAAGTAATGAGTGTGATGGAATACTCTCCACTGGCCTGGATGAGTGCTGCTCCAACAACACTCAAGAAGCTTGACACCATCCAGGAAAAAGCAGCCCGCTTGATTGGCACCCCATCCACCGCCTTAAACATTCACTCCCTCCACCACCAGCGTACCGTGGCTGCAGTGTGCACCAACTACAAGATGCGCTGCAGCAACTGGCCAAGGCCTCTTCAGCAGCACCTCCCAAACTCGCGACCTCTTCCACCTAGAAGGACAAGGGCAGCAGGCGCATGCGAACACCACCACCTCCAAGTTCCCCTCCAACTCACACACCATCCTGATTTGGAAATATATTGCCGATCCTTCATCATCGCTGAGTCAAAATCCTGGAACTCCCTCCCTAACAGCACTGTGGGAGTACCTTCATCACACAGATTGCGGCGGTTCAAGAAGGCGGCTCACCACCACCTTCTCAAGTGCAATTAGGGATGGGCAATAAATGCTGGCCTTGCCAGCGACACCCACATCCCATAAACAAATTAAAAAAAGACCCAAAATTGGCGCAGTTCTAGAGGAAATGCTTTCTGAACAAAACACAAAGAACGCACACTACCACATCTCCCACTCTAGGCATCATGGTTTGTAAGTACCATAAAGAATTTTGCGGCTGTCTTGGTTTACCACATGAAAACTCTTTACATTTCAAAGAGTGGGAACTTATTAAGCTCTTGCGCAAGTACCAAGAGGTATCTATGTAACCGCACTGATGCAAATCTCATTGATCAGCAAAACAGATGGAAGTCTTTGAGAAGCAATGGGAACTAACAAAAACATTAAGCCCTGAGCACCCGAAGTACATATAATTGGGAACTTAGAGTTCTCCCTCTCTATTCCTTATCCTGGAGGGAAGTTTACAGTGGTGTATGCCAGGGGTTTGTATTAGGACACTACTGTTTTTGATATGTATTAATGATCTGGACTTGTGTATTCAAGACATAGGCCGGAATTTTCACGGATCGTGGCGGACGCGATCGGAGGTGGGTCGGGTAGCAAAGTTGATATTAACAGAAACTTTACATAAACATTGGATAAAACTCTCAAGTGGCTACCCTTGTGAATCTACTTGTGTGTCATCTTTCTCTTTCGTGTGCTTCTACGAGGTGCTAGCCCTGTGGCTTCAGCAGAGGTAAAGGCAGCCTGCTCACTTCCCTGCCTCCAAGGAGCTGGAGATCATCTTGCTGCATATCAGTGGGGCCTTGAGGATCCACGTCTTCACTGACATCCCTCCTAGACAGGAGGTGTATGAGCCTCTGCCATCTATTCTCCATGCATAGCCATCTATCCTCCATAGATAGCCATCTATTCTCCATAGAGACCAAGGGCTCGATTTTGCCAGCCCTGAGGAGGCGGGTTTGGAGGCAAGACTGCCGGGAAAATGGCAGAATTTGGGGGCGGGTGCCCAACCCGCCCCCAACCTGCCTCCATGCCGTCTTGCCAGGAGTCGGGTAGGGGATTAATGCCAATTAACTGCCTGTTAACAGGTAGTTAACAGGCAGTTTTTTGGCTAATCCCTATTTTGAGCCCTGAAGTGTGGGCTTCCCGACGGCTCCGAACCTCGCCAGGGTCAGCGAGGCGGGCCGTCGGTCTGCGGGGGTCGGAGGGGCCGAGATGTCCGGTGTGCAGGTGAGTAATGGATGCATGTGTGCAGAGGTAAGTGTGTGAGGTGTGTGTAAAGTGTTTTAATAAGTTTTACTTACCTTTACTTCTTCCTGCAGGCTTCCTCCCTTCAGGTCTCAGGAGTCCCTCAGCTCACCGGCACAGAAAGCAGCATGGCCGCTGAACTGCCAAAAGCTGCAGCCTTCTGCTTTCTGGACAGGAAGGCTTTCTAATTGAGTCTTGAGTAAAGACACAACTTAGAAGACAGATTGTCAGTGTTTGACAGCTGCACAGAACTGTCAAACGATGGCATTTCATCTGTCAAAAGCTCCTGACAGATGAAACGGCACTCGCTGACGTCACCTGTAACTGGCTTTCCCTTAATTGGCCTGCTAAGCCCGTTGGGCGGGCTTAACAAGGTCAATCAAGGGAAAATAGTGTGGGTTGGCCACAAGTCGATGGAGGTGGGACTAAAACCCAACAAGTGGGAGACCCGCCTCCAAAATCTCCCCATTGACAAAATCCAGCCCCATGTGCTCATGTGAGTGGTGCATTAGTTGCTCCATGCAGGTGGCCATTCTATCTATGGAACAGCCTACAGTCGCCATCACCTGCGACATGGTAGTGCCCATGTTGGAGATGGACTCCGCCATTCTCTGAACATTTGCAGACATCGCACTCGCAGAACCTGTCAAAGCCTCCTGCACTTCTTCCTGCACCTCCAGGATCGCCCTCTTTCTGGATGACCCCCGAGGCTCAGCGTCTGCAGGCAGCTGAGCAGAGCTGGGAGAGTCCTGCGCCCTCCGGTGAGGAGTCTCCACTGCTGTCCCTGTCTCCACCATCTGCTCTTGCTCACTTCTGAGCTGTGAGACATCAGTGACAACACTACTCTGTCTCGCATGGGACCCACTGAGCTGTGCGTATCTGCGCTGGTGCTGGGTGCGCTTATGTCTGGTGACGCTGCACCCTCAGAGGCTGGAGGCTCCTCTGAGGAGTCATCTTCCTCTTCCTCCTGGACAGTTGGGAGGGGGGGGGTGCTCTTGATGGATCTGTGAAACAGTAAAGAGAAGAATTAGATATGTCATATGATGAATGGGTACAGATACCATTAAGCACATGATGACCATTCACTGGCTGCTGGAATCAGTTCCCATATGAGTGACTGCTGTATGCCACGTAGCTTTATGATATATAATTCTGTCACCAGGTTGCTGAGCTGTCCCCCTCTCTCCATCTCCCACCTCCAGTTGCTCGGCGACTCCAGATATTTCTAAAGCAGGCTACTCTGCTGTTGTAAGGTTTGCAAATGATGGAGGGCCAACGCTGGTTCTCCCCCTCTTCCTTCTGATTTTTGGACTCTCTTTTCCTGCAAGGAGGGAAAGAAAAGAAGTTTGAGTGAGAGTCATGGAATGAGTGTAAGGAATGGATGGGTTACATCTTTAACGGGAGACGATGATGCAGTGGAGTGGCATTGCCAAGTGGGCTCCTTGCGTGTTGTTGGCATGATTGCGTTAGGATGAGGGTGAGTTTGAGGGGTGGCTAGTCAGATGGGGGTTTGATAATGTAGATATGTTGGTGTGAGTAATGATGTGCAGGAGTAGGGTTGGGAAGGCAGAGTGATGGGGATGTGATGAGAGGCACAGCAGGGTGCAGTTGAGAGTGGCTTTGTACTCACCTTTCCTGATCTAATGAGATCATTGAAACTTTTGCGGCATTGCACCCAGGTCCTCCTGACCACATCCTTGCTGGTGACCTTCTCTGCAATCTCCAGCCAGGCTGTTTGGGTATCCTGGGGAGGTCTCTTCCGTCCATTGGAAGGGAAGAGGATCTCCCTGCATTTCTGACTCCCTCCGTAAGCATATGGAGGGAGTCATCGGAGAACCTGGGTGCAGCCCTCTGCCTCTGTGCAGTCATTGTCAAAGTGTTTGCAGCACTCCAATGCTGTAGTGCACTGACAGCACTATGTTACATTAATCTTCAAATGTAATGTGGCTATTATAAATCTCATCATCATGAAGAAACGACTCATGAAATAACACTGGACGGCCAGCTGGTGGTGCCGTCCAAGGAGTATAAATACTCGGGCGTGGGCCCAGCTTGCCCAGGGACATTTTGTAAGACAGGAACTAGTGAAGTACAACTAGACCTCCATGTTTTGAAACAAGTTGATTAAAGCCTTGCTTTATACTCGAACCAAGTGCGTAGTGAGTTTTATTACGTCAATTTAATCAACTTGATATCGACTCCACGCTCTGAGTGATTTTGGGAACAGCCAACTACGACTTCAACTGCAGAAGGGAACTCCGGCATAGTAATCAATCCATCATGGACAAAGTACTCAGACCCGCCCGTCTTGACCTGGATCCGAATTCACCTACAACTGCTAAGGTATGGAAACACTGGTATCGAACCTTCAGCAACTTCCTCAGGGTGTGTGGTGAGAATGTTCCTGATAAATTAGAGATATTTGCCAATTATGTATCTCCTCATGTGTTTGACTATATTGAAGACTGTGTAGACTATGACTCCGCTATCCTAATATTACAGCGACTATATGTTAAGGCCCCAAACGAAATTTTTGCTCGGCATCTACTGGCCACAACTCGACAACAACCCGGGGAATCACTTGACGAATTCCTTCAGAAACTTCGCAGGCTTAGCAAGGATTGTAATCTTAAAGCTGTCACAGCTGAGCAGTACCAAGAGCAGTTAATTCGTGATTCCTTTATTAATGGGATTGCATCTCCCTTCATATGCCAGCATCTGTTGGAGAATAAAACCCTTGAGTTACAGGCTGCCTATGACCAGGCATGTTCCCTGGACTTAGCAAAGAGGAATGCAGATACCTATCACTTTTAATGACTCCTTTGATAGATCTCGGGTGGAAGCCCTCACTGATGATGACTCTAACCTAGAGGATGACAACCCTACCCTAGAAGCCTTCACTGATGACGACCCCGCCCTAGCGGCATCTTGGCAATCTGGAAGGAAGTGTTTCTTCTGTGGAGGTACGTTCCATTATAGGAAATATTGTCCTGCTCGTAACACAACCTGCAATCATTGCAGCAAGAAAGGTCACTTTTCTAAGGTGTGCCAGTCAAGAGTCTGTGTTAGTAAGAAAGGCCACTTTTCTAAGGTATACCGGTCGAGAGCTCCTGTAAGTTTTGCAGCTACTATTTACAAAACTGCTCCTCCCCCAAGAGCCACTACTAAGGTTACAGCTGCTATCTATGAAACTGCTCCTCCCCCAAGAACCACTACTAAGGTTACAGCTGTCAAGGGTAAAATTGCCCCTCCTCCCATCACAGCTGTTTTTCCCCAAAGTCTGTCCCATGCAGCCACAAAGGTTTCGGTAAATGGACACATTTTGAGTGCACTAATCGATTCATGCAGCTCTGACAGCTTCATTAGTGAGCGGGCTGTCAGTAAGTTAAAACTGCGTATTTACCCCTTGTAATGAAATCTGTTTGTCTTGATCCTGTATTCGTTTTGCACTCATGTATATTACCCTCCCCCACTGTGTATAGTTTCACTTCCTCTTTCCCGACTAACCTGGGAGGTTCCAGGTCTTGGCTCTTGGCTCCGCCCCTGACTTCTCTTACATAAAGATCCCAGGATCTGTATGACTCATTCCTGTGAACCAGTCAACGTGTTGAGATGTTAGCTCTGATCTTAATGATTAAAAGCCAACTTGTTTAAGTCTATAACTTCTAGTTTTGTGGTTATTGAAGGCCCATCAATTTTAATCACTAAAGAACACTAGGATGGATTGACTCCTAAAACCAGAGCGTCTGGACTTGGATCCACATTCTGCTGAAGCATCAAATCAATTTGGACACTGGCTCAAATGCTTCGAACTCTTCGCGGGGGCCTCATCCGCTAGCGAGGTAGATAAACTGAGTCTACTGACTACTCGAGTAAGTCATCAGATTTATTCGTTCATCCGGGACGCCACCTCTTACACGGAGGCCATCACTATCCTAAAGGCCCAATACCAGAGGCCGGTAAACAAAGTGTACGCCAGACATCTGCTGGCTACACGCAGGCAGCGACCAGAGGAATCAATGGACGATTTCTTACAGGGCCTAAAGGACCTGGTCCGGGACTGCAACTGCAAGGCCGTGACGGCCAATGCGTACTCTGACGAATTGGTCCGCGATTCCTTCATCACAGGCCTCAGATCGAATTATATCCGGCAGAGACTGCTGGAGAAGGATGTCCTGGACTTAAAAAAGGCAGTGGCCACTGCGCGATCGCTGGACGTGGCCCAGAGAAACTCTGACTCTTATTCTTCCGGCCATGCGGCCCTCACTGCCTCGTGCGCGCCGAGGGGGCCGCCATCTTGGAATCAGCCATCTTCCCCATCCAGGTCTCAGACCAGCTCTACGCCGCCGGAGTCCCCACACAGTTCACCCAGGAGTCCTACTACAGTGGCAATGTCTCGAGGCCCGAAATGCTACTTCTGTGGCCAGGCAAAGCACCCCAGACAACGATGCCCAGCGAAGGACGCTACATGCTTCAAATGTAAGAAAAAGGGGCATTTTAGCAAAGTCTGCAGGGGGAATCCGATTTCCAACTCCGGCACCGCCTCGTGCATGCTGTGCGGGCCGCCATCTTGGGATCCGACATCTTTTCCCGACTCAACGGCCGCCCAGGGCCCAACAGTGGCTTCGATCACAGTGGATCAATCCAGGCCACACCCGTTGACAAAATCCATGATGGACATACAGGTAAACGGGAATTTAACGAAATGTTTAATTGACTGTGGGAGTACCGAGAGTTTTATCCACCCTAGCCTGGTACGGCGGCACTCATTAACGGTAACCCCTACACGGAGCAGAATTGCTATGGCTGCTAAGCCCCACACTTCGGACATTTTGGGCTACTGTGTGGTAACACTGACTGTAAAAGGCATGGACTACAAGGATTTTAAACTCCTCGTGATGCCAGAACTCTGTGTTAATGTAATCTTGGGCCTGGACTTCCAGTGCCACCACGAAAGTGTCACGCTAGCATATGGCGGGTCCCAGCCGCCACTCACAGTCTGTGACCTATCAACCTTAAAAATCAGCCCGCCCTCTTTATTCGCTAATCTCGCTCCGAACTGTAGGCCCATAGCGACCAAAAGTAGACGGTACAGTCTGGAAGACAGACACTTTATCAAGGCGGAAGTGGACAGACTCCTGCGGGAAGGCATTATTGAATGCAGTACCAGCCCGTGGCGTGCCCAAGTAGTCATAGTTAAAAATAGCGAAAAGAAACGGATGGTAATTGACTACAGCCAGACTGTTAATATTTATACCCAGCTGGACGCCTACCCTTTACCCCGCATATCAGAAATGGTCAACCAGATTGCGCAATACCGAGTCTTCTCGACTATCGACCTCAAATCCGCGTATCACCAGCTCCCCATTAGAACGGAGGACCGCCCATACACCGCCTTCGAGGTGAACGGGCGCCTCTACCATTTTCTCAGAGTGCCCTTCGGGGTAACAAATGGGGTCTCGGTCTTCCAACGTGAGATGGACCGCATGGTTGATGAGAATAAACTACAAGCTACCTACCCCTATCTGGACAATGTCACTATCTGCGGGCACAACCAGCAAGACCACGATCTAAATCTTGCGAGATTTTTAAAAACTGCCCTAAAGCTGAATCTAACCTACAACGAAGACAAATGTGTCTTCAACACAACCCGTCTCTGTATCCTCGGCTGTGTGGTGGAAGATGGGGTAATTGGACCGGACCCTGACCGATTACGCCCCCTAAAGGAACTGCCCCTGCCACACAATCCCAAAGCTTTAAAAAGGTGCCTGGGATTTTTTTCGTATTATGCCCAATGGTGCCCAATTACTCTGATAAGGCCCGACCCCTCATTAAATCGACATCCTTCCCACTATCAGCTGAAGCTCGGGAGGCTTTCACCAGTATTAAACAGGACATTGAAAGGGCTGCAGTGTGTGCAGTGGACGAATGCATTCCCTTTCAAGTCGAAAGCGATGCGTCAGACTTTGCCTTAGCTGCGACACTCAATCAGGCTGGGAGACCTGTGGCCTTCTTCTCCCGAACCCTTCAGGGACCTGAAATCAGGCACTCTTCTGTCGAGAAGGAGGCACAGGCTATAGTGGAGGCAGTGCGGCACTGGAGACACCACCTAGCCGGCAAACGTTTCACCCTGCTCACCGACCAGCGGTCGGTGGCTTTCATGTTTAATAACAAACAAAGGGGGAAAATCAAGAATGACAAAATACTCAGGTGGAGGATCGAACTATCCACGTTCGACTATGATATTATGTACAGGCCGGGAGCCCTTAATGAACCCCCAGACGCCCTATCATGGGGAATGTGTGCCAGCATTCATACGGACAAATTACAGGGTCTCCACAACGACCTCTGTCACCCAGGGGTCACCCAACTATACCATTTTATAAAGTCCCGCAATCTGCCCCACTCCATCGAGGAGGTCAGGGCAATGACCAGAGCCTGCCGCATCTGTGCGGAATGCAAGCCTCGTTTCTACAGGCCTGACCGTGCACACCTTATCAAAGCCACACGGCCATTCAAGCGCCTAAGTCTGGACTTCAAGGGACCCCTTCCCTCTGCCGACCGTAACGTATACTTCCTCAATATCATTGATGAATATTCCCGCTTCCCCTTCGCCATTCCCTGCCCAGACATGACCAGTGCCACGGTCATCAAGTGTCTCTGTAATCTATTCTGCATGTTTGGCATGCCGAACTACATACACAGCGATAGGGGGACGTCATTCATGAGTGACGAGCTGCGCCAGTTCTTGCTCTCGAAGGGGATAGCCACAAGCAGAACCACTAGCTACAACCCCTGGGGTAATGGGCAAGTGGAAAGGGAGAATGCTACTGTTTGGAAGGCTGTCACGTTAGCCTTAAAGTCAAAAGGCCTTCCGACCTCCCGCTGGCAGGAAGTCCTCCCAGACGTGCTCCACTCCATAAGGTCTCTGTTATGTACTGCCACTAACACTACCCCTCACGAAAAGATGTTCGTTTTCCCTCGGAAATCCACCTCGGGCATATCTCTACCCGCGTGGCTGACGTCTCCGGGGACAGTACTATTGCGGAAGCAAGTGAGAGGCCATAAAATGGACCCCCTTGTGGAAAAGGTACAGCTCCTCCGTGCAAACCCTCAGTACACCTATACCGAATACTCTGAAGGGCGAGAGGACACTGTTTCCATAAAGGACCTCGCTCCCTCGGGGAGCGGAGAGAACAATGGGAGACTACCCGATGAAGACCTACACTACAAAGAGACAGGACGCCCAGAGGTATCAATACCCAACTTTAACCTGGAGGACACTGCAGATAACCTGGAAGACACTGCGGAGGCCCGGACAGCGGAGGAACCAGAATCCACTCCCCTAGAGGCACCCCAACCGGCTTTGCGCCAATCACTGAGAACTGCAAAACCTCCTGGCAGACTCACTTATACCAACTTTTAAGAAACATCACCCCGATGGACTAAATCTATAGAAGGGGTGAATGTAATGAAATCTGTTTGTCTTGATCCTGTATTCGTTTTGCACTCATGCATATTACCCTCCCCCACTGTGTATAGTTTCACTTCCTCTTTCCCGACTAACCTGGGAGGTTCCAGGTCTTGGCTCTTGGCTCCGCCCCTGACTTCTCTTACATAAAGATCCCAGGATCTGTATGACTCATTCCTGTGAACCAGTCGGCGTGTTGAGATGTTAGCTCTGATCTTAGTGATTAAAAGCCAACTTGTTTAAGTCTATAACTTCTAGTTTTGTGGTTATTGAAGGCCCATCACCCCTCAGACAGGGAAATTGCAATAGCTCTGATGACACTGACCACCAACTCTTCCAGCTTTTGTCTTGTCAACCTTATTCTCAATGGCCGCACTTATTTCTCCACCCGGCTCGGGGTGCTCAAAAGCCTATGCAGTGATGTGCTCCTGGGACAGGATTTCCAGAAACAACGCAAAATACTCACTTTCGAGTTTGGAGGGTCAAAGCCGGAGCTTACTATTTCCAAGGTACCGTTTTGTGCGCTTTCGGCGGCTTCGCTTGATGAGCCCTCCTTGTTTGTCAATCTTTCCCCCCGATGTAAGCCCATAGTCACTAAATCACGACGTTTCAGCTAAGATGATTGATCCTTTATCGAGGCAGAAATCTCTCGCCTTCTAGCTGATGGTATCATTGAGCCATGTTCATCTTCCTGGCGGGCTCAAGTCGTCGTTGTTAAAAATCCTCTGAAGCAACTCAAGAAATGTCTTTGCATCGATTACTCGCAAACTATTTACCAGTATACCAACCTGGATGCCTACCCACTACCACACATCGATGATATGGTCAATAACCTTGCCAACTACAAGGTATTTTCAACTTTTGATTTAAAGAGTACATATGATCAAGTACCGTTAAAGGACTCTGACAAAAAGTATACGGCCTTTGAGACCAATGGTCAGCTTTATCAGTTTTGTCGCCTTCCATTTGGGGTCACCAATGGGGTGGCCGTCTTTCAACAGGCAATGGATAGCCTAGTCAAACAGGAGAACTTAACGGACACTTTTCCATATCTAGATAATATCACCATTGCTGGTCATGACCAGAAGGAGCATGATGCCAATCTCCAGAAATTTTTTTACGTTCTCCGTCGTTGCAACTTAACCTTAAATGAGTCCAAATCTGTGAAATCAGTACCATCGGTCAACATCCTTGTCTACTGGGTGGGCAACGGTGTCATCAAACTGGATCCGGAGCGACTTCATCCACTTCAGGAGCTCCCTCCTCTTATGAATCTCGGCTCTCTTCATCGGGCACTCGGCATGTTCGCCTATTATGCGAAGTGGATACCCCACTTCTCCGACAAGATCCAGCCACTGCTTCACGCGAAGTCATTTCCATTGGAGGCAACGGCTATGACAGCTTTCAACCTCCTCAAGCGACAACTGGAAAAAGCCACGCTTCGTTCCATTGATGAAAATCTTCCTTTCGTGGTCGAGTGCGATGCATCGGAGGTGGCGATCTCTGCTACCTTGAATCAAGGTGGTCGACCCGTTGCATTTCTGTCCAGAACTTTGCAGGGTAGCGAGCTCCATTATCCTCCTGTCGAGACAGAGGCTATGACCATCATCGAAGCTGTATGTAAATGGAGTCATTTTCTCGCTCGTCGCCATTTCACACTTATTACCGATCAGCGCTCCGTGGCCTTTATGCTGGATAACCGGAAACGCACTAAGATCAAGAATAACAAAATACAACTCTGGAGGATGGAATTGGCCGCCTTTGGATACACCATACATTATCAACCCGGCAAAGAGAATGTGGCCCCGGATACCCTCACGTGGGCATTCTGCTCTTCTATGTCAACTTCGACTCTTGCGGATCTTCATACTGACTTATTCCATCCTGGCGTTACCCGTTGTGCAACCTAAAAATCTCCCATTTTCTACGGAAGATGTGAAAAGAACATGCTCCTCCTGTAGAATTTGTGCTGAATTAAAACCACAATTCTTCTGTCCATCGGATGGCTCGCTCATACACGCTATGCAGCCTATGCAGCGACTCAGCATTGACCATTGCCTTCCTCAATGCGAAACACCTACTTACCTACTATGGTGGACAAATATTCACACTTTCCCTTTGCTTTCCCCTGTCCCAATATGCTTACTTCCACAGTGATCAAATGCCTTGATCAAGTCTTTTCCCTTTGCGGTACGGCCAATTTCATCCACTCTGATCTGGGTCCCTCCTTCATGTCAAGCGAACTCAAAAAGTTATCTTTCCCAATGGGGAATTGCCACAGGTAAAACGACACCGTACCATCCCATCGATAATGGACAGGTTGAGAGATACAACGCCATCATTTGTAACGCTGTTCGTCTTGCACTGAGGTCACGCAAACTACCAGACCAGCAGTGGGAAACTATGCTCTCTGATGTGTTGCATTCCATCTGCTCTTCTTTCTACGTCCACCAATGTCACTCCTCACGAGCGATTCTTCAGGTTCCAGCGTCGCTCCACTCATGGGACGCCCCTACCATCATGGTTGGCAGCTCCCAGCCCCATGCTGCTCCAAAGATTCGTCCGGTCTTCCAAAAACGATCCCCTCGTCGACAAGGTGGAACTCACGGACGTTAATCCCACGTACGCGCACGTGCGGTACCCTGATGGCCGGGTGTCCACCATTTCGCTCCGAGATCTGGCTCCCTGTTCAACCGGTCCCATGGACCCAACTGATAGAGGGACCCACGGTAATGATGCCGACACTCTGTGCTCCTTTGAAGATGACGCCCTACCTGGGACATCAAAAGATCTGCCGGCTATCCCACCGGATCCACTCAGGGAGCCAAGCGCTCCCCGTGGGATGGCCACCCGAAGCCAGGACGCCGGTCAATCCCCAGCTATCAAACAAGATGAAGCCAGCTCTGCGCTTGTGGGGACCCGCACCCGGAGTCACGATCTCCCCAGTCTCCCTCAGGTCGATCAAGGCGACACGGGCCCTGCTGATCCACCAGTACGGATCAAGCGGCCCAGGGACCAAGACACGATCCGGGGAGACGTGCCTTCCAGCCATAAACAGAGATCTAAAAGACTGCGGCTATTCGTGGTCCGCCTAATCCGTTAGGAAGAAGTCGTCAGACTTCCAAATCTTTTAGGCAGGAAGAATGTTATAATTCTCATCATCATGAAGAAACGACTCATGAAATAACACTAGACGGCCAGCTGGTGGCGCCATCCAAGGAGTATAAATACTAGGGCGTGGGCCCAGCTTGCCCAGGGACATTTTGTAAAACAGGAACTAGTGAAGTACAACTAGACCTCCATGTTCTGAAGTTGATTAAAGCCTTGCTTTATACTCGAACCAAGTGCGTAGTGAGTTTTATTACGTCAATGGCTATGGCCCCTTTAAAGATCCCAGCTGAAAATGCGTCATGAATGACATCACCAGACCCGCACCATTTCATTGGGCTGGGAAATGTGCAGGACGGGCGAGATGGAGCCAGCAATGGGGTCGCGACCCGCCATGGCCACCGCCCGCACCGGACCCGCCCAGGTAGGGAAAATTCCGGCCATAATTTCAAAGTTTGCAGATGACATGAAACTCAGTAATGTAGTAAACAGTGAGGAGGATGGTAACAGAGTTCAGGAGGACATAGACAGACTGGTCATCCTGGTGGGGGATGGAGGTGTAGAGGGACTGGACATCCATGGTGAAAAAGAGGCGGTTGGGGCCAGGAAACTGGAAGTGGTTAAAGTGACGGAAGACATTGGAAAAGTCGCAGATGCAGGTTGGAAGAGACTGGACAAAGAGAGAGAAAATAGAGTTCAGATAGGAAGGAATAAGTTCCGTAGCGAAGGAATAGATGGAAACGATGGGTCTACCAGGGTAGACCTGTTTGTGGATCTTGGGAAGGAGGTAGAAACGTTCTGTACTGGGTTGGGAGACTATGAAGTTGGAAGCCGTGAGGTTGTTAAAGGAAGTGTTGGTCTTGGAAACGATGGCTTGATCTTTGGCGGTGGGGGCATGGTCCAGGAGAAGGTAGGAGGAGGTGTCAGAGAGTTGCCGTTCAGCTTCCACAAGGTAGAGGTTTGTTTGCCAAACAACAACAGTGCCACCCTTATTAGCAGGTTTAATGACACTGTTAGGGTTGGTCCTGAGAGAATGGGGTGCTGCAAGTTCAGAGGCAGATATAATGCATTTATACAGTGTTTTTCATGCCCCAAAGCTTTTTACAGCCAGTTAATACTTTTTGAAGTGTAATCACTGTTGTAATGTAACAAACATGGCAGCCATTTTGCACACAGCAAGCTCCTACAAACAGCAACGTGATAATGACCAGATAATCTGTTTTTGTGATGTTGGTTGAGGGATTAATATTGGCCAGAACACCAGGGAAAACTCCCCTGTTCTTTTTCGGAATAGTGCCATGGGATCTTTTACATCCACCTGAGAGGGCAGATGGGCCTCGGTTTAACGCCTCATCCAAAAGACAGCACCTCTGACAAAGCAGCACTTCCTCAGTACTGGCACAGGAGTGTCTACATTCCTTGACAAGATATAAAGGGGTATTTTTCACTTTGGGCGTGGGTGGAAAGTTGAGAGTTGTGGATCAGCCGCTCGTTGTACTCCCCACACCCAGTTTTCCTTTCCGTGAAAACGACACTTGGGCGATCTTTTGTTCTTTGAATCTTACAAATCAGTTTCATGGCTTCCAGCCCACCTCCTTTCTGCAATTTCCTGTTCTGCACTGTTACATTTTCTCAGAAATATTTCATCAGTGAATTTTTTTCCAGCAGTTTTTTTTAAGAAGCAACATGAGCATGGTTACTTAAGTTAGGAGTAAAATATCTGAGTACATGAGCAGGTCAATCCTCTGAATTCATGATTACAGCAGAGGAACACCTATGCCTGGACATCCCGTCATCTGTTTATTAATCCTCAGCTGCCATCTTTATCCTCAAGAAAAAGTGTGCTGTACTTAGGCACAATGAAAGAGTGTGTGGTAATAAAAGAAAGTCAGCATGGATTTGATAAAGGCAAATTGTGTTTGACTAAATTACATAGGATTACATAGGATATACGGCACAGAAGCAGGCCATTCGGCCCAACCAGTCCATGCCGGCATTTATGCTTCACCCGAGCCTGCTCCCGTCTTTCCTCATCTAAATCTATCAGCGTAACCCTCTATTCTCTTTTCCCTCATATGCTTGTCCAGCCTCCCCTTAAATGCATCTATACTTTTCACTTCAACCACTCCCTTTGGTAGCGAGATCCACATTCTCACCACCCTTCGGGTAAAGAAGTTTCTTCTGAATTCCCTTTTGGATTTCTGGGTGTCTATCTTATATTGATGGCCTCTAGTTATGCTCTTCCCCACAAGTGGAAACATTCTCTCTGTACCCACTCTATCAAAACCTTTCATAATTTGAAAGACCTCTGTTAGGTCACCCCTCAGCCTTCTTTTTTCAAGAGAAAAGAGACCCAGCCTGTTCATCTTTTCCTGGTATGTATACCCTCGCTTTTCTGGTATCATCCTTGTAAATCTTCTCTGCACCCTCTCCAGTGCCTCTATATCCTTTTTATAATATGGTGACAGAACTACACGCAGTACTCTAAGTGTGGTGTAACCAAGGTTCGATACAGGTTCAGCATAACTTCCCTACTTTTCAATTCTATCCCTCTAGAAATAAATCCTAGTGCTTGGTTTGCTTTTTTTTTAATGACCTTGCTAACCTGTGGCGCAACTTTTAGTGATTTGTGTATTTGTATTCCTACCAAAGTGTAATACCTCACATTTATCTGTGTTGAACTTCATTTGCCAATTATTTGCGCATTCTTCAAGTTTATTAATGTCCTCCTGTAATTTTTTGCAGTCCTCCTCAGTATTGACTATCCCCCCCAATTTAGTATCATCCGCAAATTTAGAAATTGTGTTTTTGATTCCAAAGTCTAAATCATTAATGTAAATTGTGAACAGCAGTGGTCCCAGCACTGATCCTTGTGGAACACCACTACCCACTTTCTGCCACTGTGAATAGCTACCCTTTACTCCCACTCTCTACTTTCTGTCTTGAAGCCAGCTAGGAATCCATTCTGCTACTTGTCCCCTGACTCCGCATTCTCTGACCTTATTCATTAGTCTATTATGGGGTACCTTATCGAAGGTCTTTTGAAAATCTAGATAAATTACATCTACTGCATTACCATTGTCTACTCTCTCTGTTACCTCTTCAAAAAATTTAATAAGGTTGGTCAAGTAAGATTTTCCCTTTTGAAATTCATGCTGACTATTCATTATTATACTTTTCATTTCTAGATGTTCTTCTATTCTCTCCTTTAGTAGGGATTCCATTATGTTTCCTACCACCAATGTTAAGCTGACTGGTCTACAATTCCCTGGACATGTTCCATCCCCCTTCTTAAACATAGGTATTACGCTAGCTGTCCACCAGTCTTCTGACATTACACCTTTTTCTAATGAATTATTAAATACTAGCTGGAGTGCCCGGCAGTGCCGAGGGTTTTTTGAGGGCATGTTGTTGTTGGAAGAGAGAGAGAGAGAGAGACTGGGGGGAGAAAAGAGAGAGACTGGGGGGAGAGAGCGACTGGGGGGAAGAGAGAGAAAGAGAGAGAGACTGGGGGGAAGAGAGAGAAAGAGAGAGAGGTTGCGGGGAAAAGAGAGAAAGAGAGAGAGACTGGGGGAAGAAAGAGAGAGAGACTGGGGGGAAGAGAGAGAGAGAGAGAGACTGGGGGGATGAGAGAGAGAGAGAGACTTGGGGGTAGAGAGAGAGAGAGACGGGGAGTGAGAGAGAGACTGGGGGGAGAAGAGAGAGATGGGGGAGAAGAGAGAGATGGGGAAGAGAGAGATGGGGGGAAGAGAGAGAGAGACGGGGGGGGAAGAGAGAGAGAGAGACTGCTGGATTTAGTTCGGGATTAGCCTGGAGAGAGAGGGGGGAAGAAGCGCCTCAGGCCTGGTCCAATGGACCCCTGCGAAGGAAGGAAGAAGGCGAGCTCTCCCTCCCTCTCCCATCCCCTCACGTCAGTCAACGCTAATGAGCGGAATGTTGCTGTTTTTTGAACCTTTTTTGTATACTGTCTGAACAATTTTTGTCTGACCAAAAAGTAAATATGCCTATTAGACTCCCCTAATGATAATCTTTCTTTTGATACAACATGCGTGTAGGTACGCTCTATAACTTTTGATTGTATAGCCGGACAGACAGACAAACAGACAAACAGACAGAAAGACAGACATACCATTTTATATATACTAGCTGGAGTGCCCGGCGGTGCCGAGGCTTTTTTGAGGGCATGTTGTTGTTGGAAGAGAGAGAGAGCACGACTGGGGGGAAGAGAGAGAGCGACTGGGGGGAAGAGAGAGAGCGACTGGGGGGAAGAGAGAGAGTGACTGGGGGATGAGAGAGAGCGACGGGGGGAAGAGGGGAGGAAGGGGGAGAAGTGGGGGAGAAGGGGGGGTGGAAGGGGGGATGGAAGGGGGAGAAGGGGGCAAAGGGGGGGAGGGGGGAAGGGGGAAGGGAATGGGGAGGGAAGGGGGGAGCAGGGGAGAGGGGGAGGGAAGGGGGAGGGGGAGGGGGGAGGGGGAGGGGAGGGGTGGAGGGGAGGGGGAGGGGGGAGGGGGAGGGGGAGGGAAGGGGGTGAAGGAGGGAAGGGGAAGGGGGGAGGGAGGGGGGAAGGGGGGGAGGGGGCGAGGGAGGGGGGAGGGGTGGAGGGAAGGGGAGGGGAGAGGGAGGGAGGGGGGAGAGAGAGAGAGGGGGAGAGGATGGGTTGCCGGGGTAACCCTCCTCCCCCTCCCGCAGCCCGCCCCTCCCGAGCCCCGCCCCCCCCGCCCCTCCCGAGCCCTGCCCCCCCACCTCCCCGAGCCTCGCCCCCCTTCCCCACCCCTCCCCAAGCCCCGCCCCACCTCCTGAGGCCAGGCCTGAGGCGACTTGAAACGGCCGATTGCGGGTGGCCTGAAAGGGTTGCCGGGGTAACCCTCCTCCCCCTCCGGAGCCCCGCCCCTGCCCCTCCCGATCCCCGCCCCCCTCCCGAGGCCGGGCCTGAGGCGGCTTGAGACGGCCGATTGCGGCTGGCCAGGCCCGGTTGCCGGGGTAACCCTCCGCGCCTCTCCGCCCTCCCGATCTCCGGGACCGGGCCTGGGCCTGAGCGGCTTGAGACAGCCGATTGCAGCTGGCCGAGCCCGGTTGCGGGGTTAACGCTCTCCGCTCCCCTTTCCCGCTACCCCCTCCCCCTCCCCTCCCGAGCCCCGCCCCCTCGAGCCCCGCCCCCCCGCTAACCTGCTCGCTTCCCCCTGCCCACACTCTGTGGGCCCTGTGGCCAGCCTTCACCAAGATGGCTGGCCGCTGGTTCGGAATCGGGCCCAGCGGGATGGGTGGTGCGTAGCTCAGGCATGGCTGGCAAGGAGAGGCCCAGCTTGAAGGCCTGAGGCCTGCAGACAGCAGACCTGGAGAAATGAAACAGATAATGGACTCATTTAATACACACAAATTATATAATGAGTTAGCTGGGCTCCTAAGTACCAAATTTCTGGTGGATAAAATCCCCTCCACACGTACAGAAAGTGGGAAAAAAAAATAAACTTACGAATCAAGATGGCTGACACTCACCTCGGTTCAGAATGATAAGGCCCCGCCCACACACGCACCGATTGGTCAACCGTCAGGTCACTGAAGTGTAGGATTGGTCAATGGTCACGTCACTCGACTCTAGGACGGCCTGCCCACACGTGCGACGAACCCGCCCCCGTGAAACAGCGATTGGTCGACCGTCGGGTCACTTGACTGTACGATTGGTCGACCTTCACGTCACTCGATGCTAATGAGCGGATAATGAGCGGAATTTTGAACGTTTTTTGGATACCGTGGGCACAATTTTTGTCTCACCAAAACGTAAATACGCTTATGACCGTTCTGGAATCGTAAGCTGTCTTGAGAGTGTATAGCCGGACAGACAGAAGGACAGAAATACCGCTTTTATATATAGACTAGCTGGAGTGCCCGGCGGTGCCGAGGCTTTTTTGAGGGCATGTTGTTGTTGGAAGAGAGAGAGAGAGTGACTGGGGGGAAGTGAGAGAGCGACTGGGGGGAAGAGGGAGAGCGACTGGGGGTAAGAGAGAGAGCGACGGGGGGAAGAGAGAGATCAGCTGGGGGGAAGAGAGAGAGCGACTGGGGGGGAAGAGAGAGAGCGACGGGGGGAAGAGAGAGAGCGACTGGGGGGAAGAGAGAGAGCGACTGGGGGGAAGAGAGAGAGCGACTGGGGGGAAGAGAGAGAGCGACTGGGGGGAAGAGAGAGCGACTGGGGGAAGAGAGAGAGCGACTGGGGGTAAGAGAGAGAGCGACTGGGGGGAAGAGAGAGAGCGACTGGGTGGGAAGAGAGAGAGCGACTGGGGGGAAGAGAGAGAGCGACTGGGGGGAAGAGAGAGAGCGACTGGGTGGGAAGAGAGAGAGCGACTGGGGGGAAGAGAGAGAGCGATGGGGGGAAGAGAGAGAGCAACTGGGGGGAAGAAAGAGAGCGACTGGGGGGAAGAGAGAGAGCGACTGGGGGGAAGAGGGAGAGCGACTGGGGGTAAGAGAGAGAGCGACGGGGGGAAGAGAGAGAGCGGCTGGGGGGAAGAGAGAGCGACTGGGGGAAGAGAGAGTGACTGGGGGGAAGAGAGAGAGCGACTGGGGGGAAGAGAGAGAGCGACTGGGGGGAAGAGAGAGAGCGACTGGGGGGAAGAGAGAGAGCGACTGGGGGGGAAGAGAGAGAGTGACTGGGGGGAAGAGAGAGAGCGACTGGGGGGAAGAGAGAGAGCGACTGGGGGGAAGAGAGAGAGCGACTGGGGGGAGAGAGAGAGCGACGGGGGGGAAGAGAGAGAGCGACGGGGGGGAAGAGAGAGAGCGACTGGGGGAGAAGAGAGAGATCGACTGGGGGGAAGAGAGAGAGCGACTGGGGGGAAGAGAGAGAGCGACGGGGGGAAGAGAGATAGCGACTGGAGGGAAGTGAGAGAGCGACTGGGGGGAAGAGAGAGAGTGACTGGGGGGAAGAGAGAGAGAGAGCGACTGGGGGGGAAGAGAGAGAGCGACTGGGGGGGGAAGAGAGAGAGCGACTGGGGGGAAGAGCGAGAGCGACTGGGGGGGAAGAGAGAGCGACTGGGGGGAAGAGGGAGAGCGACTGGGGGGAAGAGAGAGAGCGGCTGGGGGAAGAGAGAGAGCGACTGGGGGGAAGAGAGAGAGCGACTGGGGAAAGAAGAGAGAGCGACTGGGGGAAAGAGAGAGAGCGACTGGGGGATAGAGAGAGAGCGACTGGGGGAAAGAGAGAGAGCGACTGGGGGAAAGAGAGAGAGCGACTGGGGGGAAGAGAGAGAGCGACTAGGGGGGAAGAGAGAGCGACTGGGGGGAGGAGAGAGAGCGCGACGGGGGGAAGAGAGAGATCGACTGGGGGGAAAGAGAGAGAGCGACTGGGGGGAAGAGAGAGAGCGACGGGGGGAAGAGAGAGAGCGACTGGGGAGGAAGAGAGAGAGCGATGGGGGGAAGAGAGAGAACGACTGGGGAGAAGAGAGAGAGCGACGGGGGGAAGAGAGATAGCGACTGGGGGGAAGAGAGCGAGTGACTGGGGGGAAGAGAGATAGCGACTGGGGTGAAGTGAGAGAGCGACTGGGGGGAAGTGAGAGAGCGACTGGGGGAAGAGAGAGAGCGAGTGGGGGGAAGAGAGAGAGCGACTGGGGGGAAGAGAGAGAGCGACTGGGGGGGAAGAGAGAGAGAGCGACTGGGGGGGAAGAGAGAGAGAGCGACT